>NC_090439.1:1185234045-1185834045 GCF_031143425.1 Pleurodeles waltl
AAGCCTAACTGCTCGACCACACTACCACACATAGAGCATTAGTATTATCTATTATTGCCTCTGTCAAGTCTCTGGGGATCCCCTGGACTCTGTGCACACTATATCTCACTTTGATATAGCATATACAGAGCCAACGTCCTACTATATATATATATATATATATATATATATGTCATACCAAGTCCCTGCTGCCAACTGACTGCTACCGCCAAGCCGGGTCGATGCTAAGTTACAGGTGCAGGACCCGTAAACATCCACAAATTAAATAAAGAGCCGGCACTCCAGATTTCTTCGATCCAATACATTTATTCATCTTTCAACATACGCTGTATTGTTCAGGGCTGACACGTTCCAACCGTCTTGGTCTTAATCATAGCCCATAATGCCAAGTTACCATATTTAAGCCCTACCGTCTCTAAATACTGTATCCTGCCGTTTAATAAACATGAAAAAAATACTATCCACATTGTATCGTCACCGCAATGAAGTACATTTTTAAATGTTTACATTTTATAAATCATGCCCTCTTCATGACTTCCTGTTTCTAACCAACACAAATTATCCTTAATTCTAAAAATGCATTTTTATAAATCAATATTTCATATTCTCTTATTTCTCGTTCATGAAGTTATCCAGTCTATAATTAATCTCTCAATACCAAACGGCTTTTCACCTCCTACAGGCATTATTTTATCGTTTCTTTTGCTAGAAATTAGTCTTAAATCTCCTACAAGTTTTTATCAACTGCATAATCTCTCAATACCAAGTGGCTTTTCACCTCCAACAGACATGATTTTATCCTTTCTTTTTCTATAAATTAGTCTTAAATCTCCTACAATTTTTTATCAACTGCCTCATGAACAAAAACAAAATTAATAATTAAAAAATACACAATAGTCAAATAAAAAATATAAATGAAAAATAATATTAAAAAATCATAAATATCTGGCACCAGGGCAATATGGATATAATAATACCACGATACTTATATGCCCAATTGGTCACATAAAGAACTTGTGTTGTGCATCACCATTAATCCATCATCCACATTGAACCCTTTATATAACAATACAACCTGTCTCTGAACCTTTATGCACTCAACCCACATGTAGAAAAAGCTCTTCATCCTTGTTCAATCCCCATGGGAATCTGCTGTTTCATCTGATTATATATTCTGATTCCATCCTCCTGAGAGTGCATTCCCTGTTGCCTCCTCTTGGTGACAGCAACACCCTGTCAATTAAAAAAAAAAAACATGTCATCAATTTTTCCATCATGCACCTGTCTGCAGTGTTGTGCTACAGGATAATTTCCATCATTGTTCTTGATGGCACGCCAATGTTCCAAAATATGCTTTTTGACAGGAAAGATTGTGCTACCCACATACCATAATTTACATGGAAACAAAATCACATATATTGTAAAGTCTGAATTCAATTAATGAATTTATCAATCCTAATCTCTTCCCCTGTTATTAAATTGTATGTCTTATGATTGCTGCTGTTTCTACAGGCCTTACAATTCATACATCTATAAAAACCTTTCTGTTTACCAAAAAAATAATTCTCCTTCTTATTTGAGTAACTATGCACCAAAATATCCTGTGATGAACTACTTTTTTTGTATGTAATTCTAGGATATGGGCTCATCAAGGGTCCTATCACTTTGTCTACCTTAATCAAATGCCAATATCTTTTCATAATCCTCATCACTTCAACTGAGTCTGAATTGAAGGTGATAATGCATCTCACTATGCTGTCTTCTCATTTCCATTTCTTTTGGATTAAAATACTATCTTGTTGTACCCTAGCAACTTTATTACAAGCTTCTTTATTAACTTTCATTGAATATCCCCTGGATCTGAATCTTGCTACCATGTTTTTCTGCTCTTTTTCAAAGATTTGACTTGTACTACAGTTCCTTTTCGCTCTAAGTAGCTCACCATAAGGGATACTCCGCTTTAATTATGGTGGATGAGGCTTTTCACCTGTAAGATGCTGTTACCAGCCGTACTCTTCCTAAAAAAGACTAGTGTGTGCAGTATCCGCTACTGGGATCGTCCTGAGAATGCATTACGAGATTTTTTAGAGTGGTTACCAAGAAACTATCTTAATTTGAATTTTACATATAAATGTGACAAACGGGCTATGGAATTGTTGGATGTTTTAGTGACAATAGAAGGGGAAGAGTACAGCTGGTAACAGCATCTTACATGTAAAGTCCATCCCCTTTAGGGAAATGGACCACCGCAAAAATGTAAGGTTTTCTCCTTTCATCTGTTTTAACCATAAGAAAGGTTTGTGGTCTGTCTGAACTATGAAGTGAGTCCCGAATAAGTATGGTCTCAACTTCTTCAGGGCCGACACTGTGACTGACCAACGCTTTTCACTAGGGGTCAACCTCCTACTGATAAAAGCAACAGGTTGGTCCCGGCCTTCTGAGTTTAGTTGTGAAAGCACTGCCCCAAACCCCAGTTCAGAAGCATCTGTCTGGACAATAAGTTTTTTAGAGTAATTTTGGCTTTTTAGGACAGGTGCAGTACACATAGCCTGCTTTAGCTCCTTAAAAACCTTAAGAGGGGCAACAATTGAGCCATAGTTCTTAATGAACCCCCCTGTTATACCCAGTGAGGCCAAGAAAGGAACTGACCTGGGCCTGAGTAGTAGGGGGAGCCCAGTGTAAAATAGTCTGGATCTTCCCCCCGTAGTGGTTCAATCTGTTCTCCACCAACTAGGTGTCCCAGATAAACCACTTTCCCCTGCCCTGTCTGACACTTTTAACCTTTGATAGTTAAGCCTGACGTTTGCAGGGCCTCCAAAACTTTCCAGTGGTGAACCAGGTGTTCATCCCAGGTGGAGCTAAATACAGCAATATCATCTAGGTATGCTGCACTGAATGCTTCCAGACCTTAGAGGACTGTATTCACCAGCCTTTGGAAAGGGGCAGGTGCATTTTTCAGACCAAAGGGCATAGCTATAAATTGATAATGCTCTCCAATGGTTGAATACGCAGTTTTTGGTTTAGTATCTTCTGATAATTTGATCTGCCAATACCCTGCAGTCAAATCAAAAGTGCTCAGATACTTGGCAGATGCCAGTGTATCTATTAGCTCATCTGCCCTCGGTATAGGGTGAGCATCTGTTTTTCTAACTGTATTGAGCCCTCTGTAGTCTACTCAAAACCGCATTTCCCTTTTTCCATTTTGACTATGAGGTTTGGGGACAAGCACAAATGGGATGGCCCAAGGGCTGTCTGAGTGTTCAATTACTCCTAAGTCCAACATCTTTTGAACCTCAGATTTAATACAGTCTATGACATGGTCAGGCTGCCTATAAATCTTACTTTTGATAGGCAACTGTCTCCAGTCTCAATGGTATGCTCACACCAAATATTCTGACTAGGTGAAAGTGAAAATAGTTCAGAGAATTGGCCTAGGAGGTTCTCCTTCTGCTCTACTGTAAGGCAGTTTACAAGGACAACCCCCGCCACTGAGCCATCGGCTGCAGTGTTGGAGAAGAGGTCAGGCAGAGGGTCACTCCTTTCTTTCTGCCCCTCATCTGTGGCCATGAGTAGGCTCAAATCTGTCCTATCATAGTAGGGTTTAAGAAGGTTGACATGAAGTATCCTGAGGAGCCTTTTTGGAGTGCCAAGGTCTACCTGATTGGTGACTTCACCCTTCTTTAACACAATAGGATGTGGTCCACTTTATTTGCATTGGAGTGTTCTTGGTGCCACAGGCTCCAATACCCATATCTTCTATCCTGGGTGGTACTCAGTCAGGATAACCTTCTGGTTATGCCATTGCTTTTGAAGATCTTGGCTGGCCTGAAGGTGTTTAGTGGTATTTTTCATGTACACAGCCATTCTTGATCTTAGGCCAAGAACATAATCTACAATGTCCTATTTAGGGGGCTTCAAGGCTTGCTCCCACCCCTCTTTGACAAGTGCAAGTGGACCCCAACAGGGTGACCAAAAAGGAGTTCAAAGGGGCTATAGCCCACTCCCTTCTGGAGTACCTCCCTGTAGGCAAAAAGGAGGCATGACAGGAGGACATCCTATCTCCTTCTGAGTTTTTCGGAGAGTCCCATGATCATGCCTTTGAGAGTTTTGTTAAATTTCTCAACCAGTCCATTTGTTTGTGGATGATTTGATGTGGTCAATTTATAGGTTACACCACATTCCTTCCACATTGCTTTTAAGTATGCAGACATGAAGTTACTACTCGTGTCTGATATAACTCTTCAGATAAGCCCACTCTGGAAAATATTCCCAGGAAGGCCTTTGCCACTGCAGGATCTGTAGTGGTCCTTAAGGGGATTGCTTCTGGGTATCTTGTGGGATGGGTCCACTACCACTAAGATTAATCTGTTTCCAGAAGCAGTTGGAGGGTCAAGGGGGCAAACAATGTCAACCCCTACCCTTTCAAAGGGCACCCCAAACACAGGCAATGAGATTAAGGGGGCCTTTGGGGTGCCACCGGTTTTGCCACTGGCCTGGCAAGTGACACAAGAGCGACAGAAGTATTTTGTTTCCTCTGACATGTGAGGCCAGTGAAAGTGAGGGACAAGTCTGTCCCTAGTCTTACTTTGCCCCAGATGTCCAGCCAGGGTAATATCATGTCCAAGAGTTAGGAGGAATTCCCTATACTGCAAGGGAATAACCAGTCTTCTGGATGCACTAGGTTTAGGGTTTCTTGCTTCAGTATAAAGGATATTATTCTCCCAGTAAATTCTATGTTAGTCACTGATATCCCCAGCTTCCTGTTTGACAGCTTGCTGTCCTGGACCCTCTAGTGTGGGACAGGTCTGCTGTGCCACACTCAGTTCCTCCCTGGCAGGCCTCCCTGCACCCAAGAGTTCAGCTGTGTCAGCTTGAAGCTCTTCTGCTTTAGGTTTTACAGAAGGAGTTGACTCCTCCTCATCAAAAGGGGAAACTTCTGGACAGGGAGGGATAGTGGTCAAGGGTTTGCCCTTTCTACCCCTAGTTTTTGGGAGCACTTGGTCCATTGTTCCAGGATCCAAGTTTCCCTGTCCTCTTTGCTTCTTGGCCTGAGCCCTGGTAGGAGCAAAGATGTGCCCTGGAACGCCCAGCATTGCTGCATGGGCCTCTAACTCCACTTCAGCCCAAGCTGAAGTTTCCAAATCATTGCCCAGTAGACACTCTACAGGTAGATCAGTGAATGCAACAACCTTTTGAGGACCAGCAGCCCCCCCAGGTGAGATTCACAACAGCCATGAGTTGGCTAACAGTGTTGTTTTGGGTGTTAGTAACTTGGTACTGATGACCAAGCAGGTGTTTAGGGGCAATCCGTTTTCCCATCACCATAGTGACACTGGCACCTGTGTCCCTGTAGTCCTGAACCTGAACACCATTTATTAGGGGTAGTTGCTTGTACCTATCCATATTAAGGGGACAAGCAACCAAGGTGGCAAGGTCAATACCACTACTAGAGGCTAAAACACCTTCAGTTGTCTCCCGAACTAGACCAACCCCCACAACATTACCAAAAGTGACAATAGCTACACCCTTAGATTGGCTATTTGTAGAGTTTTACCCAACACCATGGCTTTTTCTAATGATTGGAAGAGGATTTGGGCCCACCACCCCCAGAGGATTTTTGTGGGCCTGATGAAGACTCTGACTTTTTCTCTTTCTCCCCACCCTTGTCATGGGACTTACCATCCTTCTTCTTCTTGTCATTGTCACCCCCTCTATGAGCTTTTCTGCTCACTCTTGTTCTGACCCATTTGTCTGCCTTCTATCCCAATTCTTGGGGAGAGGTCAGATCAGATCAGAGTCTACTAGATGCTGGTGTAAAAAATCAGGCACACAACTGTTAAGAATATGCTCTCTCAAGATTAGATTATATAAGCTTTCATAATCAGACACATGGTTGCCATATAACCAACCTTCCAAGGTGTTCACTGAATAGTCCACAAAGTCTGTCCAATCTTGTGAAGATTCTTCTGGTTTCTCTGAACTTAATCATGTATTGCTCAGTGGTTAAGCCAGATCCATCCATGAGTTCTGTCTTCAAAACACTATACTTGTCTGCATCATCTTCCCTGACAGTAAGGAGTCTGGGCCTGATTACGATTCCGGCGGGCGGCGGAGGCCGCCCGCCAGAATTCCGCCCTCCATAATACCGCTCCGCGGTCAGAAGACCGCGGAGGGTATTATGAGTTTTTCCCTGGGCTGGCGGGCGGTCTCCAAAAGACCGCCCGCCAGCCCAGGGAAAAACTCCTTTCCCACGAGGATGCCGGCTCGTAATAGAGCCGGCGGAGTGGGAAGGTGCGACGGGTGCTGTTGCACCCGTCGTGTATTTCACTGTCTGCAAGGCAGACAGTGAAATACATTTTGGGGCCCTCTTACGGGGGCCCCTGCAGTGCCCATGCCATTGGCATGGGCACTGCAGGGGCCCCCAGGGGCCCCGCGACTCCCCCTCCCGCCATCCGGTTCCCGGCGGGAGAACCGCCAGGAACTGGATGGCGGGAGGGGGAGTCGGAATCCCCAAGCCGGCGCAGCAAGCTGCGCCGGCTTGGAGGATTCCTTGGGGGCAGCGGGAAACCGGCGGGAGACCGCCGGTTTCCCTTCTCTGACCGCAGCTAAGCCGACGCGGTCAGAATGCCCCGTGGGGCACCGCCGGCCTGTCGGCGGTGCCACCGCGTCCCGCGGCCCTGGCAGAAGTAATCCGCCAGGGTCGTAATGACCACCTCTGTCTCTTCCTTTTCCAGAGGACAAACACAGAATGGCAGCCCACTGCCCTTGAGGGACCCTCTGAACTTTACAGGCCCTCTCAAGTGCAACAAACCACTTGTAGATGTCATCCCCCTGCTTGTAAGGGGGAACAACGTTATGCAAGTTTCAAATGTGTTTTCTCTGACATTGTAACTTTTAAAACTGCTATTGATGCTGCCACCATGGGGGAATAACCCCAACCCCTGTCTTTTCCGTTCCACAGCTAGGGATGCCCTATCTAAGGCCAACTGTTGCTGTTGCAGCCTCAGTCTGGTCTCCTCCAACCTCAGCATTCTGAGTTCCCTATCTAGGGTGTTGTCCTCAGGGTTGGATCTGTGGGACACCTCTGAGACAGAGGTGACATGGGAATGAGCAGAGGCTGATTTTTTCCTAACTTGTGTAACCCTAGTGACTTGGCCTCTAGGTGTGAAGGGTGTCCCACCTGTGTGTGACTCCTTTCCACTACCAGCTACACTAGGAGGTTTATTTAGTGGAAAGATCCGTGGAAGGACCCTCCCCTGTATCTTCAGGACCATCTCCTGAATCCCCTTCTAAATCCCCCTCTGGTTCTACATGATTATCAGATTGCCCCTGATCATCTTGCAAGAGGAGATTTAAAAGGAAATCTTTACTGGGGTTCGTCCCAATCCCTAAGCTTCTTTCTAAGCACAGTCCCCTCAGACTTTTAAAGTGAAGGTTCTCATAAGTTGTCTTGATAAACCTAGGGGTGGCCTCAATAGAAGACATAGGCCCTCATTATGAACACAGCGGTAAACACCACACCGCCAACGGTGGCGGTAAAAACCGCCAACAGACTTGCGGTCCGAACCACCAAATAATGAACCAACTTAAACACAGGCATCCTGAAAACCACTCACCTCCATCAGAGGAGTGCCGACAACTACTGCAGAGCCCGCCCACAGGCCGACAGAAAGGCCCTACCCTCCCATCAAATAATGAAGCACTAGACCACCGTCAGTTCTGGGGTGGGAACCACTGCCACGCAAAGCTAGGCAGAAACTAACCAAATATAGGAAAACACTCATCGGAGGTTCACACAACACGCCAAAGCAAACATGGATAGAGAGTTGCAGATCATGCCAGCCCTGCTCCTTGCCATATACTTCCACGACCGAGACTGCAGACGAAGACGATGACGGTAAGTACCATAACCTACTAAAAAACAAAGAAAGGGCACAGTTACATACCCACCTACTCCACCCACACTGCAACACTCCCACAACCTTTTACAGCAACACAAGCCATACACCCCATAGCAAAAGGTACTTACCCGAAACAAGGCAAATCCAACGTGGCCAAAGTACACACATGTGCTCAACACCCCCAAACAATGAAACGATAAACCACGGATCCAGAGTGTGGCATAAACAACACAGGCAGCAGATTACATGTTATTCTGCTTAATGAGCAATATAAGTGCAACATAAGGCCAATGGCCAGTCCAGAGTAAGTAGTCCGATGGGCCACAATGGCCCCAACTTGACTCCCACAAGTGCAACAGTACTCCACCTCATAGGGTCAACAATTGGGCATCCAGGCACCTCAGGGAACAGGGGCAGGGGGTTGTGGGGGTGGGGACTTACGACTGGGACAGGGGGGCTTAGATTAAAGTTTGGAAGGTGGAGGAGGTTTGGGTTTTGTGCTTGCAGCTGGTAGAGCGAGCTTGGCCTCAGGTGCGGCAGATGTTCCTGGGCCAGCACTGGGTCTCTTCCTCACAGGGAAGGTAGCACGGGAATGGGGAGGACAGACAGGGGTGGGCTATGACATGGGAGGAGTGGACAGGACAAGGAGGTGGGCATGTTTAGGGACAAGACAGGGTGGGCCAGTGGGTTCAAATAGGTCTACATGGGATAGGAAAAGTTTCTTAGGTGCAATTGGGGTGGACCTGGAGGAAGGCATGGGAGTGGAGGTAGAGGGAGTGGCCATAAGAGGTGTAGGTGTGTGTGACATGTGTGCAGGTGACAGGAAAATATGCTGAGGTGTGGTGAATGTGTGATGGGTGGGTGTTTTGGTGCGTTTGAGTGTCTTGGGAGGAGGGGGAGTGGACACAGTGGGACAAGACAGGCTGCCAGTGTAAATGTGTGTTGTCTGGGTGTCTGCAAGTCTGGTGAGTGTGCTGCATGTGTAACCTAAAGTTGTTGTGGTGAGTGCAGGTTTGGTGTCTGGGGTGCATAAATGGATGTTTGATATTGTGGTGACTGCAAGAATAGGGTCAGCAACATTGAATGAGGGTGCAGTGCCTGTGAGTGTGCATGTAGAGGGGACAGACAGAGAGGCGGCAGAGGTGTGTAGGAAAGTACCATCTTGCCTGGCATGTTACCACCATTTTTTACTTATATGTATGGTTGTTTTTGCCTGTGTCACTGGGATCCTGCTAGCCAGGGCCCCAGCGCTCATACGTTGTGCCCTGTATGTGTTCCCTGTGTGCTGCCTAACTGTATCACTGAGGCTCTGCTAACCAGAACCTCAGTGTTTATGCTCTCTCTGCTTTTAAAATTGTCACTCCAGGCTAGTGACTAAATTTACCAATTCTCATTGGCACACTGGTACACCCATATAATCCCCTTGTATATGGTACTTAGGTACCCAGGGTATTGGGGTTCCAGGAGATCCCTATGGTCCGCAGTATTTCTTTTGCCACCCATAGGGAGCTCAGACAATTCTTACACAGGACTGCAACTGCAGCCTGAGTGAAATAATGTCCACATTATTTCACAGCCATTTTACACTGAACTTAAGTAACTTATAAGTCACCTATATGTCTAACCCTCACTTAGTGAAGGTTAGGTGCAAAGTTACTAAGTGTGAGGGCACCCTGAAAGTAGCCAAGGTGCCCCCACATTGTTCAGGGCAATTTCCCCAGACCTCGTAAGTTTTGGGACACCATTACACGCGTGAACTACATATAGGTCAATACCCATGTTTAGCTTCACAATGGTAACTCAGAACATGTCCATGTAACATGTCTAGGATCATGAAATTATCTCCCCAATACCATTCTGGTATTGGGGTGACAATCCCATGCATCCCCGGGGCTCCAGCATGGACCCCAGGTACTGCCAAACTAGCTCTCTGGGGTTTTCTCTGCAGCTACCGCTGATGCCAACCCTCAGACAGGTTTCTGCCCCCGTGGGGCCTAGGCAGCCCAGTCCCAGGAAGGCAGAACAAATTACCCTCTCCCTTTGGAAATAGGTATTAAGGGCCTGAGAGGAGTAGCCTCTCCTGGCCTCTGGAAATGCTTTGAAGGGCACAGATGGTGCCCTCCTTCCCAAAACGAGTCTACACCGGTTCAGGGATCCCCCAGCCCCTGCTCTGGAGCAAAACTGGACAAAGGAAAGGGGAGTGACCACTCCCCTGTCCATCACCACCCCAGGGGTGGTGCCCAGAGCTCCTCCAATGTGTCCCAGACCTCTGCCATCTTGAATGCAGAGGTGCAAGGGCACAATGGAGACCTCTGAGTGGCCAGTGCCAGGAGGTGACGTCAGACAGCCCAGTCCCAGGAAGGCAGAACAAATTATTTCCTCTGAGAGAGGGTGTTACACCCTCTCCCTTTGGAAATAGGTATTAAGGGCCTGAGAGGAGTGCCTCTCCTGGCCTCTGGAAATGTTTTGAAGGGCACAGATGGTGCCCTCCTTGCCGAAACCAGCCTACACCGGTTCAGGGATCCCCAAGCCCCTGCTCTGGCACAAAACTGGACAAAGGAAAGGGGAGTGACCACTCCCCTGTACATCACCACCTCAGGGTGGTGCCCAGAGCTCCTCCAATGTGTCCCAGACCTCTGCCATCTTGAATGCAGAGGTGTGAGGGCACAATGGAGACCTCTGAGTGGCCAGTGCCAGCAGGTGATGTCAGAGACCCCTCCTCATAGGCTCTAATCTGGTTAGGTGGCCAATCCTCCTCTGAGGGCTATTTAGGGTCTCTCTGTGGGTTTCTCTTCCGATAAAAAATGCAAGAGCTCACCAGAGTTCCTCTATACTTCTCTCTTCGACTTCTGCGAAGGATCAACCGCTGACAGCTCCAGGACGCCTGCAAAACCGCAACAAAGTGGCAAGAAGACTACCAGCAACATTGTAGCACCTAATCCTGACGGCTTTCTCGACTGCTTCAGGGTGGTGCATGCTCTGAGGGCTGTCTGCCTTCACCCTGCACTAGAAGCCAAGAAGAAATCTCCCGCGGGTCGACAGAATCTTCCCCCTGCCAATGCAGGCACCAAACGTCAGCATCACCGGTCCTCTGGGTCCCCTCTCATTGTGACGAGCGTGGTCCCTAGAAGACAGGAGCTGGATCCAAGTGACCCCGACAGTCCAGTGGTCCTTCTGTCCAAATTTGGTGGAGGTAAGTCCTTGCCTCCCCACGCCAGACAGTAATCCTGTGTACTATGTGATCTGCAGCTGCTAGGGCTTCTTTGCACTTTTGCAAGACTTCCTTCATGCACAGCACAGCCCAGGTGTAGGAAAGTACCATCTTGCCTGTCATGTTACCCCCATGTTTACTGTATGTGTATTTGGCTTTGCCTATGTGTCACTGGGATCCTGCTAGTTAGGACCCCAGTACTCATACTGTATTCCCTGATTGTGTTCCCTGTGTGGTGCCTATCTGTATCACTGAGACTCTACTAGCCAGAACCTCAGTGTTTATGCTCTCTCTGCTTTTAAAATTGTTACTGCAGGCTAGTGACTAATTTTACCAATTCTCATTGGCACACTGGAACAACCTTATAATTCCTTTGTATATGGTACCTAGGTAACCAAGCTCAGACAATTCTTACACAGGACTGCCACTGCAGTCTGAGTGAAATAACGTCCACGTTATTTCACAGCCATTTTTCACTGCACATAAGTAACTTATAAGTCACCTATATATCTAACCCTCACTTGGTGAAGGTTAGGTGCCAAGTTACTTAGTGTGTGGGCACCCTGGCAATAGCCAAGGTGCCCCCACATTGTTCAGAGCAAATTCCCCGGACCTTGTGAGTGCAGGGACACCATCACACGCGTGCACTACATGTAGGTCAATACCTATATGTAGCGTCACCATGGTAGCTCCGAAAAAAACACAGCCATGTAGCATGTCTAGGATCATGGAATTGTCACCCCAATACTATTCTGGTATTGGGGGGACAATTCCCTGGGCGGCCCAGTCCCAGGAAGGCATAACAAAGACTTTCCTCTGAGAGAGGGTGTTACATCCTCTCCCTTTGGAAATAGGTGTGAAGGGCTGGGGAGGAGTAGCCTTCCCCAGCCTCTGGAAATGGTGCCCTCTCTGCATAATCCAGTCTACACCGGTTCAGGGAACCCCAGCCCTGCTCTGGCGCGAAACTTGACAAAGGAAAGGGGAGCAACCACTCCCATGACCCCTGACCTTAGGGTCTGTCCTCTCAGCTGTTTCTCAGATAACAAATGCAAGAGCTCACCAGAGTTCTTCTGCACTTCCCTCTTCGACTTCTGCCAAGGATCGCCTGCTGACTGCTCCAGGATGCCTGCAAAACTACAACAAAGTAGCAAGACGACTACCAGCAACATTGTAGTGCCTCATCCTGCCGGCTTTCTCGACTGTTTTCTGGTGGTGCATGCTCTGAGGGCTGTCTGCCTTCACCCTGCACTGGAAGCCAAGAAGAAATCTCCAGTGGGTGGACGGAATCTTCCCCCTGCTAACGCAGGCACCAAACTTCTGCATCACCGGTCCTCTGGGTCCCCACTCATCCTGACGAGCGTGGTCCCTGGAACACAGGAGCTCGGTCCAAGTGTATCCTACAGTCAAGTGGCCCTTCTGTCCAAATTTGGTGGAGGTAAGTCCTTGCCTTCCCACGCCAGACAGTAATCCTGTGTACTGCGTGATCTGCAGCTGCTCAGGCTTCTGTGCACTTTTCCAAGACTGCCTTTGTGTACGCCCTAGCCTGGCTCCCCAGGACTCTGTCCTGAATTGCCCAATTTGCTGAGTTGGACTCCTACGTCGTGGGACCCTCCTTTGTGACTCTGAGTTGACTGCTGTCCTCAGATCTTCTAAGTGCCTGTTCCGGTACTTCTGCGGGTGCTGCCTGTGTCTGTGGGAGCTCTCTGAGTTGCTGAGCCCCTCCTCTGTCTCCTCCAGAAAGGGACAACCTCATGGCCCTTCCTGGGCCCCAGCAGCAGACAGAATCCTCAACCATGACTCTTGCAGCTAGCACAGCTTGTTTGCATTCTTTCTGCGTGGAAACAACTCTACGTACTCCAGCACGCCGTGGGACATCTTCTGACCAAAGGAGAAGTTCCTAGCACCTTCCATTGTTGCAGAATCCTCGGCTTCTTCCACCCAGAGGCAGTCCTTTTGCACCTTCATCAGGGGTTTAGTGGGGTCCTGCCCCCCCTGGACACTTGCGTGACTCTTGGACTTGGTCCCCTTCCTTTAAAGGTCCTCAGGTCCAGGAATCCATCTTTAGTGTTTTGCTGGCAGTTGTTGTCCTTGCAGAATCCCCTATATCAACATTACTGTCTTTCAGGGATAGTAGGGTAACTTTACTCCTACTTTTCAGGGTTTTGGGGTTGGGTATCTTGGACACCCTTAGTGTTTTCTAACAGTCCCAGTGACCCTCTACAACCTACACTAGGCCTGGGGTCCATTCGTGGTTCGCATTCCACTTTTGGAGTATATGGTTTGTGTTGCCCCTAGGCCTTTTTCTACCCATTGCATCCTATTGTGATTCTACATTGTTTGCACTACTTTTCTAACTGTTACTTACCTGTTTTTGGTTTGTGTACATATCATTTGTGTATATTACTTACCTCCTAAGGGAGTATATCCTCTGAGATACTTTTGACATATTGCCACTAAAATAAAGAACCTTTATTTTTAGTAACTCTGAGTATTGTGTTTTCTTGTGATATAGTGCTATATGATATAAGTGGTATAGTAGGATCTTTGCATGTCTCCTAGTTCAGCCTAAGCTGCTCTGCTATAGCTACCTCTATCAGCCTAAGCAGCTAGAACACTACTAATCTACTAATAAGGGATAACTGGACCTGGCACAAGGTGTAAGTACCACAAGGTACCCACTATAAGCCAGGACAGCCTCCTACAAGGTGGGCACACTGGGGGAAGTGGATGTTGGTGTGTGTGCATGTGTATGTTGGCTGTGTGTATGCCTGTGGTGGGAGGTGTGGTGCTTGTGTTTTGAAGTGTGCTTCCTGTGTGTTGAAGTGTGTGCCTGAGTGTGAAAATGTGTGCTTTGGATGGGTGAAGGGATTGGGGTGCTGGAAGGGGTAGAGGCGGTTGGAGGGGGGACGGAATGACCAAGGACACTGACTGCCATCAAAGAGGAGGCCAGATCGTGAAAAGTTCTCTGTAGGCCACACACAGCACCGTGAATGCCATCCAGATAGACACTGGTCTGCTGCACCTCTGATGCTAGCCTCTGGATGGCATTGACGTTGGTTGTCTGCTCTACAGAGATGGTTCCCAGGAGATCAATAGCCTCCTCCGTGAGAGCAGCAGGGCTGACTGGGGCAGGGGAGGAGGTGTTGCGTAGGATCTCATTATTCTAATGAGACTACTGGATGGATTATGAGCAGCAAGATCGTCTACAGTGTGGGAGACTGAGTCTGACCCACAGTGGGTGACACCTGTCGGTCCAAATCTGAGTTTTGCTCATCTCCCGAAAAGTAGAGATGATTGGGCAGCCGGGCGCATGACATATCATACTTCTCAGGGAAGTCGTGGTCACTCAGGTCGCATCCAGTTCTCTAATTCACAATTCGGTCTCATATACAAATGACAATAAAAGCAGTATAAGTTTTAATGATTGGTTTAATAAAAATGACTGCATTTTAGATAGCAAAGCGTGAGCTGCAATAATCAGAACGACACAACACAACAATATTAAAATGGTGACGATGAGAGTGAAGCATAAGAATAACGCTATCATATTGTCACTAGAATCGATGGACTATTTTCCATCTAAATCATACTTTGAGCACGGCATGTTAAGCTCTAATCCTGTCTTTCAGGTTCCCCTGGGAGGACATCAATCCTCATACCTGAGCAAAGGCCTGTAGTCTGCGTTAGCATCTGCAGCGAAGCATTCAGCGTACAGTTGTGGTTCCCTGGCTGGAATCTCCCTCTTGACATGTAATGGGACTAGGAAGTGTTTTTATATTAACACAGCTGATGTTCTAAGAAAATGTCCCTACGTAAGGATGTTTATTTTCTACGAATGATGGAGACTAAACTTTTACCAAGTTCACCGGCAATGTACCAAACTGTAACCTTGACTGAAGCACAGAGTGATCAAGAATGTGTTGTTTGAGAACACAGTGCTGGGCTAAGCAAAAACAGTTAGATAGAAGAAATTAAAACAAGACCGTAAAACTGGTTATTGTAAAAATAACAATGCAAAGCTGAATAAAATATATCTAGGTCAAGGTGCACAGTGGCCTAATGTATTAAACTAACGTGCATGGAGCTATAACTAAAATGGCTACACAACACCCTCCCCCTGTCGGTAGAAAGTGGTTCAAGCCAAAACTAAAATTTCCCAACCTAAGACATATATAAAACCCTACTCAATTTGGACAAGTTAAAAAGGCACACAAGCATGCTACTTGGTAATTTAAAACATGAGCACGTGGCTTCTAACCGAATTCAATGAAAATGTCAATTTAGAAAAGTTCCAAATTAAGTATGAGTCATGGAAAGTAGGAGATCTTCCACTTTGGCAGATGACAGAACCGGAAAGTCCGCGCCAAAAATGATTGAGGAGCAAGTGTGTTCCATAGCCCCAGTATCAACCAAGGTGGCATCCCGTGTAGTGCCCATTGATGAGTCGATGGCAACTTCCTCCAGGAAGGGTAACTTATAATTAGCTTTACGTAGCAAACGTAGCCTCAATGAACCCTCTGCGAGAACATCAACAGATCAGCATCTATTGCTGAGGGCCACTGCTGTGAAAGAGAAACTTCCAGTGCATGTTCAAAAGAGCACCAAAGGCACCGGAACATGGGCTGCACATAATGCAAAACCGGTCTGAATGACAAAGACCAGTCACACTCCAAATGCTCCAGGAGTGTTGCTCCAAAATGCTGCATCATACGTTCACGACACAGCTGCGCTGATGGGAGCGCCGTCATTTGTCCTTGTTGTCCTTGTTGCGGCGGGACAGCCATTGCGCATAAACAACAGCAATAAAGCCAAAGTTATCGTAAATCCCCCCAAAATACTACAGAAAATCGAGTGGATAGCTGAAGGTATCAAACCGAATATGGAGGAGAAGGTGTGAACAAAACCAGAACCAACAGCTTTGAAAAAATGTGCTATTCCAGTCGTGCTGGAAGCATTAAATATTCGTCCCACGAGATTACCAAAGTGTCTCAGAAAGTTCGTATTTAACAGGGACTGTATTTCTGCTGATGACCTTGCCACTTGAAGTGCGTAGGTTTTGCATTCATATGTAAGGGTCACATGCTTTTGAAACAATAAAGCCATGAGTCTATTTAACTTGTCAAAATTCACGTTTGAAGTAGCAATGTAAAGCCAGATATCAGCTACCTCCTTAAATTTAGTGGGGGGAAATAATACGTTCCCGCAGCATGTAACAACTTTAGAGACCGAAACAACGTAAACTATTCTGGCTCGCATGCCACAACAGTCTTCACTATTAAGAAGGAGGTAGCTGCCTTTTGAAAGCACCTGGAACGTGGGTTTAATCAAGGGGATTGGAACTCCATTAGGATAACAAGCCAAGTTTGCAGCCAAGGCGTTACACGCTCCAAGCTTGGAGATGTATCATTGTTGATATAAACAACTTGTAGTGAAACTTCTTCGCAAGTAGTGAGGGGGATTCGGGAACACCTGGATGTTCCTCTTGGTCGGCTGTGCAGGATCGGCCACATGGTGTAATTTGACATTGTCAATTGAAACAAAACGATTTTCTTTGGCACCTGCCAACGGTGGTAGAATAACAGTTCTGGTACTGTGTATCCCTAGTACAGGGACTGGTGCTCGATAAGAAGGGCCAATTTCCTTTTTCACTGCGACTTTTTCATGTACAAGATCCCCAACTGTGGGAATCCAGCCGGTAGATGTTACTGGCACATCCTTAATTCCTGTGGAGGCGGCACTTTTGGAAGAATTATCATCACAGAAGTGTTGCAATTCCTGTAAGACAGTGACACGTTCATTTATGTCAAAAGGTGTTTCTGCTGCCTCCACGCCAGGACCATCAAGATCCATAACATACATTTGAGTTCCGAACAGCCACTCATATGAAGTACGACCCCCCAGGGACCTTCTAGGCAGGTTGTTTAGTGCTCTCTGGACTCCATACAGGTGATTAAGCCAACTACGACCTGTACCTAAGACTCTGGATGTTAAGAATTGCTTTAAATCGTGGTTTACTTGCTCCACAACACTATTTTCCTCGGGATGAAATGGAGAAGAGTACTGTAGTTGGACCCCCAACAAAGCCATGGTGTCCCTGAATGCCCTTGAGGCGAAAGCAGGGCTCTGGTCCGAATGGAAGGCCACAACTGCATATGTACTGATAAAGACTCGCAAATTTTTAATAACAGTCCGAGTGTCATACGAGCGTTGTTGCCACACTCTGGAGCATGAATCAACAGCAACTAATATGTATTGGTATGCACTATCAAGTACACACATTGTAATGGTTTGTTTGAAATTAAGAGAGGTGTCTGTGGCGGGCGCTTGGCCGTGGAAACTTTGATTTGTTGACAGATGTCACAACAAAGGACATACTGCTTTGTCTCTTTGTAGAGACCTGGCCACCAATAACGGGACTGTAAGATTGAAATTGTAGCTGCCACACCAGCATGTGCAGATGCCACCCCCTCATGCGCTGCTTTAATCAATTGTAGTCTTACATCTATGTTAGGGATGTCTCGTACGCCTATGCCTGGTATCTTAACTTCAGCGTTCAGCATACTTCCTGTATGATAATGATATTTGTTAGGAAATCCTTTAGGATGGGGCGTACCATCAGCTGTAGGTTTCATGGCAGCCCACATGTCTGCGTCTGGTTTGGAACTCGAGTGAGTCACTGCAGCTACAGTGGCTACTGCCACTGCTGACTTTGCGGCTTCATCAGCAACGTGTGTTCCAATGCGCTGGTGTCCAAGTGTATGTACAACATGGACATTCTGTAGCGTCACTTTCAGGTCAGCTACTTTCCCCCACAGTAGTCTGGGTTTAATGGTGTTGCCTTTGGAGTCTCTGAACCCATTCTGGCACCAGTAATGCAGATATTCATGAAAGAACTGGACACAATAATATGAATAACACACAATCAGCGTAGGCTGTGCCAGATCCGTGTGATCCAGTGCCATCAGCAGAGCTTTTAGCTCAGCCAATTGTTCTGTACAATCCCCTAGGGTCTGTGTAAAGTTATGTAGAGGACAAAATGTATCCCCTTCCATATAGCCACTTACGACTGCGCAAGCAGCAGAATATTGATGTTTCGCTCCAATTGCAGGTTGTGCAGAGCCATCGGTGTACATGACTCTCTGATACTGATCAATAGGCAAGTTATTTGCTGGAACTGGATATTCTACTTCATATTGTAGGAATTCCTGAGTTTGCAACTTTGGGTCAAAAATGTAGTCTACATCAGTGGCTGTTAGAGACGTAGCCCATTGTATCCAACGTGGATGTAGTGCTTTTGTGTTCGGAACGCTAGCTTTTGTAACAGCCTCTAGGGCTGGGATTGGAGAAACAAAATTTATGTGTTTTCCTTGGGCAAGAGGTCTTTCTTTAATAACAGCCATCTGTACAGCAGTGAGAATTTATTCTGTGGGAGCAAAGCGTTGTTCAGCTGCTGAATACAAATGTGATTTGTATGCAATCAGGACTGTCTCACCTTCATTAAATGTCACATAGGTGAAACCGATGGCCCCAGCTATTACCCTGATGACCAAATGTCTTTTGTTGTCCCTTGTGTGTAAATGTTGTGCTGCAAGCATGTCTGTCTGCAATTCTCTAAGAATGCATGTATGTTCAGTTATCAAGAATTTACTTGAAAAATCGGGACGTATTAAGTCATATAAAGGTTTTATGCGTGTAGCATAATCTGGAATGTACGTTCTACCAAAGTTTAAGAAACCCAGTAATGATTGGAGTTTTTTAATCGTATTCGGTGGTTGTAACTGTGTGCATTTTTCTAAAAATTCTGGCTCTAGGCTCTTCCCTTCACTTGGCAGCTCATATCCTAGAAACAGGACGCTGAGGAAGGCAATTTTTGTTTTTATGAAATTAAACTTGTAGCCAAATTCGGCAAACACTAAAACAATGCGGGCTACCTGTCTTAAATGTTGTAGTAACTCATCATCCGTGAGATATGTATCATCTACATAGGACAATGCTTCAGGGTCGATCTCGTGTAAGATGGCAGTGACACGAGCCGTAAACAGTGCTGGGCTGTTCTTATACCCCTGAGGTAAACAACAGATTTTTTTCTGAGAGCCTAGTGCACTAAACCTTGTTAAGTATCTGTTTTCAGGTGCTATATTCTGCAAGAAAAACCCATTGGAAATGTCTAATGTTGTTTTGTATTTTTTACACACTAATTTGCTTATTAGTGCAGTGCTATGTGAATTTTGCATAGGATATGTGTGTGTATGACTATTTAGATGTCTGTAGTCTAAGATTATTCTGTATGAATGGTCTGGTTTAGCTATGGGGAATAAAGGGTTATTCATTGGCGAGACACAGGGTTCAATCACACATTGGTACTCTAATTGCATGAGTATTTCTCTCACTGGTGCTTTTGCTTCATGTTTTATACGATACTGCGGTTGTGGCTGAGGCTCACTTTCAATGGGAATTACATGGTAGGAGACGTCTTTATCCCATCCTACGTGATTTCTGTATAATGCAGGTGCTTGTGCTAGAGCCATTCAATAGAATAGGATTCAGTGAGTTCCTCTGGAACAAGGGGCGAGAAGGAAGGCTTAGTGACATCTTCTCCATATGGGCAGGTATGGACAAAGACAGATGGGCAATCTTGTTCGGCCAACAAGACATCATACACTTTTACAATGCGATCCCAAAAAATTGCGTTTATTGTGCGTTCAATGTCTCCTTCTAATTGCAGCGTTACTTTGTACACCCTATTAGGCATGGAGACATGCATGTCCGCTGTTTCTACTTGTACAAAGTCATCAGTTACTTTCACCTCCAGGTGCTCTAGAAGATTCTGACAAACTATTGTGACCTCTGCTGCGCTGTCTAGCAATGCTAGAGCCCAATTCTTGTTCTTCAAGAGGACCCCCTTCCTGTGTGGCATGTCGGACTGCGACTGCTGCCACTTTTTTCTTTTTAAATTGTTGTTTTTGTTGGGCAGGTTTCTCTTCCTTTTTAACAGAAACCTCCGAAGAGCGTTGTGATTCCTGTCTCGGTTTCACATACTCTGTTCTTTGCTCTGATCACCCACCTCTCTCATTTCTCTTTTACGATGAGTCCTGAAAGGAACGAGAAAGGCGTGTATCAGTATATTGATATCTATCAGGCGTTTTGATATTATCTCTATTTCTGAGATTATACCTATTCTGTGGGGTCTCCATACGTGGAGATTCTCTCCTTTCTTTTTTAGGCATTTTTTGCTTTTTATCCCAGCGTTTCTTCTTACCCTCACGTTGTTGTTTGGAGGTATCTTTATTTGATTTAAACTGGAATTGAGGTTTTTGTGGTTTGGCCCCTAGGCTATCTCGACCGATACTTGAATATATTTCTGCTAGTATTTTAGGCAGCTCTTGTTCTTGGTCTTGTTGCAGAACGTCACGAAGCCGCATGCGCACTGCAAGTGCGACTGCTTCCCCTTTAAGGTTACTGAAAATGATTGAGGACACTGTGGCAAAATTGCCCATCAATTGCATCCCCAAATCTAGGGCTGGGGCAGCCCCATATTCATCTTGAATTTGTTTCAGCACTTTTGGCAAGTGTCGGTGTACCGTGTGCGTTTGTGTAGAGCGTGGCAAATACAGTACCCCAGATATTACAGTTTTCTACTGTAGGGACCATCCCAAAGGGCAAGCACATCGTTAATATTCTATGTTTATCCTCAGGTCCCGTATGGGGAAATACTGCCTCCAGCATATTCATTTTTTGTGCCAACCAAAACTGAGTTTCTTTTCGTTTGGCGGGTACTTTACCCATAATCGAATGTACAGTTGCAGGGTTTATACCGGGCGTCACTGCATGTGGATGTGCTGGAGCAGCACGTGCTGGGTTTGTATTTAATGTTTGCATCACAAATTGTACTAATTGTCTATATATTGCTGTTAACTCAATGTATAAGCGACGGAATTCAGCTACTGCTAAATTTCCAACCGCAGGGTGTGGTGTATAGGTGGCCAATAAAGGCCAGGTAGGACTGTCATTACTTAGTGGACCTAACCTTTCTGGTAATATTGTATGGGGTAGGGCGCCATCAAGGCAATTATTATGATCTTGATAAGATACAGGTATCTCTAAATATGCGTACGCTCTGTATTGTCCAGGCGCGTTCGCAGGTGTATATTGGTGAAATGTATTTGTGTTCCCATCAACTGCTGGACATTTGACTCAAGAGTAAAAAAGTTCTGTTCTATAAGCTGCGTGGGCATCCGCCACAAATGTGACTGAACCTCCCTGGGCCGTTAGGCCATTTACTAGTAAGTGTGCTGTGAGAGGTTGTCTCATATTAACAGCTATTTGTACATGTTGGGGATTCGCCATGATAGTAACACTATGAATTCAGAGAAGGCACGCCAAAATGGGGTTTCCTTTTAAAGTTCAAGCTTGAACAACCACCAGTTGTAATAGGATTACCTACACAGCTGTGGTGGAAATCCTCAATACCAAGGACGTCTCCGCATACGGTATTGAGGTGCCATTATATATAATGAGACAGAGATACTCTGGAGGACCTGAAAATTAGAGCCTGACCAAACGTTGGCGGTGCCATGTCATGTAGGCTCTCATTATTCTAATGAGACTACTGCATTTTGAGCAGCAAGATCGTCCACAGTGTGGGAGACTGAGTCTGACCCACAGTGGGTGACACCTGTCGCTCCAAATCCGGGTTTTGCTCCGGCTAACTAGCAGTGCCTCATCTCTCCCGAAAGGTAGAGATGATTGGGCAGCCAAGCGCATGACGTATCATACTTTTCAGGGAAGTCGTGGTCACTCAGGTCGCATCCAGTTCTCTCATTCACAATTCGGTCTCATATATAAATAACAATAAAAGCAGTATAATGTTTAAAGATTGGTTTAATAAAACAACTGCATTTTAGATAGCAAAGCGTGAGTTGCAATAACTAGAATGACACAACACAACAATATTAAAATGGCGACAATAAGAGTGAAGCATAAGAATAATGCTATCATGTTGTCACTAGAACCGATGGACTATTTTCTATCTAAATCATATTTTGAGCACGCCATGTTAAGCTCTAATCCTGCCTTTCAGGTTCCCCCGGCAGGACATCAACCCTCATAACTGAGCAAAGGCCTGTAGTCTGCGTTAGTATCTGCAGCGAAGCATTCAGTGTACAGTTTTGGTTCCCTGGCTGGAATCTCCCTCTTGACGTGTAATGGGACTAGGAAGTGTTTTCACAATAACATAGCTGATATTATAAGAAAATGTCCCTACGTAAGGATGTGTATTTTCTACGAATGTTGGAGACTAAACTTTTACCACATTCACCGGCAATCTACCAAACTGTAGCCTTGACTGAAGCACAGAGTGATCAAAAATGTGTTGTTTGAGAACACAGTGCTGGGCTATGCAAAAACAGTTAGATAGAAGAAATTAAAACAAGACCGTAAAATTGGTTATTGTAGAAATAACAATGTAAAGCTGAATAAAATATATCTAGGTCAAGGTGCACAGTGGCCTAATGTATTAAACTAACGTGCATTGAGCTATAACTAAAATGGCTACACAACAGAGGTGCGCGGGGCGAAGGAGACGCCCACCCTTCTGGGAGAGCGGACACGGGCAAATCGGTGGGGAGCAAATGGGAGGGCGATGATGGTATAGGGGTGGCAGAAGATGACACAGAAGGGGTGGGCCAACGAGGGTCCACCACACCCAGGGAACTCCCATCGGAGGAGGTATCAGAGTCACTACCTCCAGTGGTAGTTGTCTCCCCCATGGTACTCCCCTCGCCCTCCAACCCACTGGTCACCTTGGCATTGGATGACTCTGTTTGCGAGGAACCGTGGGCCACTGCATCCCCACTCGCCGGTGCCAAAGCTCCCTCACCAGATGATGCTGATGTACACAGACAACACAAGAGAACAGGGATGGGGAGACACAACAGGAGAGACACTTGTAAATAGCTGAATGGAGGTACATAAGTTGTTCACACATATACCCACCCAGAAAATAATCCACCAGCCAGCACCTACCGCTATACACATGGCTATGCCCCTGAGCACTGAAGGACCTGATGTACTGCAGACTTGACCCTTACACCCCTACTCCCCACAGGGGCCATTATGTAGATGGACATCAGTCAGAGTCCCTGCCACTAGACAGCATAAATACGACCGCACACATACATCCATCAAGGAGCCAAAGTATGGTATTTGTACTCACCCCCTTGTGACTGCTGTGCAGCCTTCAAGCGTCCATCCAGGTCCGGGTACGCCACTGCCAGAATGCAGCACATAAGGTGGGGGGGGTCAGTGCCCAACGGGCACCCCTTCCTCGTTTGGAGGACTTCTCCAGCTGGGCCTCACAGATCTTCCTCACCCAGCGCTGCAGGTTCTCCCACCGCTTCCTGCAGTGGGTGCTCTGCCGGTTGTAAACCCCCAGGGTCCGCACCTCCCTGGCGATGGCATGCCAAAATCCTCTCTTCTGGTGGGTGCTTACCTATAAGAGACACACAGAAAAAGTAACACTGAGGTCAGACAATGGCCAATAATATACAGCTGCCTATACGTCCACTATGGGACAGACATTTCAAACAGCCTAACAGTACACACACACGCAGAATGTCAGGAACCCAGGACTATACAGTGTCACACGTGCACACATGTATACAGCCATCTACCACCACTATACACATCCATGCCCCCAATCCTCCTACTCACCTGTACCTCTGGCCGACTGTAGAGCTTGGTGTACAGGGGCAGGACACCGTCCACAAGCTTCTCCAATTCCTGATTGGTGAAGGCTGGGGCCCTTTCCCCTGCCACACGTGCCATTTCCATGACCAGAGGCAGGACACAGCAGTACACTCAGCGGGGTACCTGCATGCACGAGATCTGGGAGTCAAGTGAAGTTGGGGTGATGAGTTTGCGTACGCAATGCAGCGGTGTGCACCATCACCACTGTCGGCGATCGTGATACGCTAAGAATGGCCTTTGAAAACCATGTTAACCAATGAAAATGCGCACAGTGGTAAACATCGCCTTACACTATTAGGTCAACTGCTAGTGGTATGAGGTCACTTCTGGATTACAGGGGACAGATATTTTGGCCTTAACTACGCAGTTGTAAAACCCTCATCAGCACCATGCAGGGCCTATTGTCCCCTAAACACCCATAGGCATGTAACAATATACATTACCTCACCTGAACAGTCCTAATATATCACTGTGGTCATGTTGCTGTAATGTCACACATACTAAGCATTTGTGTAGCTGACAATCATGCCAGCAGTGCTGCATAAGAAACAATGTGTGCAGATGTATCTGTGTTCCTCACATGGGTTCTCAACTCCTCCTAGGTACAGAACCTTGGTGTGAGGGAGGGCCCCATTGGTGTACAGACCACTTGTTGATTTCCAGACCATGGTGAAGTTTCACATCATTATCAATTTCAGACTCAATCGTGCTGCTATTCATGAACTTTGTGCATTACTGGATTCAGCACTGAGACCGGCTAATCTCAATCAGCATGCCATCCCTACTGAAGTACAGGTGCTCTCCGCACTCCATTTCCTGGCCACTGGCTCATTTCATGGTTGCAGATTTTTCACAACTAATGTTTACAATTATACTGTCAAGATTCCTGAATGCATTTGTACGACACCTGCAGTCCTATGTGAGGTTTTCCCAAAGTGCTGACCTCCCTGCCATCAAGTCGGACTTCTATGCCTTTGCCAACATACCCATGTGATAGGTGCCACCGATGGCACCCACATAGGTATCATCCTCCCAAGAGTCAGTGAACAGGTGTACAGAAACAGGAAGAACTTTCATCCCATGAACATTCAATTGGTGTGCACTGCAGACCAGTATATCTCACATGTAAATGCGATGTTCCCTGGATGTCCATGATTCCTTTGTGCTAAGGAACAGTAGTGTGCCACACAATATGGAACAACTACAAGGGGACAGAGGATGGATCATACGTAGGTGTTTCTGACACTTAATGCCACATAGCAGATAGCCAGGCTGTCTGCCACTGAGCATTGCAATTGACAGTCCTGTTTTGCCCGCTTTTTTAGGTGATTCTGGCAACCCCGACATGCATTGGCTTCTGACACCTATATATCTCTGGTAGTTCCCTGGCCTATGGGCCTGAGAAGGTGTGTAGAATAGTTGTGGCCTGCTGCATGCTGCACAATGTGGCTATGAGGAATTCATCCCCCTCTTAGAGAAGGAGGGTGCTGTATATCCAGACCTGCTTCCTCAGAGAGGGGTTGAGAGTGATGGTCATGATGAGGAGGGGGAAGATGTATATTCCAGAACCCAATTGATACAACTCTACTTCCAGTAACTATGTGGACTAATCAATGAGATTGCTGTCTGTGCAGCACACTGTCAGTGTGCCTTTTCATCTAGGGGGTGTTGGGTCAAAACTCATCACCACTGGAACCAGGTCTGCATAGGACAGGTAACATTATAGTATAATAGTTCGACACATCAGTAGGCACAACAACATGTTATGCATGTGGTGCAATTCCTGCTACTCAAATAAGAATAAATGATTTATAATACAGTTGCATCCATACTTCACTTTGTTTAAACATAATGACAGGGGACATTGTAATAGGTGAACTGGTGTTTTTTGGGTGCAGGGATTACATTGTGCAGTTTACAGTGATGGGAGTGGGCTACTGGTAGTTGTACAATATGGCAACATGGTTGCAGCATTTGTTGGCTGTAGTGGTATGTCCATCTATGTTTTCAAGTGTTTGTTGTTGTTTTTACACGGTTTGGTTGTTGGTTCAGTGTGACACTTGGAGGACAGTTCTTGCCAGAGTCACTTCTTTGAGGGGTCCTTGGTCTTGGCAGGTGTTCCTGTCCCATACCTGGGCCGGGTTGAGATGCATGTCTCCTGTGTGTGCTTAGATGGTAGAACATGTCCAGTTGCCGCTGCTGCTGTTGTTGTCCGGTCTGTAGCTTCCTGGTCTGTGTAGGCCTCAGGCTGTGTTGGGACATGGTGCAGCAAAACACCTGCTATGGTGGTCATTGTGGCATTGTGCAGTTTCCACTGCTCCATGGCCTCTCAGTGGTGTGCTACCTGCATCCTTTGACTCTGCTCCAGGATGGATACTATCTGGGCCAATCTGTCCTGAGTATGGTAATATGCTCCCAGGACCTCAGAGTTCACATACTGGGCTGCAGCATCAATCCTGTGGCCTCCCCACTGGGCCACTGATGCCCTCCCACTGGGCCTTGCCCCCTGTGATTGTGTTCCCTGCACAGGTCTGGTGGCACCACTTGTACTGGGGCCATCGCCTTCCTGCCTGTTGGTAGGAGGTGACTGTGGCCTCTGTCCATGTGTTCCACCAGTCTGTGGCCTGGATACACAGGTGTGGGGACTGTTGCCCTGGGCTGGTGTTGTTGGTTGGGTGGTAGGGGTGTCAGTAGTGTCCTGGGTGGGGCTGCTGGATGATGACAGTCAAGGACTGTGTAAGGGGCCAGGGTGATCGTCAGTGTCCAGTGTTCCATCCTTAGTGTCCAGGGAGGTGCCTCTGTCTCCATGTGGGGCACTGCCACTCTTTGTCCTGTCTGTCAGGGTGGCATGGGTGGTGGTGCCTGTTGGGGGGAATGGAAATGTCTGTAACAATTGCATGAACGGATGGGGTGCACAGGAGTGGGCTGTTTTGTGCAGGTTTTCACACTTTGGGGCCATGCAGGGTGCCTTTGTGAGGTTTGCATTGCATTTTGTTTTGGATGTGGTGGTGCCTTGTGGGTGGTGTAGTCCCTTTGTGATTCCTTGCAGGGGTAGGTGGCTGTGCACAAGGGAAGGGATATGGGCCTGTTAGTGGGTTTGTAGGCATGCAGGGTGACTGGATGTAGTGATTGTGACCTAGGTGGGGTAGTGGTCCTGATGGCTGTTGGAACAGTAGGGTAGTGCATGCATTGCAGGTGTGATGGATACGGGGTAAATGGAGATGAGTTACCTGAGTCCATTCCTCCAGTGAGTCCCTCAGGGTGCAGGATGGCCAGTATCTTTTCCTCCCTTCTTTCAGTGTAGTCGGGTGGTGTTGGTGGAGGTCCTCCCCCAGTCTTCTGGACTGCAATGTCATGCTGGGATGCCATGGACCTGACCTTCCCACGCAGGTCGTTCCATCTCTTGAGGATGTCATCCCTGGTGCATAGATGGTGTCCCACTGCATTGACCTTGTTGACTATTGTCTGCCATAGCTCCATCTTCCTGACAATGGGCGTGTGCTGGACCTGTGCCCCGAATAATTGTGGCTCGACCTTCAGTCTGTCGTCCACCATGGACCTTAGCTCCCTTTCTGTGTAGCGTCGGTGTTTGGGGGGTGCCATGGTGTGTGTTGTGAATGGTGTCTTGTGTGGATCTAGGTGAGGGTGCTCTTGTGTGGTTGGGTGTGTGAGTCGTGTGTTGTGGCGTTCAGTGTCTGCCTGTAGTGTTGTCCTTCTGTCTTCTCCTATTGGTGATGCAAAGGATTGTGGGGTGTGTCTGTGTGTGTTTTATAGTGTTGTGGATGTGTGTCAGGTGTGTGGGTTTCAAACTTGCCAATGTATGTATTTCTTACTGTTGGGTCCCCTTGCCGCCCATAACAGCCTGTACCGCCAGTGGTCGTTCAGCTTCCTCAGACCGCTGCGGTGATTTGTGCTTCATTATTTGGAGGACGGGAGATTTGTGGACTCGGCGGTAGAGGGGTGGGAGGCCCAGCATTTCTGTTGACAAGGTCCTCGTGGTGACTGGAGGCAGGGAGATTTTTGTCGGTTTCTGATTTTTGCATCATTATATGGTGGGTTTCTGTTCTCTGCCAATGGTGGTCTTCTGTTCGCTGTCGCCTCATCGGTTGACGGTGTTTACCACTGTGTTCATAATGAGGGTCATAGTGACTGAAAATTTTGGAATAAAGTTGAGAAAGGAAGAAGACTTAGACCCTGATTTATACTTTTTATTGCAAAACTGCACTATCGCAGTTTTGCACCAAAATGTTTAGCACTGGTTTGCACCATTTCTGAGCACCCGCCAGGCACCATATTTATAGAATGGTGCAAGCCTGTGCAAAGGGTAGGATGGTGTAAAAAAATTATGTTAGCCGGGTGGGGCTGGAGGTATGAAAGAAAGGTGATTTGAACCAAAAAATGACGTTAGGCAGGTTAGAGTAAAAAAAAGAAAAGACTCTCACCAGCCTTGAGTCATTTTCTGACACAAAACCATCCATACCACATGACTCTTTGTAGGAGGCTGGACTGGCTTGTAGTGAGTACCAAGGGGTACTTGCACCTTGCACCAGGCCCAGTTATCCCTTATTAGTGTATAGGGTGTCTAGCAGCTTAGGCTGATAGATAATGGTAGCTTAGCAGAGCAGCTTAGGCTGAACTAGGAGACGTGTGAAGCTACTACAGTACCACAAGTGTCACTTGCACAATACCATAAGAAAACACAATACACAGTTATACTAAAAATAAAGGTACTTTATTTTTATGACAATATGCCAAAGTATCTTAGAGTGTACCCTCAGTGAGAGGATAGGAAATATACACAAGATATATGTACACAGTACTAAAAATATGCAGTATAGTCTTAGAAAACAGTGCAAACAATATATAGTTACAATAGGATGCAATGGGGACACATAGGGATAGCGGCAACACAAACCATATACTCCAAAAGTGGAATGCGAACCACGAATGGACCCCAAACCTATGTGACCTTGTAGAGGTTCGCTGGGACTATTAGAAAATAGTGAGAGTTAGAAAATTAGCCCTCCCCAAGACCCTGAAAAGTGAGTGCAAAGTGCACTAAAGTTCCCCAAAAGACAAAGAAGTTGTGATAGAGGAATAATGCAGGAAAGACACAAACCAACAATGCAACAACTGTGGATTTCCAATCTAGGGTACCAGTGGAACAAGGGGACCAAGTCCAAAAGTCACAAGCAAGTCGGAGATGGGCATATGCCCAGGAAATGCCAGCTGTGGATGCAAAGAAGCTTCTACTGGACAGAAGAAGCTGAGGTTTCTGCAGGAAAAAAAAGGGCTAGAGACTTCCCCTTTGGTGGACGGATCCCTCTCGCCGTGGAGAGTCGTGCAGAAGTATTTTCCCGCCGAAAAAACGCCAACAAACCTTGCTAGCTGCAAATTGTGCGGTTAGCGTTTTTGGACGCTGCTGTTGCCCAGGAGGGACCAGGAAGTCGCAAATTGGAACAGGAAAGAGAAGAGACGTCGAGCAAGACAAAGAGTCCTCTCAAGAGCAGGTAGCACCGAGAGAAGTGCCAGAAACAGGCACTACAAGGATGAGTGAAATGGTGCTCACCCGAAGTTACACAAAGGAGTCCCATGTCGCCGGAGACCAACTTAGAAAGTCGTGCAATGCAGGTTAGAGTGCCGTGGACCCAGGCTTGGATGTGCACAAAGGATTTCCGCCGGAAGTGCACAGGGGCCGGAGTAGCTGCAAAAGTCGCGGTTCCCAGCAATGCAGTCTAGCGAGGTGAGGCAAGGACTTACCTCCACCAAACTTGGACTGAAGAGTCACTGGACTGTGGGGGCAACTTAGACACAGTTGCTGGATTCGAGGGACCTCGCTCGTCGTGCTGAGAGGAGACCCAAGGGACCGGTAATGTAGCTTTTTGGTGCCTGCGGTTGCAGGGGGAAGATTCCGTCGACCCACGGGAAATTTCTTCGGAGCTTCTAGTGCAGAGAGGAGGCAGACTACCCCCACAGCATGCACCACCAGGAAAACAGTCGAGAAGGCGGCAGGATCAGCGTTACAGAGTTGCAGTAGTCGTCTTTGCTACTTTGTTGCAGTGTTGCAGGCTTCCAGCGCGGTCAGCAGTCGATTCCTTGGCAGAAGGTGAAGAGAGAGATGCAGAGGAACTCTGATGAGCTCTTGCATTCGTTATCTAAAGTTTCCCCAGAGACAGAGACCCTAAATAGCCAGAAAAGAGGGTTTGGCTACTTAGGAAAGAGGATAGGCTACTAACACCTGAAGGAGCCTATCAGAAGGAGTCTCTGACGTCACCTGGTGGCACTGGCCATTCAGAGCAGTCCAGTGTTCCAGCAGCACCTCTGTTTCCAAGATGGCAGAGGTCTGGAGCACACTGGAGGAGCTCTGGACACCTCCCAGGGGAGGTGCAGGTCAGGGGAGTGGTCACTCCCCTTTCCTTTGTCCAGTTTCGCGCCAGAGCAGGGGCTAAGGGGTCCCTGAACTGGTGTAGACTGGCTTATGCAGAATTGGGCACATCTGTGCCCAAGAAAGCATTTCCAGAGGCTGGGGGAGGCTACTCCTCCCCTGCCTTCACACCATTTTCCAAAGGGAGAGGTTGTAACACCCTCTCTCAGAGGAAGTCCTTTGTTCTGCCATCCTGGGACAAGCCTGGCTTGACCCCAGGGGGGCAGAAACCTGTCTGAGGGGTTGGCAGCAGCAGCAGCTGCAGTGAAACCCCAGGAAAGGCAGTTTGGCAGTACCAGGGTCTGTGCTACGGACCACTGGGATCATCGAATTGTGCCAACAATGCCAGGATGGCATAGAGGGGGCAATTCCATGATCTTAGACATGTTACATGGCCATATTCGGAGTTACCATTGTGAAGCTACATATAGGTATTGACCTATATGTAGTGCACACGTGTAATGCTGTCCCCGCACTCACAAAGTTCAGGGAATTGGCCCTGAACAATGTGGGGGCACCTTGGCTAGTGCCAGGGTGCCCTCACACTAAGTAACTTTGCACCTAACCTTTACCAGGTAAAGGTTAGACATATAGGTGACTTATAAGTTACTTAAGTGCAGTGTAAAATGGCTGTGAAATAACGTGGACGTTATTTCACTCAGGCTGCAGTGGCAGGCCTGTGTAAGAATTGTCAGAGCTCCCTATGGGTGGCAAAAGAAATGCTGCAGCCCATAGGGATCTCCTGGAACCCCAATACCCTGGGTACCTCAGTACCATATACTAGGGAATTATAAGGGTGTTCCAGTAAGCCAATGTAAATTGGTAAATTGGTCACTAGCCTGTTAGTGACAATTTGGAAAGAAATGAGAGAGCATAACCACTGAGGTTCTGATTAGCAGAGCCTCAGTGAGACAGTTAGTCACTACACAGGTAACACATTCAGACACACTTATGAGCACTGGGGCCCTGGTGAAGAGGGTCCCAGTGACACATACAACTAAAACAACATATATACAGTGAAAAATGGGGGTAACATGCCAGGCAAGATGGTACTTTCCTACACAACCCCCCCCCAAACGAAGGACAATAAGACTAGCCATGACCTGATGAGTCTTCATTGTCTAAGTGGAAATATCTGGAGAGTCCATCTGCATTGGAGTGGCTACTCCCAGGTCTATGTTCCACTGTATAGTCCATTCCCTGTAGGGATATGGACCACCTCAACAATTTAGGATTTTCACCTTTCATTTGTTTTAGCCAAAGTAGAGGTTTGTGGTCTGTCTGAACAATGAAGTGAGTGCCAAACAGGTATGGCCTCAACTTCTTCAGTGCCCAGACCACAGCAAAGGCCTCCCTCTCTATGGCAGACCAACGCTTTTCTCTAGGGGTCAACCTCCTACTAATAAAAGCAACAGGTTGATCCTGGCCCTCAGAATTAAGTTGTGATAGGACTGCCCCTACTCCTAATTCAGATGCATCAGTTTGGACATAGAATTTTTTAGAGTAACAAGGGCTTTTCAGGACAGGTGCAGAGCACATGGTCTGCTTCAGCTCCTCAAAAGCTTTCTGACAGTTTGCTGTCCATAATACCTTTTTAGGCATCTTTTTGGAAGTGAGGTCATTAAGAGGGGCTGCAATGGAGCCATAGTTCTTAATGAAACTCCTGTAATACCCAGTGAGGCCTAGGAAGGCTCTCACCTGAGTCTGAGTGGTAGGGGGAACCCAATCAATAATTGTTTGGATTTTCCCCTGAAGTGGTGCAATCTGTTCCCCACCAACAAGGTGTCCCAGATAAACCACCTTACCGTGCCCTATCTGGCACTTTGAAGCCTTGATAGTGAGGCCTGCCTTTTGCAGGGCCTCCAAAACTTTCCATAGGTGGACCAGGTGATCATCCCAGCTGGAGCTAAAGACAGCTATATCGTCCAAATATGCTGCACTGAAAGCTTCCAGCCCTTGCAGGACTGTATTCACCAACCTCTGAAAAGTGTCAGGTGCATTTTTCAAACCAAAAGGCATTACAGTAAACTGGTAATGTCCTCCAATGGTTGAAAATGCTGTTTTAGGTTTAGCATCTTCTGATAATTTGATCTGCCAATACCCTGCAGTCAAATCAAAAGTGCTTAGATACTTGGCAGATGCCAGTGTATCTATGAGCTCATCTGCCCTGGGAATAGGGTGAGCATCTGTTTTGGTTACAAGGTTGAGACCTCTATAGTCTACACAAAACCGCATTTCCTTCTTTCCATCTTTGGAATGGGGTTTTGGTACAAGTACCACAGGAGAAGCCCATGGACTTTCAGAGTGCTCAACCACTCCTAGTTCTAACATTTTCTGGACCTCTTGCTTTATGCAGTCCCTGACATGGTCAGGCTGCCTATAGATCTTACTTTTGACAGGCAAGCTGTCTCCAGTATCTATAGTGTGCTCACACCAAGAAGTGGTACCTGGCACAGTAGAGAAGAGTTCAGAGAATTGATCAAGGAGATTTATGCAATTATCTTTCTGCTCAGCAGTAAGACAATCAGCCAAAACTACACCTTCCACAAGAGCATCTTGTTCTGTGGAAGAGAAGAGATCAGGTAGAGGATCACTGTCTTCTTCCTGTCCCTCATCAGTTGCCATGAGCAGGGTGATATCAGCCCTGTCATAGTAGGGTTTCAGGCGGTTTACATGGAGCACCCTAAGGGGACTCCTTGCAGTGCCTAAGTCAACCAAATAGGTGACTTCACCCTTTTTCTCAACAATTGTGTGGGGTCCACTCCATTTATCTTGGAGTGCTCTTGGGGCCACAGGCTCCAAGACCCACACTTTCTGCCCTGGTTGGTACTGAACCAAAACATCCTTCTGATCATGCCATTGCTTCTGGAGCTCTTGGCTGGCCTGAAGGTTTTTACTGGCCTTTTTAATATACTCAGCCATCCTTGATCTGAGGCCAAGTACATAATCCACAATATCCTGCTTAGGAGCTTTTAAAGGTTGTTCCCAACCCTCCTTCACAAGTGTTAGTGGACCCCTAACAGGGTGTCCAAAAAGAAGTTCAAAGGGGCTGAAGCCCACTCCTTTCTGGGGTACCTCCCTGTAGGCAAAAAGGAGGCATGGTAGAAGGATATCCCATCTCCTGCGGAGTTTTTCAGGGAGACCCATAATCATGCCTTTGAGAGTTTTGTTAAATCTCTCCACCAGTCCATTTGTTTGTGGATGATAGGGTGTAGTGAACTTGTAAGTTACACCACACTCCTTCCACATGGCCTTTAAGTATGCAGACATGAAATTGCTTCCCCTGTCTGATACTACTTCCTTTGGGAAGCACACCCTAGAAAATATTCCCAGGAGGACATTTGCAACTGCAGGAGCACTAGTGGTCCTTAAAGGAATAGCTTCAGGATATCGTGTGGCATGGTCCACTACCACCAAGATGAATCTATTGCCTGAAGCAGTAGGAGGGTCAAGGGGGCCAACTATGTCAACCCCTACCCTTTCAAAGGGAACCCCAACCACAGGCAGTGGAATAAGGGGTGCCTTTGGAGTTCCACCTGTCTTGCCACTGGCTTGACAGGTTTCACAGGACTTACAAAAATCTTTTGTGTCCTCAGACATCCTAGGCCAATGAAACAAGGGAACAAGCCTGTCCCAAGTTTTCATTTGTCCCAGGTGCCCAGCTAGGGGAATGTCGTGTGCCAGAGTTAGGAGGAACTTTCTGTACTCCTGAGGAATCACTAATCTCCTGGCAGCTCCAGGTTTAGGATCCCTATGCTCAGTGTACAAGAGGTTGTCCTCCCAGTAAACTCTGTGAGAGTCACTGACAGCCCCATTAGCCTGTTTGACAGCTTGCTGTCTTAGACCCTCTAATGTGGGACAGGTTTGCTGTGCCACACTCAGCTCCTCTCTGGCAGGCCCCCCTTCACCCAAAAGCTCAGCAGTATCTGCTTCAAGCTCCTCTGGTGTAGGTTCTGCACAGGGAGGGAATTCTTCTTCCTCAGAAGTTGAATCCACTGTAGAGGGAGGGATAGTAGGAAGTGGTTTGCTTCTACTAGCCCTAGCTTTAGGGAGCACTTGGTCCATTGTTCCAGGATCCAAGCTTCCCTGTTGTTTTTGCTTTTTGGCCTGAGCCCTGGTTAAAGCAAAAATATGCCCTGGGATGCCCAGCATTGCTGCATGGGCCTCCAACTCCACATCTGACCAAGTTGATGTCTCCAAATCATTTCCTAGTAGACAGTCTACAGGTAAATCTGAAGCTACCACAACTTTCTTTGGACCAGTAAACCCCCCCAGTTGAGATTTACAACAGCCATGGGGTGGCTAAGTGTGTTGTTGTGAGCATCGGTTACTTGGTACTGGTGACCAAGTAGGTGTTGTTCAGGGTGGACCAGTTTCTCTATGACCATAGTCACACTGGCACCAGTGTCCCTGTAGGCCTGAACCTCAACACCATTTATTAGGGGTAGCTGCTTGTACTTATCCATATTAAGGGGACAAGCAGCTAAGGTGGCTAAATCAATAGCCCCCTCAGAGACTAACACAGCCTCTGTGGCCTCCCTAACAAGGCCAACCCCAACTAAGTTACCAATAGTGAGCCCAGCTTCTCCCTTGGATTGGCTGTTAGTAGGTTTGCTCCCATCACCACTGCTATTAGTAGGGACACTAGGTGTAGCAGTAGGGGTTGTAGTGGTAGGAGCATTGGTGCTTTTCTTTGGACAACTGAGATCTGTTGCCCAATGGCCTTTTACTTTACAAAAATAGCACCATGGTTTCTTTTCCTTGTTCTGATTAAAAGAGGATTTGGGCCCACCACCCCCACCAGAGTGTTTTTGTGGGCCTGATGAAGACTCATTTTTAGATTTGTCCCCACCCTTGTCAGAAGACTTACCATCCTTCTTTTTGTTGCCATCTTTGTCACCCCCTGTATGAACTTTTCTGTTCACCCTTGTTCTGACCCATTTGTCTGCCTTCTTTCCCAATTCTTGGGGAGAGGTCAGATCAGAGTCCACCAAGTACTGGTGCAACAAATCAGACACACAATTATTAAGAATATGCTCTCTCAGGATCAAGTTATACAGGCTTTCAAAGTCAGTAACCTTACTGCCATTTAACCACCCCTCCAAGGCCTTCACTGAATGGTCAATAAAATCACCCCAGTCTTGTGAAGACTCCTTTTTGGTCTCTCTGAACTTTATCCTGTATTGTTCAGTGGTTAAGCCATAACCATCCAGGAGTGCATTCTTAAGAACTTGGAAATTATTGGCATCACTTTCTTTCACAGTAAGGAGCCTATCCCTACCTTTTCCACTAAATGATAGCCATAGGATAGCAGCCCACTGCCTTTGAGGGACATCCTGTACAACACAGGCCCTCTCAAGTGCAGCAAACCACTTGTTAATGTCATCCCCCTCCTTATAAGGGGGAACTATCTTGTGCAGATTCCTGGAATCATGCTCTTTTACAGGATGACTATGGGGAATACTGCTGCTGCCACCATGGGTTTCTAAACCCAATTTCTGTCTTTCCCTCTCTATTTCTAAAGACTGTCTATCCAAATCCAGCTGTTGCTTTTTAAGCTTCAGTCTGGTTTGTTCCACCCTCAACTTATTGAGTTCCCTTTCTAACAATCTGTCATCAGGGCTGGTGGGAGGGACATTTCTAGATACAGAGGTATGATGGGAATGAACAGAAGGAGACCTGTCCCTTACAGAGGCCACCCTAACAGCTTGGCTGACAGTTTAATGTGAGAGCACATCATCTGTATGATGTGACTCCACCTCAGTACCAACTATGCTAGACTGTCTAGTAATGGGCAGGCTAAGAAGTTTCTTTCCTGAACCTTTTCCTTGGGGAGTCCCTGGATCAGATTGATAACCATTAGCTACTTTTTCGACAGATGGGGCACTTATGGCCTTATCCTGTTCTCTAAGCATGTTAATTAACAGTTCCAAGGAAGGATTCTTCCCTACACTCAAACCTTTCTCTATGCAGAGACTCCTTGCTCCTTTCCAGCTAAGGTGATCATATGCAAGTTTAGACAGATCAACATTTTGGCCTGTGCCAGACATTTTTAGAGAGTTAAAGTGATAGAAAAAGAGAAAAAAGTTTTCAGAACTTTTTAGAAAGACAGAAAAAAACTTTAAACTTTTAAGAACTTTTTGAAAGTTTAGAAGTACTTTTCAGCACTTTAGAAAATAGTGAAAAGAGGAAATGCAAAACTTTTTAGCTATGTGTACACACACTGAACTTGTTTTGTATATTTTTCTCTTATGAAAAGTACAATGACAAGAGTGGTAAGTAGTCTCAAAGCACTTATCCCACCGCTGCACAACCAATGTAGGAGGCTGGACTGGCTTGTAGTGAGTACCAAGGGGTACTTGCACCTTGCACCAGGCCCAGTTATCCCTTATTAGTGTATAGGGTGTCTAGCAGCTTAGGCTGATAGATAATGGTAGCTTAGCAGAGCAGCTTAGGCTGAACTAGGAGACGTGTGAAGCTACTACAGTACCACAAGTGTCACTTGCACAATATCATAAGAAAACACAATACACAGTTATACTAAAAATAAAGGTACTTTATTTTTATGACAATATGCCAAAGTATCTTAGAGTGTACCCTCAGTGAGAGGATAGGAAATATACACTAGATATATGTACACAGTACTAAAAATATGCAGTATAGTCTTAGAAAACAGTGCAAACAATGTATAGTTACAATAGGATGCAATGGGGACACATAGGGATAGGGGCAACACAAACCATATACTCCAAAAGTGGAATGCGAACTACGAATGGACCCCAAACCTATGTGAACTTGCAGAGGGTCACTGGGACTATTAGAAAATAGTGAGAGTTAGAAAATTAGCCCTCCCCAAGACCCTGAAAAGTGAGTGCAAAGTGCACTAAAGTTCCCCAAAAGACAAAGAAGTCGTGATAGAGGAATAATGCAGGAAAGACACAAACCAACAATGCAACAACTGTGGATTTCCAATCTAGGGTACCTGTGGAACAAGGGGACCAAGTCCAAAAGTCACAAGCAAGTCGGAGATGGGCATATGCCCAGGAAATGCCAGCTGTGGATGTAGAGAAGCTTCTACTGGACAGAAGAAGCTGAGGTATCTGCAAGAACAAAAAGGGCTAGAGACTTCTCCTTTGGTGGACGGATCCTTCTCGCCGTGGAGAGTCGTGCAGAAGTGTTTTCCCGCCGAAAGAATGCCAACAAGCCTTGCTAGCTGCAAATCGTGCGGTTAGCGTTTTTGGACGCTACTGTGGCCCAGGAGGGACCAGGAGGTCGCAAATTGGACCAGGAGAGAGAAGAGACGTCGAGCAAGACAAGGAGCCCTCTCAAGAGCAGGTAGCACCCGGAGAAGTGCCAGAAACAGGCACTACAAGGATGCGTGAAACGGTGCTCACCCGAAGTTACACAAAGGAGTCCCACGTCGCCGGAGACCAACTTAGAAAGTCGTGCAATGCAGGTTAGAGTGCCGTGGACCCAGGCTTGGCTTTGCACAAAGGATTTCCGCCGGAAGTGCACAGGGGTCGGAGTAGCTGCAAAAGTCGCGGTTCCCAGCAATGCAGTCTAGCGAGGTGAGGCAAGGACTTACCTCCACCAAACTTGGACTGAAGAGTCACTGGACTGTGGGGGCCACTTGGACACAGTTGCTGGATTTGAGGGACCTCGCTCGTCGTGCTGAGAGGAGACCCAAGGGACCGGTAATGCAGCTTTTTGGTGCCTGCGGTTGCAGGGGGGAGATTCCGTCGACCCACGGGAGATTTCTTCGTAGCTTCTAGTGCAGAGAGGAGGCAGACTACCCCCAGAGCATGCACCACCAGGAAAACAGTCGAGAAGGCGGCAGGATCAGCGTTACAGAGTTGCAGTAGTCGTCTTTGCTACTTTGTTGCAGTGTTGCAGGCTTCCAGCGCGGTCAGCAGTCGATTCCTTGGCAGAAGGTGAAGAGAGAGATGCAGAGGAACTCTGATGAGCTCTTGCATTCGTTATCTAAAGTTTCCCCAGAGACAGAGACCCTAAATAGCCAGAAAAGAGAGTTTGGCTACTTAGGAGAGAGGATAGGCTACTAACACCTGAAGGAGCCTATCAGAAGGAGTCTCTGACGTCACCTGGTGGCACTGGCCACTCAGAGCAGTCCAGTGTGCCAGCAGCACCTCTGTTTCCAAGATGGCAGAGGTCTGGAGCACACTGGAGGAGCTCTGGACACCTCCCAGGGGAGGTGCAGGTCAGTGGAGTGGTCACTCCCCTTTCCTTTGTCCAGTTTCGCGCCAGAGCAGGGGCTAAGGGGTCCCTGAACCGGTGTAGACTGGCTTATGCAGAATTGGGCACATCTGTGCCCAAGAAAGCATTTCCAGAGGCTGGGGGAGGCTACTCCTCCCCTGCCTTCACACCATTTTCCAAAGGGAGAGGGTGTAACACCCTCTCTCAGAGGACGTCCTTTGTTCTGCCATCCTGGGACAAGCCTGGCTTGACCCCAGGGGGGCAGAAACCTGTCTGAGGGGTTGGCAGCAGCAGCAGCTGCAGTGAAACCCCAGGAAAGGCAGTTTGGCAGTACCAGGGTCTGTGCTACAGCCTACTGGGATCATCGAATTGTGCCAACAATGCCAGGATGGCATAGAGGGGGCAATTCCATGATCTTAGACATGTTACATGGCCATATTCGGAGTTACCATTGTGAAGCTACATATAGGTATTGACCTATATGTAGTGCACGCGTGTAATGGTGTCCCCGCACTTACAAAGTTCAGGGAATTGGCCCTGAACAATGTGGGGGCACCTTGGCTAGTGCCAGGGTGCCCTCACACTAATTAACTTTGCACCTAACCTTTACCAGGTAAAGGTTAGACATATAAGTGACTTATAAGTTACTTAAGTGCAGTGTAAAATGGCTGTGAAATAACGTGGACGTTATTTCACTCAGGCTGCAGTGGCAGGCCTGTGTAAGAATTGTCAGAGCTCCCTATGGGTGGCAAAAGAAATGCTGCAGCCCATAGGGATCTCCTGGAACCCCAATACCCTGGGTACCTCAGTACCATATACTAGGGAATTATAAGGGTGTTCCAGTAAGCCAATGTAAATTGGTAAATTGGTCACTAGCCTGTTAGTGACAATTTGGAAAGAAATGAGAGAGCATAACCACTGAGGTTCTGATTGGCAGAGCCTCAGTGAGACAGTTAGTCACTACACAGGTAACACATTCAGACACACTTATGAGCACTGGGGCCCTGGTGAACAGGGTCCCAGTGACACATACAACTAAAACAACATATATACAGTGAAAAATGGGGGTAACATGCCAGGCAAGATGGTACTTTCCTACACTCTTGTCTTAGAAAAGACAGGAGTCATACTCATCACCCCAATGGCCAGCACAGGGGACCAGGATCAGCTGGGCATGGCCATTGCACCCAGTGCCATGTGGGGGAGGGGGACATTTCAGTTTTCATTTTAGGAAAAAGAACTTACCTTTACTTACCTATACTTACCTCGAATAGGGTCCTCCATCCTCTGCTGTCCCTCTGGTGTGGGTGGGGGTGTCCCTAGGGCTGAGGAGGGCACCTTTGGGCTTATTCCATGGTGTTCCACCATGGCAATAGGCCCACAGGTCCCCTAACGCCTGCCCTGACCCAGGCGTTCAATAATGGTGCAACTCAAGCTTTGCACCATTATTTGACCCCTTGCATGATTTTAGCATGGGGGATAAATATGGCGCTAAGGCCATAGAATAATTTTTTGCATGGGAACGCCTACTTTTCATCTCATTGACGCAAAGTAGGTTTCCATGTTTAAAAAAAAACTCCATAACTTTGGCGCTAGATGGATCTACCGCCAAAGTACAAATATGGAGTTTGTTTTTCACCGAATTTTCATCAAAGAAATTATGCAAATTCAGCACAACAAGTATAATTATGCCCCTTACTTTATCAAATGTTTTTGAAGTTTTAGAGTGAAAGTATGTAGGAGGCTTGCCTGGCTTATAGTGGGTACCTTGTGGTACTTACACCTTGTGCCAGGTCCAGTTATCCCTTATTAGTAGAATAGAGGTGTTTCTAGCAGCTTAGGCTGTTAGAGGTAGCTATGGCAAAGCAGCTTAGGCTGAACTAGGAGACATGCAAAGCTCCTACTATACCACTTATTTCATATAGCACATTATCATAGGAAAACACAATACTCAGAGTTACTAAAAATAAAGGTACTTTATTTTAGTGACAATGGTGGTCATTTCAACCCTGGCGGACGGTGTTAAAGCTGCGGTAATACCGCAAACAGGCCGGCGGACAAAAAAAGGGAATTATGACCCTGGCGGAAACTGCCAACAAAGACAGCCACTTTAACACACCGCCCGCCACGGCGGTACAGACAAGCAGCGCGGCGGTCACCGCCAACAGACAGGCGGAAGACAAAGTACCGCCCATAGTATCACAACCGGCCAATCCGCCACCTTTTCCGGGGCGGATTCACAGTGGTTGAAAAGACGGCGGAAACAGCTTTTGCAATGGGAAAACGCTCACCTGAACACATCCCACGAGGAACGAGGACTCCATGGAACCGGAACTCCAAATACTCCCTGCCCTTGTCTTTCTGCTCCTCTACGACCAACAGCTACGTAGGCGCCGAAGACAACGGTGAGTACTACACCTACGACACGGGGGAGGCAAAAGTTAGGGGGACACCCACCAAACACCACCACACCCAACCTCGCATATTGCAACATACACACCAATGCATTCACAAAAATCACAGTAACAACCCACAATCCCCCCGGAAGAATGAAAAGACAAAGCGAAATTTGGTCAAACATTGTAATGTGGCAATATACATGTCATACAAAAATATACAGATATATATGAAAATCAGTCATAATTATATACAATACGAGAAGTAGTGCAGATATGTACATAACAATGTCCGTGCACCAACAGTCCAAAAATGCATGGGCGAGGCCCACAAAGGATACCTGACCACAATCGGAGAGAACACTGAAGGGGCATCAGATAGAAATACTACAGGCACCTCAGGGGGAAGGGAAGGGGCACCTCAGCCGGATGACTGCAAAGCCAGATTCACGACGGGGCTCCATGCCCATTGATGTATCCTGGGGAGTGCAGAGCCACAGTCTCTCAAGTCTCTACAGTGGGTGGCTTGCCCACTGTGTCATCCTGGGGAGTGCAAAGCCACAGTCTCTCAAGTCTCTACAGTTGGTGGCTTGCCCACTGTGCCATCCTGGGGAGTGCAAAGCCACAGTCACTCTAGTAGATGCAGGTCTCCACTGGTACTGTGGGGGATTGGTGCCCGGACTGGATGAGTCTCCCCGTGAAAGTTCCTGTCCTGTCACTGTCCCAGCTGCACGTGGGATAAGGATGCCTGATGTAGCGGTCCATTCATTCCTACCCAGTGCTTGCCCTGTTCAACGGTGCTTTGACATGGCGGTTCTGACCTGTTCAGCAGTGCTTTGCCATGGAGGTCTTTGCCCTGTTCAGCGGTGCTTTGCCATGGCGGTCTTTTCCCTGTTCAGCGGTGCTTTGCCATGGCGGTCTTTGCCCTGTTCAGCAGTGCTTTGACATTGCGGTCTTTGCCCTCTTCAGCGGTGCTTTGCCACGGCGGTCTTTGCCCTGTTCAGCGGTGCTTTGACATGGCGATCTTTGCCCTGTTCAGCGGTGCTTTGACATGGCGGTCTTTGCCCTGTTCAGCGGTGTTTAGCCATGGCGGTTCTGGACTGTTCAGCGGTGCTTTGACATGGCGGTCTTTGACCTGTTCAGCGGTGTTTAGCCATGGCCGTTCTGGACTGTTCAGCGGTGCTTTGACATGGCGGTCTTTGCCCTGTTCAGCGGTGTTTAGCCATGGCGGTTCTGGACTGTTCAGCGGTGCTTTGACATGGCGGTCTTTGCCCTGTTCAGCGGTGTTTAGCCATGGCGGTTCTGGCCTGTTCAGCGGTGCTTTGACATGGCGGTCTTTGCCCTGTTCAGCGGTGTTTAGCCATGGCGGTTCTGGCCTGTTCAGCGGTGCTTTGACATGGCGGTCTTTGCCCTGTTCAGCGGTGTTTAGCCATGGCGGTTCTGGACTGTTCAGCGGTGCTTTGACATGGCGGTCTTTGCCCTGTTCAGCGGTGTTTAACCATGGCGGTTCTGGACTGTTCAGCGGTGCTTTGACATGGCGGTTCTGATACGGACATTGGTGTGTGGCATGATGTTTCCTAAACTGGGCATTGGTGTGTGGCATGACGTTCTCTACACTGGGCATTGGTGTGTGGCATAACGTTCCATCATTGCCCAGCGGGGCTGTGGCAGCCGGGGCCCTCCAGGGCACTGACTCCGGCGGTGGCGGTGGTCTCCTGACCAGTGACGATACTTGGGCCCTCCTGGGCTGTGACTCCGGTGGTGGTCTCCTGACCAGTGACGATACTTGGGCCCTCCTGGGCTGTGACTCTGGTGGTGGTCTCCTGACCAGTGACGATACTTGGGCCCTCCTGGGCTGTGACTACGGCGGTGGTCTCTGGACAGTGATGATACTTGGGCCCTCCTGGGCTGTGACTCTGGCGGTGGTCTCTGGACCAGTGACGATACTTGGGCCCTCCTGGGCTGTGACTCCGGCGGTGGTCTCCTGACCAGTGACGATACTTGGGCCCTCCTGGGCTGTGACTCTGGCGGTGGTCTCTGGACCAGTGACGATACTTGGGCCCTCCTGGGCTGTGACTCCAGCGGTGGTCTCCTGACTAGTGACGATACTTGGGCCCTCCTGGGCTGTGACTCTGGCGGTGGTCTCTGGAACAGTGATGATACTTGGGCCCTCCTGGGCTGTGACTCCGGCGGTGGTCTCTGGACCAGTGACGGCGGTGCTGGCGGTTGTGTCTCGACCGCTGGGAATGATGGGGCACTTCTCGGCCGTGACACTCACAACAGGCTGGGCAGACTTCCTCTGGCCCTTCCCCACCTTTGGTGGAGTCACAACTGACTCTCCAATCCCCTTGGAACCCATGTGAGTTGTTTTCCCACCAGGAGTCTTCACACGGTCCCGTCGTCCACTCTCCAATTTTAGAGCCTTTACAGGGGGTGGGCTGCCAGTGCCTTGGCTCCGGGGCACACTGCCTGCCCTGGTGGCCGGTGCACTCCACAAGCTTTGAACACGCACCACTGGTATTGGAGGCTTTTTGGCTGAGGCGCTACGACGGGACTGATGAATTGGGGGGGGTGGGGGCAAAAAGGTCAACTTTACAGAGGGACAGTTTCTGACGAACACTGGGATGGGTAGCTGGAGGGGGTCTGGGAGTGGAGGAAGAGGAGGTGGTTGTCAGAGGTGTCACTTTAGCTGTTTTTGGTGCAGGTGCAGGTACTGGAGGCTGTCGTGAGGTGGATGGATGTTGGGTGAGTGATTGCCGGCGTTTGTGTACTTTGGGAGGGGGCGTCACAGACACACTGGGAGAGGACACAGGGGACGTGTAAATGGCAGTGGAGGTGGTGAGTGCAGGTGAGCGGCTTGTGGTGCTGGGTTTTCCTTGTGCGATTCATGGTGCCTGTAGATGTGGTGCATGCAGGTGTGTATGTAGACGAGAATGGGAGGGAGGAGGGAGAAGAGGAGGAGGGGGACACAGTGGAGGCAGTGGATGTTGCTGTGTCTGTACGTAGGTGAGGCTTGCGTGAGTGCCTGTGGTGTGTGTGGTGCCTATGGTTGCTTGGGCTACTTGTGTGTGCTGACTTGTGTGCATGCTGGTCTGTAGGTGTGCTTGGGATGGGCTAGGGTACAGGAGATTGGGTCTGGGTGGAGGAAGTTGGAGGGGGGAGGCTAGACACAGGGACAATGGCTGCCATCAGTGCTGAGGCCAGAGATTGCAGGGTTTGCCGAAGGACAGCCTGACCAGAATGAATGCCCTCCAGGAATGCATTACCGTGTTGCAAATCTTGTTCTACACCCTGGATAGCAATCATAATGGTAGACTGCCCAACAGTGAGTGACCTGAGGAGGTCAATGGCCTCCTCATTGAGGGCAGCAGGGGTGACTGGGCAGGGCCTGAGGAGCCTGGGGCGAAGGTGATGCCCACCCTCCTGGATGAGCGGGCACGGGGCGAACGCTGAGGGGCTGCTGGGAGGGCGGGGCTGGTAGGGGAGGTGGCGGCTGTACCTGTAGAGGTGGAGGGAAAAGATGGTGCCGCCACCACAAGGGAGCCCCCATCGGCGAACGAGTCAGTGTCGCTGCTTGGTGATCTGGTGGCCGACGTGAAGCTCCCCTCGCCCTTCGTCCCACTGGTGCATTCAGAGTCCATGGTTTGGCCCTCTATGGCCATGTGGGATGCAGCTCCCTTGTGCTCCGGTGCCACTGTACCTCCGCCTGATGATGCTGATGTACAATAGGACAGGGAGAGCAGAAAAAGGGGGGGAGACAGAAGAAAGAGAGTTTTAGTGCATGGCATACCGCTACCATTGGTGGACAAGAAAGACACAGCAGCCCCCTGCTTTACGCCGTGCTCCTGCCCACCGCACATGCAATTTCTGGGATATGACCTACATGGCAATGGTGGACATCTGCGCACATTGATGCCACAGGGGCAACTATACCTCGACTTGGCACTCTGCTGAGGTGTGGTAGAGTGCCACATGGCCTACATTCTGGAGGGACCTTGCCTACCGAACTCGTCCTGTCCTAGGGACACCCACAGCCCACCTCCCCCACCCAGACACCTCCACTGCACGCAAAATCTGCAGAATGAGAGTGTACTCACCCCCTTGTGTCTGCTGTGATGCCCTCAAGCGCCCATCCAACTCCGGGTAGGCCACCGCCAGGATCCGGAACATCAGGGGGGTCATGGTGCGACGGGCACCCCTCCCACGTTGGGAGGCCATCCCCAGCTAAGCCTCCGCCGTCTTTGAATGTCCTCCCATCAATTATGGCAGTGGGTGCCCCGTCTCTGGTGGGCCCCCAGGGTCCGGACCTCCTTGGCGATGGCACGCCAAATGTCCCTCTTCTGGTGGGCGCTGACCTACATGACATGCACAAGGAAAGAGGAACAGTCATTACCAACTGCACCGTCATTGTGAGTGGCCCCCTCCCTACTCTGGCCATGTGGCCCATTCATTCACATGCATTAATGTTCTATGAACTCTGCCCCCTTCCCTCTTCCAACCAGCCCTCTCCACCCAGGCCTAGCCCATACAACGTGCTCCCTGTGTACTAACCTGTTGGTCTGGAGGACCGTAGAATAGCGTGTACTGGGGGAGGACCCCGTCTACCAGTTTCTCCAACTCCTCTGCAGTGAAGGCAGGGGCCCTTTCCCCAGACGCAGCAGCCATCGTTGCTTCCAGACCGAGGTCACAGCAGCACTTGCAGTGTAGGTCCTCTCCTGTCAAAGGTCAGGTATCTAGTGATTGAACAGATAGAAAATGGCGGTGACGTCCGCGGCGGTGACGTCCGCGGCGGGGCGCATCATCACTGCTGGTGCACCTGTTCATTGGCTCCTGGGACCCATAGAGTCCAATGTTAACCAATGCAGCATTGCGCCGCGGTCTACAACCGCCTACCGCGACGGTGTACAATGCCAGTGCAGTTACCCCACAATCCCATTGTCCCAGTTTAGAGGTCAGGCAGCTGCCATTTCAGGGTCCCACGTGTCTTAATTTACCTCTGCGTCACACATAGCTAGGCCTACACTCAATACACATACAGGAAGGGTTTTGTGGGGGTGTAGTCTTCTGTGTAACTGTGGGTACATACCTAGAGGAATAATGACTGATTCTTCGCTGTTGTTCTTCGTAGGCACCGTCAGCTGGGACATGTGAGAAGATGGCGGAATCCTCCGGTGTACCGACCGCTGGTGGACCTGTTGACAATGGAAGAGAGACATGTCATCGTCACCTACCGGTTTGACCGAGCCACTATCCAGGAACTATGTACCCAGTTGGAGCCAGACCTGATGTCACCAATCCGCCATCCGACTGGAATCCCCCCTGATGTGCAGGTGCTATCAGTCCTCCATTTCCTTGCAAGTGGGTCTTTTCAGACAACAGTGGCCATGGCATCAGGGATGTCCCAGCCTATGTTTTCCAACGTCTTCTCCAGAGTGTTGGCTGCCCTGCTGAAACACGTAAGGAGATACATCATTTTCCCTGAGGTGGCAGATTTGCCTACAGTGAAAGGTGACTTCTATGCCCTTGGACATATCCCCAACGTCATAGGTGCCATTGATGGGACCCATGTAGCTCTGGTCCCCCCCACAGGAGTGAACAGGTGTACAGGAACAGGAAGAGTTCTCATTCCATGAATGTCCAGATGGTCTGTTTGGCAGACCAGTACATCTCGCAGGTAAATGCTATGTTCCCTGGCTCAGTGCATGACGCCTACATCCTGCGGAATAGCAGCATCCCTGATATGATGGGTCAACTCCAGAGGCACCGTGTATGGCTATTGGGGGACTCTGGTTACCCCAACCTTTCCTGCCTATTGACCCCAGTGAGGAATCCCAGGACCAGGGCAGAGGAACGCTACAATGAGGCCCATGGGCGGACTAGGAGGGTGATCGAACGCACCTTCGGCCTCCTGAAGGCCAGGTTCAGGTGCCTCCATATGACAGGTGGATCCCTATTCTACTCATCGAAGAAGGTGTGCAAGATCATCATCGCCTGCTCCATGCTCCATAATTTGGCTTTGCGACGCCAGGTGCCTTTTCTGCAGGAGGATGATCCAGATGACGGTGTTGTAGCAGCTGTGGAGTCTGTGGAGCCTGTGGACAGTGATGAAGAGGAAGCTGAGGAAGAAGACAACGACAACAGGGAGTCAGTCATACAGCAATATTTCCAGTGACGCACAGGTGAGAACATTTTCATGTTTAACATTACATTAACTTTCACACGTCTACCTCTATCCTGTTTCTCAAATTCAATCATTATTTGGTAACTGAGTTGTACCCTTCCATCACAGTTTCACAGGTGTGGTTACCAACGCGTCATCTGCTTGCATCCTTCAAGGACTTGTGATGTGTGACATAGATATGTTAGCCTTACAATGAGAAACCCATTATGACACTGTCATTGATAATACATATTTACTAAATCACAGACTGACTCCAGATTGTTTTGTGTTTCAAGGGTGTTTATTGAAGTGCTCAGAAATGTGAGGGGTTTGTTAAATGAGGATGGGTGATGGTGGAGGAATGTCCATGGCAGAGTCCAGTCTATTAGTCTCACAGGTGCACTGCCCATCTGGGCATAGGCAGTGGAGCTGGGGCATTTTAAGTATGGACAGGGGAACAAGGTGGTACAGTGGGAGGACAAACAGGGTGGTCTCATTTCCTGGCGGGGGTCTTGCCATCTTGCTCTGTCCTGTTCCTGGATCTCAGGGTCCGCTTGCGTGGTGGTTGTCCGTCTGCAAGGGGTGGGGTGCTGGTGTGGTGGTCCTGTGGCGGGGGGTCCTGTCCACTAGCGCCGGCGGAGGTGGTGGGCAGTTCATCGTCCTGGCTAGTGTCAGGGGCCCCTTGGAGTGCCACGGTGTCCCTCATGGTTTGCTGTATGTCCTTCAGCACCCCTACGATGGTGCCCAGGGCGGAGCTGATGGCCCTGAGCTCCTCCCTGAACCCCAAATACTGCTCCTCCTGCAGGCGCAGGGTCTCCTGCAACTTGTCCAGGACCGTCGCCATCGTCTCCTGGGAGTGGTGGTATGCTCCCATGATGGAGGATAGGGCCTCGTGGAGAGTGGGTTCCTTTGGCCTGTCCGCACCCTGTCGCATAGCAGCCCTCCCAGTTCCCCTGTGTTCCTGTGCCTCCGTCCCCTGGACCGTGTGCCCACTACCACTGCCCCCAGGTCCCTGTTGTTGTTGGGGTGGTGGGTTATCCTGGGTTCCCTGTAGTGGTGGAGACACCGCTGATTGAGCTGTCCTGGGTAGGGAGGTTTGGACCCGCTGGGTGGGTGCTGTGCTGGTGTTACCAGAGGGTGGAAGGTCAGTGTTGGGCTGTGCCTGTGCAAGGGGAACCGACTGTCCCGAGGCCCACGATGGTCCGGGCTGGTCATCAGGATCCAGTAGGGCAGAGCTGCTCTCGTCACTGTGGGCCTCTTCTGGGGGTGGAGTGGTGTTGTCTGGACCCTCTGGTGTGGTGACCGTCCTTCGGGTTCCTGCAGGGGCATAAGAGCATGATTATTGCATGTGTGTGTGTAATGGTGTGCAATGGGTGGTTGTTTGTGTACCCCAGTGCAAGCATTCCTGTGTGTGGGTTTGTGTGATGATGGTTGGGGGGTGTTCTGGGTATGTGCAGTGGGCATGCTTTAGTGAGGGGTGCCCATGCTTAGTTGTGTCATGCAGGTTGGTGTTGGGATGGGTGGTTTGTGTTATGGGTACATTAGTGAGGGTTTTGAGTGATAGGGGAGGGTGTGAGGGTGGGGGTGTGTAATAGCATGCAGGTAGTGTGGGGGATATGATAGTTAAGATTTGACTTACCAGTGTCCCATCCACCACCGACTCCTCCGAGGCCCTCAGGATGCATGATGGTCAAGACTTGCTCCTCCCATGTTGTTAGTTGTAGGGGAGGAGGTGGAGGTCCGCCGCCAGTCCGCTGTACCGCAATGTTGTGCCTGGAGACCGTTGAACGCACCTTCCCCCGTAGGTCGTTCCACCTCTTCCTGATGTCCTCTCTATTTCTTGGGTGCTGTCCCACAGCGTTCACCCTGTCCACTATTCTGCGCCATAACTCCATCTTCTTGGCTATTGATGTGTGCTGTACCTGTGAGCCAAATAGATGTGGCTCTACCCGGATTATTTCCTCCACCATGACCCTGAGCTCCTCCTCGGAGAAGCGGGGGTGTCTTTGGCGTGACATGGGGTGGTGTGTGTGATGTGTGGGGTGGTGTATGTGGTGATGAGTGTGGTGAGTGTAGTGGTGTGTGGTGTTTTGTGCGTGGATGTTGTGTGGGTGATGGTGTTGTGTGCCTCTGTGTGCTGGGGTTGTCTATTCTGTGCTATCTCTCTGGCCTTCGTTCATGATTTTTTGGTTGTAGGGGTTTGTGGGTGATGTGGGTGTGTATTTTATATTGTATTGGGTGTGTGGGAGTGGTGTGTGTGCGTGTATCAGGTGTGTGTATTTCGAAATGTCCAATGTGGCGGTGTTTTGTAGAAGTGTGTGTATTATGAGCGCAGCGGTGTGTACCGCCAATGGAATACCGCGGTTGAAAGACCGCCGCGTGGATTCGTGGGTCGTAATAGCATGGGCGTGTTTCTGTTGGTGTGGAGGTGGAGGATTTTTTTCCGCCAGTTTATCACTTACCTTTGGTGTGGCGGTGTTGTGTGGGTGTCTGAATTTCGGCGGATTCCGAGATGTGTGTCATAATAGCTGTGGCGGAATTCCGTGGCTGCGGCAGTGTATTGGCGGTCTTCTGCACGGCGGTAAGCGCCTTTTACCGCCAATGTTGTAATGACCCCCAATATGGCAAAAGTATCTTAGAGAATACCCTCACTTAGGCGGTAAGTAATATACACAAGTTATATGTACACAAACCCAAAACAGGTAAGTAACAGTAAGAAAAGTAGTGCAAACAATGTAGAATCACAATAGGATGCAATAGGTAGACATAGGTCTAGGGACAACACAAACCATATACTCCAAAAGTGGAATGCGAATCACGAATAGACCCCAGACCTATGGGAGGTTGTAGAGGGTCACAGAGACTGTGAGAAAACAGTGAGGGTGTCCAAAATACCCCACCCCAAGACCCTGAAAAGTAGAAGTAATTTTACCCTACTACCCCAGAAAGACAGAATAGTCGTGATAGGGGATTCTGCAAGAACCACAAAAACCAGCAAAACACTGAAGATGGATTCCTGGACTTGAGGACCTGTAAAGGAAGGGGACCAAGTCCAAGAGTCACGATAGTGACCTGGCGGGGCAGGAGCCCATAAAACCCTGGATGGAGGTGTAAAAGCGCTGCTTCCTGGTGGAAGAAGCCAAAGATTATGCAACAACGAAAAGGGATAGGAACTTCTAATTTAGAAGGAAGATGTTGCACAGCCTGCTAGAGGTTGCAGAAGTGTTTCCAGGCAGAAATACCGCAAACAAGCCTTGCTAGCTGCAAGAGTCGTGGTTGAGGATTTTGGGTGCTGCTGGGGACCAGGAAAGACCAGGATGTTGCCCCTTGGAGGAGGAGACAGAGGGGGTGGTCAGCAACTCAGAGAGCCCCCGCAGAAGCAGGCAGCACCCACAGAAGTACCAGAACAGGCACTTAGAAGATCTGTGAACTCAGAGTCACAAAATGAGGGTCCCACGATGTCGGAGTCCAACTCAACGGGTTAAGCACTGCAGAATGGAGTGCTGGGGACCCAAGCTAAGCTGTGCACAAAGGAATCCACAGTGCACAGAAGCCAGAGCAGCTGCAAATCATGCAGTACACAGGTTTGATGTCTGGCGTGGGGAGGCAAGGACTTACCTCAACCAAATTTGGACAGAAGGGCTACTGGACTGAGTGAGACACTTGGACCCAGCTTCTTTGTTCCAGGGACAACACTCGTCAGATTGAGAGGGGACCCAGAGGACAGATGATGCAGATGTTTGGTGTATGCGTTGGCAGGCGGAAGAGTCCGTCGACCCACAGGAGATTTCTTCTTGGCTTCCAGTGCAGGGTGAAGGCAGACAGCCCTCAGAGCATGCACCACCAGGAAACAGTCGAGAAAGCCTGCAGGATGAGGCTCTACAATGTTGCTGGTTGTCGTCTTGCTACTTTGTTGTGGTTTTGCAGGCGTCCTGGAGCAGTCAGCGGTCGATCCTTGGCAGAAGTCAAAGAGGGAAGTGCAGAGGCACTCTGGTGATCTCTTGTATTCGGTATCTGAGGAATAGCCCAGAGGAGAGACCCTAAATAGCCAGAAAAGGAGGGTTGGCCACCAAGAAATGAGGTTTGGCTACCAAGAGAGGTAAGCACCTATCAGGAGGGGTCTCTGACGTCACCTGCTGGCACTGGCCACTCAGAGCAGTCCATTGTGTCCCAACATCTCTGAATCCAAGATGGCAGAGGTCTGGGACACACTGGAGGAGCTCTGGTCACCTCCCCTGGGTGGTGCAGGTCAGGGGAGTGGTCACTTCCCTTTCCGTTGCCCAGTTTCGCGCCAGAGCAGGGCTGGGGGATCCCTGAACCGGTGTAGAATGGATTATACAGATGGTGCCCATCAAGGCATTTCAGGAGGCTGGGGGAGGCTACTCCTCCACAGCCCTTCACACCTATTTCCAAAGGGAGAGGGTGTAACACCCTCTCTCAGAGTAAATCCTTTGTTCTGCCTTCCTGAAACTGGACTGCCCGGACCCCAGGAGGGCAGAATCCTGTCTGAGGGGTTGGCAGCAGCGGCAGCTGCAGTGGAAACCCCGGGAAGGCAGTTTGGCAGTACCCGCATTATGTGCTAGAGACCGGGGGGTTCATGGAATTGTCCCCCCAATACCAGAGTGGTATTGGGGTGAAAATTCCATGATCTTAGACATGTTACATGGCCATGTTCGGAGTTACCATTGTGACGCTACACATAGGTAGTGACCTATGTGCAGTGCATGCATGTAATGGTGTCCCCGCACTCACAAAGTTCGGGGAATTTGCCCTGAACAATGTGGGGGCACCTTGGCTAGTGCCAGGGTGCCCACACACTAAGTAACTTGGCACCTAACCTTCACCAAGTGAGGGTTAGACATATAGGTGACTTATAAGTTACTTATGTGCAGTTAAAATGGCTGTGAAATAATGTGGACATTATTTCACTCAGGCTGCAGTGGCAGTCCTGTGTAAGAATTGTCAGAGCTTCCTATGGCTGGCAAAAGAAATGCAGCAGCCCATAGGGATCTCATGGAACCCCAATACCCTGGGTACCTAAGTACCATATAAAAGGGATTTATATGGGTGTACCAGTGTGCCAATGAGAATTGGTAAAATTAGTCACTAGCCTGCAGTGACAATTTTAGAAAGCAGAGAGGGCATAAACACTTAGGTTCTGGTTAGCAGAGCCTCCGTGATACTGCTAGGCACCACACAGGGAACACATACAGGGCATACTGTATGAGCACTGGAGTCCTGCCTAGCAGGATCCCAGTGACACATGGGCAAAAACAAACATACATACAGTGAAAATGGGGGCAACATGCCAGGCAAGATGGTACTTTCCTACAAAGTGAGACTGCTAGGTATACCTAGGTATAGCTCTAAGTACTAGAGTACACTTCCTTGTGGGAAGCACCAGTGACAGAGTGATAAGGCAATTGCAAGTACTTATCCCACCGCTGCACCACCAATGTAGGAGGCTGGTCTGGTTTGTAGTGGGTACCTATGTTACTTACACCTTATACCAGGTCCAGTTATCCCTTATTAGTGAAATGTAAGCAGTGTCTAGAAGCAAGGATGTCTAGAGGTAGCTGTAGGCAGAGTAGCCAAGGCTGAACTAGGAGACATGCAAAGCTCTTGCAATACCACTGTAGTCACACAGTACTCACAAACAAGAAAGACAATACTCAGTGTTAACAAAAACAAAGGTACTTTATTTTAGTGACATAAGGCCAAAAATATCTTAGGGGCTATGCTCCCTTAGGAGGTAAGTATTATACACAAAATACACACTAGTAACCAAAATCAGGTAAGTAAACATTCGGAAAATAGTGCAAATAGTGAAAATCACCATAGGCTAGAATGGGCCTAGGGGCAACACAAACTACATACTAAAGTAGTGGAATGTGAAAGTCGGTTCCCCACCTAGGCAAGAGTAGTGTGTAGAAGGGCACTGGGAGTGTGATAAAACACCAAAGGTAAGGAAAGTAACCCACCCCAGAGCCCAGGAAAGCAGGAGTAAAGTACAGCAAGTTTCCTCAGAACACACTAGGACTCGTGATAAAGGAATAGGCAAAAACCAAGCAAGACTGCAAGGCACCAACAATGGATTCCTGGACCTGAAGGCCTGTGGAGAAAGGAGACCAAGTCCAAGTACAGATGAAAAGTCTAGGAGTAACAGGAGCCCCTGCTAACCCGGATGAAGGTGTAAACTCCAGTTAGAAGAAAAAGTCTGTAATGCACCAAAGAAGACAGCTGTAGTTTACTGCTTGGTGCAAGAGATGTCCAACATCGAATGGATGGATGCAGGCTGGATTTAGTCATTGGATTCCACCAACAAGCCTTGGCTCATGCAAAAGACGCATTTGACAGGAAAAGGCGCTACTTGGACCCAGGAGGGACCTGGTGGTCTCCACTCAGACTGAGGAGAAAGAGCAGGCTCTATGCACTTCGGAGAGCCCTCAGAAGACCTGGAGGCACCCACAGAAGTCCTAGGACACGGGCACAAAGGAGTTGCAATTTGCAGTCATTGCTGCACAACACAAAGGGTTCCCACGTCACCGGAGAACAACTCAGGGAGATGAGCATCACAGGATAGAGTGCAGGGGACCTGGGCTGTGCTGTGAATGAAGGATTCTTTGGAGAAGTGCACAGAAGCCCTAGGAGCTGGAAAACATGCAATGCAAGCTCTTGCGTCCACCAAATTTTGTCAGCTGCACCTTTGAACAATCTGGGTCACTTCAGTCCACCACCTGAGTTCCAGGATCCATGATCGTCATCAGGAGAGGGGACCAAGAGTACCGGTCATTGCTGCAGAGCGGTGCCTGCTGAAGGAAGGGATTGACTACGTCACTTCACAGGAGATTGCTTCGGTCCTTCTGGTGCAAGAAGAAGACAGGCAGTCCTCGGAGCATGGAAACTGTTGCAGTTGCTGGCACAAGCTGAAGTTACAGAGTTGCAGTAGCCTTTTTGGATACCTTTTTGCAGTTGTAGAGTTCCTGGAGCAGTTCTGCGGTTGATCCAATAGTGCAAGGTGAAGCAGAGGTTGCAGAGGAGTCCTGCTAACATTGTGCAAAACCGAATCTGAGGAAACACCCAGAGGAAAGACCTAAAATAGCCCTGAGAGGGGGATTGGATACCTTATCAGGTAAGGACCTATCAGGAGGGGTCTTTGAATCACCTGCTGGCACTGGCCACTCAGATGCTCCCAGAGTATCCCACCGCCTTGAAAACCAAGATGGCAAAACCCAGAGACACTCTGGGGGAGCCCTGGGCACCACCCCTGGGGTGGTGATGGACAGGAGAGTATCCACTCCCCTTTCGTTTGTCCATTTTTGTGCCAGAGCAGGGACTGGGGGTCCCTGAACTGGTGAAGGTTGGATTATGCAAGGAGGGCACTGTTTGTGGCCTTCAAAGCATTTCCAGAGGCTCTAGGAGGATACCCTTCCTATGCCTATAACACCTATTTCTAAAGGCAGAGGGTTTAACACCCCTGTCCCAGAGGAAGTGCTTTGTTCTGCCTTCCTGGGATTGGGCTGCCCAAGCCCCAAGAGGGCAGAAGCCTATCTGTGAGGTGGAAGCAGCTGAGGCTGCAGTGGAAACCTCAGAGAGCTAGTTTGGCAGTTCAAGAAGTCCATATGTGGAGCCCCAGGGTGCATGGAATTGCCCCCCCCAATATCAGAATCAGATTGGGGGGTACAAGTTCACAATCCTAGACACCTTACATGGCCATATTCAGAGTTACCATTGTGAAGCTTCATATATGTATTGACCTATATGTAGTGCACACTTAGAATGGCATCCCACACTCACGAAGTCAGGAAATTGGTCCTGGACAACGTGGGGGCACATCTGCTAGTGCAGGGGTGCCCTCACACACAGCATATTTGCACCTAGCCTTCAGGAACTGAAGATTAGACATATAGGTGACTTAAAAGTTACTTGGTGCAGTGAAAATGGCTGTGGAATAGTGCTTACACTATTTCACTCAGGCTGCAATGCAGTCCTGAAGAGGTGTTTGTATGAGCTCCTTATGGGTGGCAAAAGAAATACTGCAGCCCATAAGGATCTCCTAGAACCCCAATGCCTTGGTTACCTAGGTACCATATGCGGTGGATATGCTGCGAGGAATAAAGAGTCACTAGACCATAGTGACAAATTTAGAAACAGAGAGAGCATGAGCACTGAAGTTCTCATAAAGACTCACAAGACAATAAAACATACTGACATGTAGGCCACAAACTATGAACATTGGGGTACTGACTAGAAGGATCCCAGTGAGACAGTAGAAACACACTGACAAACAGGCAGAAATTGTTGGTGACATGCCAAGAACGATGGTACTTTCCTACAACAGGGCACTCTAGGAGCATCTGAATGGCCAGTGCCAACAGGTGACGTCGGAGCCCTCCCCTGATAGGTGATTACCTGTGTAGCTTACTAATCCCCCTTTCATCGCTATTTCCGGTCTCTCCTCTCCGTTTTTCCTCACATTCGGATTGCAAGTCTCCAGCAGGAATCCTCTGCATCCTTTACTTCACCTTCTACAGACGAAACTGCATCTGGACCCTCAGGGAAATCTGCAACAAAGAAGCAAAGCAGACTTCTGCAACATTGTATCTTCAGCTCCTGCCAGCAACTGCAACTGTTTCCAGGTCGTGTATCCTACGAGGACTGCCTGTCTTCAGCCTGCACCAGAAGAACAGAGGAATCTCCCTTGAAGTGAAGGTGTTACTTCCCTGCTTCAGCAGGCACCCCTCTGCAGTGATGACTGGTGGCTTGGGTCCACTCTCCTGAAGAAGTGTGTGAATCCAGCAATACGGGTGGCAGACTGAAGTGGTCCCGAAGTTTCTGAAGTTCAGCTGTCCAACTTTGGTTAAGGTAAGAGCTTGCCTCGCCACGCAAGACAGTACCCCAAAGCACTGCGTGTTTTGCAGTTGCCAAGGCTTTTGGGCATCCTTCCATGAAGTTCTTCATGCACCGTGCAGCTCCGGCTCCCAGCACTCTCTCCTGGGACGCACAGCTTCCTGAGTGGTTCTCCTGTGGCATGGGATCCCTTTGTGTAACGCTGCGTGGGCCTCCTTTTGCACCTTCTTTATCCCCATGCTGTGGGACTCCTGTACACACTGGCTAGTCTTCTGAGAGCTCCCTCAATTGCTGAGAGCCCCCTCTGTTTCCCCTTCCTGTCTGGGTAGAGGCCACAAGGTCCCTTCTGGTCCATGGCTTCACTGTTTTCTGCTAACCGCGAGCTTTGCATGTGCCAAGGCTTGTTGGTGGAATACAGTGACACAAACCAGACTGCAATCATCCATCCGGCGTGGGACATCATCTGCACCAACCAGGAACCCGCATCTATCTTCTTGGGTGCAGCAATGACTATTCTTCTTCACCGGTGATTCTTCTTTTGCACCTTCATCTGGGTTAGCAGGGGCTCCTGTTCTCCCTGGACTCTTCAGTGCTTCTTGGACTTGGTCCTCTTCTTCCACAGGTTTTCAGGTCCAGGAATCCATTTTTGGTGTCTTGCAATCTCTTCTGGTTGTTGCAAAATATTCTATTTTATGTTGTTGTGTCTTCTAGGAAAGTTATTGTGATTTACTCCTGCTTTCCTGGGCTCTGGGTGGGTTCTATTAACTACCTTTGGTGTTTTCCAACACTCCAAGCGCCCCTCTACTCACTACACTTGCAAAGGTGGGAAACCGACTTTCACATTCCAGTATTTTAGTATATGGTTTGTGTTCCCCATAGGCCCACTTCTAACAATTGAGATTTTCACTATGTGTTATATTTTCTAACTGCTTTTACAGATATTTCTGCTTGCTAGTGTATATAACATGTATATTACTTACTTCCTAAGGAAGTATAGTCTCTAAGGTATTTTTGCCATTTGTATCACCAAAATAAAGTACCTTTGTTTTTGTAACACTGAGTATTTTTTTTGCATGTGTGTGAGTACTGTGTGACTACAGTGGTATTGCATGAGCTATGCATGTCTCCTAGTTAGGCCTTGGCTGCTCATCCACACTACCCCTAGAGAGCCTGGCTTCTAGACGCTGCCTATATTTCACTAATAAGGGATAAATGTACCTGGTATTAGGTGTAAGTACCTTAGGTATCCACTACAAACCAGACAGTCCTCCCACAACTGGGCACCGAAGGAAGGGGTCCCCTGGGCAGTTATCAGCCTCAGGAGACAGCCAAGGGGAGTTAGTTTGTTATAGGGGTTGGCCGTAGGGACTGGCAACAGGCCAGGCTTTGCAATCAAACGCCACTGTGCACTGCCAAAGACAAGGGCTTTCACCATGTACAGTTAATTACGCCACAATTTATATCAAAGATGACATATTCTAAGCCATCTTTCATAGCCTCACTGCAACATTTGCACTAAACTTCTAAACTTATTGATGAGACAACTGTGCCTGGTGAGGGAACAAGTCATAGTTACCTTAGGGCGTGAGATATAGTTACTTAAAATAACTTTACCTATAATTGCTGAGTTTCTATGATTTTGTACAAATAAATTCAGAATCTAACTTTAACATCTCTGTAACCTTAGTTTTTTTCAGTGAATATATAAACAAATTGCGCGTTTCAGCAAGAATGGTCTTGATCACATGATCAGTAACCATCGTAACTCCCTTATAAACATTATAAACATTATTACATCACGTCATAAATCAATGCAAGTGAAAAAAGACTTCCAAAACAAACATTGTGCCTAATTTATTTAAATCCAAAAAATCTGAGAATGAAACACCGATTGTTCCAATAAATAGTCATACATTTCAAGGTATTCTTTTAAATACTCATGCATTTAAAGACAATATAATTTTAGTCATAATAATCTCAAAGAGACATGTAAGCAAAACATAACAGAGAGGAAAACTCAAAGGGCAAAATAAACCATCATCACTCATGGTCAAATGACTGACAGTATTAAAGAGATGCAGGTGGGAGGAACAAGTAGTGTGGACAGATCAAAATGAGGAGTGGACTCGACACATTGTTTTTTGGACAAGATATATAGATGATTTTTTCTTATCTGGGATGGCACAAGAAATACTTTCAAGACGTTTTTTGAATATATTTCAAATAATAATGTAAATCTATCCTTTACCTATAAGGGTTGAGAATAAGGAAATATAATTTTTGGACATTTTTGTCCAAATTAAGGAAGTAATGATTCATACCTCATTATATTGTAAACCAACGGCTGGTAATAGTATTTTACATGGCCGTAGCCACCATCCGATGAAATTGAAGTGGAGCCTCCCCTACGGCGAACTTCTGAGGGCCAAACGAAATTGCAGTGATCTACAATTGTATTATGAAGAAGAGAACAGAATGATTGAGAGATTTAGGGAAAAGGGCTATCCATCACAAGTTTTGCAACCGGCCAGGGAAAAGGTTAAACTTTAGTCTAGGGATGAGCTTCTTTTCCCCAGTGTAAGCGGGAGGGAAGGATCTAACCAAATCTGTTTAATCACCACTTATGATGCTGCTTCGTACGCCATTAAGAAGATGGTTGGGCAAACACTGGCATCTTATTAGTTCTGATCCAGTGATAGGAACTGATGTACCACTAAACCCCTGTATTACGTACAGAAAATCGCAGTCACTAAATGTTATACTAGTACATAGTTGTACGACCTCTCTAAAAGATCAAGGGGGATGTTTGACTGAACAACATGGGTTTTATTACTGTGTTCATTGTAAGGTGTGTAAAATAAGCAGAAATGTGAAGACATTTAAGTTACCTAATGGGAAGATGAGATACATTAACAAGTTCATAACATGCAGTAGTGATTTTTGTGTTTATGTATTGATGTGCCCCTACGGATTGCTATATGTGGGCAGTACAATTTCTCTAGTTAGGAAGAGGATTTTCGAACATATGAGGGACATTAAGAATGTTGATCCAAATTATCCTATGGCAAGACACTGGTCTATGAAGCACAAACAAAACGCTGATGATTTGTCTTTTTATGGTATTGACAGGGTTGTACTCAACAAGCGAGGAGGAGACAGGGAAAAGAGACTCAGGATCATGGAATCGGAATACATTATTCATTTGAGTAGTCATAGACCTGGAGGATTGAACACAGATGAAGAACTTTTTGTTCATATTGGTTAAGAAGTATCCGTAGTGAAATTATTTGTTTGGATTTGCTGCAAGTGATATATTTCCGGCTCCCTGGAGAGGTTTTGAATATGTGTTCTTTTGTAATCATTATTATTATGATTTGTGTAGTAAAGGATGAATAATGGTTGAGACAAAAAATTTAGAATTATGGAAATTTAAGATAAACTGTATTAATATTCAAAATGAGGAGGAGTATCCCAAATTATGTTTAAATAATGGCTGCATTGCAAAGGCCACTTGGCCCCTAAATATTCACAAAATCGTGGGAGAATCTTGTCAAATATCTTACAATTTGTTTAATTTAATATAAAATATGGATTTACTGCCAAAATGTTTATAAAATAAGATATGCTGGTCAATTGACTATGAACAAGTATATGCAATAATTTTGTGTGGGATGAGGTCTGTTTTCTGATTTTCTAAGGGTCTGTTTTCTATGTTCATCCTTTTTTTCACAGAGATTATTTTGTTGGACTTATTTTTAAGGGAGAGTGGGCACGCTTTATTGTTTGGCTATGACGAAGACCGCTGAGACCGAAACAAGTTGTTGAATAAACAAATTTTCCCGAAACCCCTGCCCTAGAGTGCGTTCATTTGATGTCCGTAGAATCAACATGGCACTGTTTGAACACATATTAGCGGGTTTCCGGCTTCCTGTGGACGCGCACTGCCCTGGTTATGTGGAAGTGATCGGCCAGCTGGACTCCTGGATTTATATACATATATATATATACATATAAATTAGAAAAGGGTTTCTCGTTTTCAGTCAGTTTGCACTTGGGCACCCTCAATCTAGTCAGGGTAATGGAGGTACACACCTTGGATAACCCCAGCTCACATCCTTGGTGGCTTGGCACAAGCAGACAGGCTTATCTAAAACATAATGTGTAAAGTATTTCTACCAACACAATCAGTAACACAGTAAAAACACCACAAAAGTGACACAACACCAGTTTAGAAAAATAACCAAAAGTCGAACAAGACCAAAACAGCAAAAATCCAACATATGCATACAAAGTTATGAATTTTTTAATTAAAAAAGAGTCTTAATCCACAGAAATCAATAGATGCGTTGTTTTTACACAAAGTAACTGCTTTGCGTCAAAAATAAAGCTGCATGGGTGAGCTTGCATCAGAAAAGTCAGCAATGCGTCTTTTTTCTCTTCAACAGAAGTGCAATTTGTCAATTTCCAGATGGGCAACCTCGGGTCCGCTCAGGTTCACTGTGGTTTTGACGCCCAGCGACGATGCATGCAAAATTCCAATGCATGGTGGTGAAGAGCTGTGCTGAGTGGGTGGTTTATCGTTTTTGCCAGCTGCATACAAGTGTTGCATTGATTTCCCATCTGCGATGCAGGTGGTGTGTCGACTTTTCAGCAGCGAAGCAGGTGCTGTGTTGATCTTTCTGCCGCACGGCTCCTTGCATGAATTTGAGTATTGGTTTCATCAGCTTCTCCTTTCTCAGCAAAAGAGTCCAGGTGCTGGCAGAGGAAGTCTTTAATGGCCCTTACAATTCAGCAGGGGCGGGTCCTCCGTTAGTGCCGAGGATCGTCACCCCCCCCTCCAGCAGTGGCAGCTGCAAAACCTTCACAAGAAAATGATAATAAACTGTGTTTCTTATAAAGTGGCAGGGCCACGGGGTGATGACCAGTGAGGGGAGTGCACAGCACTCCCCCTCAGCGCCCATGTGTGTTTGGATGGCTGTCTGGGGCTGGCCAAACACACATGTGCAGTAGGCTCTTTCCAGCCTGTCACTGCCTGACCCAGGTTTCACCCCACACACAAACCAGGAAGTTAGAGACTGCATTGTGTGAGGAGAGGCACATCCCTTTCAGGTGTAAGTGTCAGCTCCTCCCTCCCCACTCTAGCCCAGGAGACTCAACAGGATATGCAGGCTACACTCCAGCTCCCTTTGTGTTACTGACTACAGGGGATTTACAAACAGCCCAACTGTCAGTGGATTCCACAGGCAGGCAGAGGCACAGATTGGTTAAGCAAGAAAGTGCCCACTATCCAAAGGGGCATTTTCAAACTGACAATCTAAAAACCAACTTTATCAAAATATGTATTTTTAAATTGTGAGTTCAAACTCCATCTGATCTCTGAGGGAATCTGCACTTTAAAGTTATTTAAAGGCAGACCCCTTGTTAACTTATGAGAGAGACAGGCCTTGCAACAGTGAAGACTGAATTCAGCAGTGTTTCACTTTTAGGACCTATAACACACATCAGTACATGTCCGACTTTTAACATACACTGACCCTGGGCCTATCTTAGGGAAGCCTTACATGTATGAAAAGGAAGGTTTAGGCCTGGGAAGTGGGTACACTTCACAAGTTGAATTGTCATTTTAAAACTGCACACACAGACACTTCAGTGGCAGGTCTGAGCCATGTTTACGGGCTACTAATGTGGGTGACACAACCAGTGCTGCAGGCCCACTAGTAGCATTTGATTTACAGGCCCTTTGCACCTCTGGTGCACCTTACTAGGGACTTAATAGTAACTCAAATATGCCAATCATGGATAAGCCAATTACACATACATTTTACACAGGAGCACTTGCACTTTGGCACTGGTTAGCAGTGATACAGTGCCCTGAGTATTCAAAACAGCAAACGTCCAGCACACATCAACAACCTGGGAAGCCGAGGCAAAATGTTAGGGGAGACCACACTAAGGATGCCAAATCTAACAATTTATGTATTACCTTGTGGCAGTCGCCACTAAGTAGTTATCGGTAGGACCAAGTTTCTATACAAAAAGTTTTTTTTTTTTTACCTGCCTATATCTTTGGCACCGCTTGACGAATCTTCACAAAACTTTCCCAAAAAATTTGCCAGTTCCATCAGCTGCTGTTTTGAGGTGTTCTGTCCTGGGGTGGGCGATAAAAAATGGGGGGTCCCAAAACACATTTTACCCATTCATTTTTCAATAGGAATTTTGAACAGAGATAGCGCAAACACTACTGGACGGAATTACACCAAATATGGCAGAAAGGTAGGTCCTTGTCCACAAAGAGTGCTTTTGTGTTTTGGTGTAATTCTGTTAGTAGTTTCTGAGGAATTAAGGGGAAAACTAATTTGTATATCTAGGGACGCCAAGGATTCGCAACCCCTAAGGATTTCATGCTGAGATCTGATTGGCTAATAACACTTCAACAACAGAAACTGTTGAAGTGTTGTCAGCCATCTTGGGACTTGGCTTCAGCTGAGTCCCCCCCAAAAAAGTAAAAAAAAACAAAAAGGGCCAGGGTACAAACACCCTGACCCCTTAGCTCTGGTGGTGGCATCCCAAAGGGACCCCCTAAGGCTAAAAGGCATTTTTTATTTATTTTATGAGCAGAGACACGGGTGCGATCCGAGATTCCACATATATTACATATATATATATATATATATATATATATATATATATATATATATATATATATTTTAAATGAAGCACGGGCTCCCACACTTCATTAGTCTAATGCCCCCAGGTGGCCAAGTCCTGTAAGATTTTTTTTTTTTTAAAGAGGGGGGTCTCCTGGCCCCCTCCCATTGCCCTAGGGACCACCACCTCCCCAGGGCTCATTTTTTCCGGATATGGGGGGTCTTTTGGCCCCCGCTCCCCTCGGGACCGCCACCACACCATGGCTTTATTGTAATATGTAAGAGGGGGCCTCCTGGTCCCCTCCTTCTGCCCTGGGGACCACCACCTCCCTGGGGTGATCTTGTAATTAATGCACAGGGGCCCTGGGGCCCCCTGCTGCCCAAGGGACCACACCCCCTTCCCAGGCCTATCTTGTAATTAAACAGGAGGGCCCTGTGGCCATCCCGCTGCCCCAGGGACCACCACCCGTCAGGTCAAGACTGTAGTTGGATTGCGGGGCAGATTGCCCCCCCTGCACCCTGGAGACCACCACCCCTGGGACAAATGTTTTAAAACATAACGGAGGTCCCTATAGGACCCCAGCACCCTTGGGACCACCACCCCCGGGGCTAAGTTCTTGTTGGAGGGGGAGCCACGCGACCCCCCTCCAGGAGCCTCTGATGGCTCTGGGGACTACCACCCTCTAGGATCGGCTCCTGCTATATCCTGGGGTGCCCACCTGGGTCATAGCTGTTTACTGTGGCATGGCTGCAGCACTGCATCTGCAGTAAAGCCACAGCAAACACTTCAGGTTTTGACAGCAGGACCTTTAAAGCAGGTTGGCTGTCAAAATCTGAAGTTTCATTTCTGTCCTCTGCACACATACAGAGGACAGAGATTAAATGCTTCAGCAAGCACAGAGCTGCTGTCAAATCAGCTCTGTGCTTTCAGAAGTATTGGCTGTGCAAGAGAAGCCTTAAGGTTTCCCCCGCAGTACCAGGTAGCCCATAAGGGTATTTTTTTAGAAAAAGAAAAAGAAAAAAAGTAAATACTTAAGGGCTCCCTCGCGGTCCTACATAGCCTGTACGGCAAAAGGACTGTGCACAGTTTGGGTTTGGGTAGTTGGGCGGTGTTGACCGCAGAGTTTGGCTGCAGCCAAGGTCTTGTGGGCAACCTCACCTGCGCATGGGCAAAAGGTGTACACGGTTGAGTGCTTATAGGGGGTCCGACCAGGCCTTGTGGCCAACCACCACCACGTGCAGCCGAAAGCTGTGCGTGGCAGTTGTTGGATGAACGTACAGTAACTTGAATTACTGCACGTTAAAATAATATAGAAATTCACTGAAAAAAACAAAGGTTACAGAGACGTTATAGTTAGGAAATAGAATGAAGAAAACCTTAGCAATTAACTGAAAAAAACAAAGGTTAAAGGGACGTTATAGTTACATTCTGAATTTACTCTTACAAAACCGTAGAAATTCAGTAATTATAGTTACCTGATCTAACTATAACTTGCACTCCCGTAATGCACTGCTTATGACCTCACATATTACATCACTCATGATATGGTCAGTGACATCACTCATGACATCACTCATGACATCTCAAGAACAGAAGAAGACTCAGAGGCAGAGCAAAACCAAGAGAACGTTTAAGTTTACCAGCAGTGCAGCACACACACTCAGCAGCATTTCCCAAATCAACACACCTCTCCCCACTCCACATGTCTCAGAGTCCTTGGTCTCAGAGTCCTCCACATCATGGCTTTACTTTAAGGTCGATAACATCCTTCTTCTAGCTGTTGAGGTAGCCCCACCCTGAGTACTTCCATCCTCCTCACTCTGAGTGACTCCGCCCCAGTCCCAACTCAAGCGAGATAGACCTGTACTGCATACCTGCTTGTTAACTAAATTGTCTGGTATCTGAGGGATCCGAAAAAAAGAATTGTACCCTGCCTTTAAATTTTCGCTACGTTTGAAAAGGACCAATCAACTTCAGAAACATAGATCACCCATTAGGTCCCAGACATTGCAAATCATTGAAATAAAGTTGACTAATTAACCCTTCCTTATTGTCTGCCACCACATAAACCATCAGGCATCACTCCCAATCGCTCAATAATATATATCATCACTCAGTACAATAGTTAGTAGTTACCTCTTCTATTACAAGCACAGTGATAGGTACATCATTGCACCTCTTCTTTGATGCAAACAACACATTGGAATTTGTAATTGGCAATCTTGTAAATCAGTGATCTTTTGGGGCATCCCTCCAAGGTGATGCAAAAAAGGATATGCATGGAAGCGAGGCTGGCATTGTCTCCAGTGTCCTGAAGGGAATGCAGAGGCTTCTTATTTGCACACTGGTCCAACTCCAGTCCGGCCATGCATTTGTCTAAAAATGTTGGTGCAGCATATATAAGACACAAGCATAATGTTTCACTAGCTATATCTTTTGTTGGGGTCAAAGAAAGAAGCTCAATGATAAATAATTATAAAACTGTTTGGTAGCATACTCAGTCAGGGAAGTAGAGTTCATCCTCAAACTCAGGTGGTTTACCCTGAAAGTGGTCAGAAAACACACTTGATTATGCTCAACCATCCTCCATCTGTGCTGTTTCAGGAATGGTTTAATCATGTGGCATGAAATATGTGTTCATTTTGATCATGGTCAATCGCTCCATATTTTGAGGGGAAAGACAGGTACTTTGCACTGTGATACCTGCACCAGCTGAACTGAAAACACGTTCCGCAGACACACTGGCAACAGGACAAGCCAGGCTTGCTGAGCACTGGACATTTGGCACATCTTTGCATACCAATACTCCAATGGGTTTTGATCCACATAGACCTCTTTTAGGCCATCTAGATACTCCTGGAACTTCCTCTGAATGGTCATTGGGTTGCCACATGCTCAACCTCTTTTGCCTTTGCCTCTGCGCTGGACTTAAGACCTGGCACGTAAAACCAAGCCAATGCTGAGGTTGGGACCAATTCTTCCCCTGCTGTAGCTGTGGGTGTTACTTGTGTTCTTGTTGCTGGTGTTGGCTGCTTTGTGACAAGAATGTCCTCTCTGGAAGTTGAAGGCGACACCACAGGACTTCTGCCCGGGAAAGGGACTCTAATAATTTCCAGCCCTTCTTCTTCGAGGTCTCCAGCTTGCGCAACAATCGCCCTTGTGTATTTTGAAACATCCCCTTCAGAAAAAGTAATGAAAGTGGAGAAAAATGTTTTGTACCGTGGATCAAGTAGTGTGGCATAGATGTACTCTTTGGACAAGATGATGCCATTTTGCAGCTTTGCTTTAACAACCAAGCAAAGGATTAAGCTCTCAACCAAGCCATGCCCTTCTGTGTTTTCGTTCACACCAGCGAGTGCAAACCATTCAGAACCCTTCTTTAGCTGATCTTGTAGCAGATGCAACAAGAGGATAGTTTAGCCCATCGTACTGTCCTCCTTGCTATCTTCCCATCTGAAAACAAAAGGGAGTAGCATCAGTGTCAATTGCATTCCCTCCTCTTTGAATGACACAGTTATTCATTTATCAGTACGACTCAAACAGACATTGTATCATGTAATAGGTCAAGTTTCAATGTGTTGGCCTCTATGAGGGCTTTGACTGGAACTCTATTAACATGCTGAATAATCTGCAACTACTTCCGGGCTTGAAAAGAATGGCTGAAATGGGTGCAGATTCTTCTCCAGATGGTCACTATTTTGCTGACTATGTCTTCTTTTTTGAGAAAGTCCTGCACAACCAGGTTGAATCATGCATTGCTCCACTTTGTAACCTTTGAGCTACATTATGCCTGTGCCAGGCATAATGTATGCAAATGGGGAGTTCTAAGAGATTTCCTTGCACCATTTTTGTGGCACTTTTAATGCCTGCTTAGAGCAGGCATTAAAAGGAGGCATCAATTGGTTACAATGGGCCTCTAGGTGCTTTGCAGGATTAGCATCAGTATTTTTGGTGCTAGTCCTGCAGAGGGCCGGACTAGAATACAAAATTCTGACGGTAGTCCCCTAACTACCACCATGGTGCACCGTATTTAAAGTATGGCACTCACATTGTTGCATTAGGGTGGTACTAAGGGGTGCAGGAAATGTGGCCCTGCACTGTGTGCAGCACCTCTTTTCATAAATGTGCTCCAGAGTGCCACATTTAGGAGCCCCTAAAGCCATTCCAGTGCCACATTAGAATCCTTTTGTGACACTTATGTGGCTTTAGAAGGCCAAAAACACTGTGTCATATTTACAAAGTGGCACAATGCATGCATTATGCCTGCACCAGATATAATGTAGCAAAGGGGGTGTTCCCCCATTTAGGGGGTCCTACAAAATGGCACAAAGTAATTGAAGAGATTTCTTAGCGTCATTTTTTTCAGCACTTTTAAAGCCTGTTCAGAGCAGGTGTTAAAAGGAGTCTCCCATTGGTTACAATGGGCATCCAGGTGCTTTGAAAGACTAGCTTCAAACTTTTTGATGCTAGTCCTGCAAAGCGCTGAACTAGTGTCAATAATTCTGACGCAAGTTACCTAACTACCACCATGGTGCGCGGTATTTTAGTTAAATATGGCCCACACATCGTGGCGTTAGGGGGACCTTAAGGGGCGTAAGAATGCCCAAAGTACTTAAATCCAAAGGAATATATTCAGCAAACAAAGAGTGATCCTTTCATCCCAAAATTAAAGTGAAAAGTGACCAGGAGATAGACAAAGCATTGGGAGGAGCCTGCTGGACAGGAACAGGAGGTCGGGGTCTCTTGGGCACAACATTTTCCCCGCATGGCGGTCTGTTTGTGGATTTTCAGTCTTGGTCTCCCAGCTTCACCTTTTAGGGGCACTGGAACTGGATAGGACACCACTTGGGAGGGCAGGAGTCTCAGAAGAGAGTCCAGGTGCTGGCAGGGGAAGTTTTTGATGGGCCTGAGACTTCAACAACAGGAGGCAAGCTCGGTTTCACACCCTTGGAGATTTATTAACAAGCAGGAATGCGCAACAAAGTCCACTCTTCATCCCCTTCCACAGGCAGAAGCAGCAGCTGCACGATTGCCCAACAAAGCACAGGCAGGGGCAGCACTTCTCCTCAGCTCTTCTCCTTGGCAGAGGTTCCTCTTGATTTCCAGAAGTGATCTAATTTTCAGGGGTTTGGGTGCCCTTCTTATACCCATTTCTGCCTTTGAAGTAGACCTACTTCAAAGGAAAGTCTCTCTTGTTTGGGAGATCCTGCCTTGCCCAGGCCGATCCCCACACACACACGAGGGGGTCGGAGACTGCATTGTGTGAGGGCAGGCACAGCCCTTTCAGGTGTGAGTGACCGCTACTCCCCTCCCTCCTAGCACAGATGGCTCATCAGGAAATGCAGACTACACCCCAGCTCCCTTTGTGTCACTGTCTATAGAGAGATGCAAACAGTTCAACTGTCAAACTGACCCAGACAGGGAATCCACAAACAGGCAGAGTCACAGAAATGGTTTAAGCAAGAAAGTGCCTAGTTTCTGAAAGTGAAATTTTCAAACACACAATCTCAAAACTAACTTTACTAAAAGGTGGAGTTTTAAATTGTGAGTTCAGAACCCCCAAACTCCACGTCTATCTGCTTCCAAAGGGAATCTACACTTTAATCATATTTAAAGGCAGCCCCTATGAGAGAGATAGGCCTTGCAACAGTGTAAACCGAATATGGCAGTATTTCACTGTCAGGACATATAAAACACATTAGTTTATGTCCTAAGGTTTAGGCCTGGCGAGTGGGTACACTTGCCAAGTCGAATTAGAAGTTTGAAACTGCAAACAAAGACACTGCAGTGGCAGGTCTGAGCCATGTTTACAGGGCTATTAATGTGGGTGGCAAAACCACTGCTGCAGGCCGACCAGTACCATTTGCATTACAGGCCCTGGACACTTATAGTGCACTCTCCTAGGGACTTACCAGTAAATCAAATATGCCAATAATGGAAAGCCAATTACATACACATTTTATATAGGAGCACTTGCACTTTAGCACTGGATAGCAGTGGGAAAGTGCCCAGGGTAACAGAAACAGCACAATCAGAGTCCAGCACACATCAACAACCTAGAAAACAGAGGCAAAAAGTTAGGGGAGACCACACCAAGGATGCCAAGTCTAACAACCCCCACTGCTAAACCACTATAACACTGAACAATGTCATGCTCCAGGCTCATCCCCATGAGCTGTATCCACAGTCATCTCTATCACACTGCTTTTCTTCATATATTGTTATTTCACACTAAACATGACCCCAACCTCCTGTGGAGCTGTTACTGTTTTTTGCTTTACAGTTGTTGTCGGAACTACAGTGCCAGCTCTCTCGGGCAATGACAACCTGTTCACACAAACAAAGTTGATTGTAAAAGTATCTGCCACGATTCCTCAGTGCTATGTAAATATCAATAAATATGGTTTTGAAAAGAAAGGAATAGATGTTCAGGCAGTTTGTTGATTAAGGACAATGTTTTTCTAAATTGAGGACCCAGATTTAACTCTGTCTTGAAGTAGTTCCTCAATGATTCAATTCAGTCCTTCACCATGCAAATTTTTTACATCTGATCTCTCAGTAGGAATGTTATCTCGGTACCCAGTACAATTCTAGTCAGAGAATAAGTTTCCTGTTTCCATCTGAAAACCCTTATGGGGAAATTGCAGAGACAAGAAAATTCAAAACATCCTCCAATTGACCCTGAACAATGAGATCTGAGTTTCAACATTCCCTGTGATAAGCATTGTCGCCGGGTCTGAGAGACCATAAATGATTCCCTATTTCTTGAGGCGTGATCTAGGTTCCAAGAACTTCTTTTGTTTGGGATTGGTGTCAACAGAGCAATCTGCGAAGATAGATTTAGTAATTACTCTTTTAAGCTGCCTGGAGGATTGTTCTGACGTGTTGATGCTGCAGTAGACAGGCAGTGACGGGATGTGGTCTGCTCGAGGCCTTTTATAGTTGTCTGGTGGCTCCAACGCACCCTTTGGAACTCCACTGGGATTTTCAATCATATGTTTTTGCACACTGAGGAACAAGTCTGCCATGAAGTTTTACGAGTCATCTTTTTCTGTGGTTTTCACCACTCCATATATCCTGATGTTAATTCAGAGTGAGCAGTCTTTCATGTCATTAATCGTGCATTTTTTCTAAACTAGACATCCTGTCCCCAGTCTAGCACCTTCTGCATTTGTTCATTGACTGCCTTCAAAGGTTTCTCAGTTGAGGCCATCTCTGTCTCTTTCTTTCCAGCCTGTATCCCTGCCCTGAACACAACAATGTCCAAACCCACAGATTTCACCATTTATGGAAGCAATAACTAGGAAAATGGGTGAAATTTCTTTCATGTTAAATTCCATGATGAATTCTCATTTAAATGTAAGCATCTATCATGATGTTTTTCCAGTCACCTGTTTATTGCCTAGAAGTGCTTCTGGAAACAGAAGCTGACGTGCTGGTCACTGCACAGACATATGTTGCAGCTGAGAAAGGTTCCAGGGCTATGGCAGGTAATCGATTATGTTTGTATTCACAGGCATATATTGTTGACATGTTTTTACAATGAACGTTATGGTATTTGATGTATGGTAGTCAATCCCATGGACTCATCATTAATAATTCCTGACTACTTTTGTAGTCAAAATATTCTTGAAATAATGTGAAAATAAATGTTTTATCACACTACCAAATATGCATTTCTAAATAGTTTGAAACAGCAGAAATGACTGATTTGGTTTGCTTTTTATTGTAGACATGGAAAACTGTTTGCAGTGCCCTGAGGACCAGTGGCCGAATGCCAAGAAGGATGGATGCAACAAAAGGGTCATTGTTTTCCTCTCATATAGTGATACACTTGGCGTAATTTTGTTCACTGTGGCCATTACCTTCTCTGCTGTCACTGTTGGAGTGCTGGGAATCTTTCTCAGACACCGGGATACCCCAATAGTGAAAGCTAATAACCGTGATCTCAGCTACACACTCCTCACTGCCCTAATTTTGGCTTTTCTATGCTCCCTCCTATTTATTGGACGGCCTGCGACATGGACCTGTCTGATCCAACAAGCTGCGTTTGGGATTATTTTTACTGTTGCTGTGTCTTGTGTTTTAGCAAAAACCATCACTGTTGTCATTGCCTTTAATGCCACAAGGCCTGGGAGCAGATTAAGTAGGTGGCTGGGATCCCGAGTGTCCGGCTCTATTGTCCTCTTGTGCACACTAGGAGAAGTGACAATCTGTCTCTCTTGGCTGCTCACAGCTCCACCTCACCCTGTCACTGACACACAGTCTGAGACTGGGAAGATGATCCTGCAGTGTGACCAGGGCTCCGTCACTGCCTTCTACAGTGTGATTGGTTACATGGGCCTGTTGGCCTTGGCCAGCTTCACTGTGGCCTTCTTAGCCAGGAACCTCCCGGATAAATTCAATGAGGCCAAGCTCATCACATTCAGCATGCTGGTGTTCTGCAGTGTCTGGGTCTCTTTCTTTCCAGCCTATATCAGCACTAAAGGCAAGTACATGGTGGCCGTGGAGATCTTCGCCATCTTAGCTTCTAGTGCTGGACTGTTGGGCTGTATATTCATCCCCAAATGTTACACCATTCTGTTCAGGCAGGATATCAACACCAGAGAACACCTAACTTTACATACTCATTTGTAGTTTCATGTTGGAGCTGAAATTGACTAAATTAAAGATTAATCATTAAAATGCTGTATTTCTGGAGGGTTTGAAAGCAATTGTATCATGCGTTTGTACAACCATTTGACTGCTTGCAGTAAAGCATTAGTACCTCCAGTAATAGAAGCTAGTTTTTAAGGACAGCAGCTGTGGATGATTTTGGGTCCTTTCTGTACTTGCAAGCTTCAATGGTTTTATTTGTTTTTAATATCCTTTTGGTATCTGAGTTTAGTTTAATTTTCACAAATGAACATCTGCACCATCCCGAAGGAGGGGAAATTTTAAAGATTTCAAAGTTACCAGAAGAGGAGCCCTCTCCACCACAGGCATCAAGCATATGCAACCCAGACCATGCTCAGCATAGCATCCGTTCAGTGGCAGCTGGTGACATTTGAAAGTGGTGGGGCGTAAAAGTTGTGAATGAGTGTCATGTTGCTAGCAAGTAAAGCAAGCAAGCCTGATGGACAAAAAGGAGTTTGGGGGTTCTTCCCCCAAGAAAACTTTGAAACAAGAGCAGCAAATGGAGCATTTCAAAGCACATTTGAGAAGGTGAGATGGTTTATAAAGCAGTTCTGAACATGTAGTATAAAAGTATTTAAACACATAAAAAATTTTACCTTCTCTCACTGCATTAAATATGGTCAACTGTTACTGTAGTCTGAAAACTGTAAAGTGTGACAAATAGGGGTTTTAATTATCTTACGTGCACACAGAGCTCTCTGTCTGCACTACACCTGACTGGTAAAACTGAAAGATCTTCATGCCATATTGATGATCTCATAACAAGACTGGTCATTGTAGAATGATTCCCGGGCACAGATACATCTGTGTGATGAGTGACACGAGTGAGGCTCCAATCCCAGGACACAAGACCCGCCCTCTGTACCCACTCACAGGACATCTTTTAGAGGTGGGCGAGTTATAACAGGGAGGGCTGAACCAAGGGTCTGGCTTGTCCCCTGCACGTGCCCAGTTCTGAACATAATTGCTTTGTAAATGATGGAACAAACGTTATGTAAAATATGAAAGTCTTGTCAAAATTCAAAAAGTCTATTCCTCTAAAATATAGAAACTTTAATAAGGGACATATGACTACTGGTACTTATTAAAAGGTTAGTTTTGTAAAACTGGTAGTCTGATCTCACACATTTGAGAATGCTATCTAAAGCAATAATGAAAGAAAAAGAGTTCTGGTAAAATAAAGTATTTACCCACGGTTACACAATTTAAGCAGGGAAGCCCTAATTTAGCAGCCTTTCTGGTTTCACTTTGTACACATCAGCCAGGAAACAAATATTTATTTTTCATCCTTGTAGGAGGCTGGACTGGCTTGTAGTGAGTACCAAGGGAACTTGCACCTTGCACCAGGCCCAGTTATCCCTTATTAGTGTATAGGGTGTCTAGCAGCTTAGGCTGATAGATAATGGTAGCTTAGCAGAGCAGCTTAGGCTGAACTAGGAGACGTGTGAAGCTACTACAGTACCACTTAGTGTCATATGCACAATATCATAAGAAAACACAATACACAGTTATACTAAAAATAAAGGTACTTTATTTTTATGACAATATGCCAAAGTATCTTAGAGTGTACCCTCAGTGAGAGGATAGGAAATATACACAAGATATATATACACAATAGCAAAAATATGCAGTATAGTCTTAGAAAACAGTGCAAACAATGTATAGTTACAATAGGATGCAATGGGGAAACATAGGGATAGGGGCAACACAAACCATATACTCCAAAAGTGGAATGCGAACCACGAATGGACCCCAAACCTATGTGACCTTGTAGAGGGTCGCTGGGACTATTAGAAAATAGTGAGAGTTAGAAAAATAACCCTCCCCAAGACCCTGAAAAGTGAGTGCAAAGTGCACTAAAGTTCCCCTAAGGACCAAGAAGTCGCGTTAGAGGAATAATGCAGGAAAGACACAAACCAGCAATGCAACAACTGTGGATTTCCAATCTAGGGTACCTGTGGAACAAGGGGACCAAGTCCAAAAGTCACAAGCAAGTCGGAGATGGGCAAATGCCCAGGAAATGCCAGCTGCGGGTGCAAAGAAGCTTCTACTGGACAGAAGAAGCTGAGGTTTCTGCAGGAATGAAAAGGGCTAGAGACTTCCCCTTTGGTGGACGGATCTCTCTCGCCGTGGAGAGTCGTGCAGAAGTGTTTTCCCGCCGAAAGAACGCCAACAAGCCTTGCTAGCTGCAAATTATGCGGTTAGCGTTTTTGGACGCTGCTGAGGCCCAGAAGGGACCAGGAGGTCGCAAATTGGACCAGCCGAGAGAGGGGACGTCGAGCAAGACAAGGAGCCCTCTCTGAAGCCAGTAGCACCCAGAGAAGTGCCAGAAACAGGCACTACGACGATGCAAGAAACGGTGCTCGCCGAAGTTGCACAAAGGAGTCCCACGTCGCCGGAGACCAACTTAGAAAGTCGTGCAATGCAGGTTAGAGTGCCGTGGACCCAGGCTTGGCTGTGCACAAAGGATTTCTGCCGGAAGTGCACAGGGGCCGGAGTAGCTGCAAAAGTCGCGGTTCCCAGCAATGCAGCCCAGCGAGGTGAGGCAAGGACTTACCTCCACCAAACTTGGACTGAAGAGTCACTGGACTGTGGGGGTCACTTGGACAGAGTCGCTGGATTCGAGGGACCTCGCTCGTCGTGCTGAGAGGAGACCCAAGGGACCGGTAATGCAGCTTTTTGGTGCCTGCGGTTGCAGGGGGAAGATTCCGTCAACCCACGGGAGATTTCTTCGGAGCTTCTGGTGCAGAGAGGAGGCAGGCTACCCCCACAGCATGCACAAGCAGGAAAACAGTCGAGAAGGCGGCAGGATCAGCGTTACAGAGTTGCAGTAGTCGTCTTTGCTACTATGTTGCAGGTTTGCAGGCTTCCAGCGCGGTCAGCAGTCGATTCCTTGGCAGAAGGTGAAGAGAGAGATGCAGAGGAACTCGGATGAGCTCTTGCATTCGTTATCTGAAGTTTCCCCAGAGACAGAGACCCTAAATAGCCAGAAAAGAGGGTTTGGCTACCTAGGAGAGAGGATAGGCTAGCAACACCTGAAGGAGCCTATCACAAGGAGTCTCTGACGTCACCTGGTGGCACTGGCCACTCAGAGCAGTCCAGTGTGCCAGCAGCACCTCTGTTTCCAAGATGGCAGAGGTCTGGAGCACACTGGAGGAGCTCTGGACACCTCCCAGGGGAGGTGCAGGTCAGGGGAGTGGTCACTCCCCTTTCCTTTGTCCAGTTTCGCGCCAGAGCAGGGCCAAGGGGTCCCCTGAACTGGTGTAGACTGGCTTATGCAGAATTGGGCACCTCTTTGCCCAACAAAGCATTTCCAGAGGCTGGGGGAGGCTACTCCTCCCCTGCCTTCACACCATTTTCCAAAGGGAGAGGGTGTCACACCCTCTCTCAGAGGAAGTTCTTTGTTCTGCCATCCTGGGCCAGGCCTGGCTGGACCCCAGGAGGGCAGATGCCTGTCTGAGGGGTTGGCAGCAGCAGCAGCTGCAGTGAAACCCCAGGAAGGGCAGTTTGGCAGTACCAGGGTCCGTGCCACAGACCACTGGGACCATGGGACCGTGCCAACTATGCCAGGATGGCACAGAGGGGGCAACTCCATGATCACAGACATGCTACATGGCCATATTCGGAGTTACCATTGTGAAGCTACATATAGGTAGTGACCTATATGTAGTGCACGCGTGTAATGGTGTCCCCGCACTCTCAAAGTTCAGGGAATTGGCTCTGAACAATGTGGGGGCACCCTGGCTAGTGCCAGGGTGCCCTCACACTAAGTAACTTTGCACCTAACCTTTAACAGGTAAAGGTTAGACATATAGGTGACTTATAAGTCACTTAAGTGCAGTGTAAAATGGCTGTGAAATAACATGGACGTCATTTCACTCAGGCTGCAGTGGCAGGCCTGTGTAAGAATTGTCAGAGCTCCCTATGGGTGGCAAAAGAAATGCTGCAGCCCATAGGGATCTCCTGGAACCCCAATACCCTGGGCACCTCAGTACCACATACTAGGGAACCATAAGGGTGTTCCAGTAAGCCAATGTGAATTGGTAAAATTGGTCACTAGCCTGTCAGTGACAATTTGAAATAAATGAGAGAGCATAACCACCGAGGTTCTGGTTAGCAGAGCCTCAGTGAGACAGTTAGGCACCACACAGGGAACACACACATATAGGCCACAAACTTATGAGCACTGGGGTCCTGACTAGCAGGGTCCCAGTGACACATAACAAACATACTGAAAACATAGGGTTTTCACTATGAGCACTGGGCCCTGGCTGGCAGGATCCCAGTGAGACAGTGAAAACACCCTGACATACACTCACAAACAGGCCAAAAGTGGGGGTAACAAGACTAGAAAGAGGCCACTTTCTCACACAACCCCCCCCCAAACGAAGGACAATAAGGCTAACCTTGGCCAGTTGAGACTTTATTGTCTAAGTGGTGATAAGTAGAGAGTAGCTCTGCAATAGACTGGTTACTCCCTTTATCATCCACTATATGGTTACTTCCCTGTGGGGATGTAAACCACCCTGTTTGAAGTTTTTTAGCTAAGCAACAATGTGAAGATGTATTTTCAGAGTTTCTATCAGTAAGTTTTAGTTTAGAGCAGTGGGAATTGTCCACTGAACCTATTTGTAGTGATGGAAATGCCAGACAGGGATGCTGTCTCAGAAAAGCCATAGCTGGGCAAAAACTTTGTCCATATGGCTGGAAGAGAGAACAGGGATGCTGTTTCTCTTGGGTTGGAGCAGGGCAGGGATGCTGTCCTATCAGCTCCACACTAGGGCAGGGATGCTGTCCTAAGTGTTGTGAGGCAGTGCAGAGTTTCTGCACTAAAGTTTCTCTGGGAGGGTTGGAGGGATGCTCCATGTTAACTAAAATGGGGCTCTTTTTGTCACCAATGTTAGTTATCCCACAGAGAGGTACTTCTACCTCAGGGAGTACAGCTTTGCCAGCTGATGATTCCCTTGGAACAGGTGCCACCCCAGGAGAGGTTTCTCCCACCACAGGAATGGTATCCTGAATGGCAGGGTGGTTAGGGGATACTGTGATACCCTTTTTACCTGTTGATGGAGAGGGATCCTGAGTTTTCAGGCCTTCTCTCCTTTGCTTTTTCATTTCAGTAGAAATGAGAGGGAACAATTCCTCTGGGATGCCCAACATGGCTGCATGGGCATAAAACTCTACATCAGCCCAACCTGAGGCCTCTAGGTCATTACCTAAGAGACAGTCTACAGGTAAGCTAGGTGATACCACCACCTGCTTAGGGCCAGTAACTCCACCCCAACTAAACTGAATTATAGCTAAGGGAAGAAACTTAGTGGAGTTATGGACATCAATAATCTTATACTGTTGTCCAATGATGTGTTGATCAGGGTGCACTAGGTTTTCAGTCACCAAAGTGATACTGGCACCTGTGTCCCTGTAGGCCAAGGCCTCAACATCATTTATTGAAACTGTCTGCCTGTACTTATCCATTGTAAGGGGACAAGCAGCCAGTGTGGCAAGGCCAATGCCACTAGGTGTGACAGAAACTGTCTTGGGAGTGACTACCCCAGTTTCTACTATGGACCCAAAAGTGAACCCAACTACACCCTTCACTTGACTGTTGCCAGCAGTCCCACCACTAGTACCACTACTGCTAGGGGCACTAGAGCTTGATGTATTAGTGGTGGTAGGCTCAGGGGGTTTACCTGGACAGGACTTATCCCCTGGCCTATGGCCTCTGTTTTTACACACAAAGCACCAAGGCTTTTTAATGTGTGCAGGTTGAGAAGAAGAGGAAGAATTAGTTTTATCCCCACCCTCTGAAGAGTGTTTAAGATTTGAAGTGGGATCTTGGGATCTTTGGTTTTACCCTTATCCCCATGCTTATCTTGAGATTTTTCACCATCTTTCTTCTTATTGCCATCTTTGTCACCCCCTGTATGAACTTTTTTGTTCACCCTTGTTCTGACCCATTTGTCTGCCTTCTTTCCCAATTCTTGGGGAGAGGTCAGATCAGAGTCTACCAGGTACTGGTGCAACAAATCAGACACACAATTATTAAGAATATGCTCTCTCAGGATCAAGTTATACAGGCTGTCATAATCAGTAACTTTACTGCCATGTAACCACCCCTCCAAGGCCTTCACTGAATGGTCAATGAAATCAACCCAGTCTTGTGAAGACTCCTTTTTGGTCTCTCTGAACTTTATCTTGTATTGTTCAGTGGTTAAGCCATAACCATCCAGGAGTGCATTCTTAAGAACTTGGAAATTATTAGCATCATTTTCTTTCACAGTAAGGAGCCTATCCCTACCTTTTCCACTAAATGATAGCCATAGGATAGCAGCCCACTGCCTTTGAGGGACATCCTGTACAACACAGGCCCTCTCAAGTGCAGCAAACCACTTGTTAATGTCATCCCCCTCCTTATAAGGGGGAACTATCTTATGCAGATTCCTGGAATCATGCTCTTTTGCAGGATGACTATGGGGAATACTGCTGCTGCCACCATGGGTATCTAAACCCAACTTCTGTCTTCCTTCTCTAACTCTAAAGACTGTCTATCCAAATCCAGCTGTTGCTTCTTGAGCTTCAGTCTGGTTTGTTCCACTCTCAATCTATTGAGCTCCCTTTCTAACAATCTGTCATCAGGGTGGGTGGGAGGGACATGCCTTGAAACAGAAGTATGGTGAGAATGGACAGAAGGAGACCTGTCCCTTACAGAAGCCACCCTAACAGCTTGGCTAACAGAAACATCACTACCAGTATGGTGAGAATAAATGCTTTTGCTATGATGTGAGACAACACTATTTATATGGTGTGGCTCATCATCATTACCAACTATGCTAGACTGTCTAGTAATGGGCAGGCTAGGAAGTTTCTTTCCTGAATCTTTTCCTGGGGGAGTCCCTGGATAAGATTGAGAACCATTAGCTACTTTTTCAACAGATGGGGCACTTATGGCCTTATCCTGTACTCTAAGCATGTTAATTAACAGTTCTAAGGAAGGATTCTTCCCTACACTCAAACCTCTCTCTATGCAGAGACTCCTTGCTCCTTTCCAGCTAAGGTGATCATATGCAAGTTTGGACAGATCAACATTTTGGCCTGTGCCAGACATTTTTAGAGAGAGTTAAAGTGATAGTAAAAGATAAAAAGTTTGTCAGAGCTTTTAGAAAGGCAGAGAACAAAACTTTTAAAACTTTTTAGAACTTTTTAGAAAGTTGGAAGTACTTTTCAGCACTTAGAAAAGAGTGAAAAGAGGAAATGCAAAACTTTTTGGCTATGTGTATATACACTGACCTTGTTTTGTATATTTTTCTCTTATGAAAAGTACAATGACAAGAGTGGTAAGTAGTCTCAAAGCACTTATCCCACCGCTTCACAACCAATGTAGGAGGCTGGACTGGCTTGTAGTGAGTACCAAGGGGTACTTGCACCTTGCACCAGGCCCAGTTATCCCTTATTAGTGTATAGGGTGTCTAGCAGCTTAGGCTGATAGATAATGGTAGCTTAGCAGAGCAGCTTAGGCTGAACTAGGAGACCTGTGAAGCTACTACAGTACCACTTAGTGTCATATGCACAATATCATAAGAAAACACAATACACAGTTATACTAAAAATAAAGGTACTTTATTTTTATGACAATATGCCAAAGTATCTCAGAGTGTACCCTCAGTGAGAGGATAGGAAATATACACAAGATATATATACACAATAGCAAAAATATGCAGTATAGTCTTAGAAAACAGTGCAAACAATGTATAGTTACAATAGGATGCAATGGGGAAACATAGGGATAGGGGCAACACAAACCATATACTCCAAAAGTGGAATGCGAACCACGAATGGACCCCAAACCTATGTGACCTTGTAGAGGGTCGCTGGGACTATTAGAAAATAGTGAGAGTTAGAAAAATAACCCTCCCCAAGACCCTGAAAAGTGAGTGCAAAGTGCACTAAAGTTCCCCTAAGGACCAAGAAGTCGTGTTAGAGGAATAATGCAGGAAAGACACAAACCAGCAATGCAACAACTGTGGATTTCCAATCTAGGGTACCTGTGGAACAAGGGGACCAAGTCCAAAAGTCACAAGCAAGTCGGAGATGGGCAAATGCCCAGGAAATGCCAGCTGCGGGTGCAAAGAAGCTTCTACTGGACAGAAGAAGCTGAGGTTTCTGCAGGAACGAAAAGGGCTAGAGACTTCCCTTTTGGTGGACGGATCCCTCTCGCCGTGTAGAGTCGTGCAGAAGTGTTTTCCCGCCGAAAGAACACCAACAAGCCTTGCTAGCTGCAAATCGTGCGATTAGCGTTTTTGGACGCTGCTGAGGCCCAGGAGGGACCAGGAGGTAGCAAATTAGACCAGCCAAGAGAAGGGACGTCGAGCAAGACAAGGAGCCCTCTCTGAAGCCGGTAGCACCCGCAGAAGTGCCAGAAACAGGCACTACGAGGATGCGTGAAACGGTGCTCGCCGAAGCTGCACAAAGGAGTCCCACGTCGCCGGAGACCAACTTAGAAAGTCGTGCAATGCAGGTTAGAGTGCCGTGGACCCAGGCTTGGCTGTGCACAAAGGATTTCCGCCGGAAGTGCACAGGGGCCGGAGTAGCTGCAAAAGTCACGTTTCCCAGCAATGCAGCCCAGCGAGGTGAGGCAAGGACTTACCTCCACCAAACTTGGACTGAAGAGTCACTGGACTGTGGCGGTCACTTGGACAGAGTCGCTGGATTCAAGGGACCTCGCTCGTCGTGCTGAGAGGAGACCCAAGGGACCGGTAATGCAGCTTTTTGGTGCCTGCGGTTGCAGGGGGAAGATTCCGTCGACCCATGGGAGATTTCTTCGGAGCTTCTGGTGCAGAGAGGAGGCAGGCTACCCCCACAGCATGCACAAGCAGGAAAACAGTCGAGAAGGCGGCAGGATCAGCGTTACAGAGTTGCAGTAGTCGTCTTTGCTACTATGTTGCAGGTTTGCAGGCTTCCAGCGCGGTCAGCAGTCGATTCCTTGGCAGAAGGTGAAGAGAGAGATGCAGAGGAACTCGGATGAGCTCTTGCATTCGTTATCTGAAGTTTCCCCAGAGACAAAGACCCTAAATAGCCAGAAAAGAGGGTTTGGCTACCTAGGAGAGAGGATAGGCTAGCAACACCTGAAGGAGCCTATCACAAGGAGTCTCTGACGTCACCTGGTGGCACTGGCCACTCAGAGCAGTCCAGTGTGCCAGCAGCACCTCTGTTTCCAAGATGGCAGAGGTCTGAAGCACACTGGAGGAGCTCTGGACACCTCCCAGGGGAGGTGCAGATCAGGGGAGTGGTCACTCCCCTTTCCTTTGTCCAGTTTCGCGCCAGAGCAGGGCCAAGGGGTCCCCTGAACCGGTGTAGACTGGCTTATGCAGAATTGGGCACCTCTGTGCCCAACAAAGCATTTCCAGAGGCTGGGGGAGGCTACTCCTCCCCTGCCTTCACACCATTTTCCAAAGGGTAGAGGGTGTCACACCCTCTCTCAGAGGAAGTTCTTTGTTCTGCCATCCTGTGCCAGGCCTGGCTGGACCCCAGGAGGGCAGATGCCTGTCTGAGGGGTTGGCAGCAGCAGCAGCTGCAGTGAAACCCCAGGAAGGGCAGTTTGGCAGTACCAGGGTCCGTGCCACAGACCACTGGGACCATGGGACCGTGCCAACTATGCCAGGATGGCACAGAGGGGGCAACTCCATGATCACAGACATGCTACATGGCCATATTCGAAGTTACCATTGTGAAGCTACATATAGGTAGTGACCTATATGTAGTGCACGCGTGTAATGGTGTCCCCGCACTCACAAAGTTCAGGGAATTGGCTCTGAACAATGTGGGGGCACCCTGGCTAGTGCCAGGGTGCCCTCACACTAAGTAACTTTGCACCTAACCTTTACCAGGTAAAGGTTAGACATATAGGTGACTTATAAGTCACTTAAGTGCAGTGTAAAATGGCTGTGAAATAACGTGGACGTCATTTCACTCAGGCTGCAGTGGCAGGCCTGTGTAAGAATTGTCAGAGCTCCCTATGGGTGGCAAAAGAAATGCTGCAGCCCATAGGGATCTCCTGGAACCCCAATACCCTGGGCACCTCAGTACCACATACTAGGGAACCATAAGGGTGTTCCAGTAAGCCAATGTGAATTGGTAAAATTGGTCACTAGCCTGTCAGTGACAATTTGAAATAAATGAGAGAGCATAACCACCGAGGTTCTGGTTAGCAGAGCCTCAGTGAGACAGTTAGGCACCACACAGGGAACACACACATATAGGCCACAAACTTATGAGCACTGGGGTCCTGACTAGCAGGGTCCCAGTGACACATAACAAACATACTGAAAACATAGGGTTTTCACTATGAGCACTGGGCCCTGGCTGGCAGGATCCCAGTGAGACAGTGAAAACACCCTGACATACACTCACAAACAGGCCAAAAGTGGGGGTAACAAGGCTAGAAAGAGGCCACTTTCTCACAATCCTTAAGTTAGGATTTTGCTTTTAGCTCAGTTCATTTTTTGTCAGCTTTTAAATTTAAATGCAGCACAAACTCGACCCCAAGGATGGACGCTTTATATGAGCACCAGTTATATTACACATGGTCACATGCATTGTTTATAGGGATGGGGGGTCAAGTGATGTGGCCAGAGTCACAGGGTGGATGGTGATAGCGCATCCAGTCTTTATAAATTACTTGTACTTGGACACGCTGGAGGTCGGTGAACCTTTCGACCGAGTTGAGTTCTCCTCATCCAAGAATAGTCGGATCACTCAAATCAATCATCAATAAACATTTTAATCAATAACCAATAATCAATTAATAATCAATCAACAAATTAGTTAAACAGGAAATCAGTAATTAGACACATCATGACCTTTCAGTCATGAATAACCACACCTGTTTATTAAAGGTTAATGTGTATATTTCCCTATATTAACAAAGCTAGCACAATATAAGTTAGTCTCAAAATCAAATGATCTACGTATACGAACATTACTAGCTGTCCATAACGACAGAAGAAACGCAATCTACGCAATATCTGGATAATAATGCACTCGGTTATAGCAATGCAAATTACTAATATAAGTAACTGAATTTGACTAATTGCATACATCGGTCAACATAACAAGATTTCAATTCAGCATAGTGCATCAGATGAAAACATCGACTAGCCTCTAATTAGCATTGGTATGTGGGGCTTCATGCAAATCGAATTTAGTCAACACAAATTTAGAAAACTTCTAGCTTGGGTTCTATCAAAATAAGCAGTTGGTACCTAAAAAGGAAAACACAATGCATAATACAATTATCCTTTCATATTTACCAAATACAATCAGCATTCAAGGAAAAGTCTTCGTCCTTGAGGTACCAGTTCGATCAGGCAAAATTAAAGTTAAAGTCTCTAGGGTGAGAATTCTTAGTCTCTTTCTCTGCGACAGTGAAAAGGCATCAAAGTGTCATTTAAAATGGCGTCTTGAATCTGGCTTCAAAATGGCATCAAAGAAAATGGCTGGCTTCTCTTTGTCCGGTGGGTTTAAGTAAGAAATTTTCCAAATTCTTCAGGGTCTTCCATTGGAGGGTTCATAGGGTGGCTTCCTTTTGACCAATGAATAGTGTCTTTCTCTTAGTACTCATTTATGCATAAGGTGTCCTTGGAACCTTGGAACACAAGTAGCAATAAAGTTTGCCAATTATTTCTGTATCAGAGTCTTTATTGTCTGCACCTGCAGAAACTGACCTTGCTTCAAAGGGGATGAAACTAGCCTAGCACGAAACCCTGAGATAAGTGTATTAGTCATTTCTACTGGAAAAATACAACCTTAAAGTAAAAGTACGTTTTTGTTAATACAAGTGAAAACCACGCAGCTAAATTTGAGACCAGGCAAACTAGGCCAAAGCCTCTGCTAAATTTAAGCTAAGCATAAAACAGTTTCAACAAGAAAATCATAGAATACATTTGCAATTATGACGGATTACTACATTTGTCGATTCTTCATGATTAATTAAGCTTGTTTATAATAATGGAGAACTACCTCGTGGGCACATTTTCCCACGTACAATATTTTTCTTTGCTAACATCACACTACCTTATACGATTTTGATACATGATATATGAACATTTGTTAGTCTTTCTTTTTCTGCTTCATCAATCCCTCCTCTGATGACTAATTATGCCATCACATCAAATATTCCATCACAAATTTTATTTCATTAAAATTCTGTTTTAGTAAATTGGCACTTCAGTCAATTCCCTCTTCCTTTTTGTTCCCTTTGATTTTTCCCTGTATATTTCTACTATTTTGTTTTGTTCTTTCTCATCTCTTCTCCTTTTGCTTCTTGATTTCAATATTTTAATAGCTTTCCATATTCCCCAAATACCTAATAAGCAGATTAATATTATTACTATTCCTTTTACTATTTTCAATAATAGTCCGTTCCAAATGTTGATGAGCCAATTTCCCACGGAAGCAATTCCTTTCCCAACCTTTTCCCATACTCCTAGTTCTTTCAAGTCTTTCAAATCTGCACTCTAGTTAGTTAAATTTGTAAGCATTTTCCTAATTTGCCCACTGTTGTCTGGTATATAAGAACAACAGTTACGTGCACTAAGCATTATGCAAATGCCGCCATTCTTTGCTAAAAGAATGTCTAAAGCAAGCCGATTTTGAAGAGTCATAGCTCTTTCTGCAGCAAGTTCAGTATCCATCAGGATCATTGCTCCTGAGAATTTTGTCAGCATGTTGTCCACAATAGTAGACAACTTTCGTATTTTGATTGAACTCAATATGACTCCTACTGAAGGAATCATCGATCCAAATATGTCTCCTACCACACCAGAAGCTGTCTCCCTTTTCTTAATACAATGTAATTCAGACAGCTTTGGAAACGTCTTTAAGTCCTCTAGTTGATAAATCCTTGGAAATACTATTCCCAAATGACATCTCCCATACCATCCCTTTGGAAGACGATAATAGGGGTTGAGTCCACATATATAATATACTCCTAGAGTAGCTGGATCTAGGCCATTTAACATGAATGTCCATTTAGCTTGAAACAAAAACACGTGTTTACATTCACTCATTCCTACAAAGACTGTGTCATAATATGACTTAGGTCTACATATACAAAACTTTCCTATATGTATTGCGTCTAAAGCTAGTCTCCCTTGTGTCTTCATTGCGGCAAAGGCATAGTTATCTACAGATGTTCTTTTGTGTAATTCCCTTTCTAATTTCTCCTTTGCCACTTTCCTCCTATCTTCAGTGTGATCTAGAAAGCTTTTCTCTACAGGCGAAAGCAAGCATGTAAGGTTTTCTCTATGGGCTTGAGCTGCGGAAAAAGGTGATAGTGGTTCAAAGAAACCCCTAACTATTTTTATATAATAATCCCTTGCTACTTTATTCAAGTACTCTATTATAGGGACATATGGAAACATGACATCATGATTGGAATAGAAGTATTGAATAGACTCCTGGACATAAAATCTGGTCAGTAACAAGCTACATGAAATTCCATATGTAAGCGGCATGCTATGATATGTCACTCCTTCTATTACTGAGGTAGGTATTTGTGTGCACAAACAACAATCTTTCGAATCCATTGTGTCAACATACTCATTCAACAAGCGATAGAAGACGTTAGATGAAAGCTCTTTCTTGTCGTGTAAATATTTCTCATCCTGTTCGAGTTTCTGCAAAGGAGTTAATTCAGCAGTAATTTTAGGAGTAGAAGCATCATTCGCGTCTCTTTCATTCTCTCCATGCATTCCAAGAACTATTGCTATAATTATTAGTACACATGCAGTTATTAGACCTATACACATGTATTTACAACATTTAATTTTATGTCACTTTGTAGTACTGCCTGGCATGATCTATATAGAATCAGAAAGTTGAAGGCACTTTATCAAATCAGATTTGCAGATATATATATATATATATATATATATATATATATATATAAAGCTGAACGAGTTAAATGTTCACACAGTTTTCTTTAGCAACTTAGTCTCTTATCGGTTTAACAGCTTTTGTCTCGAAATTGGTTACAAAGTCAATCAAGCTATCAATGTCTTATTCGGTAATGTTCATGGAATTTCACCTTTCAAGTACCAAAGTGTTGTTCTGCTTCTTCGTTTTCAAGACTGAGAGATAGAAATTCGTCTGACCAATCGTTAGTGGCTGTGTATGCCCACTCTGGACCAGAATATCTTCTGCTCTGTATTCTTTTCCTTTTCAATTTTGCATCTCCTTTTGATTCTCTCTCGCTTATGTCTTGTTCTTTGGCTGTGTATTTTTCTTCACTCTGTGTTGTTATTAAAATAGACACTTCTTTTTATTCTCCTTCACTTTTGGCCCTTCATTTTCTTTTAATGTTTCTTCAGTCTTTGATTTCACTGGCGATATGCTTTGTCTCCGCTTCGCGCTGCTTTCACCTGATGGACCTGCAACCGGTTCTGGAAGAATTTGAACGATTTCACTCTGTTCTGTTTTGTCTCCTTCCCCTAGGAAGTCAATCAGGTTTTCTCTTTCATTTCCTGTATCGTCTGCTTCTGGAAAAGACCTCCTCTTATTAGGCTCTCCTGCTTCTTCACCTGTGACAGGATCTTTGTCACCTTCAGGATCTTTGTCACTTCCTGAGGCTTCTTCTCTGTTTTCCTCCAAAGGATCGACGGCGTCTTCCTCAGAAAATATTTCTTCTGTCTCAATTTCTGCTTGTTCGTTTTCAGGCTCTCTTTGTTCTGCCTCAGTGCCTGGTACTTTCCTGTCAGTTGCTGGTAATTTCAGCGCTTTAATTTCTTCTTCTATGGGACACGTCACTCTTTTTGTGTGACTGCCGTGAATCCAGTTGGGAACTCCTGCGCACTTCACAGCGGTGGTAGTTGTCAGAATCACTTGGAAAGGTCCTTTCCAACGGGGTTCCAGACACAACTTCCTCACGTGTTTCTTTATCACGACCCAGTCACCTGCTTTCAGGGCGTGTCCTGGACCTTGGATCGGTGGCAAGGTGGTTGCCTCCACCTGGTGAGAAAAAGAGCGGACCACATCAGCCAGACCTTTGCAGTAGTCCAACACCATATCATCTGTAATATTTACAAGAGCATTTGCAGGAACTGCTGGAAGTCTCATGGCTCTGCCCATGAGGATTTCATGCAGTGATAGTCCAGTTTTTCTATCAGGTGTGTTTCACATTGACATTAACACCAAGGGCAGTGCGTCAGGCCATTTCAAGTTTGTGGATGCACATATTTTCGCCATCCTCAATTTCAATGTGCCATTCATTTGCTCCACTAGTCCTGATGCTTCAGGGTGGTAGCTACAATGCAACTTTTGTTCAATGTTCAGTGCTGCACACAGTAATTTGATTACTTCGTTATGGAAGTGACTTCCCCTATCTGATTCTAAGGAGATCGGGAAACCAAAACGCGGTATTAATTCTCTAAAAAGTAGTTTTGCAACTGTGAGACTGTCATTTCTGCATGTAGGGTATGCTTCAATCCAGTGACTAAAAATACACACAATCACCAACACATATTTCAAGCCTGCATGCATAGGCATCTCAATGAAATCCATTTGCATCCTGCTGAATAGCCCACCTGCTCTTCCAATGTGGCTCAAATTTACTACTGTTCCCTTCCCTGCATTCATTTGTTGGCAAATGACGCAACAATGGCAAACTGCTTCAGCAACTTGACGGAATTTGGGATTAAACCAATCAATTTTGAACAGTCTAATCATGGCATCCCTTCCAACGTGGGCTTGTGCATGATACAACCTGGCTAATTGCGTCAAAAGACTGTCTGGCAGAACCAATCTCCCTTCACTTGAAACCCACAAATCATCTGGTTGTTTACGCATTGTAATTTGCTCCATGAGAGTTTCTCATCCTTACTGACATTATTTTGTAGGAATTTCAATTCTTCGATTGTATCTACAACTTTTAGAGCAAAGGCTTCACTTGGTTGAAGTTCTGGCTCATTTATCAAGTGCCATTCGTCTCTGAGCAATATACAGATCAATGCGCAAAACCTCGCGACTTGATCTGCATATCCGTTTCCCAAAGAAACGAAGTCTTGTGATTTCGAGTGTGCTCTGCATTTTACCACTGCCACATCTCCTGGCAACTGGGTAGCTTGTAACATTTCTCTTATTCTTTCACCATTTTTCACTGGTGACCCTGAAGAGGTCATGAAGCCTCTCTGTGACCACAATTGTCCAAAATCATGCACTTTTCCAAATCCGTACTGACTGTCAGTGTAAACGGTGACTTTCATTAATGCGGAAAGTTGGCAAGCTCTAGTAAACGTGTCAAAAGTATTTCGACTGAGTGAGCGACCATGTCCGTTAAAGGATGTTCCATCACTATTCCTTCACTCTGATTTAGGCTTATACCAACTGCTGCTACAGCACGCAAGCATCCTGGTAAGGCTGCTGCGACTGGGTCCAAAGTAGCTGAAAAATATGCTACTAGTCTGTTTACGCCACCATGGGCTTGAGTCAAGACAGACAAGGAACAATCATCACGTTCATGACAAAACAATGTGAAAGGCTTTGTATAATCAGGCATACCTAAAGCTGGAGCTCTGCACATGCATTCCTTTAATTCAATAAAAGCATCCATTTAATCTCTTTTCAACACTATTTCATCCAGTGCTTTTTTCTGGGTCAGTTTCAGTAAAGGTTTGGCTAGAGTTGAGAAACTGGGAATCCATTGGTGACAGTAGCTCACCATTCCCAAAAACGTTCTCACCTCTTTTCTCGTCTTGGGTGGACTCATTTGAAGTACACTTGTTATTCTTTCTTTCATGATTCTTCTCGTCCCTTTCTCTATTTGGTGACCCAAATATTTCACTTTCTTCTGGCAGAATTGTAATTTTGAAGGAGACACCTTGTGTCCATTCCTTCCCAAATGGTTCAATAGTGCAATAGTGTCAAACGTACAGTCATTTTCTGTCTTGGATGCGATCAGCAAATCGTCAATATACTGTACCAAGGTTGATTCAAATGGTAATTCCAATGATTCCAAATCTTTCTTTAGAATCTGATTGAAAATTGATGGTGACTCCGAAAACCCTATAGGAATTTGACACCAACTGTAGACCCTGTCCAGGAATTTGAAGCAAAAGAGAAATTGGCTGTCCTCATGAAGAGGCACAGAAAAGAATGCTTGTGACAAATCAATGACTGAGAACCACTCTGCATCACAGGGAATTTGAAACATTATCACAGCTAGATTTGGTACCACGGGACAACATTTTACTATTATGTCATTTATTTTTCTCAAGTCTTGAACAATTCGGACCTTTCCACTTGGTTTTATTAGTCCCATGATTGGCGAATTACATGGACTACTTAGTACTTCTTTCAGTACTCCCTGTTTCACAAACTCATCAATGAGTTGGGCGACTTTCATGAGACTGTCTTGTGACTTGTGGTATTGCGGAGTCTGAGGAAAATGTACATCAGGTTTTACAGTCACTTTCACTGGTTCTGCACCTTTAACCAATCCTACTTCTTTCCCTGTCATATCCCACACTCCCTTTTCAACTGTTTCCTGTAACTCAGCAGGAATATCTGCTTCAGTGAACATTGGATAAAGAGTAATCAGGGGATACTCTTCATCAACACTTTCCACTTCGTCCTCTCCTAAACTGTCCTCTTCTTCCTCATCACTGTTCATCTGAATTTTTATTCCATCATTTGAGCACATAATCGAGCATCCCAATTTGCACAATAAATCTCTCCCTAACAGGGATATCGGGCTTGAGTCACACACCACATATTTATGTAACCCTTGAAAGTTACCAATTTTGACTTGCACTGAATCTGTCATTGGGTTTGTCAGATACCTATTTGCTACTCCTACTACTTGAACTGTTCTCCCTGAGAGTATCAAATGTGGTACTTCAATACTTCTAACTGTAGAGCGTGTAGCCTGTGTGTCAACCAGAAATGAAACACTATGACCCATAACTCTTCCTTCCACATACGATCCCTTTTGATCAACTTTCAAAGATGCTGCTAGCATACAATTTCCCTCCTCATCTGAACATTCACTCTCCCATACATTGTTTATTACATTCTCACTGTGTAATGGGAATTGGTGTACTGTGTCATTTTGATTCATTCCTTGACCTGTGACCTGTTGAGGAAGCATTACTTGATGCTGATTCATTGGTGCTAAGGGTATTTGCATTTGCTGATTAGGTACCATAGGAAACTGCTGTTGCATTGGCTGCAACTGTGCCATTTGTACACAGGCATTTGCACCTGCTGCGGTTGTATGGGTTGTAGACCCTGCATCTGATTTACATTATTTTGGAAATTTGGATTTGGACCTCTCGATTTTGGTCCTCTCATGTTCTGAAATGTATTGACATCATTGTTTTGCTGACCTACACCTTCCTGCACCAACACTGGGCACTCCCATTTCAAATGCCCGACGATTCCGCACGTGTGACATGGCATCACCTTCTTCATTGCCTGTATACCATTTGGAATCACAACAGTATTTAAATAAGGACCATTATTCACAAAACCTCCTCGGCCTCTGCCTCTCATCTGTGGCTGAAACATAGCATTTCCCTGCTGTTGCTGCTGCGGCAACTGTTGTTGGAAACCTTGCAAACCTTGCAAACCTGTCTGAGCTTCTCTAATCTGCATCACCATCACTTTTTCCTTCAACCTTTTCTGTTTTGTCTCAATCTCATCACAGCAGTATTTTGCATAGTTCAACACTTCATCGATCGATTTTGACTGCCAACAAATCAAATGCATTTTAATCATCTGACTGATTTCGGGTCTCAATCCTTCCACAAATCTGAACACAAAATGGAGCATGTCCTTTGCCTCAATCGTTTCCGTACCACTGTAATTTTTAAAAGCTTTCAACAACCTCTCATAGTATGCATGTATCGACTCTTTAACTTCTTGTGATGTTCTGTCAATTCTCTGCCAATCCACATTTTCGACGCAACCTTTGTTTTCAAATGCTCAATCACCTTATGGTATAAACTCATTACCGTAGGCGATGGTGCACTTGTGTCCCTATCTCTTTCTGGTTCACTCGTTGGCCAACCTACAGCCCTTTTACAATCTTCCCACAAATCTGCCGGAACCACAATTTCGAATAAAGTATTCAGGTCTTCCCAAAGACATTTTGCGAGTTTCACAAATCTACCTGTTTGTTGATACCATTCGATCAGTTTCTCTCTTAATTTAGGGAAGTCATTAGTAAAGGATTGAATATCACACCTGTGCCATGGTACATGGACAAGCTTTCCCCCTACCGTTTCTCTCATTGCTAACATGGTTATCAGATCATCATTCTGTTGTACTTTCTCATTCCGGTCTGGGGTACTCTCTTTCTTCTTGTCCTTTTTCTTAACCCACCTGCTCTCCCATTTGTCTAAACATCTCCAAACCTGCGCGCTTTGCAGTATCTCTTTAAGGTGTGTTTTCATTCCTGCAGACCTCATGTGTTCACAATCTTTTGTTTCAAAGTCTAACCTGTAACTTCTGCTCAAGTGTTTGGTTTTACCTATGTCGACTTTGTTTCTGTCTGTGATTTCTTGTAGCTTCTTATGTATGCTGCTTACTTCTCTTGTAATTCTAGGACACATGTATCTCAGCTCTTCTTCTGTGTATGATTCTAACCTGTTCAGACCCATGGTTCCCTCTACTAGTTCGTCTGCTTCCATGCCCAATCTTATTCTATTCAAGTATTCTTCTCCTTTCCCGCTGGGTGTACTCTGTGGGGAGTTCAGGCTATTCAACCATCGTGTTAACTGTTGTGCAGTCAGTCCCATTAATGTGGTACTTACGTCTACTGCTACTGATGGCTTCTGTAGCACTTCTGTTTTTGAAGTTAGCGGTACTATTAGTGGTGGACCTGACCTTACCACAGTTGACGGAGCACAAGCTGGAATTTGACCAAATTCCAACAAAGACCCAGATCTATTTAGCAGTGTACCTGCCGGAGTCGTTTCTTGAGTATTTTCTATGCATCTCCTTCCTGTCTCTTTTTGTGTCATTACTCCTTGGTCGCATACATTCGGCTTTGCCTGTATATACAATGGCACTGGCGGTCCAACAGTGATAGGCAAAGATATTGCATCCGGATTCTGTCTGTTCCCCGAATTCTGTGTCATGTTAATTCCCACATTATGGTTCATCATTGCCGGCATGTCTAACTGGTTTTATGCTATTTGTATGTATTTTGGCACTTCTTGCATCTGCTTTTGGGGCATTAAAATTTGTGTTGATTCGGCTTGAATCAATGTCGTTCTTTGGTAATTCTGTCCTCCCTGCGCCATTAAACTAGAAGTCATTTCCAAATTATGCTCATCACAATAGCACCTTTGAACCTGTGGCTGATAGTCATTGACAGGTTTCAATTTCGCAATGTCGGGATATATTTTCTGAACTTGTGGTATTTCTGGTGTAAAAGGCATATCGGGACTATCTTGCCTCTGATATTCTCAAATTCGGTGTTACAGTACCCTGTATTGGTTCTGGAGGGGAAGTACTAGTGCTTGGGCCATTTTCGCCTTCCACATATGGTGGCGGGCGGTCATTTAGCAATTGCAGAATTAACTCCTCATCGTCTGATTCGTCTGACCTTTTAGAATTTCTATTGTTTTCTCTATCTCTGGACTGACTCCTGTTTGTTTTATAGGTAGCTTTCCTTCCTACCGTATCTTCTTCGTCAGTAATTGCTGGAAACAATTTAATCCCCTGCAATATATCTGACCTCCAAACCTTTTGAGTGCTATCCCATCTAGCATCCGCTAGTGTCTTTTCTACTTGTCTCAAATTTCTTTTGTAGCTGTCTCCTAGCCATTTGCTCCCAAATTGCTAATGTTTCAAACTGTGCTGGTCTTGGAGGTACTTTCATGTCGTATAGCCCGAATCTTAGATTCTCCAAAACTCTTAGATTAAACGACCCATGGATAGGGAATGCTACACTTCCATGCTTTTCTGTTAATTTACACCATTGCTTTAACCAAAGACATGGTGCGACACCCTTTTCTTCGATCACAATGTAAGCTGGTGTACCCTCAGGCGGTGTTTCTGCTCCTACATTTGCTTTAATATATACATCCCCCTTAAGGCACTCTTAAGTGCTTTGAAAAATGTAATCTTTCCGTCTTTTATTTTCTCCCAAAAAAAATTTAATCAATAAGTGACTTTAATTCTCGGAATACTCTTTGCTTGCCTTTCCCCACCAATTGCGCTTCACGGACTGCGTCCAATCCGCGTGCGACCCTTCTTACCAACCAACCTATCCCAGCGCGGCTCCTAGTGATGTCACACCCACACACTGCGGCTGACAAAGTCCCGCGGCTTGTCCTCTTTCATTCAACTTCACTCAAAACTAATTTCCGCAATATATCGCGAGCACTAACCAAAAGAAGAAAACAAATCTGTCGGTTTACTACTGGAAGGGTAATACAATCGCTTCAGAAACCTTAGGGATTTTTCACTAGCCTCAGCAGTTATTCCATCTTTCTTGGTTTCCCACTTTTGCAAGCAAAATTTGACCCGCAACCTTTACTTTCAACTGATCAATGAACTATTCTAGCGCGCCTTCGAATTCGTCAAATCTCAAAGTCGAAAATGTTCTTTTATTCCTCAACATTCGTACTGACTTGTTAACCACGCCCGATCAACCTACTAAACCGAACAAATTACAACATCAATCAAGTGTCTCTTACACTTTTTAACATACTCCGGAGTCTCTTGACCTCGCAGGGCCCGTCTCAACATCAACAGCCACGTGGACAATTTTTCCTGCACAAAGCGCTACACACATGTGAAGTTCAATGACTTCCCTACTCTCACACTTTGGAGTATCACTCCTCTAAAATTTTAATTGGAGTTCGTAACCCCCTAGAATCCTCACAAACTTCACAATTCATCTGCGGCATAAGCTGTGCAAGCGTGAAACCCTAACTTCTCTCATACTGTCGCTAGAAACGCTGAAAACATTCTCACACCTCCGTTTCGTCCATTCACAAGCTCCGAGATTCCGGGAAAGTCATTGGGGATTTAGGGCATCATCATCTCTCCAACTTGTTTTATCAAAGAAAATTCTAACTTGAATCCGTCTATTGTTCGGATGGGGTCCCAAAGGGCAAAACCATCAATCTAACAAAGCTAGCACAATATAAGTAAGTCTCAAAATCAAATGATATACGTATACGAACATTACTAACTGTCCATAGCGACGGAAGAAACGCAATCTACACAATATCTGGATTATAATGCACTCAGTTATAGCAATGGAAATTACTAATATAAGTAACTGAATGTGACTAATTGCATACATCGGTCAACATAACAAGATTTCAATTCAGCATAGTGCATCAGATGAAAACCTCAACTAGCCTCTAATTAGCATTGGCATGTGGGGCTTCATGCAAAACGAATTTAGTCAATACAAATTTAGAAAACTTTTAGCTTGGGTTCTATCAAAATAAGCAGTTGGTACCTAAAAAATGCATAATACAATGATCCTTTCATATTTACCAAATACAATCAGCATTCAAAGAAAAGTCTTCGTCCTTCAGGTACCGGTTCGATAAGCATGGGGCAGATTTCAAAGGGGCAAAGTTGCAGCAGCAAGGAGAATGTGGCAAAAGTTACTGCATGGACAAGACGGGGCAAAATTAAAGTTAAAGTCTCTAGGGTGAGAATTCTTAGCCTCTTTCTCTGCGACAGAGAAAAGGCATCAAAGTGTCATTTAAAATGGCATCTTGAATCTGGCTTCAAAACGGCATCAAAGAAAATGGCTGGCTTCTCTTTGTCCGGTGGGTTTATTTAAGTAAGAAACGTTCCAAATTCTTCAGGGTCTTCCATTGGAGGGTTCATAGGGTGGCTTCTTTTTGACCAATGAATAGTGTCTTTCTCTTAGTACTCATTGATGCATAAGGTGTCCTTGGAGCCTTGGAATACAAGTAGCAACAAAGTTTGCCAATTATTTCTGTAATCAGAGTCTTTATTGTCTGCACCTGCAGAAACTGACCTTGCTTCAAAGGGGATGAAACTAGCCTAGCAAGAAACCTTGAGATAAGTGTATTAGTAATTTCTACTGGAAAAATACAACCTTAAAGTAAAAGTACATTTTTGTTAATACAAGGGAAAACCACGCAGTTAAATTTGAGACCAGGCAAACTAGGCCAAAGTCTCTGCTAAATTTAAGCTAAGCATAAAACTGTTTCAACAAGAAAATCATAGAATATATTTGCAATTATGATGGATTACTACATTTGTCGATTCTTCATGATTTATTAAGCTTGTTTATAATAATGGCGAACTACCTTGTGGGCACATTTTCCCACGTACATTATTTTTCTTTGCTAAAATCACACTACCTTATTCGGTTTTGATACATGATATATGAATATTTTTTAGTCTTTCTTTTTCTGCTTCATCAATGGCAAACGCTGGCTCTCTAACCTGGTTCTCCATTGCCACAGTCTGCAGCTCCATTGGTAATTACACCTCCTGGATGGAGGGAGGCAGGGAGTCAGAAGCCAGAAGAAAGCTCGGCTACTCATGGGCCTGAGGTCCCAGAACCTGGCTCGAGTTGAGCCAGGCTTCAAGCTGAGGCCAGGCACAGATTTTAAGTGCCTTACCCACCAGTATCCTTTTCAGTTCAGTATGACAGTAGATATCTGGCAGCTCGGGCTGTATGCCGGGACCTGACTGATGCTGTGAGTGCTGCCCAAACACAGGATTGAGAAAGACACACAGGAGGAGAGCACCATGTCTGGAACCGGGATCCGGCTTCAGGCGTGGATGGGAATGGGCCATCCAGCAGTAGGACACCTGCCCTCTACTGTGCGATGGGAAGGGAGACACACAGGAGGAGAGCACCATCTCTGGTATCGTGATCCAGCTTCAGACGTGGATTGGACAGGGTCACCGAGCAGCAGGACACATGGCCTCTACTGTGCGGTGAGAAGGTTACACACAGGAGGAGAGCACCATCTCTGGCACTGGGATCCAGCTTCCGGCGTGGATGGGATGGGGTCATCCAGCAGCAGGACACCCGGCCTCTACTGTGCAATGAGAAGGATACACAGTGCAAATAACAAAAATCACGATAGTTAGAAATGGGCCTGGGGAACACAAACCATATACTAAAATAGTGGAATGCGAAAGTGGGTTTCCCACCCAGACAAGTGTAGTGTATAGAGGGATGCTGGGAGTATTAGAAAACCCCAAAGGTAAGTAATATAACTCATCCCAGAGCCTAGGAAAGCAGGAGTAAATCACAGTGACTGTCCTAGAACACACAAGAACATGAAAAAGAAGATTATGCAAGAACCAGAAGAGACTGCAAGACACCAAAAGTAGATTCCTGGACCTGAAGACCTGTGGAAGAAGGGGACCAAGTCCAAGAAACACTCAAGAGTCCAGGGAGAACAGGAGCTCCTGCTAACCCAGATGAAGGTGCAAAAGAAGAACCACCGGTGAAGAACAACAGTCAGTACTGCACCCAAGAAATCAAAGCAGGTTTCTGGTTGGTGCAGATGATGCCCCACGCCGGATGGATGATTGCAGTCTGCTTTTCATTGCTGTATTCCACCATCAAGCCTTGGCACACGCAAAGCTCGCAGTTAGCGGAAAAGGGCGGAAGGACCTGGTGGACTCTATCCAGGAGGAGAAGACAGAGGGGGCTCTCAGCAACTCAGAGAGCCCTCAGAAGACCAGACAGAGCTCGCAGGAGTCCCACAGCATGGGAACAAAGATGGTGCAAATGGAGGCTCACCCAGCACTAGATAAAGGGAACCCATTCCACCGGAGTACTACGCAGAAAGCTGTGCATCGCAGGATAGAGTGCGGGGGGCAGAAGCTGCAAGGGGCATGAAGAACTTCATGGAAGGATACCAACAAGCATTGGCAACTGCAAAACATGTGGTGCATGGGGGTACTGTCTTGCATGGGGAGGCAAGCTCTTACCTCCCCCAAAGTTGGACAGTTGGACGTCTGGGCCTTCGGGACCACTTCAGTCCACCACCCATGCTGGACCCACGCACTTCTTCAGGAGAGGGGTCCCAAGTCACCAGACGTCACTGCAGAAGGGTGCCTGCTGAAGCAGGGAAGTGACTCCTTCACTTAAAGGGAAATTCCTTTGTTCTCCTGGTCCAAGCTGAAGACAGGCAGTCCTCAGAAGATGCACGACCTGGAAACAGTTGCAGTTGCTGGCAGGAGCTGAAGATACAATGTTGCAGAAGTTGTGCCTGATTCTTTGTTGCAGTTTGTAGAGTTCCTGGAGGATTCAGATACAGTTTCTTCGGTGAGAAGGTGAAGTAAAGGATGCAGAGGATTCCTGCTGGAGTCTTGCGATCTGAATCTGAAGAACCACCAAGAGAGAGACCCATTACAGCCCTAAAAGAGGGATTGGTCAGCTACACAGCTAGGCACCTTTGAGGGGAGGGCTCTGAGATCACATGCGGGCACTGGCCACTTATATGCTCCCAGAGTGCCCTGCCAACTTGGAATCCAAGATGGCAAACCCCAAGAACACTCTGGAGGATCTCTGAGCACCACCCCTGGGGTGGTGATGGACAGAGGAGTGCTCACTCCCCTTTCCTTTGTCCAGTGTTACTCCAGAGAAGGGACTGGGGTCCCTGGACTGGTGTAGACTGGATTATGCAAGGAGGGCACCATATGTGCCCTTCGAAGCATTTCCAGAGGCTCTGTGAGGCTACCCCCCCCATGACTGTAACACATATTTCCAAAGAGAGAGGGTGTAAAACCCCTCTCCCAAAGGAAATGCTTTGTTCTGCCTTCCTGGGCTCAAGCTACTTGAGCAACAGGAGGGCAGAAACCTTTCTGTGAGGTGGCAGCAGCTGGGGCTGCCTGGATAACCTCTGAAGGCGGGCATGCAGTACTGGGGGTCTACTGTGGAGCCCTCAGAGTGCATGGGATTGTACAACCAATACTAGAATCTTTATTGGGCACAATTCCCAGTTGTTAGACAACTTACATGGCCATATTCGGAGTTACCATTGTGCAGCTGGACAGAGGTATTGACCTAAGTCCATTGCACATGTAAAACAGCATCCCTGCACTCACGAAGTCCGGGAAAATGGCCCTGGTCAATGTGGGGGCACCTCTACTAGTGCAGGGGTGCCCTCACACACAGGTCCTTTGCACCCAGCCTTCAGGGTTGGAAGACCTGACATATAGGTGACTTATAAGTGACCTGGTGCAGTGAAAATGGCTGTCAAAGGGTGCATGCACCATTTCACGCAGGATGCAATGGCAGTCCTGCAGAAGCCTTTGCATGGGCTCCCCATGGATGGCAAAAGTAATGCTGCAGCCTATAGGGATCCCCTTGAGCCCCAGTACCCTGGGTACCTAGGTATATATACTAGGGACTTATAAGAGGGCACCAGTGTGCCAATTTGGGATAAAATACTGGGTTACCAGTATGTAGTGACAAATTTAAGAGACAAGAGAGTATAATCTCTGAGGTCCTGGTTAACACGATCCCAGTAAGACAGTCAAACACACTGATGTCAGGCAGTAATTGGAGGTAACATGCTAAAAGAGGGTACTTTCCTACAAGGTGCAAAAGAGAAACAGTCAGTACTGCACCCAAAAAGACGGATTTGGGTTCCTGGTTGGTGCACATAATGTCTCATGCCGGATTGAAGATTGCAGTCTGGTTTGCGTCGCTGCATTCCACCAACAGGCCTTGGCACATGCAGTGCTGGGGGCTGATTTTGTGAATGGCGGCCGGTTTTGCAGTGGTCAGGGCTGGTTTTGTGACTCGGGTCCGATTTTGCAGTGTTGGGGGCAGGTTTTGTGACTGGGGGTGGATTTTGCAGAGGTTGTGCTCGTTTTGTGACTGGGGGCTAGTTTTGCAGATGTGGGGGCTGGTTTCATAACGGGGGCCGGTTTTGCAGAGGTGGGGGCTGGTTTTGTGAGTCGGGATGATTTTGCAGAGGTGGGGGCTGATTTTGTGACTGGGGGCTGATTTTGTGACTGGGGCCAGTTTTACGGTGATGGGGGTTGGTTTTGTGACTGGGAGTGGTTTTACAATGCTGGGGGCTGGTTTTGTGACTGGGATCCGGTTTTGCAGTGGTGGGGGCTGGTTTTGTGACTGAGGCCGGTTTTGCAATGATGGGGGCTGTTTTCGTGACGGGGGCTGGTTTAATGACTGGGGTGGTTTTGTAGTGTTGGGTCTTGTTTTGTGACTAGGAGACAGTTTTGCAGAGATGGGGGCTGGTTTTGTGACTGGGGGCCGGTTTTGCAGAGGTGGGTGCTGGTTTTGCAGAGGTGGGTGGTGGATTCCTGGCTGGGGGGTCGGTTTGGCAGAGGTGGGGCTGGTTTTGTGACTGGGGACCGGTCTTGCAGTGCTAGGGGCTGATTTTGTGACTGGGGCCAGTTTTGAGGAGATCCGGCTGATTTTGGGACTGGGGTCTGTTTTGCATTGATGTTGGCTGGTTTTGTGACAGGGAGTTTGCTGTAGTGGGGGCTGGTTTTGTGACTGGGGTCCGGTTTTGCAGTGCTGGGGGCTGGTTTTGTGACTGGGGTCCGGTTTTGCAGTGGCGGAGCTGGTTTCATGACTGGGGGACAGTTTTGCAGAGGTGTGGCTGGTTTTGTGACTGGGGGCCGGTTTTGCAGTGGCGGGGGCTGGTTTCATGACTGGGGGACAGTTTTGCAGAGGTGTGGCTGGTTTTGTGACTGGGGGCCGGTTTTGCAGTGGTGGGGGCTAGTTTTGTGACTGGGATCCGTTTTGTGGTGCTGAGGGGCTGATTCCTTGACTAGGGGCCGGTTTGGAAGAGGTGGGTGCTAGTTTTGTGACTGGGGTCAGTTTTGCAGTGGTGGGGTCTGGCTTTGTGACTGGGGGCCGGTTTTGCAGAGGTGGGGGCTGGTTTTGTGACTGGGGGCTGGTTTAGCAGTGGTGGGGGCTGGTTTTGTGACTGGGGGCTGGTTTTGCAGAGGTGAACACTGGCTTTGTTACTGGGGTCTGGTTTTGCAGTGCTGTGGGCTGATTTTGTGACTAGGGGCCAGTTTTGTAGTGGTCGGGCTGGTTTTGTGCCTTGGGGTGGGTTTTTCAGTGGTGGTGGCTGTTTTCGTGACTGGGGGCCAGTTTTGCAGTGGTGAGGGTTGGTTTTGTGACGGAGGGTCAGTTTTGCAGTGGTGAGGCCTGGTTTTGTGACTGAGGGTCAGTTTTGCAGAGGTATGGGCTGGTTTTGTGACTGAGGGACAGTTCTGAAGTGGTGGGGGCTGGTTTTTCAGTGGTGGGGGCTGGTTTTGTGACTGGGGGCTGGTTTTGCAGTGAGAGGGCTGGTTTTGTGACTGAGGGTCAGTTTTGCAGAGGTTGGGACTGGTTTTGTGACTGGGGGCCGGTTTTGCAGTGGTGGGTTCTTGTTTTGTGATAGGGCTGGTTTTGCAGTGTTGGGGGCTGTCTTTGTGACTGGGGGCGGTTTTGCAGAGGTGGGGGCTGGTTTTATGACTTAGGGCTGGTTTAGCAGTGGTGGGGGCTGGTTTGGTGACTAAGGGGTGGTTTTGCAGTGGTGGGGGTGGGTTTTGCAGTGAAGGGGGTGGTTGTGTGACTTGGGCCCGAATCTGCGGAGGCTGGTTTTGTGACTGGAGGCTGGTTTTGCAGTGGTGGGGCTGTTTTCGGGACTGGGAGCCAGTTTTGCAGTGGTGAGGGATAGTTTCGAGACGGGGCCAGTTTTGCAGTGCTGGGGATTGGTTTTGTGACTGAGGGTCAGTTTTGTGGAGGTAGGGGCTGGTTTTGTGACTGAGGGACGCTTCTGAAGTGGGTGGGGCTGCTTTTGCAGTGGTGGGGGCTGGTTTTGCAGTGAGGGGACTGGTTTTGTGACTGAGGGTCAGTTTTGCAGAGGTGGGGGCTGGTTTTGTGACTGAGGGACAGTTCTGAAGTGGTGGGGGCTGGTTTTGCAGTAGTGGGGGCTGGTTGTGTGACTGGAGGCCGATTCTGCGGAGGCGGGGGCTGGTTTTGTGACTGGGGTCCAGTTTTGCAGTGTTGAGGGCTGGTTTTGTGACAGGGGGCTAGTTTTGCAGTGGTGGGGGTTGGTTTTGTGACTGAGGGTCAGTTTTGCAGTGGTGAGGCCTGGTTTTGTGACTGAGGGTCAGTTTTGCAGCGGTAGGGGTTGGTTTTGTGACTGAGGGACGGTTCTGAAGTGGTGGGGGCTGGTTTTGCAGTGGTGGGGGCTGGTTTCGTGACTGGGGGCGATTTTGCAGAGGTGGGGGCTGGTTTCGTGACTGGGGGCGATTTTGCAGAGGAGGGGGCTAGTTTTTGTGGGACTGGGGCTGGTTTTGCAGTGAGAGGGCTGGTTTTGTGACTGAGGGTCAGTTTTGCAGAGGTGGGGGCTGGTTATGTGACTGAGGGACAGTTCTGAAGTGGTGGGGGCTGGTTTTGCAGTGGTGGGGGCTGGTTTTGTGACTGGGGCCGATTTTGCAGAGGAGGGGGCTGGTTTTTGTGACAGGCTGGTTTTGCAGTGATGGGGCTGGTTTTGCAGTGGTGGGGCTGGTTTTGTGACTGGGGGCCGGCTTTGCAGTGAGAGGACTGGTTTTGTGACTGAGGGTCAGTTTTGCAGAGGTAGGGACTGGTTTTGTTACTGGGGGCCAGTTTTTTCAGTGGTGGGTTCTGGTTTTGTGATGGGGCTGGTTTTGCAGTGGTGGGGGCTGGTTTTGTGACTGGGGTCTGGTTTTGAAGAGGAGGGTGCTGGTTTCGTGACTGGGGGTGATTTTGCAGAGGAGGGGGCTGGTTTTTGTGGGACTGGGGCTGGTTTTGCAGTGATGGGACTGGTTTTGTGACAGACTGGTTTTGCAGTGGTGGGGGCTGGGTTTGTGACTGGGGTCCAGTTTTGAAAAGGAGGGGGCTGGTTTTGTGACTGGGGCCCCTTTTGCAGAGGAGGGGACTGGTTTTGTGACTGGGAGACGGCTTTGCACAGGAGGTACAATATTGCCCCCCCCATAAAAAAAGCAGAAGCCAGCTCGTACTTGCACCCCCCCCCCCCCCCCCCCCCACCCTCCTATCCCCTACTCAGGGGCCTATCAGACCGAATTGCCAGGGTTGTTTTGGGTTCCCAGTCCCGGCCTGGCTTTGTCCAAGTGAAATGTGAGTGATTCGTACGGGGGGCCTGTTGTAAATCAACCATTTAGTGCTTTAAACCCCTTTACATTGATATAATCAGATGTGGCCTGCCCTGCTGCTCACTGCCTGAAGTTTAGATGGGTTGATAGGGAACAATGGTGATCACATCACATCTCTGACTGCCACTTCAGTGATACTCTGCTTTTCCAAAATGATATTCCTCTATAAAGTCACTGTGCTTCTTCGTGGCGGACCCCCTTTACTCAAGGTGTGGGTTCTACTTAACGAAGACCGAATATTCAAGGGACCAGAGTGTCGCGGGATAAATTATTGAAAGGTAAGTTTGTATAGATTTTCTATACCTAACTCCACATACACGTGCCTTGTTGATGTTATATGTATATATACATATATATATATATATATATATCTCCATCTGTGCATTCACCTTGTTGGTATTCCCTCTCTTGATATTCTGCTCACAATATCGTGAGCCTTCGATATTCTGCTTTCGATATTTTGTACTATAATCTCTCCTCAAGGATTATTCGCTGTTGGGAAATCCTCTCAGCCCTGGTGGTGGGTGGAAGATGGATTGATACATTGATTAAAGGATTCTTTAGGAAGTTTTCAACTTAACTTCTAAGACCCTAATTGTGCTGCTACTAGTTGATATATGAGTGCTCAGGTGATAAATATTGTTAAGTCTCCTCTGGGTGGACCTTTTAGATCTTTGTTAGCCATAATGTCAGAATGTGAAAGAGTTGTGATTCCCATTGTAAAGTTTAACACACTTTTTCCTTGTTCCTATTCTTTCCCATGGAGAAGTCTGCTCCCAATTGTGAAGTCTCCCTGTGGTAAAGTGCAGGGAAAGTAAAAAAGTTAATTTAACTCACAAAATAGTAAAGATATTCGTACGTTAATTGTTAGTGTAAATTAGTTACATATATTTATTTTAAATTCAGAACACAATAATAATACTACAGCACTATTAACTTTATCTTGAGTGAAATGTTTATTTAATTTAAGTATATGAGATTAGAAACATATTCTTCTTAAATGTAAATTAAAAAATTAATTCAAGCCTAAAAAGAAAAGAATAATGTTTATTATGCAATGATAATTATTAAAATTGATGACTGAAATTAATTAAAATATTTTAATTATATTTTAATGGAAGGTAATGTTACATTCGAAAATGATCGACAAAATTATTTGAAAGTAAATGATAAATATGTTTTATATTTAGGTTGTTTAGCATTAAATTATATGTATCTATATTTTAACTATTTTAAATAACTTAATTTAAGTTCACATTATTTCCTATGGGGCTTTATACTGAGCCCCTACCCTGGTTACTTTGTGTAAGAAAGACCTGAGTTATCAGTGGTTGGCCATGTGTGGTACTGGACGTACTCCAGCACTGAGCTGAAGTAATTTACTATTGGTTTGGGTTGCTTTTTGACTGTAGTAAATTTAGCAGTGCAGTTTGTGAATGTAATGGACTTACTCTTTTGTGGGTGGATGCATGTCCTTCCCCAACGCTGTCTCTAAACCCCTCCTTAGACGTCCCTAAACTACTCCCCTTTCGTAGCGTGTGCCCCTCTCTCCAGCGCTGAGGGACAACATTCTGACGCATTCTATAAATGCCCCCAGGGATACTAGGGGGATTAGGTGTTTTTTTTAAACGGTCAGTGAGTCTTTTTCAGCAATTGGAGCAGGCAAAGTGCTCCACAATTTGGCCGCAGCCACCAAAGTGGAGTGGCCTCCCCATCTGGCCTCCTGAAATTTGAAAATGATCACAATTGTTTGGAAGGAAGATCTCAGAGGCATGCTGGGCATATACCAGCAGTAGAGTGTATCAGGCTGGGTGAGTCCTTTCTGATGCAACGCAAGAAAGACCATACAAAGAGCTCTCTCTGACTGCGAGCCTTTGGAGGGAGCGGACCCCGTCTCTGACCGAGAGATGTCTGGGGATCTTGGGGTCAGGTGAGCAGTAGCTTATTGAGACTGGAAGCCTTGATGTTGAGATACAATGAGTTACAATAGTCCAGTCGCGAGGTGATAAACTGTATTTAGGGGAAAGACAAAACTTTCTTTCTAATAGGGTCTATAATCCCCATGCAGATGTGGCCTCTTATCTGGTATAATGTGCTTTAAAGTGCACCATTAATCTTACCTTTATTTAAAATTTCCTTTGGAGGAAATCCAGTTTCAACTTATGAAACAGATGGGATATGATTTAAAATATAACATTTCCTTCTTCAGGAGTGGGAGCCCTCTAGTCCCTCCATAGAGTTAACTTTAATTTCTGGTGTGCTTGGGTGTCTTTAGTTCAATGCTTGTCTCCCCTTCTTCCTTCACCACAAGGACAGCACTCAAGCATGCACATGGACTTCTAGAGCACTATACATCTGAGTAGCAGTGTGGAAACGAGCTCTTGGAAGGTGTTAGCCACACTTCTGTGTTTGCCTGCTTGATGCAGACGCTGAACAGCATCCTCAAGAATCATAAAAGTGAAAATGGCTGCCACAGCTTGAGGACGGAAAGCATATAACGCCAAGCATCTGAGTTAGGACACTAAAGTGGCTCTATTTTAAATGTACTGTTCCAAGATGGAACATGCCCATCTCAGAGCAGTAAATTAAAAAATATAAAACTTGTATGAAATATAATTTTAGAAAAGGGAGAGGCCAGGTAACAAGATTCTGCAAATTCCAGCCTGGCAAAAAAAAAAAAAGAAATACAAATAAAAAAGAATGAGCACTAAAACACTGATGTACTCACTCTCACTCCCAGACAGACACTTTCACAGCCCTCTAACTCCTATTGTGATGCCCACAGAGGCCGCCGCCAACTTCTGCTGTGCACAGCCAAAGGGCAATGCACAGCATGGGGTTGGGTGGTTAGGGAGATTGGCTGCAGGGTCCGGCCGCAGGCCAGGTCTTGCAGGCAACTTCTGCTGCGCACAGCCAAAGGGCAATGCACGGCATGGGGCTGGGTGGTTAGGGAGATTGGCTGCAGGGTCCGGCCGCAGGCCAGGTCTCGCAGGCAACCTCTGCTGCGCACAGCCAAAGGGCAATGCACGGCATGGGGTTGGGTGGTTAGGGAGATTGGCTGCAGGGTCCGGCCGCAGGCCAGGTCTTGCAGACAACTTTCACTGCGCCCAGGCAAAGGCCGTGCATGGTGCAAGGTTGGGTGTTAATTACCCTTCAAATTACAGCGCTCATGCCATCTTTAGTTACATCATTGATAATGTCAGTGTAATATTTGTAGTAACATTCTTTTCTAAAAAACTGTGCATGGCGACGGCTCAAGTTATAATTACCCTAGGGCAGGAGTTCTAGTTACTTAAGGTAACTCTAACTACAGCTGGTGAATTTCTATGGTTTGGTACATTTACAATGTGAGCCTAACTATAGTGTCCCTGTAACCTTTGTTTTTTAACTGAATTTCTATGTTTTTTAAAAATTCTATGTCCTAACTATAGCATCCCTGGTGCCCACTACAGCCAGTCAGACAAAGCACTATATTATTCTGTATTACAGAGCTCACCTTAACCTCTTAGCTGCTGGGCCTATCCCCCCTCCCCTACCCCTCCCAGTGCTGAGCCCTTTTTTTGGCTATTTGGGGTAGTTCGTGCTTAGGCCTTCATAACCTTTTGTCCACATAAGCAATCCATGCCAAATGTGTGTCCTTTTTTTCCAACATCCTAGGGATTCTAAAGGTACCCAGAGTTTGTGGTTTCCCCTGGAGGAGACCAAGAAATTAGCCAAAATAGAGCAAAAATTTCGTTTCTTAAAAATATTTTTTTTTAAAAGGGCTGCCAAAGAAGGCTTGTGGTTTTTCCCCTGAAAATGGCATCAACAAAGAGTTTGCGGTGCTAGAATCACCAGCCTCCCAGCTTTCAGGAAAAGGCAGACTTGAACTAGAAAACCACATTTTTCAACACAATTTTGGCATTTTTCTGAGACATACCCTTTTTTTTTTTTTTTATGCTTTCAGCCTCCTTCCAGTTAGTGACAGAAATGGGTGTGAAACCAATGCTGGATCCCAGACAGCTAAACATTTCTGAAAAGTAGACAACATTCTGAAATCAGAAAGGGGTCATTTGTGTAGATCCTACAAGGTTTTCCTACAGAAAATCACAGCTGAAATAAAAAAATATTGAAATTGAGCTTAAAGCAACAGCCATTTTTCTTTATGTTTTAATCTGTAACTTTTTCCTGCGATGTCAGATTTTTTAAAGCAATATACTGTTACGTCTGCTGGTTGCGGGGATTTATAGGGCTTGTAAGTTCATCAAGAACCCTAGGTACCCAGAGCCAATAAATGAGCTGCACCCTGCAGTGGGTTTTCATTTTATACAGGGTATACAGCAATTCATTTGCTGAAATATAAAGAGTGAAAAATAGGTATCAAGAAAACCTTTGTATTTCTAAAATGGGCACAGGATAAGGTGTTGAGGAGCAGTGGTTATTTGCACATCTCTGTATTCCGGGGTGCCCATACTAGCATGTGAATTACAGAGCATTTCTCAAATAAACGTCTTTTTCACACACTCTCTTATATTTGGAAGGAAAAAATGCAGAGAAAGACAAGGAGCAATAACACATGTTTTGCTATTCTGTGTTCCCCCAAGTCTCCTGATAAAAATGGTACCTCACTTGTGTGAGTAGGACTAGCGCCTTCGACAGGAAATGCCCCAAAACACAACGTGGACACATCACATTTTCAGAAAGGAAACAGAGGTGTTTTTTGCAAAGTGCCTAGCTGTGGATTTGGGCCTCTAGCTCAGCCGGCACCTAGGGAAACCTACCAAACCTGTGCATTTTTTAAAACTAGAGTCCTAGAGGAATCCAAGATGGGGTGACTTGTGTGGCTCTCACCAGGTTCTGTTACCCAGAATCCTTTGCAAACCTCAACATTTTGCAAAAAAAAACCCTTTTTCCTCACATTTCAGTGACAAAAAGTTCTGGAGTCTGAGAGGAGCCCCAAATTTTCTCCTATCCAGCATTCCCCCAAGTCTCCTGATAAAAATGGTACCTCACTTGTGTGGGTAGGCCTAGTGCCCGCGACAGGAAAAGCCCCAAAACACAACGTGGACACATCACATTTTTCGAAAGAAAACTGACCTGTTTTTTGCAAAGTGTCTAGCTGTGGATTTTGGCCTCTAGCTCGTCCGGCACCTAGGGAAACCTACTAAACCTATGTATTTTTGAAAACTAGACACCTGGGGGAATCCAAGATGGGGCTCTCACCAGGTTCTGTTACCCAGAATCCTTGGCAAACCTCAAAAGTTGGCAAAAAAAACACTTTTTCCTCACATTTCAGTGACAGAAGTTCTGGAATCTGAGAGGAGCCACAAATTTCCAGGACTTGTAAAGGAAGGAGACCAAGTCCAATAGTCACGCAAGTGTCTAGGGAGGGCAGGAGCCCATAAAACCCTGGATGAAGGTGCAAAAGGGCTGCCTCCAGGTGGAAGAAGCTGAAGATTCTGCAACAACGGAAGGTGCCAGGAACTTCTCCTTTGCACAGAAGCTGTCCAACGGCGTGCTGGAGGATGCAGAATTGTTTTCACGCAGAAAGACTACAAACAAGCCTTGGTAGATGCAAGAGTCACCGTTAAAGAAAATGGGTGCTGCCTGGACCCAGGAAGGACCAGAAGGTCGCCCCTTGGAAGAGGAGACAGAGGGGGCACTCAGCAGCACAGAGAGCCCATGCAGAAGCAGGCAGCACCTGCAGAAGCACTTGAACAGGCATTTAAGAAATCTGAGCACAGCAGTCGTCTCAACACTACAAAGGAGGGTCCCATGAAGCCGATGTTCAACTCAGCAAGTTGAGCAATGCAGGACTGAGTGCTGGGGACCTGGGCTATACTGTGCACAAAGAATTCCTTGCAAAAGTGCAAGGAAGCCCTAGCAGCTGCAGTTCATGCAATACACAGGATGACTGTCTGGCGTGGGGAGGCAAGGACTTACCTCCACCAAATTTGGACAGAAGGACCACTGGAATGTCGGGGTCACTTGGATCTAGCTCCTGTGTTCCAGGGACCAGGCTCGTCAAGATGAGAGGGGACCCAGAGGACCAGTGAAGCAGAAGTTTGGTGCCTGCGTTAGCAGGTGGAAGATTCCGTCAACCCACGGGAGATTTCTTCTTGGCTTCCAGTGCAGGGTGAAGGCATATAGCCCTCAGATGATGCACCACCAGGAAACAGTTGAGAAAGCCAGCGGGATTAGGTGCTACAATGTTGCTGGTAGTCGTTTTGCTACTTTGCTGCGGTTTTTAAGGCGTCCGGGAGCAGTCAGCGTCGATCCTTGGCAGAAGTCGAAGAGGGAGATGCAGAGGAACTCTGGTGAGCTCTTGCATTCGTTATCTGAAGAGAAACCTACAGGAGAGACCCAAAAGAGCCCTCAGAGGAGGATTGGCCACCTAACCATGTCAGCACCTATCAGGAGGGGTCTCTGACGTCACCTGCTGGCACTGGCCACTCAGAGGCCTCCATTTGCCCTCACACCTCTGCATTAAAGATGGCAGAGGTCTTGGACACACTGGAGAAGCTCTGGGCACCAACCCTGTGGTGGTGACAGACAGGGGAGCGGTCACTCCCCTTTCCTTTGTCCAGTTTCGCACCAGAGCAGGGGCTGGGGGATCCCTGAACCGGTGTAGACTGGCTTATGCAAGGAGGGCACCATCTGTGCCCTTCAAAGCATTTCCAGAGGCTGGGGGAGGCTACTCCGCCCCAGCCCTTAACACCTATTTCCAAAGGGAGAGGGTGTAACACCCTCTCTAAGAGGAAATCCTTTGTTCTGCCTTCCTGGGACTGGGCTGCCTGTCTGTGGCTTGGCAGCGGCGGTAGCTGCAGAGAAAACCCCAGAGAGCTAGTTTGGCAGTACCCGGGGTCCAGGATGGAGCCCTGGGGATGCATGGGATTGGCACAGCAATACCAGATTTGGCATGGGGGGACAATTCCATGATCTTAGATATGTTACATGTCCATATTTGGAGTTACCATTGTGAAGCTACATATAGGTATTGACCTATAAGTAGTGCACGCGTGTGGTCTCCCCTGCACTCACAAAGTCCGGGGATATTGCCCTGAACAATGTGGGGGCACCTTGGCTAGTGCTAGGGTGCCCTCACACTTAGTAACTTTGCACTTCACCTTCACTAGGTGAGGGTTAGACATATAGGTGACTTATAAGTTACTTAAGTGCAGTGTAAAATGGCTGTGAAATAACGTGGACGTTATTTCACTCAGGCTGCAGTGGCAGTCCTGTGTAAGAATTGTCTGAGCTCCCTATGGGTGGCAAAAGAAATGCTACAGCCCATAGGGCTCTCCTGGAACCCCAATATCTTGGGTACCTAGATCCCATTTACTAGGGAATTATAAGGGTGTTCCAGTGTGCCAATCAGAATTGATGAAAATGGTCTCTAGCCTGCAGTGACAATTTTAAAAGCAGAGAGAGCACAAACACTGGGGTTCTAGTTAGAAGAGCCTCAGTGATACAGTTAGGCACCACATAGGGAACACATATCGGCCACAAACTATGTGCAGGATCCCAGTGACGCAGGCAAAAACAAACTGACACACAAGTAAAAATGGTGGTAACATGCCACGTAAGATGGTACTTTCCTACACAACCCCCCACAAACGAGGGACAATAAGGCTAACCTTGCCCAGATGAGTCTTCATTGTCTAAGTGGAAACATCTGCATTGGAGTGGGTAGTCCCAGGCCTATGTTCCAATGTATAGTCCATTCCCCGTAGGGATATCGACCACCTCAACAATTTAGGGTTTTTACCTTTCATTTGTATAAGCCATAATAGAGGTTTGTGGTCTGTCTGAACAATAAAGTGAGTACCAAACAGGTATGGTCTTAACTTTTTCAGTGCCCAGACTACAGCAAAGGCCTCCCTCTCTATGGCAGACCAACGCTTTTCTCTAGAGGTCAACCTCCTGCTGATAAATGCAACAGGTTGATACTGGCCCTATGAATTAAGCTGTGATAGCACTGCCCCAATCCCCAATCCCCAATTCAGAAGCATCAGTCTGGACTATAAACTTTTTGGAGTAGCAAGGGTTTTTTAGGACAGGTGCAGAGCACATGGCCTGTTTGAGCTAATCAAAAGCTTTTTGACAGCTAGCTGTCCACAATACCTTTTTAGTCATCTTCTTACTAGTGAGGTCATTAAGAGGAGCTGCAATGGAGCCATAATTCTTAATGAACCTCCTATAGTATCTGTGAGGCCTAGAAATGCTCTCACTTGGGTTTGAGTTGTAGGGGGAGCCCATTCCATAATGGTCTGGATCTTCCCCTGCAGTGGTGCAATCTGTTCCCCACCTACCAGGTGGCCCAGATAAACCACTTTCCCCTGCCCTATCTGGCACTTTGAGGCCTTGATAGTAAGGCCTGCCTGTAGGAGGCTGGCATGGCTTATAGTGGGTACACTGTGGTACTTACCTCCTGTGCCAGGTCCAGTTATCCCTTATTAGTAGAATAGAGGTGTTTCTAGAGGCTTAGGCTGATAGAAGGTAGCTATGGCAAAACAGCTTAGGCTGAACTAGGAGACATGCAAAGGTCCTACTATACCACTTATATCATATGCACAATATCATGAGAAAACACAATAAGGTACTTTATTTTCACGACAATATGCCACAAGTATCTAAGTGAGTACCCTCAGTAAGAAGGTAAGTAACATACACAAGTTATATGTACACAAACCCAAAACAGGTAAGTAACAGTAAGAAAAGTAGTGCAAACAATGTAGAATCACAATAGGATGCAATAGGTGAACATAGGTCTAGGAGCAACACAAACCATATGCTCCAAAAGTGGAATGCGAATCACAAATGGACCCCAGACCTATGGGGGCTTGTAGAGGGTCGCTGGGACTGTAGGAAAACAGTGAGGGTGTCCAAGATACCCCACCCCAAGACCCTGAAAAGTAGGAGTAAAGTACCCCTACAACCCCAAAAGGACACAATAGTCGTGATAGGGGGATTCTGCAAGAACAACAAACACCAGCAAGGCACTGAAGGTGGATTCCTGGACCTGAGGACCTGAAAAGCAAGGGGACCAAGTCCAAGAGTCGCAATGGTGTCCGGGGGGGGAGGAGCCCAGAAAACCCCGGATGAAGGTGCAGGAAAGCTGCGTCCGGGTGGAAGAAGCTTGGAGTTCTGCAACAATGAAGAGGACTAGGAACTTTTCCTTTAGATGGAAGATGTCCCACATCTTGTAAAGGTTACAGAAGTGTTCCCACGCTGAAATACCACAAACAAGCCTTGCTAGCTGCAAGGACTGCGGTAGAGGTTTTTGGGTGCTGCTGGGGACAAGGAAGGACCAGGATGTAGCCCCTTGGAGGAGGAGACAGAGGGGGCGCTCAGCAACTCAGAGAGCCTCCACAGAAGCAGACAGCACCCACAGAAGTACCCGAACAGGCAATTAGAAGATTTGTGAACTGGAGCTGGCTCAGAGTCACAAAGGAGGGTCCCATGACGCTGGAGGCCAACTCAGAGGGTTGAGCACTGCAGGACGGAGTGCTGGGGACACAGGCTAGGCTGTGCACAAAGGAAGTCCTGGAAGAGTGCACAGGAGCCAGAGAAGCTTCAAATCACGCAGTACACAGGTTTGCAGTCTAGCATGGGGAGGCAAGGACTTACCTCCACCAAACTTGGACTGAATGATCACTGGACTGTGGGAGTCAGTTGGATAGAGTTCCTGTGTTCCAGGGACCACGCTCGTCAGGATGAGAGAGGACCCAGAGGACCGGTGATGCAGTCTTTTGGTGCCTGCGTTAGCAGGGGGAACATTTTGTCGACCCACAGGAGATTTCTTCTTGGCTTCCAGTGCAGGGTGACAGCAGATGACCCCCAGAGCATACACCACCAGGAAACAGTCGAGAAAGCCGGCAGGATGAGGCACTACAATGTTGCTGGTAGTCGTCTTGCTACTTTGTTGTGGTTTTGCAGACGTCCTGGAGCAGTCAGCGGTTGATCCTTGGTAGAAGTCGAAGAGGGAGATGCAGAGGAACTCTGTTGAGCTCTTGCATTTGTTATCTGAAGAATTCGCCAGAGGAGAGACCCTAAATAGCCAGAAAAGGAGGTTTGGCTACCAAGAAAGGAGGATTGGCTACCAAGAGAGGTAAGAGCCTATCAGAGGGGGTCTCTGACGTCTCCTGCTGGAACTGGCCACTCAGAGCAGTCCAGTGTGCCCCCAACATCTCTATTTCCAAGATGGCAGAGGTCTGGGACACACTGGAGGAGCTCTGGGTACCTCCCCTGGGAGGTACTGTTCAGGGGAGTGGTCACTCCCATTTCCTTTGTCCAGTTTCATGCCAGAGCAGGGCTGGGGGATCCCTGAACCGGTGTAGACTGGCTTATGCAGAGATGGGCACCATCTGTGCCCATCAAAGCATTTCCAGAGGCTGGGGGAGGCTACTCCTCCCCAGCCCTTCACACCTATTTCCAAAGGGAGAGGCTGTAACACCCTCTCTCAGAGGAAATCCTTTGTTCTGCCTTCCTGGGCCAGGGCTGCCTGGACCCCAGGAGGGCAGAATCCTCTCTGAGGGGTTGGCTGCAGCAGCAGCTGCAGTGGAAACCCCAGAAAGGCAGTTTGGCAGTACCCGGGTTCTGTGCTAGAGGCCCGGGGGCTCATGGAATTGTCCCCCCAATACCAGAATGGTATTGGGGTGACAATTTCATGGTCTTAGACAAGTTACATGGCCATGTTCGAAGTTACCATTGTGACTCTATACATAGATAGTGACCTATGTATAGTGCACACATGTAATTGTGTCCCCGCACTCATAAAGTCCGGGGAATTTGCCCTGAACGATGTGGGGGCTCCTTGGCTAGTGCCAGGGGGCCCACACTCTAAGTAACTTGGCACCCAAACTTCACCAGGTGAAGGTTAGACATATAGGTGACCTATAAGTTACTTATGTGCAGTGTAAAATGGCTGTGAAATAACGTGGACGTTATTTCACTCAGGCTGAAGTGGCAGGCCTGTGTAAGAATTGTCTGAGCTCCCTATGGGTGGCAAAAGACTTGCTGCAGTCCATAGGAATCTCCTGGAACCCCAATACCCTGGGTACCTAAGTACCATATACAAGGGAATTATATGGGTGTACCAGTGTGCCAATGTGAATTGGTAAATTTAGTCACTAGCCTGCAGTGACAAATTTAGAAAGCAGAGAGCGCGTAAACAATGAGGTTCTGGTTAGCAGAGCCTCAGTGATAGAGTTAGGCACCACATAGGGAACACATATAGGCCACAAACTTATGAGCACTGGGGTCCTGGCTAGCAGGATCCCAGTGACACATATCAAACACACTGACAACATAGGGTTTTCACTATGAGCACTGGGCCCTGGCTAGCAGGATCCCAGTGAGACAGTGAAAACACACTGACATATACTCACAAACAGGCTAAAAGTGGGGTAACAAGGCTAGAAAGAGGCTACCTTCCTACACCCTGACCAAAAACATAGGTGCCCCCTCCCCCCCAAACACAGGTAGTTTTGCAATATATCATTTTGATGTGTCCACGTATGTCCCTGATGTGCCAAACACTACAATTGTGAAAAGAAACACACTTAGGTTATGTAAAAAAGACCCCTCACCCACCAACCAAGTTGGTGGCATGCTTCATCATCGGGATCCCACCTGAGACACCTAGCGTGTCACAAGTGTGCTGCGACGCCTGATTACAGCGGAGCAGGTTTTGTCATTTGTACCACACATACTGGTTGGATTTGGCACGAGGGTGAGTGATGGTTCAGTAGATCAAATTTTATTAACAAGAGATTTCGCAAAAGTGAAATGCACTGTTAATAACTGAAAGGACAAAAAACTGAACCAATGACTCACAGCTGGTGAGCTGTAAAGCCACGTCAAGGCACCAACCGTTTTACAGTCCATTCACATACCTTTCATACATGACATGCACAAGACCAATCACGCCGCCAGCCACGGGCCCAGCACATTACAACACTCACATCGACAGACAGCGCCACTGAAGGGCCCAACACTTACATACGCCCACATACCTGATACAGCAGTCACACTAGCTGATGGGAGTGTGTGGACTGATGTGTGGCTGGCACCGCCAGCCAAGCACCACCCCACACACGCCACCAGCCAAGCACCACCCCACGCACACTGCCAGCCAAGTGCCACCCCACGCAAGCCGCCAGCCAAGTGCCACCCCACGCACACCGCCAGCCAAGCACCACCCCAAGCACACCGCCAGCCAAGCACCACCCCACGCACACTGCCATCCAAGCACCACCCCAAGCACACAGCCAGCCAAGTGCCACCCCACACACTGCCAGCCAAGCGCCACCCCAAGCACACCGCCAGCCAAACGCCACCCCACGCACACTGCCAGCCAAGCGCCACCCCAAGCACACCGCCAGCCAAGTGCCACCCCACACACACCGCCAGCCAAGCGCCAACCCACGCACACGCCATCACTTTTTTTCCATTTATGAACAACAAAGAAACCACTAACTAATGATAAAATAAGTGCAAAACTACAAACACAAAAACTCTAACTAAATACATCACAGTAATGCCAACCCTGAAACTGAACATACGAAAATATGAAATAGGCAGTTTATGCTCATGGTATTTCCTCAACATTTTTCTTTGTGTGGTAATTTCTGAAACATTCAGGCACACACAGCCCAGGCTTTGAAGGGCAATCGGGGCAGTACATCCGGCTCTCCCTCCGGATACCTCTTCGGACACATACTTTACATTTCTTAGTGGGTAAGTCTTTCTTGGGAGTGGGAGGAATGTGATCTGGAAAGTGGCGATCTTTCAATCTAGCAACTTCCTCCACCAATGCTACTCTAGGAACTCTTGCCTGTTCCACCACAATGAGGCTCTCTATCACCGACTCCTGAAATTTAACAAATGTCATCCTTGACTCAGGGGAACAATCCTTGAACACAATAAAGGCATTAAAAGTTGCCAGATGAAATAAATGTAGGGCCAACTTTTGATACCTGTTAGAAATGGGGTTTCTGGTTGGCTAGGGTATGTACCTCAGCCAGGCAGAACTTACCCACTCTAGTCAGGGCAAGGGAGTTACACGTCCAAGATAACCCCTGCTCACCCCCTTGGTAGCTTGGCACGAGCAGTCAGGCTTAACCCGGAGGCAATGCGTAAAGCGTTTGCACAACACACACATACATGTGACGCAATATCCCCACCACAAAGGAAACACAACACCAGATTATATAAAAATACACTGTATTGTACACAACGTAATTATTAGACCAACATCACATAACAGTACTATCCTGCTACCTTAGCAGTTGTCAGAACGTTACACATTAGTTACTCTGCAAACTAGCAGTAGTCACACATAACACACAGGTTACTCAGTATTCTGCAACATAAGCAGTAGTCAGGAAACACGTTATCACATTAGCACACTTGTCATAAGAATATCATAAAACGCCCATAGTAGGAACATTAGAAAACCTATGGCAAGTTAAGCAAACATATTAGCAAGTCATGCCCATAAAAGGAACATGTGCACACATATGTAAAACCATCAAAGAACAGGTAGGCAATATATCACAATTAGAAAAGTCTGTAACAAGAACTTCAATTATGATCCTATTGGTCCATTTAAAAGTACCTGGTAGATGGTAGAGGCACCTGCACTTTAACACTGGTCAGCAGTGATAAAGTGCTCAGAGTCCTAGAGCCAACAGCGAAAGGTCAGAAAAACCAGGAGGAAGGAGGCAAAAAGACTAGGGATGACCATGCGTATGGCCAAAAGTCCAACAATACCACACGTAAGACTTACACAGAGCAGTGTAAGGTTCCAACCTCTGATCTGCTCCATCAACACCACCCATGTGCCTATTGTTGTCCAAAATGCACGCAGGTTTGCACGCTTCAGCAACCTGGCCCCAAACAGTCACAGGGGAAGTACTCTCATCACAGATGGTAGATAGCATGTACACATCCCTCCTGTCTGAAAATTTCAGAGCTAGCAGCTCATTATTCCGCAAGGCACTGCACTGTCCCTTCTCAAGTTTTTTTACAGACAAGCTCCCTTGGATAGCCTTTCTGGTTAGAATGGATTGTGCCACAAGCAACAGTGTCCACTCTAAACAACTCCTTGAGCAACTGCACAACAGTGTAGAAATTATCTACGTACAAATTGTGACCTTTGTTAAACAGTCGTCTACCAAGTTCCCACACAATTTTTTCGCTAACTCCAAAAGTGGCCAGACAACCAGGAGGGTCAATACTGGAATCCCTACCAGTGTAGACCCAGAAATGATACACGTATCTTGTACTGCTTTCTAACAGCATTTACAATGTAATCCCATACCGTGCCCTCTTACTAGGAATGTACTGCTTAAAAACTAAACTTCCCTTGAAAAGGACCAAAGACTCGTCCACACTTATCTCTTTGCCTGGAACATAGACCTCTGAAGACCGATCTACAAAATGATCAAGGACGGGCCTAATCTTAAAATGAGGGTCACAATCAGGGTGATCTCGTGGCGAGGCTAAAGCATTGTCTACAAAATGCAGCATACGAATAAGAAGCAAATAGCGATTACGAGTCACAGTTTAGAAGGCTGGCCTGGCTTATAGTGGGTACCTTGTGGTACTTACACCTTGTGCCAGGTCCAGTTATCACTTATTAGTAGAATAGAGGTGTTTCTAGCAGCTTAGGCTGATAGAGTTAGCTATAGCTGAGCAGCTTAGGCTGAACTAGAAGACATGCAAAGCTTCTACTGTACCACTTATATCATATAGCACTATATCATTAGAAAACACAATACTCAGAGTCACTAAAAAAAAAGGTACTTTATTTTAGTGGCAATATGCCAAAAGTATCTCAGAGAATACCCTCACTTAGGAGGTAAGTAATATATACAAATTATATGTACAAAAACCAAAATCAGGTAAGTAACAGTAAGAAAAGTAGTGCAAACAATGTAGAATCACAATAGGATGCAATAGGTAGAAATAGACCTAGGGGCAACACAAACCATATACTCCAAATGTGGAATGCGAACCACAAATGTACCCCAGGCCTATAGTAGGTTGTAGAGGGTCGCTGGGACTGTGATAAAACAGTAAAAATGTCCAAGATACCCTACCCAAGACCCTGAAAAGTAGGAGTAAAGTTACCCTACTACCCCAGAAAGACAGTATAGTCGAGATTGTTCTTGCAGAATCCCCTAACTGCCACCAAAACACTGAAGACGGATTCCTGGACCTGAGGACCTGTAAAGGAAGGGGACCAAGTCCAAGAGTCACGCCAGTGTCCGGGGGGGGGCAGGAGCCCACTAAACCCCAGATGAAGGTACAAAATGGCTGCCTCTGGGTGGAAGAAGTCAAAGATTCTGCAACAATGGAAGGTGCCAGGAACTTCTCCTTTAGTTAGAAGATGTCCCACAGAGAGCTGGAGGATGCAGAGTTGTTTCCATGCAGAAAGACTGCACACAAGCCTTTCTTGCTGAAAGAGTTGCATTTGAGCATTTTGGGTGCTGCTGGGGCCCAGGAAGGAACAGGACGTCGCCCCTTAGAGGAGGTGACAGAGGGGGCGCTCAGCAAATCAGAGAACCCATGCAGAAGCAGGCAGCACCCGCAGAAGTACTGGAACAGGCACTTAGAAACCTAAGGGCAGCGGTCAACTCAGAGTCACAAAGGAGGGTCCCACAATGTCGGAGTCCAACTCAGCAAGTTGGGCAATGCAGGACACAGTGCTGGGGACCCAGGCTAGGCTGTGCACAAAGGAAGTCTTGGAAAATTGCACAGAAGCCCGAGCAGCTGCAGATCACGCAGTACACAGGGTTACTGTCTGGTGTGGGGAGGCAAGGACTTACGGACACCAAATTTGGACAGAAGGGCCACTGGACTGAGGGAGACACTTGTATCCAGCTCATGTGTTCCAGGGACCACGCTCATCAGGATGAGAGGGGACCCAGAGGACCAGTGATGCAGAGGTTTGGTGTCTGCGTTAGCAGGGGGAAGATTCCGTCGACCCACTGGAGATTTCTTCTTGGCTTCTAGTGCAGGGTGAAGGCAGACAGCCCTCATAGCATGCACCACCAGGAAACAGTTGAGAAAGCTGGCAGGATGAGGCGCTACAATGTCGCTGGTGGTCCTCTTGCTACTTTGTTGCAGTTTTGCAGGCCTCCGGGAGCAGTCAGCAGTCGATCTTTGGCAGAAGTCGAAGAGGGAAGTGCAGAGGAACTTTGGTGAGCTCTTGCATTCGTTATCTGGGGAATAGCCAAGAGGAGATACCCTAAATAGCCCAGAAAGGAGGATTGGCTACTGAGAAAGGAATGCACCTATCAGGAGGGGTTTCTGAGGTCACCTGCTGGCACTGGACACTCAGAGCTGACCATTGTGCCCCAACACCTCTGTATTCCAGATGGCAGAGGTCTGGGACACACTGGAGGAGCTCTGGGCACCTCCCCTGGGAGGTGCAGGTCAGGGGAGTGGTCACTCCACTTTTCTTTGTCCAGTTTCGTGCCAGAGCAGGGCTGGGGGATCCCTAAACCGGTTCAGACTGGCTTATGCAGAGAGGGCACCATCTGTGCCCATCAAAGCATTTCCAGAGGCTGGGGGAGGCTACTCCTCCCCAGCCCTTCACACCTATTTCCAAAGGGAGAGGGTGTAACACCCTCTCTCAGAGGAAATTCTTTGTTTTGCCATCCTGGGACCAGGCTGCCCAGGCCCTAGGGGGGCAGAAACCTGTCTGAGGGGTTGGCAGCAGCTGCAGTGGAGACCCCGGAAAGCAAGATTAGCAGTACCCTGTGCTAGAGACCCAGGGATGCATGGAATTGTCCCCCCAATACCATAATGGTATTGGGGTGACAATTCCATGATCCTAGACATGTTACATGGCCATGTTCGGAGTTACCATGGTGACTCTACATATAGGTATTGACCTATATGTAGTGCATACGTGTAATGGTGTCACTGCACTCACAAAGTCCAGGGAATTTGCCCTGAACAATGTGGGGGCACCTTGGCTAGTGCCAGGGTGCCCACACACTAAGTAACTTGCCACCTAACCTTCACCAAGTGAGGGTTAGACATATAGGTGACTTATAAGTTTCTTATGTGCAGTGAAAATGACTGTGAAATAATGTGGATGTTATTTCATCCAGGCTGCAGTGGCAGTCCTGTGTAAGAATTTGTCTGAGCTCCCCATGGGTGGCAAAAGAAATGCTGCAGCCCATAGGGATCTCCTTGGACCCCAATACCCTGGGTACCTAGGTAACATATACAAGGGAGTTATAAGGTGTTCCCGTGTGCCGATGAGAATTGGTAAAATTAGTCACTAGCCTGCAGTGGCAATTTTAAAAGCAGAGAGAGAGCATAAACACTGAGGTTCTGGTTAGCAGAGACTCAGTGACACATTTAGGCACCACAAAGGGAACACATTCAGGACATACATTATGAGCACTGGGGTCCTGACTATCAGGATCCCAGTGACACATAGTCAAAACAAAAACAAACATACATACAATGAAAATGGGGGTAACATGCCAGGCAAGATGGTACTTTCCCACACAACCCCGCCCCCAAAGGAAGGACAATAAGGGTAACCTTGCCCAGATGAGTCTTCATTGTCTAAGTGGAAATATCTGGAGAGTCCATCTGCATTGGAGTGGGTACTCTCAGGTCTATGTTCCACTGTATAGTCCATTCCCTGTAGGGATATGGACCACCTCAACAATTTAGGGTGTTCACCTTTCATTTGTTTTAGCCAAAGTAGAGGTTTGTGGTCTGTCTGAACAATAAAGTGAGTACCAAACAGGTATGGTCTCAACTTTTTCAGTGCCCAGACCACAGCAAAGGTCCTCCCTCTCTATGGCAGACCAACGCTTTTCTCTAGAGGTCAACCTCTTGCTGATAAAAGCAACAGGTTGATCCTGGTCCTCAGTATTCAGCTGTGATAGCACTGCCCCAACCCTTCATTCAGAAGTATTAGTTTGTAAAATTAATTTCTTGGAGTAACAAGGGCTTTTTAGGACAGGTGCGGAGCACATGGTCTGTTTGAGCTCCTCAAAACCTTTTTGACAGCTAGCTGTCCACAATACCTTCTTAGGCATCTTTTTGCTAGTGAGAGGCCTTGATAGTGAGGCCTGCCTTTTGCAGGGCCTCCAAAACTTTCCATAGGTGGACCAGGTGATCATCCCAGGTTGAGCTAAAGACAGCAAATACCATCTAGATATGCAGCACTAAAAGCTTCTAACCCTTGCAGGACTGTATTCACCAACCGTTGAAAAGTGGCAGGTGCATTTTGCAGACCAAAGGGCATTACTGTGAATTGGTAGTGCCCTCCAATGGTTGAAAATGCAGTCTTGGGTGTAGCATCTTCTGATAACCTAATCTGCCAATACCCTGCAGCTAGATCAAAAGTGCTTAGATACTTGGCAGAAGTGAGTGTAACTATGAGCTCATCTGCCCTGGGTATAGGGTGAGCATCTGTTTTGGTTACTTAGTTGAGCCCTCTATAATCAACACTATCCCACTAGGGGCTTTCTGAAGGCTCAATTACCCCTAAGTCCAACATTTTCTGCACCTCTTGTTTAATGCAGTCCCTGACATGGTCAGGCTGCCTATAAATTTTACTTTTGACAGGCAAGCTGTCTCCAGTATCAATTCAGTTCACACCAAGTCATAGTACCTGGTATAAGTGAATAGAGTTCAGAAAACTGATTTAAGAGATTGACACAGTTGTCTTTCTGTTCTGTAGTAACACAATCTGCTAAGATCACTCCCTCCACTAAGCCATCAGCTTCAGTGGTGGAGAAGAGATCAGGGAGAGGGTCACTCTCTTCTTCCTGTCCCTCATCTGTTGCCATGAGCAGGGTGAGATCAGCCCTGCCATAGTAGGGTTTTAGGCGGTTGACATGGATGACCCTCAGGGGACTCCTGGCAGTGCCCAGGTCTACCAAATAGGTAACCTCACCCTTCTTTGCAACAATTAGATGGGGTCCACTCCATTTGTCCTGGATTGCTCTTCGGGCCACAGGCTCCAATACCCACACCTTCTGTCCTGGGTGGTACTGAGCCAGGACAGCCTTCTGGTCATGTCATTGCTTCTGCAGCTCCTGGCTGTCCTGAAGGTTATTACAGGCCTTTTTCATACACTTAGCCATTCTGGATCTTAGGCCAAGTACATAGTCCACTATGTCCTGTTTAGGAGCTTTTAAAGGTTGTTCCCAACCCTCCTTTACAAGAGCAAGAGGACCTCTCACAGGGTGCCCAAAGAGGAGTTCAAAGGGGCTGAAGACCACTCCTTTTTGGGGTACCTCCCTATAAGCAAAAAGGAGGCAAGGTAACAGGACATCCCATCTCCTTCTGAGTTTTTCAGGGAGTCCCATTATCATACTTTTGAGAGTTTTATTAAACCTTTCAACCAGACCATGTTTGTGGATGGTAAGGGTTGGTAAACTTGTAGGTTACACCACACTCCTTCCACAGTGCCTTAAAGTATGCAGACATGAAGTTACTACCTCTGTCTGACACCACTTCTTTAGGTAAACCCATTCCTGGAAAAGGTTCCCGGGAGGGCCTTTGCCACTCCAGGAGCTGTAGTGGTCCTTAAGGGTATGGCTTCAGGATACCTAGTGGCATGGTCCACTACCACAAGGAAGAATCTATTGCCTGAAGCTGTTGGAGGGTCAAGGGGGCCAACTATGTCAACCCCTACCCTTTCAAAGGGCACCCCAACCACTGGAAGTGGAATTAAGGGGGCCTTTAGAGTGCCACCAGTCTTGCCACTGGCTTGGCAGGTCACACAAGAGCGACAAAACTCCTTAGTGTCCTCTGACATATGAGGCCAGTGAAACAGGGGGACAAGTCTTTCCCAAGTTTTCGTCTGGCCCAAATGCCCAGCCAAAGGAATGTCATGTGCCAAGGTAAGAAGAAACTCTCTGTACTGAAAGGGAATGACCAATCTCCTGGCAGCTCCAGGTTTTGGGTCCCTTGACTCTGTGTACAAGACGTTGTCTTCCCAATATACCTTATGGCTATCACTGACATCCCAATTCCGCTGTTTGACAGCTTGCTGTCTTAAACCCTCTAAAGTAGGACAGGTTTGCTGTGCCACACTCAGCTCTTCCCTAGCAGGCCCCCCTGAACCCAAAAGCTCAGCAGTGGCTGCTGCCAGCTCCTCTGGTGTAGGTCCTGCACAGGGAGAGGATTCCTCTTCATCAAAAGGGGAATCTTCTGGAGAGGGAGGAATAGTGGGCAAGGATTTACCCTTCCTACCCCTAGCTTTTGGGAGTACTTGGTCAATTGTTCCAGGATCCAAGTTTCCCTGTCCTTTTTGCTTTTTGGCCTGAGCCCTTGTTGAAGCAAAAATATGCCCAGGAATGGCCAGCATTGCTGCATGAGCCTCCAACTCCACTTCTGCCCAAGCTGATGCTTCCAAATCATTGCCTAGTAAGCAATCTACAGGTAATTCAGTGGCTGCCACAACTTTCTTTGGACCAGTAATCTCCCCCTCCCCCCAGTTGAGATTCACAACAGCCATGGGATGGCTACGAGTGTTGTTATGAGCATCAGTCACTTGGTACTGCTGACCAAGTAGGTGCTGTCCAGGGTGGACCAGTTTTTCTATCACCATAGTTACTCTGGCTCCTGTGTCCCTGTAGTCCTCAACCTAAACACCATGGATTAGGGGTAGTTGCTTGTTGTAGGAAGGTAGCCTCTTTCTAGCATGTTACCCCCACTTTTGGCCTGTTTGTGAGTATTTGTCAGGGTGTTTTACTGTCTCACTGGGATCCTGCTAGCCAGGGCCCAGTGCTCATAGTGAAAACCCTATGTTGTCAGTGTGTTTGATATGTGTCACTGGGATCCTGCTAGCCAGGACCCCAGTGCTCATAAGTTTGTGGCCTATATGTGTTCCCTGTGTGGTGCCTAACTGTATCACTTAGGCTCTGCTAACCAGAGCCTCAGTGTTTATGCTCTCTCTGCTTTTAAAATGGTCACTGCAGGCTAGTGACTAATTTTACCAATTCTCATTGGCACACTGGAACACACATATAACTCCCTTGTATATGGAACCTACCTAGGTACCCAGGGTATTGGGGTTCCAGGAGATTCCCATGGGCTGCAGCATTTCTTTTGCCACCAATAGGGAGCTCAGACAATTCTTACACAGGACTGCCACTGCAGCCTGAGTGAAATAACATCCACATTGTTTCACAGCCATTTTCACTGCACATAAGTAACTTATAAGTCACATATATGTCTAACCCTCACTTGGTTAGGGTTATGTGCAAAGTTACTTAGTGTGTGGGCAACCTGGCACTAGCCAAGGTGCCCCCACATTGTTCAGGGCAAATTCCCCAGACTTTGTGAGTGCGGGGACACCATTACACGTGTGCACTACACATAGGTCACTACCTATGTGTAGCGTCATAATGGTAACTCTGAACATGGCCATGTAACATGTCTAGGATCATAGAACTGTCATCCCAATACCATTCTGGTATTGGGGGGACAATTCCATGCATCCTCTAGCACAGAACCCGTGTATTGCCAAACTACCTTTCCGGGGTTTCCAATGCAGCTGCTGCTGCTGCCAAACCCTCAGACAGGTTTCTGGCCTCCTGGGGTCTAGCCAGCCCAGTCCCAGGAAGGCAGAACAAAGGATTTCGTCTGAAAGAGGGTGTTACACCCTCTCCCTTTGGAAATAGGTGTGAAGGGCTGGGAAGGCGTAGCCTCCCCCAGCCTCTGGAAATGCTTTAATGGGCACAGATGGGGCCCATCTCTGCATAAGCCAGTCTACACTGGTTCAGGGATCCCCCAGCCCTTCTCTGGCACGAAACTGGACAAAGGAAAGGGGATTGACCAATCCCCTAACCAGTATCTCCCAGGGGAGGTGCCCAGAGCTCCAGTGTGTCCCAGAACTCTGCCATTTCGGATTCAGAGGTGTTGGGGCACAATGGACTGCTCTGGGAGTCCAGTGCCAGAAGGTGACATCAGAGACCCCTCCTGATAGGTGTTTACTCCTTTCAGTGGCCAAGCCTCCTTTCTTAGTAGCCAAACCTCCTTCTCTGGCTATTTAGGGTCTCTCCTCTGGGCTATTCCTCAGATAACGAATGCAGGAGCTCACCAGAGTTCCTCTGCACTTCCCACTTAGACTTCTGCCAAGGATAGACTGCTGACTGCTCCAGGACGCCTGCAAAACCGCAACAAAGTAGCAAGACAACTACCAGCAATATTGTGGCACCTCATCCTGCCGGCTTTCTCAACTGTTTCCTGGTGGTGCATGCTCTGAGGGCTGTCTGCCTTCACCCTGCACTGGAAGCCAAGTAGAAATCTCCTGTGGGTCGACGGAATCTTCTCCCTGCCACCGCAGGCACCAAACTTCTGCATCACCGGTCCTCTGGGTCCCCTCTCATCCTGACGAGCGTGGTCCCTGGAACACAGCAGCTGGGTCCAAGTGTCTCCGACAGTCCAGTGGCCCTTCTGTCTAAATTTGGTGGAGGTAAGTCCTTGCCTCCCCACGCCAGACAGCAAACCTGTGTACTGCTTGATTTGCAGCTGCTCCGGCTTCTGTGCACTTTTCCAGGACTTCCTTTGTGCACAGACTAGCCTGGGTCCCCAGCACTCCGCCCTGCATTGCCCAACTCGCTGAGTTGGACTCTGACGTCGTGGGACCCCCCTTTGTGACTCTGAGTTGACTGCTGTCCTCTGGTCTTTTAAGTGCCTGTTCTGGTACTTCTGGGGGTGCTGCATGCTTCTGCTGGGGCTCTCTGAGTTCCTGAGCGCACCCTCTGTCTCCTCCTCCCAGGGGCAACATCCTGGTCCTTCCTGGTCCACATCAGTACCCAAAATCCTCAAATGTGACTCTTGCAGCTAGCAAGGCTTGTTTGTGGTATTTCTGCCTGGAAATACTTCCGCAACCTCCAGCACGCCATGGGACATCTTCCGTCCAAAAGAGAAGTTCCTAGCCCTTTTTTTGTTGCAGAATCTTCGGCTTCTTTCACCCGGAGGCAGCCCTTTTGCACCTTCATCTGGGGTTTTGTGGGCTCCTGCCCCACCGGACACTTTTGTGACTCTTGGACTTGGTTCCCTTCCTTTACAGGTCCTCAGGTCCAGGAATCCGTCTTCAGTGTTTTGCTGGTGCTGGTGGTTCTTGCAGAATCCCATAGCACGACTATTCTGTCTTTCTGGGGTAGTAGGGTAACTTTACTCCTACTTTTCAGGGTCTTGGGGTGGAGTATCTTGGACACCCGTACTGTTTTATCACAGTCCTAGTGACCCTCTACAACCTCCCATAGGTCTGGCATCCATTCGTGATTCGCATTCCACTTTTGGAGTATATGGTTTGTGTTGCCCCTGGACCTATGTCTACCTATCGCATACTATTGTGATTCTACATTGTTTGCACTACTTTTCTTACAATTACTTACCTGTTTTGGGTTTGTGTACATGTAATTTGTGTATATTACTTACCTGCTAAGTGAGGGTATCCCTTGAGATACTTTTGGCATATTGTCACTAAAATAAAGTACCTTTATTTTTAGTAACTCTGAGTATTGTGTTTTCCTATGATATTGTTCTATATGATATAAGTGGTATAGTAGGAGCTTTGCATGTCTTCTAGTTCAGCCTAAGCTGCTTTGCCATAGCTACCTTCTATCAGCCTAAGCTGCTAGAAACACCTCTATTCTACTAATAAGGGATAACTGGACATGGCACAGGGTGTAAGTACCACAAGGTACCCACTATAAGCCATACCAGCCTCCTACACTTGTTCGCATCCATATTAAGGGGACAAGCAACCAAGGTGGCAAAGTCAATGCCACCATCAGAGACTAAAACAGCCTCTGTGGTTTCCCTAACAAGACCAACCCCAACTACATTGCCAATAGTGAGCCCAGCTACACCCTTGGATTGGCTATTTGTAGAAGATTCCCCACCACCACTGCTATTACTAGGGGCACTAGAGGTTGCAGTTGGGGTTGTGGTGGTGGGAGGTTTGGGGTTTTTCTTTGGATAAGTGGAATCACTTACCCAATGACCTTTTACTTTACATAAATAACACCAGGGCTTTTTCTGATTGTTTGAAGAGGATTTGGACCCACCACCCCCAGAGGATTTTTGTGGGATTGATGAAGACTCAGAATGTTTACTTTTGTCCCCACGCTTGTCAGAAGACTTACCATCCTTCTTCTTGCCACCCTTGTCACCCCCTGTATGACATTTTCTGTTCACTCTTGTTCTGACCCATTTGTCTGCCTTCTTTCCCAGTTCTTGGGGAGAGGTCAGATCAGAGTCTTCCAAGTACTGGTGCAACAAATCAGACACACAATTGTTTAGAATATGTTTTCTCAGTATTAGATTATACAGGCTGTCATAGTCAGTCACCTTACTGCCATGCAACCAACCCTCCAAGGCCTTCACTGAACAGTCTACAAAATCTGTCCAGTGTTGTGAGGACTCTTTTCTGGTGTCTCTGAACTTAATCCTGTATTGTTCAGTGGTTAAGCCAAATCCATGCAAGAGTGCATCCTTCAAAACTTTGTAATTGTTAGCATCACTTTCTCTGACAGTAAGGAGCCTATCCCTACCCTTGCCAACTTTACCTTACAGGCCCTCTCAAGTGCAGCAAACCACTTGTTAATGTCATCCACCTCCTTGAAAGGGGGGGCTATCTTATGCAGGTTTCTGGAATCTTGCTCTCTAACAGGATTATTATAAAAAACACTGCTGCCGCCAGCATGGGGAACTAACCCCAGTCTCTGCCTTTCCCTCTCTACATCCAGAGATGCCCTGTCTAAGGCCAGCTGCTGCTGTTTAAGCCTCAGCGTGGCCTCTTCCAACCACAGCTTTCTGAGTTCCCTTTCCATTAAGTTATCCTCAGGGTGGGAGGCTTGGTAATTGTGAGACACAGAGGAAAGATGGGAATTGACAGAGTTAGACCTGTCCCTAACTGGCTGGACCCTAGTAACCTGGCCTTTAGGAGTGAAAGGTGCCCTACTAATGTGTGACCCCCTCCCACTACCAGTGTCACTAGGTGGCCTGCTAGCTGGCAGGTCTTTGGCAGAACCCTCCCCAGTCTCTTCAGGGGACTCCTCTGAGTCTGACTGGGTACCGTCCCCTCCTACCTCCTGTTCCTGGTATGGGCAGACTGGTTCTGCTCACTTTCTAGGAGAAGGTGTAGGAAAGTACCATCTTGCCTGGCATGTTACCTCCATTTTCACTGTATGTGTGTATGTTTTAGCCCCTGTGTCACTGGGATCCCCCTAGGCAGGACCCTAGTGATCATATTATGTGCCCTGTTTGTGTTCCCTGTGTGGTGCCTAACTGTATCACTGAGGCTCAGCTAACCAGAACCTCAGTGTTTATGCTCTCTCTGCTTTCTAAATTTGTCACAACAGGCTAGTGACTAAATTTACCAATTCTAATTGGCACACTGGTACACCCATATATTTCCCTTGTATATGGTACTAAGCTACCCAGGGTATTGGGGTTCCAGGAGATCCCTATGGACTGCAGCCTTTATTTTGCCACTCATAGGGAGCTCAGACAAACCCTTGAACAGGCTGCCATTGCAGCCTGCGTGAAATAACGCATAGGTTATTTCACAGCAATTTTCACTGCACTTAAGTAACTTATAAGTCACCTATATGTCTAACCTTCACTTGCTGAAGGTTAGGTGCAGGGTTACTAAGTGTGAGGGCACCCTTGCACTAGCAAAGGTGCCCCCACATAGTTCAGGCCATTTCCCCGGACTTTGTGAGTGTGGGGACGCCATTACATGCATGCACTACATATAGGTCAATACCTATATGTAGCTTCACAATGGTAACTCCGAATATGGCCATGTAACATGTATAAGATCATGGAATTGTCCCCCCATTCCAATTCTGGTATTGGGGAGCCAATTCCATGCATCCTGGGGGCTCCACCATGGACCCCCAGTAATGCTAAACCAGCTCTCTGTGGCTTGCACTGCAGCTACAGCTGCTGCCACCTCACAAACAGGGTTCTGCCCTCCTGGGGTCTGGGCAGCCCAGTCCCAAGAAGGCAGGACAAAGCTTTTCCTCTGAAAGCAGGGTGTTACACCCTCTCCCTTTGGAAATAGGTGTTACAGGCTGGGGAGGAGTAGCCTCCCCCAGCTTCTGGAAATGCTTTGAAGGTCACAGATGGTGCCCTCCTTGTATAAACCAGTCTACACCAGTTCAGGGACCCCTTCTCCCCTGCTCTGGTGGGAAACTGGACAAAGGAAAGGGGAATGACCACTCCCCTGTCCATCACCACCCGAGGGGTGGTGCCCAGAGCTCCTCCAGTGTGTCCCAGACTTCTGCCATCTTGCTTTGCAAGGTGTGGGGGCACTCTGGAGGGCTCTGAGTGGCCAGTGTGAGTAGGTGATGTCAAAGACCCCTCCTGATAGGTCTATTACTGATAAGGTAGCCAATCCCCCTCTCAGGGCCATTTAGGGCCTCTCCTGTGGGTTCTCCTAAGATTCTGCTTGCAAGTTTCCTTCAGGAATCCTCTGCAACAACTTCAGCATCCTCTGACCTCAGATCAACCACAGCCTGCTTCAAAAAACACTGTAATTGCAACAAAGTGTCTACAAGAGACACTTTTTTTCAGTAACCTCAGCTCCAAGTCAGCAACTGCAACAGTTTCCACTGTGTGGATGCTCTGGGGACTCCCTGTCTTCATCCTGCACCAGAAGGACTGAACAAATCTCCCATGGAGTGACAGAGTCACTCCCCTCCTTCAAGCAGGCACCTTCCACGGCGACGACCGGTACCCTGGGACTCCTCTCACGGCAACAAGCCTGCTCCTAAGGACACAGAGGGTGGACATCATCGACATAGACTGCCCTGAGGTCCTGCTGACGCAATTTGGAGGAGGTAAAACCTTGCCTTCCCCAAGAACGACGATACCCCTGTGTTTTGTGTCTTCTTTACCTCCTGAGGCCTCTGTTCACAGGGTGGCCCAGGTCCCCAGCACTCCACCCTGCGACGAACAACTCGCTGAGTTGTTCTCTGGCGGCGTGGGACCTTCTTTTGTTGTGCTGCATCAACCGCGTTTTGCACCTCCTTTGAACCTGGATCCTGTGGCTTCTGGGGGTGCTGGATGGCATCCTGAGGGCTCTCTAAAGTGGTTCAGGCCCCCAGTTCCCTCCTGGATCCATCCTGGGCAGTCATTGGTGTGTTTGTCGGTTCCAGCTACAACTTCCGGTTGTGGATAAATCATCCGGTCGGTGAAGTGTCCCTCACCGGTAAGAATACAGTAAAGGTAAATTGACTGCACTGAGCCTTGCATCGCGGGATTTGCTGTGTGCGCAGGGTCCCCAACCTCCTTCGATCTCAACAGCCTAAGGGGACTCCCAAGTACCCACCTTAAACTTGCAAACCAGCTCCTTTTCCATGTGGCCCTGTGCCAAGAGGTTTTCCAGCGCTGCTACTGCCGGAACCGAGAGCCGCCCAAGGCTCTTTAGCTGGCACAGTGTGCCCACCGACCACTCTGGCCACCCTGTAAGAGAAGAGACTGTTAACCCAACTGTACGATTTTTAATGCATTTTTAAAGGTGACTGCAATGATTCTAATGGTGCGTAACTACAAAATGTAATAGTGAGCTGTCATATTGAGGCTCTTGACTAATGCACCTCTGGGTGATTTTGTGTAGTTGATGGACTGAGGACTGCAGTTGAATGCATCGATATGGATGATTTGTTCTTGGAATGGTGGTGATCTGCACTGTGAAGAGATTGGTAGGAGTGCCATCCTATGTGGGTTGAGCTTTAAATGGTTGACGGTTGGCTTGTGTTGTACTTTGTGTAAAGTATGGTTTGGGTGTAGGACATCATAAAGAGAGGAGATGTTCAGTTGAGTGTCATCTGGTTGGAGTTTTGAGGGATCAAGGTCCGGGGCTCCATGTAGAGACTGAGGAGAGAATGGATAGAATGGATTACTGGAACTTCTTGGTTGATTGGGAGTGTGTCTGAGTGAGAGTTTTATTTGGGTTCATTGTTAGTGATTGTAAAGAAATGTGGAGAACCACTCCAAAATGTACCACCAATGCCATGCATGATTTTGGGGTATATCTGAAAGTGCCATGGTGTGACTTTTAAAAAAATGTAACGCAACTCAGTGACTTCTGCTGCATTATATCACAGTTCAATCTGAGAAGTGTTCCGTGGGTGGATCCTGGGCATTCCCATACGTCCACCATGGATTTCACACAATCCCAGATTTACAAAGGTTTGTAAACTTCGATTGTGTGAAATCACTTTAGCTCCCAGAGAATGGAATAATGAGCAGAAAATATTTTTTCTCCTCCATCTTTTCTGTTTCCATGTGTGCTCTAATCTGCAGCACCATAGAAAGAGGAAAATACCTCATGAGATTGTTTTTTGCAGGAAGCTGGCCCTTCCTTCACAAAAACAATTCTTATTTGTAAAGCAGGCAGCCTTGCACCGTAAACTCCAAATATATTTTCTTGACACATAAATATTGACATTTAATTGATAAAATGTGTTTATTTAGTTTAGGCAAGCAAAACTGACAAAGCAGGCCGAAGTTCTTCAAAGATGGCCACCGTTGTTAATAGTCAGCAGATAACCATGTTTGCTAGATTTGCTATGGGTGACTACATGTTCTGTGTTAACTATTTGCACCAAAACTGGGGTGTGAGCATTAAACACCTTCTTGTTTTTAACTGGTGCAGCTGCTTTTGATAGCACAATGCCTGCTATACTCCTAGTTACAGTGGCGGCTGCTGATGTACACGCTGTGAGATCACGTGGGCTCTGCAACCATTGTTACCTTGTCCTTGCAGAGCTAATCAGCCCGCCAAATCTACAGAGGACTGGGGCAGCAGAGATGGGAATAGTTGTACCTAGACTCCACTAACCTAAACTAGTGAGGGATCTAAGTCTGAAAGGCTATCCTGATACCTATCACACCCACGAAGACCCCATCCTAAAATATACAAATCATCCATCTTCTCCAAATAGACCACTTTTCCTGCCTTCCAATTCAAAGAGGTTAGGTTCAAGAATATGTGGTTCCCTTACTTATGTACACTTACAAGAAAAGACATATAAGTGACCACATTACTAAATCTCAAAATGTCTCTGAGTCTGAATAATTGGTTGGAAGCATTTAGAAATGAGTGAAATAGTTGAATACTACGCATACATTTTCAAACAAAACAAGACATTTTAATATATGTGCATCTCTGCCTAGTAAATCTGATGGAGAAGTTTACTTACTACTAAGTAACCCTATTGCTCGGCAACTTTGTAAAGAGTTGGGTCAGATTTAGCCCACCATAGATGTTGCTGCTCGAAAGTCTGGAGACAGGTTTCCCAAACACGGCCATAATTATTTTTTAAGCTATAGACTGCACCCGTCCCCAGGCCCCTAATCAGTAATACAGTTAGTGAGGCAACACTCAGACTTCAAAACCCTGTACTGGTACCCCCTTGCTTGTTGCTATCAGATGTCAGGCAATGATGAACCATAAATTGATAAATGAAGGAAATGTATTGGTTTGTGTTTGTATTTATTTAGCTCTTTCCATACACCTTTTGAGGCATAAAATGCTTGCTGGGTGGTCCTTTTTAAATATTCATATTAAGCACTTCCATTTGGTTATCTGAGAACCCTATTAAGTGCATGGTAGAAAGAGCATTCTTTGAAGGATGTCATTTGTGGGACACTGTGGGTGAGGTGCTTGGTGGAAGCATAGTACCTCTGCTGTCAATGTGCATAAGTGTGGGGTATACTAGACAATGTATAATGGTTGCCAACTTTTATATAGGAGGCCCAGGGCAGACATACCATATTCTCTTCCCCTGCAGGGTCTGTTACTCTCCTTCCCTTTCTCTGCAAGCAGCCAGGCAACAGGGCATAAAGTAGACCCACAGCTTCTCTTAAAAGTTGCACAGAATTCAGGTGATGTCCCCTCACTTCTCTTCTTTGCTCAAGAAAAACTTGGAACTGGAACAAAGCAGTGTGGTTTCCTTTCCACAATTATGGTCTTTATGATAAGCATAACAAGTTTGATATTTTGTGGACTTCTTGGAAAGGTGGAGCTGGCCTCTGTGACCTGTGCCATTACCACTAGAATATCAGTTGGTTATGGACTTTCCTCTGCATGTGACACCCTAATATCCTACAGGCAGTAAGGCAGTGAGGTGGAAGTGGTGATGCAACTGTGACTGTGACTAGAGTGGGAGGCAGGGTTTAGTAAGAGGAGATGGCGAGAGGAGGCACAGAGGAACGATAAGAGCCAGGGGAGAGCTGCGCGCCTTCACAGTCTAGTTGGGGCCGGTGGTGGAAGAGAAAGTAGCAGGGAGCCATAGTGGTAAGGAGCAGTGATGGTGAGGAGCAGCTGTGAAGGGCAGCTGGAGCCAGCGGCTGGAACCGGGAACCAGCCGAGAGCATAGCCGGTGAGTGAGCTGCAGCTCAGAGCAGCAGTGCGCAAGTATTGCCGTTGCTGTTGCTGCTAAGCCGCTGCTGAGTGAATGCCGCAGAAGTCCTTTGCCACCCTTTGCCATTCCTTGCTGATGGCTGCAGCCTCAGCCTTGGCCCCAAGCTGATAGTTCTCAGGGGGACAGGCTTAGGTTGCAGACTCAAATAGCCTCACACACCTGTTCCCGGTCTGACGCCGGCAACTTGCTCCTCCTGTCTGCCAGCACCAGCAGCCCTCCTTGTAGGAGGCTGGACTGGCTTGTAGTGAGTACCAAGGGGTACTTGCACCTTGCACCAGGCCCAGTTATCCCTTATTAGTGTATAGGGTGTCTAGCAGCTTAGGCTGATAGATAATGGTAGCTTAGCAAAGCAGCTCAGGCTGAACTAGGAGACGTGTGAAGCTACTACAGTACCACTTAGTGTCATATGCACAATATCATAAGAAAACACAATACACAGTTATACTAAAAATAAAGGTACTTTATTTTTATGACAATATGCCAAAGTATCTTAGAGTGTACCCTCAGTGAGAGGATAGGAAATATACACAAGATATATATACACAATAGCAAAAATATGCAGTATAGTCTTAGAAAACAGTGCAAACAATGTATAGTTACAATAGGATGCAATGGGGAAACATAGGGATAGGGGCAACACAAACCATATACTCCAGAAGTGGAATGCGAACCACGAATGGACCCCAAACCTATGTGACCTTGTAGAGGGTCGCTGGGACTATTAGAAAATAGTGAGAGTTAGAAAAATAACCCTCCCCAAGACCCTGAAAAGTGAGTGCAAAGTGCACTAAAGTTCCCCTAAGGACAAAATAGTCGTGTTAGAGGGAGAATGCAAGGAAAACACAAATCAGCAATGCAACAACGATGGATTCCTGTCTGAGGGTACCTGTGGAACAAGGGGACCAAGTCCAAAAGTCACAAGCAGCTCGGAGATGGGCAGATGCCCAAGAAATGCCAGCGGTTGGTGCAAAGAAGCTCTTACTAGGCTGAAGAACTGTGAATACTGCAGGAACGACAAGGGCTAGAGACTTCCCCTTTGGAGGATGGATCCCCCACGCCTTGGAGAGTCGTGCAGAAGTGTTTTCCCGCCGGATGGACGCCAACAAGCCTTGCTACACGCAAATCGTGCGTTTGGCGTTTTTGGACGCTGCTGGGGCCCAGGAGGGACCAGAAGGTCGCAAATTGGACCTGCAGAGAGAGGGGACGTCGAGCAAGACAAAGAGCCCTCACTGAAGCAGGTAGCACCCGGAGAAGTGCCAGAAACAGGCACTACGAGGATGCATGAAACGGTGCTCGCCGTAGTTGCACAAAGGAGTCCCACGTCGCCGGAGACCAACTTAGAAAGTCGTGCAATGCAGGTTAGAGTGCCGTGGACCCAGGCTTGGCTGTGCACGAAGGATTTCCGCCGGAAGTGCACAGGGGCCGGAGTAGCTTGCAAAGTCGCGGTTCCCAGCAATGCAGCCCAGCGAGGTGAGGCAAGGACTTACCTCCACCAAACTTGGGCTGAAGAGTCACTGGACTGTGGGGGTCACTTGGACGGTGTCGCTGGATTCGAGGGACCTCGCTCGTCGTGCTGAGAGGAGACCCAAGGGACCGGTAATGCAGCTTTTTGGTGCCTGCGGTTGCAGGGGGAAGATTCCGTCGACCCACGGGAGATTTCTTCGGAGCTTCTGGTGCAGAGAGGAGGCAGACTACCCCCACAGCATGCACAAGCAGGAAAACAGTCGAGAAGGCGGCAGGATCAGCGTTACAGAGTTGCAGTAGTCGTCTTTGCTACTATGTTGCAGGTTTGCAGGCTTCCAGCGCGGTCAGCGGTCGATTCCTTATCAGAAGGTGAAGAGGGAGATGCAGAGGAACTCGGCTGAGCTCATGCATTCGTTATCTAAAGTTTCCCCAGAGACAGAGACCCTAAATAGCCAGAAAAGAGGGTTTGGCTACCTAGGAGAGAGGAAAGGCTACTAACACCTGAAGGAGCCTATCACAAGGAGTCTCTGACGTCACCTGGTGGCACTGGCCACTCAGAGCAGTCCAGTGTGCCAGCAGCACCTCTGTTTCCAAGATGGCAGAGGTCTGGAGCACACTGGAGGAGCTCTGGACACCTCCCAGGGGAGGTGCAGGTCAGGGGAGTGGTCACTCCCCTTTCCTTTGTCCAGTTTCGCGCCAGAGCAGGGGCTAAGGGGTCCCTGAACCGGTGTAGACTGGCTTATGCAGAATTGGGCACATCTGTGCCCAACAAAGCATTTCCAGAGGCTGGGGGAGGCTACTCCTCCCCTGCCTTCACACCATTTTCCAAAGGGAGAGGGTGTCACACCCTCTCTCAGAGGAAGTTCTTTGTTCTGCCATCCTGGGCCAGGCCTGGCTGGACCCCAGGAGGGCAGCTGCCTGTCTGAGGGGTTGGCAGCAGCAGCAGCTGCAGAGAAACCCCAGGAAGGGCAGTCTGGCAGTACCAGGGTCTGTGCTACAGACCACTGGGATCATGGAATTGTACCAACAATGCCAGGATGGCATAGAGGGGGCAATTCCATGATCATAGACATGTTACATGGCCATATTCGGAGTTACCATGGTGAAGCCACATATACAGTAGGTAGTGACCTATATGTAGTGCACGCGTGTAATGGTGTCCCCGCACTCACAAAGTTCAGTGAATTGGCTCTGAACAATGTGGGGGCACCTTGGCTAGTGCCAGGGTGCCCTCACACTAAGTAACTTTGCACCTAACCTTTACCAGGTAAAGGTTAGACATATAGGTGACTTATAAGTTACTTAAGTGCAGTGTAAAATGGCTGTGAAATAACGTGGACGTTATTTCCCTCAGGCTGCAGTGGCAGGCCTGTGTAAGAATTGTCAGAGTTCCCTATGGGTGGCAAAAGAAATGCTGCAGCCCATAGGAATCTCCTGGAACCCCAATACCCTGGGTACCTCAGTACCATATACTAGGGAATTATAAGGGTGTTCCAGTAAGCCAATGTAAATTGGTAAAAATGGTCACTAGCCTGTCAGTGACAATTTGGAAAGAAATGAGAGAGCATAACCACTGAGGTTCTGATTAGCAGAGCCTCAGTGAGACAGTTAGTCACTACACAGGTAACACATTCAGGCACACTTATGAGCACTGGGGCCCTGGGTTACCAGGGTCCCAGTGACACATACAACTAAAACAACATATATACAGTGAAAAATGGGGGTAACATGCCAGGCAAGATGGTACTTTCCTACACTCCTCTTTTTCAACCCTTGCACTTCAGGCCACCTCAGGCTCACATCACAAATCTCAGCATCCCTACAAATGCCACGTTGTGCTCCTGCACCTGCGCCTGTCCCCTTCCCGCCCTCTGACCACAGTCGTCATCAGATTTTAAGGGACCAAAGGGAGGCTACAGGGACGCCAGAGCCCTAAGGCTTAAAAGTCCCAAAAAACTTGAGTACTATGGCGGATAGGTGGGTAGGGAGACTGGATTAGTAGGCACAGATACTACCAGTGATGGAAGAAGCAGCCAACAGTAGGTAGGTGAGGCTTGCACCTGTGGTAGGATCGCGACCCCCCCCTTCCACAATCTAACACCAGTCAATATTGTCAATACTGTCATTGTCTTCAACAGGCCTCCCGCCGCCGGTGTCAGCCCACAACTCTCAAACCAGGGACTTACAGATTCCTAAAGGAAAAGGAACAAAGAAAACAACATCCAGGCACCGAATGGGCAGGCACAACTAGTCGGACAACACATCACCTACATTGTACTAAAAAGCACTTAAAAACCACCATAAATCTCCTAAAACCTCCAAGCTAACTATATTTGGACTGACAGGATCCCCTAAGTGTGCCCGTGACCCCATGACTTGCATAAGGTGAAAGGTGGAGCATCAACCAACCAACCTGTGCAAAGGCCCAATTAGGGCTTTATCAGGGCTCTATCAGGGTGCCTGTCTCGGCATGCTTGTGCCCCCGGCAAGGGGCAAGGGGTCAGTTGCCCATCTCTTATGTTGCATCCATATTTTTAACTCCATCTAGCTCCATCTTGTCTCACAGAAAAGAGGAGAGGAAGGGGAAGAGCCTGAGCAAAGACCCACCAGGCACATAGCTTTAATATGAGGACAGGAAGAGTGAGATAGAGTGAAGAGGGAAGCTTGCGGCTCACCGAAGATTCCCTAGATGTAGTGGCCTCTGGAGAACAAAGGACTATCAGGTCTCCAGGAGAGATAGACACGCTCCTCTCAAAGCAATGCACAACAAGGACTGCAGAAAAAATGCCAGCTACACAAGGTGGCGGTCACAATGATACAATACTTGCAGAGGCAGTGGACGTCTCCAAGGCCTCCCTTGAGCCTACCGTCCCCATCCTATCGGGCTAAAACACTGCTAGGCCAGATTTACTAAAATGCTACAAATCTACACTGACTACTGTGAAAATGGGGAAATCAGCAAGTAATGCCAATGATAAAGACCTCCCTGCAGGGAAGCTAGAAAGTAGTGACTTTGTGGCTTCAAATGAGAATGCATTAAATATATCACATCACAAGAGTGGGATGAACTAGTTGCTTCGTACACTCCGGCGTTATCTCTGGGAGAGGACAGCAAGCTGCCAAGAATCACACACATAAACACAATGGAAAAGAAGGAAGGGACAGACAACATATGGTCCTCCCTGTTAAATACTATGCCACTCTCCATAAATGCAATGCAATACCAATCTGACAAAATGGACATGCAGTTATCACTTCTCATTCCATTGCTATACTTGTCTCAAACATCAAGACCAAGCTGTCTAATATGAATAGCCTGGTTAGAAAAGCACAGGCCAAAACACAGCCAACACAATCATGCAGCAATTGTGTGAGAAGGTAGCCTCTTTCTAGCCTTGTTACCCCCACTTTTGGCCTGTTTGTGAGTGTATGTCAGGGTGTTTGTCACTGTTTTCACTGTCTCACTGGGATCCTGATAGCCAGGCCTCAGTGCTCATAGTGAAAACACTATGTTTTCAGTATGTTTGTTATGTGTCACTGGGATCCTGCTGGTCAGGACCCCAGTGCTCATAGGTTTGTGGCCTATATGTATGTGTCACTGGGACCCTGTCACACAGGGCCCCAGTGCTCATAGGTGTGCATGTATATGTTCCCTGTGTGGTGCCTAACTGTCTCACTGAGGCTCTGCTAACCAGAACCTCAGTGGTTATGCTCTCTCATTACTTTCAAATTGTCACTAACAGGCTAGTGACCAATTTTACCAATTTACATTGGCTTACTGGGACACCCTTATAATTCCCTAGTATATGGTACTGAGGTACCCAGGGTATTGGGGTTCCAGGAGATCCCTATGGGCTGCAGCATTTCTTTTGCCACCCATAGGGAGCTCTGACAATTCTTACACAGGCCTGCCACTGCAGCCTGAGTGAAATAACGTCCACGTTATTTCACAGCCATTTTACACTGCACTTAAGTAACTTATAAGTCACCTATATGTCTAACCTTTACCTGGTAAAGGTTAGGTGCAAAGTTACTTAGTGTGAGGGCACCCTGGCACTAGCCAAGGTGCCCCCACATTGTTCAGAGCCAATTCACTGAACTTTGTGAGTGCGGGGACACCATTACACGCGTGCACTACATATAGGTCACTACCTATATGTAGCTTCACCATGGTAACTCCGAATATGGCCATGTAACATGTCTATGATCATGGAATTGCCCCCTCTATGCCATCCTGGCATTGTTGGTACAATTCCATAATCCCAGTGGTCTGTAGCACAGACCCTGGTACTGCCAGACTGCCCTTCCTGGGGTTTCACTGCAGCTGCTGCTGCTGCCAACCCCTCAGACAGGCAGCTGCCCTCCTGGGGTCCAGCCAGGCCTGGCCCAGGATGGCAGAACAAAGAACTTCCTCTGAGAGAGGGTGTGACACCCTCTCCCTTTGGAAAATGGTGTGAAGGCAGGGGAGGAGTAGCCTCCCCCAGCCTCTGGAAATGCTTTGTTGGGCACAGATGTGCCCAATTCTGCATAAGCCAGTCTACACCGGTTCAGGGACCCCTTAGCCCCTGCTCTGGCGCGAAACTGGACAAAGGAAAGGGGAGTGACCACTCCCCTGACCTGCACCTCCCCTGGGAGGTGTCCAGAGCTCCTCCAGTGTGCTCCAGACCTCTGCCATCTTGGAAACAGAGGTGCTGCTGGCACACTGGACTGCTCTGAGTGGCCAGTGCCACCAGGTGACGTCAGAGACTCCTGCTGATAGGCTCCTTCAGGTGTTAGTAGCCTTTCCTCTCTCCTAGGTAGCCAAACCCTCTTTTCTGGCTATTTAGGGTCTCTGTCTCTGGGGAAACTTGAGATAACGAATGCATGAGCTCAGCCGAGTTCCTCTGCATCTCTCTCTTCACCTTCTGATAAGGAATCGACCGCTGACCGCGCTGGAAGCCTGCAAACCTGCAACATAGTAGCAAAGACGACTACTGCAACTCTGTAACGCTGATCCTGCCGCCTTCTCGACTGTTTTCCTGCTTGTGCATGCTGTGGGGGTAGTCTGCCTCCTCTCTGCACCAGAAGCTCCGAAGAAATCTCCCGTGGGTCGACGGAATCTTCCCCCTGCAACCGCAGGCACCAAAAAGCTGCATTACCGGTCCCTTGGGTCTCCTCTCAGCACGACGAGCGAGGTCCCTCGAATCCAGCGATGCTGTCCAAGTGACCCCCACAGTCCAGTGACTCTTCAGCCCAAGTTTGGTGGAGGTAAGTCCTTGCCTCACCTCGCTGGGCTGCATTGCTGGGAACCGGGACTTTGCAGCTACTCCGGCCCCTGTGCACTTTCGGCGGAAATCCTTCATGCACAGCCAAGCCTGTGTCCACTGCACTCTAACCTGCATTGCACGACTTTCTAAGTTGGTCTCCGGCGACGTGGGACTCCTTTGTGCAACTTCGGCGAGCACCGTTTCACGCATCCTCGTAGTGCCTGTTTCTGGCACTTCTCCGGGTGCTACCTGCTTCAGTGAGGGCTCTTTGTCTTGCTCGACGTCCCTTCTCTCTGTAGGTCCAATTTGCGACTTCCTGGTCCCTCCTGGGCCCCAGCAGCGTCCAAAAACGCTAAACGCACGATTTGCATGTAGCAAGGCTTGTTGGCGTCATTCCGGCGGGAAAACACTTCTGCACGACTGTGAGAAGGTAGCCTCTTTCTAGCCTTGTTACCCCCACTTTTGGCCTGTTTGTGAGTGTATGTCAGGGTGTTTGTCACTGTTTTCACTGTCTCACTGGGATCCTGATAGCCAGGCCTCAGTGCTCATAGTGAAAACACCATGTTTTCAGTATGGTTGTTATGTGTCACTGGGATCCTGCTGGTCAGGACCCCAGTGCTCATAGGTTTGTGGCCTATATGTATGTGTCACTGGGACCCTGTCACACAGGGCCCCAGTGCTCATAGGTGTGCATGTATATGTTCCCTGTGTGGTGCCTAACTGTCTCACTGAGGCTCTGCTAACCAGAACCTCAGTGGTTATGCTCTCTCATTACTTTCAAATTGTCACTAACAGGCTAGTGACCATTTTTACCAATTTACATTGGCTTACTGGAACACCCTTATAATTCCCTAGTATATGGTACTGAGGTACCCAGGGTATTCGGGTTCCAGGAGATCCCTATGGGCTGCAGCATTTCTTTTGCCACCCATAGGGAGCTCTGACAATTCTTACACAGGCCTGCCACTGCAGCCTGAGTGAAATAACGTCCACGTTATTTCACAGCCATTTTACACTGCACTTAAGTAACTTATAAGTCACCTATATGTCTAACCTTTACCTGGTAAAGGTTAGGTGCAAAGTTACTTAGTGTGAGGGCACCCTGGCACTAGCCAAGGTGCCCCCACATTGTTCAGAGCCAATTCACTGAACTTTGTGAGTGCGGGGACACCATTACACGCGTGCACTACATATAGGTCACTACCTATATGTAGCTTCACCATGGTAACTCCGAATATGGCCATGTAACATGTCTATGATCATGGAATTGCCCCCTCTATGCCATCCTGGCATTGTTGGTACAATTCCATGATCCCAGTGGTCTGTAGCACAGACCCTGGTACTGCCAGACTGCCCTTCCTGGGGTTTCACTGCAGCTGCTGCTGCTGCCAACCCCTCAGACAGGCAGCTGCCCTCCTGGGGTCCAGCCAGGCCTGGCCCAGGATGGCAGAACAAAGAACTTCCTCTGAGAGAGGGTGTGACACCCTCTCCCTTTGGAAAATGGTGTGAAGGCAGGGGAGGAGTAGCCTCCCCCAGCCTCTGGAAATGCTTTGTTGGGCACAGATGTGCCCAATTCTGCATAAGCCAGTCTACACCGGTTCAGGGACCCCTTAGCCCCTGCTCTGGCGCGAAACTGGACAAAGGAAAGGGGAGTGACCACTCCCCTGACCTGCACCTCCCCTGGGAGGTGTCCAGAGCTCCTCCAGTGTGCTCCAGACCTCTGCCATCTTGGAAACAGAGGTGCTGCTGGCACACTGGACTGCTCTGAGTGGCCAGTGCCACCAGGTGACGTCAGAGACTCCTGCTGATAGGCTCCTTCAGGTGTTAGTAGCCTTTCCTCTCTCCTAGGTAGCCAAACCCTCTTTTCTGGCTATTTAGGGTCTCTGTCTCTGGGGAAACTTTAGATAACGAATGCATGAGCTCAGCCGAGTTCCTCTGCATCTCCCTCTTCACCTTCTGATAAGGAATCGACCGCTGACCGCGCTGGAAGCCTGCAAACCTGCAACATAGTAGCAAAGACGACTACTGCAACTCTGTAACGCTGATCCTGCCGCCTTCTCGACTGTTTTCCTGCTTGTGCATACTGTGGGGGTAGTCTGCCTCCTCTCTGCACCAGAAGCTCCGAAGAAATCTCCCGTGGGTCGACGGAATCTTCCCCCTGTAACCGCAGGCACCAAAAAGCTGCATCTCCGGTCCCTTGGGTCTCCTCTCAGCACGACGAGCGAGGTCCCTCGAATCCAGCGACACCGTCCAAGTGACCCCCACAGTCCAGTGACTCTTCAGCCCAAGTTTGGTGGAGGTAAGTCCTTGCCTCACCTCGCTGGGCTGCATTGCTGGGAACCGCGACTTTGCAAACTTCTCCGGCCCCTGTGCACTTCCGGCGGAAATCCTTCGTGCACAGCCAAGCCTGGGTCCACGGCACTCTAACCTGCATTGCACGACTTTCTAAGTTGGTCTCCGGCGACGTGGGACTCCTTTGTGCAACTTCGGCGAGCACCGTTTCACGCATCCTCGTAGTGCCTGTTTCTGGCACTTCTCCGGGTGCTACCTGCTTCAGTGAGGGCTCCTTGTCTTGCTCGACGTCCCCTCTCTCTGCAGGTCCAATTTGCGACCTCCTGGTCCCTCCTGGGCCCCAGCAGCGTCCAAAAACGCCAAACGCACGATTTGCGTGTAGCAAGGCTTGTTGGCGTCCATCCGGCGGGAAAACACTTCTGCACGACTCTCCAAGGCGTGGGGGATCCGTCCTCCAAAGGGGAAGTCTCTAACCCTTGTCGTTCCTGCAGTATTCACAGTTCTTCAGCCTAGTAAGAGCTTCTTTGCACCAACCGCTGGCATTTCTTGGGCATCTGCCCATCTCCGAGCTGCTTGTGACTTTTGGACTCGGTCCCCTTGTTCCACAGGTACCTTCAGACAGGAATCCATCGTTGTTGCATTGCTGATTTGTGTTTTCCTTGCATTCTCCCTCTAACACGACTATTTTGTCCTTAGGGGAACTTTGGTGCACTTTGCACTCACTTTTCAGGGTCTTGGGGTGGGTTATTTTACTAACTCTCACTATTTTCTAATAGTCCCAGCGACCCTCTACAAGGTCACATAGGTTTGGGGTCCATTCGTGGTTCGCATTCCACTTCTGGAGTATATGGTTTGTGTTGCCCCTATCCCTATGTTTCCCCATTGCATCCTATTGTAACTATACATTGTTTGCACTGTTTTCTAAGACTATACTGCATATTTTTGCTATTGTGTATATATATCTTGTGTATATTTCCTATCCTCTCACTGAGGGTACACTCTAAGATACTTTGGCATATTGTCATAAAAATAAAGTACCTTTATTTTTAGTATAACTGTGTATTGTGTTTTCTTATGATATTGTGCATATGACACTAAGTGGTACTGTAGTAGCTTCACACGTCTCCTAGTTCAGCCTGAGCTGCTTTGCTAAGCTACCATTATCTATCAGCCTAAGCTGCTAGACACCCTATACACTAATAAGGGATAACTGGGCCTGGTGCAAGGTGCAAGTACCCCTTGGTACTCACTACAAGCCAGTCCAGCCTCCTACATTGGTTGTGCAGTGGTGGGATAAGTGCTTGAGACTACTTACCACTCTTGTCATTGTACTTTTCATAAGAGAAAAATATACAAAACAAGGTCAGTGTATATACACATAGCCAAAAAGTTTTGCATTTCCTCTTTTCACTCTTTTCTAAGTGCTGAAAAGTACTTCTAAACTTTCAAAAAGTTCTTAAAAGTTTAAAAAGTTTTTTTCTGTCTTTCCAAAAAGTTCTGAAAACTTTTTTTTCTCTTTGTCTATCACTTTAACTCTCTCTAAAAATGTCTGGCACAGGCCAAAAAGTTGAACTGTCCAAACTTGCATATGATCACCTTAGCTGGAAAGGAGCAAGGAGTCTCTGCATAGAGAGAGGTTTGAGTGTAGGGAAGAATCCTTCCTTAGAACTGTTAATTAATATGCTTAGAGTACAGGATAAGGCCATAAGTGCCCAATCTGTAGAAAAAGTAGCTAATGGTTCTCAATCTGATCCAGGGACTCCCCCAGGAAAAGGTTCAGGAAAGAAACTTCTCAGCCTGCCCATTACTAGACAGTCTAGCATAGTTGGTACAGAGGTTGAATCACATCATACTGATGATGTGCTCTCACATTATACTGGTAGCCAAGCTGTTAGGGTGCCCTCTGTAAGGGACAGGTCTCCTTCTGTTCATTCCCATCATACCTCTGTATCTAGAAATGTCCCTCCCACCCACCCTGATGACAGATTGTTGGAAAGGGAGCTCAATAGATTGAGAGTGGAGCAAACCAGACTGGAGCTCAAGAAGCAACAGCTGGATTTGGATAGACAGTCTTTAGAAATAGAGAGGGAAAGACAGAAAATGGGTTTAGATACCCATGGTGGCAGCAGCAGTATTCCCCATAGTCATCCTGCAAAAGAGCATGATTCCAGGAATCTGCATAAGATAGTTCCCCCTTACAAGGAGGGGGATGACATTAACAAGTGGTTTGCTGCACTTGAGAGGGCCTGTGCTGTACAGGATGTCCCTCAAAGGCAGTGGGCTGCTATCCTATGGCTATCATTTACTGGAAAAGGTAGGGATAGGCTCCTTACTGTAAAAGAAAATGATGCTAACAATTTCCAAGTTCTTAAGAATGCACTCCTGGATGGTTATGGCTTAACCACTGAACAGTACAGGATCAAGTTCAGAGATACCAAAAAGGAGTCTTCACAAGACTGGGTTGATTTCATTGACCAGGCAGTGAAGGCCTTGGAGGGGTGGTTACATGGCAGTAAAGTTACTGATTATGACAGCCTGTATAACTTAATCCTGAGAGAGCATATTCTTAATAATTGTGTGTCTGATTTGTTGCACCAGTACCTGGTAGACTCTGATCTGACCTCTCCCCAAGAATTGGGAAAAAAGGCAGACAAATGGGTCAGAACAAGGGTGAACAGAAAAGTTCATTCAGGGGGTGACAAAGATGGCAATAAGAAGAAAGATGGTGAAAAATCTCAAGATAAGCATGGGGATAAGGGTAAAACCAAAGATCCCACTTCAAATCTTAAACACTCTTCAGAGGGTGGGGATAAAACAAATTCTTCCTCTTCTTCCCAACCTGCACACATTAAAAAGCCTTGGTGCTTTGTGTGTAAAAACAGAGGCCATAGGCCAGGGGATAAGTCCTGTCCAGGTAAACCCCCTGAGCCTACCACCACTAATACAGCAAGCTCTAGTGCCCCTAGCAGTAGTGGTACTAGTGGTGGGACTGCTGGCAACAGTCAAGCAAAGGGTGTAGTTGGGTTCACTTATGGGTCCATAGTGGAAACTGATGTAATCAGTCCCAAGACAGTTTCTGTCACACCTAGTGGCATTGGCCTTGCCACACTGGCTGCTTGTCCCCTTACAATGGATAAGTACAGGCAGACAGTTTCAATAAATGGTGTTGAGGCCTTGGCCTACAGGGACACAGGTGCCAGTTTCACTTTGGTGACTGAAAACCTAGTGCCTCCTGAACAACACATCATTGGACAACAGTATAAGATTATTGATGTCCATAACTCCACTAAGTTTCTTCCCTTAGCTATAATTCAGTTTAGTTGGGGTGGAGTTACTGGCCCTAAGCAGGTGGTGGTATCACCTAGCTTACCTGTAGACTGTCTCTTAGGTAATGACCTAGAGGCCTCAGGTTGGGCTGATGTAGAGTTTTATGCCCATGCAGCCATGCTGGGCATCCCTGAGGAATTGTTCCCTCTCATTTCAAGTGAAATGAAAAAGCAAAGGAGAGAAGGCCTGAAAACTCAGGATCCCTCTCCATCAACAGGTAAAAAGGGTATCACAGTATCCCCTAACCACCCTACCATTCAGGATACTATTCCTTTGGTGGGAGAAACCTCTCCTGGGGTGGCACCTGTTCCAAGGGAATCATCAGCTGGCAAAGCTGGACTCCCTGAGGTGGAAGTACCTCTCTGTGGGATAACTAACATTGGTGAGAAAAACAGCACCATTTTAGTTAACATGGAGCATCCCTCCAACCCTCCCAGAGAAACTTTAGTGCAGAAACCCTGCACTACCTCACAACACTTAGGACAGCATCCCTGCCCTAGTGTGGAGCTCATAGGACAGCATCCCTGCCCTGCTCCAACTCAAGAGAAACAGCATCCCTGTTCTCTCTTCCAGCCAGATGGACAAAGTGTTTGCCCAGCTATGGCTTTTCTGAGACAGCATCCCTGTCTGGCATTTCCATCACTACAAATAGGTTCAGTGGACAATTCCCACTGCTCTAAACTAAAACTTACTGATAGAAACTCTGAAAATACATCTTCACATTGTTGCTTAGCTAAAAAACTTCAAACAGGGTGGTTTACATCCCCACAGGGAAGTAACCATATAGTGGATGATAAAGGGAGTAACCAGTCTATTGCAGAGCTACTCTCTACTTATCACCACTTAGACAATAAAGTCTCAACTGGCCAAGGTTAGCCTTATTGTCCTTCGTTTGGGGGGGGGTTGTGTGAGAAGGTAGCCTCTTTCTAGCCTTGTTACCCCCACTTTTGGCCTGTTTGTGAGTGTATGTCAGGGTGTTTGTCACTGTTTTCACTGTCTCACTGGGATCCTGATAGCCAGGCCTCAGTGCTCATAGTGAAAACACCATGTTTTCAGTATGGTTGTTATGTGTCACTGGGATCCTGCTGGTCAGGACCCCAGTGCTCATAGGTTTGTGGCCTATATGTATGTGTCACTGGGACCCTGTCACACAGGGCCCCAGTGCTCATAGGTGTGCATGTATATGTTCCCTGTGTGGTGCCTAACTGTCTCACTGAGGCTCTGCTAACCAGAACCTCAGTGGTTATGCTCTCTCATTACTTTCAAATTGTCACTAACAGGCTAGTGACCATTTTTACCAATTTACATTGGCTTACTGGAACACCCTTATAATTCCCTAGTATATGGTACTGAGGTACCCAGGGTATTCGGGTTCCAGGAGATCCCTATGGGCTGCAGCATTTCTTTTGCCACCCATAGGGAGCTCTGACAATTCTTACACAGGCCTGCCACTGCAGCCTGAGTGAAATAACGTCCACGTTATTTCACAGCCATTTTACACTGCACTTAAGTAACTTATAAGTCACCTATATGTCTAACCTTTACCTGGTAAAGGTTAGGTGCAAAGTTACTTAGTGTGAGGGCACCCTGGCACTAGCCAAGGTGCCCCCACATTGTTCAGAGCCAATTCACTGAACTTTGTGAGTGCGGGGACACCATTACACGCGTGCACTACATATAGGTCACTACCTATATGTAGCTTCACCATGGTAACTCCGAATATGGCCATGTAACATGTCTATGATCATGGAATTGCCCCCTCTATGCCATCCTGGCATTGTTGGTACAATTCCATGATCCCAGTGGTCTGTAGCACAGACCCTGGTACTGCCAGACTGCCCTTCCTGGGGTTTCACTGCAGCTGCTGCTGCTGCCAACCCCTCAGACAGGCAGCTGCCCTCCTGGGGTCCAGCCAGGCCTGGCCCAGGATGGCAGAACAAAGAACTTCCTCTGAGAGAGGGTGTGACACCCTCTCCCTTTGGAAAATGGTGTGAAGGCAGGGGAGGAGTAGCCTCCCCCAGCCTCTGGAAATGCTTTGTTGGGCACAGATGTGCCCAATTCTGCATAAGCCAGTCTACACCGGTTCAGGGACCCCTTAGCCCCTGCTCTGGCGCGAAACTGGACAAAGGAAAGGGGAGTGACCACTCCCCTGACCTGCACCTCCCCTGGGAGGTGTCCAGAGCTCCTCCAGTGTGCTCCAGACCTCTGCCATCTTGGAAACAGAGGTGCTGCTGGCACACTGGACTGCTCTGAGTGGCCAGTGCCACCAGGTGACGTCAGAGACTCCTGCTGATAGGCTCCTTCAGGTGTTAGTAGCCTTTCCTCTCTCCTAGGTAGCCAAACCCTCTTTTCTGGCTATTTAGGGTCTCTGTCTCTGGGGAAACTTTAGATAACGAATGCATGAGCTCAGCCGAGTTCCTCTGCATCTCCCTCTTCACCTTCTGATAAGGAATCGACCGCTGACCGCGCTGGAAGCCTGCAAACCTGCAACATAGTAGCAAAGACGACTACTGCAACTCTGTAACGCTGATCCTGCCGCCTTCTCGACTGTTTTCCTGCTTGTGCATACTGTGGGGGTAGTCTGCCTCCTCTCTGCACCAGAAGCTCCGAAGAAATCTCCCGTGGGTCGACGGAATCTTCCCCCTGTAACCGCAGGCACCAAAAAGCTGCATCTCCGGTCCCTTGGGTCTCCTCTCAGCACGACGAGCGAGGTCCCTCGAATCCAGCGACACCGTCCAAGTGACCCCCACAGTCCAGTGACTCTTCAGCCCAAGTTTGGTGGAGGTAAGTCCTTGCCTCACCTCGCTGGGCTGCATTGCTGGGAACCCCGACTTTGCAAACTTCTCCGGCCCCTGTGCACTTCCGGCGGAAATCCTTCGTGCACAGCCAAGCCTGGGTCCACGGCACTCTAACCTGCATTGCACGACTTTCTAAGTTGGTCTCCGGCGACGTGGGACTCCTTTGTGCAACTTCGGCGAGCACCGTTTCACGCATCCTCGTAGTGCCTGTTTCTGGCACTTCTCCGGGTGCTACCTGCTTCAGTGAGGGCTCCTTGTCTTGCTCGACGTCCCCTCTCTCTGCAGGTCCAATTTGCGACCTCCTGGTCCCTCCTGGGCCCCAGCAGCGTCCAAAAACGCCAAACGCACGATTTGCGTGTAGCAAGGCTTGTTGGCGTCCATCCGGCGGGAAAACACTTCTGCACGACTCTCCAAGGCGTGGGGGATCCGTCCTGCAAAGGGGAAGTCTCTAACCCTTGTCGTTCCTGCAGTATTCACAGTTCTTCAGCCTAGTAAGAGCTTCTTTGCACCAACCGCTGGCATTTCTTGGGCATCTGCCCATCTCCGAGCTGCTTGTGACTTTTGGACTCGGTCCCCTTGTTCCACAGGTACCTTCAGACAGGAATCCATCGTTGTTGCATTGCTGATTTGTGTTTTCCTTGCATTCTCCCTCTAACACGACTATTTTGTCCTTAGGGGAACTTTGGTGCACTTTGCACTCACTTTTCAGGGTCTTGGGGTGGGTTATTTTACTAACTCTCACTATTTTCTAATAGTCCCAGCGACCCTCTACAAGGTCACATAGGTTTGGGGTCCATTCGTGGTTCGCATTCCACTTCTGGAGTATATGGTTTGTGTTGCCCCTATCCCTATGTTTCCCCATTGCATCCTATTGTAACTATACATTGTTTGCACTGTTTTCTAAGACTATACTGCATATTTTTGCTATTGTGTATATATATCTTGTGTATATTTCCTATCCTCTCACTGAGGGTACACTCTAAGATACTTTGGCATATTGTCATAAAAATAAAGTACCTTTATTTTTAGTATAACTGTGTATTGTGTTTTCTTATGATATTGTGCATATGACACTAAGTGGTACTGTAGTAGCTTCACACGTCTCCTAGTTCAGCCTGAGCTGCTTTGCTAAGCTACCATTATCTATCAGCCTAAGCTGCTAGACACCCTATACACTAATAAGGGATAACTGGGCCTGGTGCAAGGTGCAAGTACCCCTTGGTACTCACTACAAGCCAGTCCAGCCTCCTACATTGGTTGTGCAGTGGTGGGATAAGTGCTTGAGACTACTTACCACTCTTGTCATTGTACTTTTCATAAGAGAAAAATATACAAAACAAGGTCAGTGTATATACACATAGCCAAAAAGTTTTGCATTTCCTCTTTTCACTCTTTTCTAAGTGCTGAAAAGTACTTCTAAACTTTCAAAAAGTTCTTAAAAGTTTAAAAAGTTTTTTTCTGTCTTTCCAAAAAGTTCTGAAAACTTTTTTTTCTCTTTGTCTATCACTTTAACTCTCTCTAAAAATGTCTGGCACAGGCCAAAAAGTTGAACTGTCCAAACTTGCATATGATCACCTTAGCTGGAAAGGAGCAAGGAGTCTCTGCATAGAGAGAGGTTTGAGTGTAGGGAAGAATCCTTCCTTAGAACTGTTAATTAATATGCTTAGAGTACAGGATAAGGCCATAAGTGCCCAATCTGTAGAAAAAGTAGCTAATGGTTCTCAATCTGATCCAGGGACTCCCCCAGGAAAAGGTTCAGGAAAGAAACTTCTCAGCCTGCCCATTACTAGACAGTCTAGCATAGTTGGTACAGAGGTTGAATCACATCATACTGATGATGTGCTCTCACATTATACTGGTAGCCAAGCTGTTAGGGTGCCCTCTGTAAGGGACAGGTCTCCTTCTGTTCATTCCCATCATACCTCTGTATCTAGAAATGTCCCTCCCACCCACCCTGATGACAGATTGTTGGAAAGGGAGCTCAATAGATTGAGAGTGGAGCAAACCAGACTGGAGCTCAAGAAGCAACAGCTGGATTTGGATAGACAGTCTTTAGAAATAGAGAGGGAAAGACAGAAAATGGGTTTAGATACCCATGGTGGCAGCAGCAGTATTCCCCATAGTCATCCTGCAAAAGAGCATGATTCCAGGAATCTGCATAAGATAGTTCCCCCTTACAAGGAGGGGGATGACATTAACAAGTGGTTTGCTGCACTTGAGAGGGCCTGTGCTGTACAGGATGTCCCTCAAAGGCAGTGGGCTGCTATCCTATGGCTATCATTTACTGGAAAAGGTAGGGATAGGCTCCTTACTGTAAAAGAAAATGATGCTAACAATTTCCAAGTTCTTAAGAATGCACTCCTGGATGGTTATGGCTTAACCACTGAACAGTACAGGATCAAGTTCAGAGATACCAAAAAGGAGTCTTCACAAGACTGGGTTGATTTCATTGACCAGGCAGTGAAGGCCTTGGAGGGGTGGTTACATGGCAGTAAAGTTACTGATTATGACAGCCTGTATAACTTAATCCTGAGAGAGCATATTCTTAATAATTGTGTGTCTGATTTGTTGCACCAGTACCTGGTAGACTCTGATCTGACCTCTCCCCAAGAATTGGGAAAAAAGGCAGACAAATGGGTCAGAACAAGGGTGAACAGAAAAGTTCATTCAGGGGGTGACAAAGATGGCAATAAGAAGAAAGATGGTGAAAAATCTCAAGATAAGCATGGGGATAAGGGTAAAACCAAAGATCCCACTTCAAATCTTAAACACTCTTCAGAGGGTGGGGATAAAACAAATTCTTCCTCTTCTTCCCAACCTGCACACATTAAAAAGCCTTGGTGCTTTGTGTGTAAAAACAGAGGCCATAGGCCAGGGGATAAGTCCTGTCCAGGTAAACCCCCTGAGCCTACCACCACTAATACAGCAAGCTCTAGTGCCCCTAGCAGTAGTGGTACTAGTGGTGGGACTGCTGGCAACAGTCAAGCAAAGGGTGTAGTTGGGTTCACTTATGGGTCCATAGTGGAAACTGATGTAATCAGTCCCAAGACAGTTTCTGTCACACCTAGTGGCATTGGCCTTGCCACACTGGCTGCTTGTCCCCTTACAATGGATAAGTACAGGCAGACAGTTTCAATAAATGGTGTTGAGGCCTTGGCCTACAGGGACACAGGTGCCAGTTTCACTTTGGTGACTGAAAACCTAGTGCCTCCTGAACAACACATCATTGGACAACAGTATAAGATTATTGATGTCCATAACTCCACTAAGTTTCTTCCCTTAGCTATAATTCAGTTTAGTTGGGGTGGAGTTACTGGCCCTAAGCAGGTGGTGGTATCACCTAGCTTACCTGTAGACTGTCTCTTAGGTAATGACCTAGAGGCCTCAGGTTGGGCTGATGTAGAGTTTTATGCCCATGCAGCCATGCTGGGCATCCCTGAGGAATTGTTCCCTCTCATTTCAAGTGAAATGAAAAAGCAAAGGAGAGAAGGCCTGAAAACTCAGGATCCCTCTCCATCAACAGGTAAAAAGGGTATCACAGTATCCCCTAACCACCCTACCATTCAGGATACTATTCCTTTGGTGGGAGAAACCTCTCCTGGGGTGGCACCTGTTCCAAGGGAATCATCAGCTGGCAAAGCTGGACTCCCTGAGGTGGAAGTACCTCTCTGTGGGATAACTAACATTGGTGAGAAAAACAGCACCATTTTAGTTAACATGGAGCATCCCTCCAACCCTCCCAGAGAAACTTTAGTGCAGAAACCCTGCACTACCTCACAACACTTAGGACAGCATCCCTGCCCTAGTGTGGAGCTCATAGGACAGCATCCCTGCCCTGCTCCAACTCAAGAGAAACAGCATCCCTGTTCTCTCTTCCAGCCAGATGGACAAAGTGTTTGCCCAGCTATGGCTTTTCTGAGACAGCATCCCTGTCTGGCATTTCCATCACTACAAATAGGTTCAGTGGACAATTCCCACTGCTCTAAACTAAAACTTACTGATAGAAACTCTGAAAATACATCTTCACATTGTTGCTTAGCTAAAAAACTTCAAACAGGGTGGTTTACATCCCCACAGGGAAGTAACCATATAGTGGATGATAAAGGGAGTAACCAGTCTATTGCAGAGCTACTCTCTACTTATCACCACTTAGACAATAAAGTCTCAACTGGCCAAGGTTAGCCTTATTGTCCTTCGTTTGGGGGGGGGTTGTGTGAGAAGGTAGCCTCTTTCTAGCCTTGTTACCCCCACTTTTGGCCTGTTTGTGAGTGTATGTCAGGGTGTTTGTCACTGTTTTCACTGTCTCACTGGGATCCTGATAGCCAGGCCTCAGTGCTCATAGTGAAAACACCATGTTTTCAGTATGGTTGTTATGTGTCACTGGGATCCTGCTGGTCAGGACCCCAGTGCTCATAGGTTTGTGGCCTATATGTATGTGTCACTGGGACCCTGTCACACAGGGCCCCAGTGCTCATAGGTGTGCATGTATATGTTCCCTGTGTGGTGCCTAACTGTCTCACTGAGGCTCTGCTAACCAGAACCTCAGTGGTTATGCTCTCTCATTACTTTCAAATTGTCACTAACAGGCTAGTGACCATTTTTACCAATTTACATTGGCTTACTGGAACACCCTTATAATTCCCTAGTATATGGTACTGAGGTACCCAGGGTATTCGGGTTCCAGGAGATCCCTATGGGCTGCAGCATTTCTTTTGCCACCCATAGGGAGCTCTGACAATTCTTACACAGGCCTGCCACTGCAGCCTGAGTGAAATAACGTCCACGTTATTTCACAGCCATTTTACACTGCACTTAAGTAACTTATAAGTCACCTATATGTCTAACCTTTACCTGGTAAAGGTTAGGTGCAAAGTTACTTAGTGTGAGGGCACCCTGGCACTAGCCAAGGTGCCCCCACATTGTTCAGAGCCAATTCACTGAACTTTGTGAGTGCGGGGACACCATTACACGCGTGCACTACATATAGGTCACTACCTATATGTAGCTTCACCATGGTAACTCCGAATATGGCCATGTAACATGTCTATGATCATGGAATTGCCCCCTCTATGCCATCCTGGCATTGTTGGTACAATTCCATGATCCCAGTGGTCTGTAGCACAGACCCTGGTACTGCCAGACTGCCCTTCCTGGGGTTTCACTGCAGCTGCTGCTGCTGCCAACCCCTCAGACAGGCAGCTGCCCTCCTGGGGTCCAGCCAGGCCTGGCCCAGGATGGCAGAACAAAGAACTTCCTCTGAGAGAGGGTGTGACACCCTCTCCCTTTGGAAAATGGTGTGAAGGCAGGGGAGGAGTAGCCTCCCCCAGCCTCTGGAAATGCTTTGTTGGGCACAGATGTGCCCAATTCTGCATAAGCCAGTCTACACCGGTTCAGGGACCCCTTAGCCCCTGCTCTGGCGCGAAACTGGACAAAGGAAAGGGGAGTGACCACTCCCCTGACCTGCACCTCCCCTGGGAGGTGTCCAGAGCTCCTCCAGTGTGCTCCAGACCTCTGCCATCTTGGAAACAGAGGTGCTGCTGGCACACTGGACTGCTCTGAGTGGCCAGTGCCACCAGGTGACGTCAGAGACTCCTGCTGATAGGCTCCTTCAGGTGTTAGTAGCCTTTCCTCTCTCCTAGGTAGCCAAACCCTCTTTTCTGGCTATTTAGGGTCTCTGTCTCTGGGGAAACTTTAGATAACGAATGCATGAGCTCAGCCGAGTTCCTCTGCATCTCCCTCTTCACCTTCTGATAAGGAATCGACCGCTGACCGCGCTGGAAGCCTGCAAACCTGCAACATAGTAGCAAAGACGACTACTGCAACTCTGTAACGCTGATCCTGCCGCCTTCTCGACTGTTTTCCTGCTTGTGCATACTGTGGGGGTAGTCTGCCTCCTCTCTGCACCAGAAGCTCCGAAGAAATCTCCCGTGGGTCGACGGAATCTTCCCCCTGTAACCGCAGGCACCAAAAAGCTGCATCTCCGGTCCCTTGGGTCTCCTCTCAGCACGACGAGCGAGGTCCCTCGAATCCAGCGACACCGTCCAAGTGACCCCCACAGTCCAGTGACTCTTCAGCCCAAGTTTGGTGGAGGTAAGTCCTTGCCTCACCTCGCTGGGCTGCATTGCTGGGAACCCCGACTTTGCAAACTTCTCCGGCCCCTGTGCACTTCCGGCGGAAATCCTTCGTGCACAGCCAAGCCTGGGTCCACGGCACTCTAACCTGCATTGCACGACTTTCTAAGTTGGTCTCCGGCGACGTGGGACTCCTTTGTGCAACTTCGGCGAGCACCGTTTCACGCATCCTCGTAGTGCCTGTTTCTGGCACTTCTCCGGGTGCTACCTGCTTCAGTGAGGGCTCCTTGTCTTGCTCGACGTCCCCTCTCTCTGCAGGTCCAATTTGCGACCTCCTGGTCCCTCCTGGGCCCCAGCAGCGTCCAAAAACGCCAAACGCACGATTTGCGTGTAGCAAGGCTTGTTGGCGTCCATCCGGCGGGAAAACACTTCTGCACGACTCTCCAAGGCGTGGGGGATCCGTCCTCCAAAGGGGAAGTCTCTAACCCTTGTCGTTCCTGCAGTATTCACAGTTCTTCAGCCTAGTAAGAGCTTCTTTGCACCAACCGCTGGCATTTCTTGGGCATCTGCCCATCTCCGAGCTGCTTGTGACTTTTGGACTCGGTCCCCTTGTTCCACAGGTACCTTCAGACAGGAATCCATCGTTGTTGCATTGCTGATTTGTGTTTTCCTTGCATTCTCCCTCTAACACGACTATTTTGTCCTTAGGGGAACTTTGGTGCACTTTGCACTCACTTTTCAGGGTCTTGGGGTGGGTTATTTTACTAACTCTCACTATTTTCTAATAGTCCCAGCGACCCTCTACAAGGTCACATAGGTTTGGGGTCCATTCGTGGTTCGCATTCCACTTCTGGAGTATATGGTTTGTGTTGCCCCTATCCCTATGTTTCCCCATTGCATCCTATTGTAACTATACATTGTTTGCACTGTTTTCTAAGACTATACTGCATATTTTTGCTATTGTGTATATATATCTTGTGTATATTTCCTATCCTCTCACTGAGGGTACACTCTAAGATACTTTGGCATATTGTCATAAAAATAAAGTACCTTTATTTTTAGTATAACTGTGTATTGTGTTTTCTTATGATATTGTGCATATGACACTAAGTGGTACTGTAGTAGCTTCACACGTCTCCTAGTTCAGCCTGAGCTGCTTTGCTAAGCTACCATTATCTATCAGCCTAAGCTGCTAGACACCCTATACACTAATAAGGGATAACTGGGCCTGGTGCAAGGTGCAAGTACCCCTTGGTACTCACTACAAGCCAGTCCAGCCTCCTACATTGGTTGTGCAGTGGTGGGATAAGTGCTTGAGACTACTTACCACTCTTGTCATTGTACTTTTCATAAGAGAAAAATATACAAAACAAGGTCAGTGTATATACACATAGCCAAAAAGTTTTGCATTTCCTCTTTTCACTCTTTTCTAAGTGCTGAAAAGTACTTCTAAACTTTCAAAAAGTTCTTAAAAGTTTAAAAAGTTTTTTTCTGTCTTTCCAAAAAGTTCTGAAAACTTTTTTTTCTCTTTGTCTATCACTTTAACTCTCTCTAAAAATGTCTGGCACAGGCCAAAAAGTTGAACTGTCCAAACTTGCATATGATCACCTTAGCTGGAAAGGAGCAAGGAGTCTCTGCATAGAGAGAGGTTTGAGTGTAGGGAAGAATCCTTCCTTAGAACTGTTAATTAATATGCTTAGAGTACAGGATAAGGCCATAAGTGCCCAATCTGTAGAAAAAGTAGCTAATGGTTCTCAATCTGATCCAGGGACTCCCCCAGGAAAAGGTTCAGGAAAGAAACTTCTCAGCCTGCCCATTACTAGACAGTCTAGCATAGTTGGTACAGAGGTTGAATCACATCATACTGATGATGTGCTCTCACATTATACTGGTAGCCAAGCTGTTAGGGTGCCCTCTGTAAGGGACAGGTCTCCTTCTGTTCATTCCCATCATACCTCTGTATCTAGAAATGTCCCTCCCACCCACCCTGATGACAGATTGTTGGAAAGGGAGCTCAATAGATTGAGAGTGGAGCAAACCAGACTGGAGCTCAAGAAGCAACAGCTGGATTTGGATAGACAGTCTTTAGAAATAGAGAGGGAAAGACAGAAAATGGGTTTAGATACCCATGGTGGCAGCAGCAGTATTCCCCATAGTCATCCTGCAAAAGAGCATGATTCCAGGAATCTGCATAAGATAGTTCCCCCTTACAAGGAGGGGGATGACATTAACAAGTGGTTTGCTGCACTTGAGAGGGCCTGTGCTGTACAGGATGTCCCTCAAAGGCAGTGGGCTGCTATCCTATGGCTATCATTTACTGGAAAAGGTAGGGATAGGCTCCTTACTGTAAAAGAAAATGATGCTAACAATTTCCAAGTTCTTAAGAATGCACTCCTGGATGGTTATGGCTTAACCACTGAACAGTACAGGATCAAGTTCAGAGATACCAAAACGGAGTCTTCACAAGACTGGGTTGATTTCATTGACCAGGCAGTGAAGGCCTTGGAGGGGTGGTTACATGGCAGTAAAGTTACTGATTATGACAGCCTGTATAACTTAATCCTGAGAGAGCATATTCTTAATAATTGTGTGTCTGATTTGTTGCACCAGTACCTGGTAGACTCTGATCTGACCTCTCCCCAAGAATTGGGAAAAAAGGCAGACAAATGGGTCAGAACAAGGGTGAACAGAAAAGTTCATTCAGGGGGTGACAAAGATGGCAATAAGAAGAAAGATGGTGAAAAATCTCAAGATAAGCATGGGGATAAGGGTAAAACCAAAGATCCCACTTCAAATCTTAAACACTCTTCAGAGGGTGGGGATAAAACAAATTCTTCCTCTTCTTCCCAACCTGCACACATTAAAAAGCCTTGGTGCTTTGTGTGTAAAAACAGAGGCCATAGGCCAGGGGATAAGTCCTGTCCAGGTAAACCCCCTGAGCCTACCACCACTAATACAGCAAGCTCTAGTGCCCCTAGCAGTAGTGGTACTAGTGGTGGGACTGCTGGCAACAGTCAAGCAAAGGGTGTAGTTGGGTTCACTTATGGGTCCATAGTGGAAACTGATGTAATCAGTCCCAAGACAGTTTCTGTCACACCTAGTGGCATTGGCCTTGCCACACTGGCTGCTTGTCCCCTTACAATGGATAAGTACAGGCAGACAGTTTCAATAAATGGTGTTGAGGCCTTGGCCTACAGGGACACAGGTGCCAGTTTCACTTTGGTGACTGAAAACCTAGTGCCTCCTGAACAACACATCATTGGACAACAGTATAAGATTATTGATGTCCATAACTCCACTAAGTTTCTTCCCTTAGCTATAATTCAGTTTAGTTGGGGTGGAGTTACTGGCCCTAAGCAGGTGGTGGTATCACCTAGCTTACCTGTAGACTGTCTCTTAGGTAATGACCTAGAGGCCTCAGGTTGGGCTGATGTAGAGTTTTATGCCCATGCAGCCATGCTGGGCATCCCTGAGGAATTGTTCCCTCTCATTTCAAGTGAAATGAAAAAGCAAAGGAGAGAAGGCCTGAAAACTCAGGATCCCTCTCCATCAACAGGTAAAAAGGGTATCACAGTATCCCCTAACCACCCTACCATTCAGGATACTATTCCTTTGGTGGGAGAAACCTCTCCTGGGGTGGCACCTGTTCCAAGGGAATCATCAGCTGGCAAAGCTGGACTCCCTGAGGTGGAAGTACCTCTCTGTGGGATAACTAACATTGGTGAGAAAAACAGCACCATTTTAGTTAACATGGAGCATCCCTCCAACCCTCCCAGAGAAACTTTAGTGCAGAAACCCTGCACTACCTCACAACACTTAGGACAGCATCCCTGCCCTAGTGTGGAGCTCATAGGACAGCATCCCTGCCCTGCTCCAACTCAAGAGAAACAGCATCCCTGTTCTCTCTTCCAGCCAGATGGACAAAGTGTTTGCCCAGCTATGGCTTTTCTGAGACAGCATCCCTGTCTGGCATTTCCATCACTACAAATAGGTTCAGTGGACAATTCCCACTGCTCTAAACTAAAACTTACTGATAGAAACTCTGAAAATACATCTTCACATTGTTGCTTAGCTAAAAAACTTCAAACAGGGTGGTTTACATCCCCACAGGGAAGTAACCATATAGTGGATGATAAAGGGAGTAACCAGTCTATTGCAGAGCTACTCTCTACTTATCACCACTTAGACAATAAAGTCTCAACTGGCCAAGGTTAGCCTTATTGTCCTTCGTTTGGGGGGGGGTTGTGTGAGAAGGTAGCCTCTTTCTAGCCTTGTTACCCCCACTTTTGGCCTGTTTGTGAGTGTATGTCAGGGTGTTTGTCACTGTTTTCACTGTCTCACTGGGATCCTGATAGCCAGGCCTCAGTGCTCATAGTGAAAACACCATGTTTTCAGTATGGTTGTTATGTGTCACTGGGATCCTGCTGGTCAGGACCCCAGTGCTCATAGGTTTGTGGCCTATATGTATGTGTCACTGGGACCCTGTCACACAGGGCCCCAGTGCTCATAGGTGTGCATGTATATGTTCCCTGTGTGGTGCCTAACTGTCTCACTGAGGCTCTGCTAACCAGAACCTCAGTGGTTATGCTCTCTCATTACTTTCAAATTGTCACTAACAGGCTAGTGACCATTTTTACCAATTTACATTGGCTTACTGGAACACCCTTATAATTCCCTAGTATATGGTACTGAGGTACCCAGGGTATTCGGGTTCCAGGAGATCCCTATGGGCTGCAGCATTTCTTTTGCCACCCATAGGGAGCTCTGACAATTCTTACACAGGCCTGCCACTGCAGCCTGAGTGAAATAACGTCCACGTTATTTCACAGCCATTTTACACTGCACTTAAGTAACTTATAAGTCACCTATATGTCTAACCTTTACCTGGTAAAGGTTAGGTGCAAAGTTACTTAGTGTGAGGGCACCCTGGCACTAGCCAAGGTGCCCCCACATTGTTCAGAGCCAATTCACTGAACTTTGTGAGTGCGGGGACACCATTACACGCGTGCACTACATATAGGTCACTACCTATATGTAGCTTCACCATGGTAACTCCGAATATGGCCATGTAACATGTCTATGATCATGGAATTGCCCCCTCTATGCCATCCTGGCATTGTTGGTACAATTCCATGATCCCAGTGGTCTGTAGCACAGACCCTGGTACTGCCAGACTGCCCTTCCTGGGGTTTCACTGCAGCTGCTGCTGCTGCCAACCCCTCAGACAGGCAGCTGCCCTCCTGGGGTCCAGCCAGGCCTGGCCCAGGATGGCAGAACAAAGAACTTCCTCTGAGAGAGGGTGTGACACCCTCTCCCTTTGGAAAATGGTGTGAAGGCAGGGGAGGAGTAGCCTCCCCCAGCCTCTGGAAATGCTTTGTTGGGCACAGATGTGCCCAATTCTGCATAAGCCAGTCTACACCGGTTCAGGGACCCCTTAGCCCCTGCTCTGGCGCGAAACTGGACAAAGGAAAGGGGAGTGACCACTCCCCTGACCTGCACCTCCCCTGGGAGGTGTCCAGAGCTCCTCCAGTGTGCTCCAGACCTCTGCCATCTTGGAAACAGAGGTGCTGCTGGCACACTGGACTGCTCTGAGTGGCCAGTGCCACCAGGTGACGTCAGAGACTCCTGCTGATAGGCTCCTTCAGGTGTTAGTAGCCTTTCCTCTCTCCTAGGTAGCCAAACCCTCTTTTCTGGCTATTTAGGGTCTCTGTCTCTGGGGAAACTTTAGATAACGAATGCATGAGCTCAGCCGAGTTCCTCTGCATCTCCCTCTTCACCTTCTGATAAGGAATCGACCGCTGACCGCGCTGGAAGCCTGCAAACCTGCAACATAGTAGCAAAGACGACTACTGCAACTCTGTAACGCTGATCCTGCCGCCTTCTCGACTGTTTTCCTGCTTGTGCATACTGTGGGGGTAGTCTGCCTCCTCTCTGCACCAGAAGCTCCGAAGAAATCTCCCGTGGGTCGACGGAATCTTCCCCCTGTAACCGCAGGCACCAAAAAGCTGCATCTCCGGTCCCTTGGGTCTCCTCTCAGCACGACGAGCGAGGTCCCTCGAATCCAGCGACACCGTCCAAGTGACCCCCACAGTCCAGTGACTCTTCAGCCCAAGTTTGGTGGAGGTAAGTCCTTGCCTCACCTCGCTGGGCTGCATTGCTGGGAACCGCGACTTTGCAAACTTCTCCGGCCCCTGTGCACTTCCGGCGGAAATCCTTCGTGCACAGCCAAGCCTGGGTCCACGGCACTCTAACCTGCATTGCACGACTTTCTAAGTTGGTCTCCGGCGACGTGGGACTCCTTTGTGCAACTTCGGCGAGCACCGTTTCACGCATCCTCGTAGTGCCTGTTTCTGGCACTTCTCCGGGTGCTACCTGCTTCAGTGAGAGCTCCTTGTCTTGCTCGACGTCCCCTCTCTCTGCAGGTCCAATTTGCGACCTCCTGGTCCCTCCTGGGCCCCAGCAGCGTCCAAAAACGCCAAACGCACGATTTGCGTGTAGCAAGGCTTGTTGGCGTCCATCCGGCGGGAAAACACTTCTGCACGACTCTCCAAGGCGTGGGGGATCCGTCCTCCAAAGGGGAAGTCTCTAACCCTTGTCGTTCCTGCAGTATTCACAGTTCTTCAGCCTAGTAAGAGCTTCTTTGCACCAACCGCTGGCATTTCTTGGGCATCTGCCCATCTCCGAGCTGCTTGTGACTTTTGGACTCGGTCCCCTTGTTCCACAGGTACCTTCAGACAGGAATCCATCGTTGTTGCATTGCTGATTTGTGTTTTCCTTGCATTCTCCCTCTAACACGACTATTTTGTCCTTAGGGGAACTTTGGTGCACTTTGCACTCACTTTTCAGGGTCTTGGGGTGGGTTATTTTACTAACTCTCACTATTTTCTAATAGTCCCAGCGACCCTCTACAAGGTCACATAGGTTTGGGGTCCATTCGTGGTTCGCATTCCACTTCTGGAGTATATGGTTTGTGTTGCCCCTATCCCTATGTTTCCCCATTGCATCCTATTGTAACTATACATTGTTTGCACTGTTTTCTAAGACTATACTGCATATTTTTGCTATTGTGTATATATATCTTGTGTATATTTCCTATCCTCTCACTGAGGGTACACTCTAAGATACTTTGGCATATTGTCATAAAAATAAAGTACCTTTATTTTTAGTATAACTGTGTATTGTGTTTTCTTATGATATTGTGCATATGACACTAAGTGGTACTGTAGTAGCTTCACACGTCTCCTAGTTCAGCCTGAGCTGCTTTGCTAAGCTACCATTATCTATCAGCCTAAGCTGCTAGACACCCTATACACTAATAAGGGATAACTGGGCCTGGTGCAAGGTGCAAGTACCCCTTGGTACTCACTACAAGCCAGTCCAGCCTCCTACAACGACTCTCCAAGACAAGTGGGATCCGTCCACCAAAGGGGAAGTCTCTAGCCCTTTTCGTTCCTGCAGAAACCTCAGCTTCTTCTGTCCAGTCGAAGCTTCTTTGCACCCGCAGCTGGCATTTCCTGGGCATCTGCCCATCTCCGACTTGCTTGTGACTTTTGGACTTGGTCCCCTTGTTCCACAGGTACCCTAGATTGGAAATCCACAGTTGTTGCATTGCTGGTTTGTGTCTTTCCTGCATTATTCCTCTAACACAACTCTTTTGTCCTTAGGGGAACTTTAGTGCACTTTGCACTCACTTTTCAGGGTCTTGGGGAGGGTTATTTTTCTAACTCTCACTATTTTCTAATAGTCCCAGCGACCCTCTACAAGGTCACATAGGTTTGGGGTCCATTTGTGGTTCGCATTCCACTTCTGGAGTATATGGTTTGTGTTGCCCCTATCCCTATGTTTCCCCATTGCATCCTATTGTAACTATACATTGTTTGCACTGTTTTCTAAGACTATACTGCATATTTTTGCTATTGTGTATATATATCTTGTGTATATTTCCTATCCTCTCACTGAGGGTACACTCTAAGATACTTTGGCATATTGTCATAAAAATAAAGTACCTTTATTTTTAGTATAACTGTGTATTGTGTTTTCTTATGATATTGTGCATATGACGTCCATCCGGCGGGAAAACACTTCTGCACGACTCTCCAAGGCGTGGGGGATCCGTCCTCCAAAGGGGAAGTCTCTAACCCTTGTCGTTCCTGCAGTATTCACAGTTCTTCAGCCTAGTAAGAGCTTCTTTGCACCAACCGCTGGCATTTCTTGGGCATCTGCCCATCTCCGAGCTGCTTGTGACTTTTGGACTCGGTCCCCTTGTTCCACAGGTACCTTCAGACAGGAATCCATCGTTGTTGCATTGCTGATTTGTGTTTTCCTTGCATTCTCCCTCTAACACGACTATTTTGTCCTTAGGGGAACTTTGGTGCACTTTGCACTCACTTTTCAGGGTCTTGGGGTGGGTTATTTTACTAACTCTCACTATTTTCTAATAGTCCCAGCGACCCTCTACAAGGTCACATAGGTTTGGGGTCCATTCGTGGTTCGCATTCCACTTCTGGAGTATATGGTTTGTGTTGCCCCTATCCCTATGTTTCCCCATTGCATCCTATTGTAACTATACATTGTTTGCACTGTTTTCTAAGACTATACTGCATATTTTTGCTATTGTGTATATATATCTTGTGTATATTTCCTATCCTCTCACTGAGGGTACACTCTAAGATACTTTGGCATATTGTCATAAAAATAAAGTACCTTTATTTTTAGTATAACTGTGTATTGTGTTTTCTTATGATATTGTGCATATGACACTAAGTGGTACTGTAGTAGCTTCACACGTCTCCTAGTTCAGCCTGAGCTGCTTTGCTAAGCTACCATTATCTATCAGCCTAAGCTGCTAGACACCCTATACACTAATAAGGGATAACTGGGCCTGGTGCAAGGTGCAAGTACCCCTTGGTACTCACTACAAGCCAGTCCAGCCTCCTACAACGACTCTCCAAGACAAGTGGGATCCGTCCACCAAAGGGGAAGTCTCTAGCCCTTTTCGTTCCTGCAGAAACCTCAGCTTCTTCTGTCCAGTCGAAGCTTCTTTGCACCCGCAGCTGGCATTTCCTGGGCATCTGCCCATCTCCGACTTGCTTGTGACTTTTGGACTTGGTCCCCTTGTTCCACAGGTACCCTAGATTGGAAATCCACAGTTGTTGCATTGCTGGTTTGTGTCTTTCCTGCATTATTCCTCTAACACAACTCTTTTGTCCTTAGGGGAACTTTAGTGCACTTTGCACTCACTTTTCAGGGTCTTGGGGAGGGTTATTTTTCTAACTCTCACTATTTTCTAATAGTCCCAGCGACCCTCTACAAGGTCACATAGGTTTGGGGTCCATTTGTGGTTCGCATTCCACTTCTGGAGTATATGGTTTGTGTTGCCCCTATCCCTATGTTTCCCCATTGCATCCTATTGTAACTATACATTGTTTGCACTGTTTTCTAAGACTATACTGCATATTTTTGCTATTGTGTATATATATCTTGTGTATATTTCCTATCCTCTCACTGAGGGTACACTCTAAGATACTTTGGCATATTGTCATAAAAATAAAGTACCTTTATTTTTAGTATAACTGTGTATTGTGTTTTCTTATGATATTGTGCATATGACACTAAGTGGTACTGTAGTAGCTTCACACGTCTCCTAGTTCAGCCTAAGCTGCTCTGCTAAGCTACCATTATCTATCAGCCTAAGCTGCTAGACACCCTATACACTAATAAGGGATAACTGGGCCTGGTGCAAGGTGCAAGTACCCCTTGGTACTCACTACAAGCCAGTCCAGCCTCCTACAAATTGCAACACAATAATTGAGAAACTATTAATGCTCCCAGATGTAATGGGGGATCTTCTATCTGACATTAAAGAAGTCACCTCCAGAAATAGGGACTTAACTCAGCAGCCCTGGCGCAAATTGGAGGACCATTCCATCTATCCTTTGAGATGGAAGAGAAAGCGGAGAAGAAGCAAACTAATGGTGAAAAAGAGCTAAAGCAGAATGAGGGCACACATATGCATGCAGACAATACATAAAGAGAGTGGCTGTTTGGTGCTCTGGTTGGAACAACATCCAGTACAGAACCCTTGAAGTCAGAGCAATCCCTGAAGTTAGGAGACAGCCCAACAACAGCAATCACAGTGAAACAACACCAAAGACAGAAGAGGAACGGCAGGAAGAAGGTGACCGATATTATAGTATTCTCAACACAGGCCTCTCAACATCAGAGACAGGACACAAAATGGAGGAGGAAGCCTGCAAAGGAACCAGTAAAAAGGAAGATATCTGTGTGCAGAATGCTCTAAATCAGTTAGGGGCAACCCCTAAATCAACAGAGGAGACGCAAGAGAACAGGGGTAAGAACAGTCAAAACGTCCAAACCACAAATAGCATAGAGGGGGCGCCAGCAGTCACACTAAGGCAACTCCGAGGACAAACTCCAAGCATGAGAGAATCCTCTGAATCTGGGCAAGGGTGGGTATCAATTACAAAGGAATAGTAAGTACTCACATGTAAAGCCAACTCTGTTATCAGCTTGCGGCTAGAATCTAGAGTCAACCTATTCATCCCAGAGTATGAGTCCAGAGGTCAGGGGAACATTCTCAATAGAGGGAATATTATGTCACTGATAACGCCAGTCAGGAGGCTCACAGATCTGATATCCATGACTTGGAACCAATCAAATTCAAAGAGTACAGGCATCTATCACAACAACAATTACAACATGGGCATCATCAGTATTTGCACAGAGGATCATGGGTGAGCAAGAACAATTAAATGCCTGGGGGGATAAAGTGATACCCTTCAAAAAGGCAGAGCATCCAGAACCCCTGCTTTCAAACTGCAGACAGCAGACAAAGTCAAGTCAAAGGAATACCACAGGGAGGATGCAACCGGTTCTTAGAGGGGCCCAGTGGAAGAAGCCATCCACTCACCCCATCCTTCCCAGGATGAAGCACACTGGGCACAATGCCCCCTCCAGAACAAGTGAAGAAGCCACCCACTAGTGAGACTGTGGCCTTGCTCTCCCCAGGACCTAGCATTGGGCAAACCACCCACTAGAGAGACTGTGGCCATGCACTCCCCAGGACCAAGCAGTGGGCAAACCACCCACTTGAGAGACTGTGGCCTTGCACTGCCCTGGACCAAGCAGTGGGCAAACCACCCACTTGAGAGACTGTGGCCTTACACTCCCCAGGACCAAGCAGGGGCAAACCACCCACTTGAAAGACTGTGGCCTTGCACTCCCCAGGACCAAGCAGTGGGCAAACCACCCACTTAAGTGACTGTGGCCTTGCACTACCCAGGACCAAGCAGTCGGCATGTAGCCCCATCCAGGACCAGTGGTGTTGTACCATCTTCCAGCTGATGTGCCCCCCCATTCCCTGCCCCCCTGAGGAGCCTGTGTATTTTCGACCTGATGCCCCTGCAGTGTTCTCTCCGTGTTGTTGCAGGAGTGAGGTGGGGCCTTGGCCTATGTGATGTGGCCCTGTGGCCCACGGACATTGAGGACTGGGCAGTGTCCCCCTATTTGTAAATATGTATATACATTTGTATTTTGATGCACTTATTCATGTTATTTTATCGTATTACACTCACTTTCTTCCAATCATTTTGTCCTTGTATTATTCCTGAGGGGTACGGGGTGGATATGTAATGTTTGTGCATCTGATTGTGTGTATGGTGTATGGGGTGGGGGTGTTGCGTCTGTGTGTGTCACTCTCTTTTTCCTCCCCCCCTCCCTTGTGTGCTAGGCGGCAGTACTCACGGTGGTTGTCTTCGCCAGCGTTGCTGTTCATAATGCAGGATAAGGTAGACAAGCATGGAAATATGTGCAACTCGGGGTCCATGGTGTTGTGGTAGTAACTGAGTCTCCACAGGTGAGTCCGTTGACTTCTGTGTTCTGTTTTCAATGCGATTTTGATTTTGTTGGTACCGCTCCGGAAAATGTGGCGGATAGGCCTGTCGTAATACAGGGGGCAGTACATTGTCTTCTGCCTGGATGTTGGCGGTTACCACTGTGGTGCTCGTTGATACCGCCATGGCGGTCGGTGTGTTAAAGTGGCTGTCTGAGCGGTTTAAGCCGTGGTCATAATGCCATTTTTGTTACCACCAGCCTCTTGGCGGTATTACCACCGCTTTATCACCGACCGCCAGGGTTGTAATGAGGCCCTAAGTGCATTACCTCCTCTTTTGCTGCCCTGCACAGTGGACAGGTGGTGAGTGCCTGAGTTTGCTTTCATGGAGATAGATGTTGCAGAGATGGGACGATTCCATGGCAATTTCTATTTTTCTTTGAAATCTTTTGTGAACGCTGTACCTAAGTATGATTGCGGTAAACTGGAATGTGGGAGTCACTTGGACAGAGTTGCTGAGTTCCAGGGACCACGCTCATTGTGCTGAGAGGGGACCCAGAGGACCGGTGATGCAGTCTTTTGGTGCCTGCGGTTGCAGGGGGAGGATTCCGTCGACCCACGGGCGATTTCTTTGGAGCTTCTAGTGCAGACAGGAGGCAGACTACCCCCACAGCATACACCACCAGGAAAGCAGTCGAGAAGGCGGCTGGATCAGCGATACAAGGTTGCAGTAGTCGTCTTTGCTACTTTGTTGCGGTTTTGCAGGCGTCCAGTGCAGACAGCGGTCGATTCCTTGGCAGAAGGTGAAGAGAGAGATGCAGAGGAACTCTGATGAGCTCTTGCATTCGTTATCTAAAGAATTCCCCAAAGCAGAGACCCTAAATAGCCAGAAAAGGAGGTTTGGCTACTTAGGAAGAAGGATAGGCTAGCAACACAGGTAAGAGCCTATCAGAAGGAGCCTCTTACGTCACCTGCTGGCCCTGGCCACTCAGAGCAGGCCAGTGTGCCAGCAGCACCTCTGTTTCCAAGATGGCAGAGGTCTGGAGCACACTGGAGGAGCTCTGGGCACCTCCCAGGGGATGTGCAGGTCAGGGGAGTGGTCACTCCCCTTTCCTTTGTCCAGTTTTGCACCAGAGCAGGGCTGGAGGATCCCTGAACCGGTGTAGACTGGCTTATGCAGAGATGGGCACCATCTGTGCCCATCAAAGCATTTCCAGAGGCTGGGGGAGGCTACTCCTCCCCAGCACTGACACCTTTTTCCAAAGGGAGAGGGTGTAACACCCTCTCTCTGAGGAACTCCTTTGTTCTGCCTTCCTGGGCCAATCCTGGCTGGACCCCAGGAGGGCAGAAACCTGTCTGAGGGGTTGGCAGCAGCAGCAGCTGCAGTGAAACCCCATGAAAAGTAGTTTGGCAGTACCCGGGTCTGTGATAGAGACTCGGGGGATCATGGAATTGTCTCCCCAATGCCAGAATGGCATTGGGGTGACAATTTCATGATCTTAGACATGTTACATGGCCATGTTCAGAGTTACCATTGTGACGCTATACATATGTAGTGAAATATGTATAGTGCACGCGTGTAATGGTGTCCCCGCACTCACAAAGTCCGGGTAATTTGGCCTGAACAATGTGGGGCCAACTTGGCTAGTGCCAGGGTGCCCACACACTAAGTAACTTAGCACCCAACCTTTACCAGGTAAAGGTTAGACATATAGGTGACTTATAAGTTACTTAAGTGCAGTGGTAAATGGCTGTGAAATAACGTGGACGTTATTTCACTCAGGCTGCAGTGGCAGGCCTGTGTAAGAATTGTCGGAGCTCCCTATGGGTGGCAAAAGAAATGCTGCAGCCCATAGGGATCTCCTGGAACCCAAATACACTGGGTACCTCAGTACCATATACTAGGGAATTATAAGGGTGTTCCAGTATGCCAATATGAATTGGTGAAATTGGTCACTAGCCTGTTAGTGACAATTTGGAAAGCAAATAGAGAGCATAACCACTGAGGTTCTGGTTAGCAGAGCCTCAGTGAGACAGTTAGTCATCACACAGGTAACACATACAGGGCACACTTATGAGCACTGGGGCCCTGGCTGGCAGGGTCCCAGTGACACATACAACTAAAAAAACATATATACAGTGAAATATGGGGGTAACATGCCAGGCAAGATGGTACTTTCCTACACCCCCCCCAAACGAAGGACAATAAGACTAGCCATGACCTGATGAGTCTTCATTGTCTAACTGGAAATATCTGGAGAGTCCATCTGCATTGGAGTGGGTACTCCCAGGTCTATGTTCCACTGTATAATCCATTCCCTGTAGAGATATAGACCACCTCAACAATTTAGGGTTTTCACCTTTCATTTGTTTTAGCCAAAGTAGAGGTTTGTGGTCTGTCTGAACAATGAAGTGAGTGCCAAACAGGTATGGCCTCAACTTCTTCAGTGCCCAGACCACAGCAAAGGCCTCCCTCTCTATGGCAGACCAACGCTTTTCTCTAGGGGTCAACCTCCTGCTGATAAAAGCAACAGGTTGATCTTGGCCCTCAGAATTAAGTTGTGATAAGACTGCCCCTACCACTAATTCAGATGCATCAGTTTGGACAATGAATTTTTTGGATTAACAGGGGCTTTTCAGGACAGGTGAAGAGCACATGGCCTGCTTTAGCTCCTCAAAAGCTTTCTGACAGTTAGCTGTCCACAATACCTTTTTAGGCATTTTCTTTGAAGTGAGGTCATTAAGAGGGGCTGCTATGGAGTCATTGTTCTTTATGAACCTCCTGTAGTACCCAGTGAGGCCTAAGAAGGCTCTCTCTTGAGTCTGAGTTGTAGGGGGAACCCAATCTATGATAGTTTGGATTTTCCCCTGAAGTGGTGCAATCTGTTCTCCACCTACCAGGTGTCCCAGATAAACCACTTTCCCCTGCCCTATCTGGCACTTTGAAGCCTTGATAGTGAGGCCTGCCTTTTGCAGCGCCTCCAAAGCTTTCCACAGGTAGACCAGGTGATCATCCCAGGTGGAGCTAAAGACAGCTATATCATCTAGATATGCTGCACTAAAAGCCTCCAACCCTTGCAGGACTGTATTCACCAACCGTTGAAAAGTGGCAGGTGCATTTTTCAAACCAAAGGGCATTACTGTGAATTGGTAGTGCCCTCCAATGGTAGAAAATGTAGTTTTTGCTTTAGCATCCTCTGATAACTTGATCTGCCAATACCCTGCAGTCAAATCAAAGGTGCTTAGATAATTGGCAGATGCCAGTGTATCTATTAGCTCATCTGCCCTGGGTATAGGGTGAGCATCAGTTTTAGTTACCTGGTTGAGACCTCTGTAGTCTACACAAAATCTCATTTCCCTTTTCCCATCTTTGGAATGAAGTTTTGGTACAAGTACCACAGGAGAGGCCCATGGACTTTCAGAGTGCTCAACCACTCCCAGTTCAAGCATTTTCTGAACCTCTTGTTTTATGCAGTCTCTGACATGGTCAGGCTGCCTATAGATCTTACTTTTGACAGGCAAGCTGTCTCCAGTATCTATAGTGTGCTCACACCAAGAAGTGGTGCCTGGCACAGTAGAAAAGGGTTCAGAAAACTGACCCAGGAGATTTATGCAGTGGTCTTTCTGCTCAGCAGTAAGACAATCTGCTAGAACTACACCTTCCACTAGAGCATCTTGTTCTGTGTAAGAGAAGAGATCAGGGAGAGGGTCACTCTCTTCTTCCTGTCCTTCATCTGTTTCCATGAGCAGGGTGAGATCAGCCCTGTCATAGTAGGGTTTCAGGTGATTGACATGGAGCACCCTAAGGGGACTCCTGGCAGTGCCCAAGTCAACCAAGTAGGTGACTTCTCCCTTTTTCTCAACAATAATGTGGGGACCACTCCATTTGTCTTGGAGTGCTCTTGGGGCCACAGGCTCCAAGACCCACACTTTCTGCCCTGGTTGGTACTGAATCAGAACAGCCTTCTGGTCATGCCATTGCTTTTGGAGCTCTTGGCTGACCTGAAGGTTTTTACTGGCCTTTTTCATGTACTCAGCCATTCTGGATCTTAGGCCAAGCACATAGTCCACTATGTCTTGCTTAGGAGCTTTTAAAGGTTGTTCCCAACCCTCCTTCACAAGTGTTAGAAGACCTCTTACAGGGTGTCCAAATAGGAATTCAAAGGGGCTGAAGCCCACTCCTTTTTGGGGTACCTCCCTGTAAGCAAAAAGGAGGCAAGGTAACAGGACATTCCATCTCCTCCGGAGTTTTTCAGGGAGTCCCATTATCATTCCTTTGAGAGTTTTAATAAACCTCTCAACCAGTCCATTTGTTTGTGGATGATAGGGTGTGGTGAACTTGTATGTCACACCACATTCCTTCCACATGGCCTTTAAGTAAGCAGACATAAAGTTGCTACCCCTGTCTGATACCACCTCTTTTGGGAAGCCCACCCTGGAAAAGATTCCCAGGAGGGCATTTGCCACTGCAGGAGCTGTAGTGGTCCTTAGAGGAATTGCTTCAGGATATCTGGTGGCATGGTCCACTACCACCAAAATAAACCTATTGCCTGAAGCAGTAGGAGGGTCAAGGGGGCCAACTATGTCAACCCCTACCCTTTCAAAGGGAACCTCAACCACAGGCAGTGGAATAAGGGGTGCCTTTGGGGTGCCACCTGTTTTGCCACTGGCTTGACAGGTGACACAGGACTTACAAAATTCCTTTGTGTCCTCTGACATTCTAGGCCAATGAAACAAGGGAACAAGCCTGTCCCAAGTTTTCATTTGTCCCAAATGTCCAGCCAAGGGAATGTCGTGGGCTAGAGTTAGGAGGAACTCTCTGTATTGCAAGGGAATGACCAATCTCCTGGCTGCTCCAGGTTTAGGGTCCCTTGCCTCAGTATACAAGAGGTTGTCCTCCCAGTAAACTATGTGAGAGTCACTGCCATCCCCATTTTGCTGTTTGACAGCTTGCTGTCTTAGACCCTCTAGTGTGGGACAGGTCTGCTGTGCCACACTCAGCTCCTCCCTGGCAGGCCCCCCTCCACCCAAAAGCTCAGCAGTGTCTGCTTACAGCTCCTCTGGTGCAGGTTCTGCACAGGGTGGGAATTCTTCTTCCTCAGAAGTTGAATCCACTGTAGAGGGAGGGATAGTAGGTAGTGTTTTACCTTTACTAACCCTAGCTTTAGGGAGCACTTGGTCCATTGTTCCAGGATCCAAGTCACCCTGTCCTTTTTGCTTTTTGGCCTGAGCCCTTGTCAAAGCAAAAATATGCCCCGGAATGCCCAGCATTGCTGCATGAGCCTCCAACTCCACTTCTGCCCAAGCTGATGTCCCTAAATCGTTCCCTAGTAGACAGTCTAAAGGTGAATCTGAGGCAACCACAACTTTCTTTGGACCAGTAACCCCCCCCCCCAGTTGAGATTCACAATAGCCATGGGGTGGCTAAGAGTGTTGTTATGAGCATCAGTCACTTGGTACTGGTGACCAAGTAGGTGTTGTTCAGGGTGGACCAGTTTCTCTATTACCATGGTAACACTGGCACCTGTGTCCCTGTAGGCCTGAACCTCAACACCATTTATTAGGGGAAGTTGCTTGTACTTATCCATGTTAAGGGGACAAGCAACCAAGATGGCCAAATCAATGGCACCTTCAGAGACTAACACAGCCTCTGTGGTCTCCCTAACAAGACCAACCCCAACTAAATTACCAAAAGTGAGCCCAGCTACTCCCTTGGTTTGGCTATTAGTAGGTTTGCTCCCACCACCACTGCTATTACTAGGGGCACTAGGTGTAGCAGTAGGGGTTCTGATAGTGGGAGGCTTGGTGCGTTTCTTTGGACAACTGGGATCAGTTGTCCAATGGCCTTTTACTTTACATAAATAGCACCATGGTTTCTTTACTTGATTAGAAGAGGATTTGGGCCCACCACCCCCACCAGAGTGTTTTTGTGGGCCTGATGAAGACTCATTTTTAGATTTGTCCCCACCCTTGTCTGAAGACTTACCATCCTTCTTCTTGCCATCCTTGGCATTTCTGTTCACTCTTGTTCTGACCCATTTGTCTGCCTTCTTTCCCAATTCTTGGGGAGAGGTCAGATCTGAGTCCACTAGATACTGGTGCAACAAATCAGACACACAATTATTAAGAATATGCTCTCTCAGGATTAAGTTATACAAGCTTTCATAGTCAGAAACTTTACTGCCATGTAACCACCCCTCCAAGGCCTTCACTGAATGGTGAACGAAGTCTACCCAGTCTTGTGAAGACTCCTTTTTGGTTTCTCTGAACTTGATCCTGTACTGTTCAGTGGTTAAGCCATAACCATCTAGGAGTGCATTCTTAAGAACTGTAAAATTATTGGCATCACTTTCCTTCACAGTAAGGAGCCTATCCCTACCCTTTCCACTGAAAGATAGCCATAGGATAGCAGCCCACTGCCTTTGAGGGACCCCCTGTACAACACAGGCCCTCTCAAGTGCAGCAAACCACTTGTTAATGTCATCCCCCTCCTTGTAAGGGGGAACTATCTTGTGCAGATTCCTAGAATCATGCTCTTTTACAGGATTACTATCTGTAATACTGCTGCTGCCACCATGGGGTCCAAACCCCAACCTCTGCCTTTCTTTTTCTAAGTCAAATGCTTCCCTGTCTAGATCCAGCTGTTGCCTTTTCAGCTTCAACCTGGACTCTTCCACTCTCAATCTATTGAGTTCCCTTTCTAACACTCTGTCATCAGGGTGGGTGGGTTGGGCATGCTTAGACACAGAAGAATGGTGTGAATGGACAGAGGGAGATCTGTCCCTAACAGATGGCACTCTAACAACCTGGCCTAAAGGAGTAATCTCCCTACTGTGATGAGAACTCACATAAGTACCAGCCCTGCTAGGTGGCCTGCTAAGGGGCAGGTTGGGAAGGTTCCCATCTAACACTTTTACTGGGGCTACCCCAGAGTCAGAGTGTGAACCATCAGCTAATCTGTCACCTAATGTGCCAGCTATGGCCTCATCATTCTCAATAAGCATATTAACTAACAATTCTCTAGAGGGATTCTTCCCTACCCCTAAACCTCCATCAATGCAGAGACTCCTTGCACCTTTCCAGCTATGGTGGTCATAAGCAGTGCTGGTCAGAACCAGAGTTTGACCTGTACAGAAAAAAACTTTTTCAACTTTTAAGAAACTTTTTGAAAGTTTAGAGGTACTTTTCAGCACTTAGCAATAGAGTAAGAGAAGAAAAGCAAAACTTTTTGGTTAGGTGTGCATACACTGAACTTGTTTTGTATATTTTTCTCTTATGAAAAGTACAAAAGGACAAAGTGGTAAGTAGTTGCAAGTACTTATCCCACCGCTGCACAACCAATGTAGGAGGCTGGCCTGGTTTGTAGTGGTGCCAAGGGGTACTTACACTCTGCACCAGGTCCAGTTATCCCTTATTAGTGTAGAAGAGGTGTCTAGCAGCTTAGGCTGATAGAGAAGGGTAGCTTAGCAGAGCAGCTTAGGTTGAACTAGGAGACGTGTAAAGCTCCTACTATACCACTGGTGTCATATGCACAATATCATAAGAAAACACAATACACAGATATACTAAAAATAAAGGTACTTTATTTTTATGACAATATGCCAAAAGTATCTCAGTGAGTACCCTCAGTATGAGGATAGCAAATCCACAGCTTCTACCATCCGGTGGCAGCTTCTTTGCAACCTCAGCTGGCATTTCCTGAGCATCTGCCCACTCCCGACTTGATCGTGACTCTTGGACTTGGTCCTCTTGTTCCACAGGTACTCTCTTACGGAAATCCATCGTTGTTGCATTGCTGGTGTTGGTCTTCCTTGCAGAATTCCCCTATCACGACTTCTGTGGTCTCTGGGGAACTTAGGTGCACTTTACGCCTACTTTTCAGGGTCTTGGGGTGGGCTATTTTTCTAACCCTCACTGTTTCCTTACAGTCCCGGCGACCCTCTACAAGGTCACATAGGTCTGGGGTCCATTCGTAGTTCGCATTCCACTTTTGGAGTATATGGTTTGTGTTTCCCCTATACCTATGTGCTCCTATTGCAATCTACTGTAACTTTACATTGCTTGCATTACTATCTTTTGCTATTACTGCATATTTGTGGTATTGTGTACATATATCTTGTGTATATTTGGCATCCTCATACTGAGGGTACTCACTGAGATACTTTTGGCATATTGTCATAAAAATAAAGTACCTTTATTTTTAGTATATCTGTGTATTGTGTTTTCTTATGATATTGTGCATATGACACCAGTGGTATAGTGGGAGCTTTACACGTCTCCTAGTTCAGCCTAAGCTGCTCTGCTAAGCTACCCTTTTCTATCAGCCTAAGCTGCTAGACACCTCTTTTACACTAATAAGGGATAACTGGACCTGGTGCAGAGTGTAAGTACCCCTTGGTACCACTACAAACCAGGCCAGCCTCCTACACCAGGCACAGTCCCATACCAACACAGAGCCTGCCTCCTCAGGAAACACCAGCACAGTACCCAGCCAGCGGGCCGATACCTCTGTCCCCAAGACACGTCAATCATCAGTCTGTCTACCACAACATGGACCCCAGGCCACCCCACAAACACTGGACGATCAGGGACCTGGGGTCAGTGGCAGTGGGCACACAGTTCAGGGGTGTAGGAAAGTACCATCTTGCCTGGCATGTTACCCCCATATTTCACTGTATATATGTTGTTTTAGTTGTATGTGTCAGTGCAGCATTTCTTGTGCCACCCATAGGGAGATCTGACAATTCTTACACAGGCCTGCCAGTGCAGCCTGAGTGAAATAACATCCACGTTATTTCACAGCCATTTACCACTGCACTTAAGTCACCTATATGTCTAACCTTTATCTGGTAAAGGTTGGGTGATAAGTTACTTAGTGTGTGGGCACCCTGGCACTAGCCAAGGTGCCCCCACATTGTTCAGGGCAAATTCCCCGGACATTGTGAGTGCGGGGACACCATTACACACGTGCACTATACATATGTCACGACATATGTATAGCGTCACAATGGTAACTCCGAACATGGCCATGTAACATGGGGATTGGCATTGGGGAGACAATTCCATGATCCCCCGAGTCTCTAGCACAGACCCGGGTACTGCCAAACTGCCTTTCCGGGGGTTTCACTGCAGCTGCTGCTGCTGCCAACCCCTCAGACAGGTTTCTGCCCTCCTGGGGTCCAGCCAGGCTTGGCCCAGGAAGGCAGAACAAAGGACTTCCTCAGAGAGAGGGTGTTACACCCTCTCCCTTTGAAAAAGGTGTTGGGCTTGGGAGGAGTAGCCTCCCCCAGCCTCTGGAAATGCTTTCATGGGCACAGATGGTGCCCATTTCTGCATAAGCCAGTCTACACCGGTTCAGGGATCCCCCAGCCCTGCTCTGGTGCGAAACTGGACAAAGGGAAGGGGAGGGACCACTCCCCTGACCTGCACCTCCCCTGGGAGGTGCCCAGAGCTCCTCCAGTGTGCTCCAGACCTCTGCCATCTTGGAAACAGAGGTGCTGCTGGCACACTGGACTGCTCTGAGTGGCCAGTGCCAGCAGGTGACGTCAGAGACTCCTTCTGATAGGCTTCTTCAGGTGTTGCTAGCCTATCCTCTCTCCTAGGTAGCCAAACCTCCTTTTCTGGCTATTTAGGGTCTCTGCTTTTGGGAATTCCTTAGATAACGAATGCAAGAGCTCATCAGAGTTCCTCTGCATCTCTCTCTTCACCTTCTGCCAAGGAATCGACTGCTGACCGCGCTGGAAGCCTGCAAAACTGCAACACTTCTGCGGGTGCTGCTTGCTTCTGAGTGGGCTCTTTGTCTTGCTGGACGCCCCCTCTGTCTCCTCACGCATTTTGGTGACATCCTGGTCCCTCCTGGGCCACAGCAGCATCCAAAAACACTAACTGCGATCAAAAAACCCTAACCGCAACCCTTGCAGCTAGCAAGGCTTGTTTGCATTCTTTCTGCACAGAAACACCTCTGCACGACTCTTCACGACGTGGGACATCCATCCTCCAAAGGGGAAGTTTCTAGCCCTTGTCGTTCTTGCAGAATCCACAGCTTCTACCATCTGGTGGCAGCTTCTTTGCACCCACAGCTGGCATTTCCTGGGCATCTGCCCACTCCCGACTTGATCGTGACTCTTGGACTTGGTCCCCTTGTTCCACAGGTACTCTTGTCAGGAAATCCATTGTTGTTGCATTGCTGGTGTTGGTCTTTCTTACAGAATTCCCCTATCACTACTTATGTGCTCTTTGGGGAACTTAGGTGCACTTTGCACCCACTTTTCAGGGTCTTGGGGTGGGCTATTTCTCTAACCCCCACTGTTTCCTTACAGTCCCAGCGACCCTCTACAAGGTCACATAGGTTTGGGGTCCATTCGTGGTTCGCATTCCACTTCTAGAGTATATGGTTTGTGTTGCCCCTATCCCTGTGTGCCCCCATTGCATTATATTGTGACTACACATTGTTTGCACTGTTTTCTATTGCTATTACTGCATATTCTGGTATTGTGTACATATATCTTGTGTATATTTGCTATCCTCATACTGAGGGTACTCACTGAGATACTTTGTCATATTGACATAAAAATAAAGTACCTTTATTTTTTGTATATCTGTGTATTGTGTTTTCTTATGATATTGTGCAAGTGACACTAGTGGTACTGTAGGAGCTTCACTCGTCTCCTAGTTCAGCCTAAGCTGCTCTGTTAAGCTACCTTTTCTATCAGCCTATGCTGCTAGACACCCCTCTACACTAATAAGGGATACCTGGGCCTGTTGCAAGGTGTAAGTACCTCTTGGTACCCACTACAAGCCAGTCCAGCCTCCTACACCATGTTGTTAGTTGTGGGGAAGGAGGTGGGGGTCCACCGCCAGTCCTCTGTACAGCTATTTGGTGTCTTGCTGCTGTGGAACGCACCTTCCCCCATAGGTCGTTCCACCTCTTCCTGATGTCATCCCTTGTTCTCGGGTGTTGTCACATGGCGTTGACCCTGTCCACGATTCTCCGCCATAGCTACATCTTCCTTGCAATGGATGTCTGCTGCACCTGTGATCCGAATAGCTGTGGCTCTACCCAGATGATTTCCTCCACCATGACCCTTAGCTCCTCCTCTGAGAACCTGGGGTGTCATTGTGGTGCATGGGTGTAGTGTGAGTGGTGTGGGTGAGGATGTGTGGGGTGATGTGTTGGGGTGTCTGATGTAAGGCACGTGAATGGTGTAGAGGTGATCGTGGTGGGTGGCTATGGTCTTGTCTGTGGTCTTGTAATCTTGCTTGTGGCAATTGTTTTTAGTCATAAAGGGTTGTGGGTAATGTGGGTTTGTGTTTTATGGTGGTGTGGGTGTGTGGGTGTGGTGTGTGTATGGGTGTCAGGTGTGTGTTATTCAAATTGTCCAATGTAGTGTTGTTTTGTATGTGTGTGTGTATTTTGAGCGTGGCGGTATGTAGCACCAATGGTTTCCAGTCATTGAATGTCCACTGCGATGATTCGTGGGTCATAATGCTGTGGGTGTAGTTCCGTTGGTGTAATGGTGTGGGTTTTGCTACTGCCAGTTTATCACTGACCTTCGGGCTGGCAGACTTGTATGTGTGGCTGTATTGTGACGGATCGCTTTGTGTGTGTCATGAGATGGGTGGCTGTAACCGGCTGCGGCGGCGGTATGTTGGCAGCAGTCAGCATGGTGGTAAGCGGTACTTACCGCCAATGTCATAATGAGGGCCTTAATATGTATATGCAGAGAGATCAGACACAAATGCAAATTGCTGTTAAAACCAATCTTCAACGCAAAAGGACTAAGAACATGCAGGCAGGCTGTGAAAACATGCTTTGCTGGCGATGGCATTCAACTGGACAGCTGACTAGTTCATTTTCTAACCATTTTTGAACAGAGAACACAGCTATCAAGCACATCGATTGCTGTTAATCAGACCGCATAAGAGGCTTGGCTTCACTTAATAGGCATTCGGTGTAAAAGGAATGTAAAAGCATGACAACCCGGTAGGAGGGCTCCCTCTGCTTCACGGCACTGTAAGACAGGGAATACACACCAAGGATATCCTCTGGCTATTAACAACTGGCCAGGCCTGTATTAACTCATTCAACAAGTTCATGCTGGTGGCTCATCTTAGTAGATGCTGATTGCATGCCCTCTGGTCTGTTACTCATACAACAACAATTGTATCTAGAATTTTACCTGCAGCTAGGAGGCTGACAAAAGCAGACATTATCCAAAATTTTTGTATAATGGATTAAAGTTTAGGGATGTTTTACATGTGTAATTAGACATGTATTAATTTCAATTTTTATTGCAATGTTTTAATTAATCATGCAAATAAAGATTATTACTTCTTTGCCAGGATTCAAAGTTCATCTGCTCCCTACTCTGCTCCTGTTCCAAAGCAACCTTTCTTTCATCAAAGCCAAATCTGTCTTCTTTGATTACAGCAGTAAATGGGCCAATTCTAGTTGCAATTGAAACCCCCCCTTCCATTTCCTTGTCCCACACTTCCGTCAACTTGGTTACCATGAGTACTGCCAGCACACCGGAATATAGACTTCCAACAGGTACATTTCTTCTAGCTCTGGAGGGCCCAGAGGAACAAGGTTGATGCAGGTATCTCATCCTTGTGCCCTTCTTGATCCACAGGCGTGATTGTGTTTGCCTCTGATGCTGTGAGATTTTTTAGAAGTCCAATGTTTCATGGCTTAATTTCATGTTCTAGAGCTTTCTCCAAGGGCACTATCTACAGGACTGAAATTGATAGCTCGGATAAAAGTTTAACATCAATTCCTAAAATCACAACAACAAACCAAAAAATATTACAAAAATGTTGAAAATGTGCTTGCTAGTTTGGTAAGGAACATACGCCCTGATTTATACTTTTAATGCGCCGCCTTACCATCATTTTGTTACGCAAAAGCAGCACAAACTTACAAAATACAGTTGGCCATAATGTTTGACATCTGCTGAACAAACACATTCACATCTACACTGTTGAACAATTTAGGCAATGAGATAGCTAATCAATAGGGATGAGTATCTACAGCCTGGCTAATCTATCCACCTTCTTTTGCTCTCCATACATCAACATATTTACCTCTTAGTCTGTCCCCTAGCCTTCTGATGATCCACTGGGTGCTCAACTATTTATTTCCAAAAGGTATATTGCATCCGGAAGGTGATCTAAATGAAAATTGAGTTAATGGTGCATATTATATTATCTAGCTGTAATTTGTGGAGGAAACATATTACATCACCTGGCCTTGGCTGCAGGCGCTCTCTAAAGAATCACAAGAACCACTGATTGATGTGATTGATGTTCTTGCATGAGGTTATTCCATCTTTGTAAATACTGTTCTCTAAGGCATCCTGCCTTCCGACATTAGCTTGGAAATAGCTGCTTTAACATTATACATTGTTGGTGCACTCTGACACATTAATGCTGTTGGAAATGGCCTTTCTGCAGGTTCAGCCCCAAACTTTTTGCCTTCCTCCTTCTCTTTTTCTGATCTCATTTTTGTTAGCTTTAGGACTCTGCGCACTTTACCACTGCGAATATGTGACAGAACAACTAGGTCCTAAACAACTATAGCCTAAACCACTACTGCTAAACAACTAAAGAGTACTGAACAACTACTGTGTCTGAATAACAATTGCCTGAACAACTAATATATATATATATTCTAAACAACTAATAAACCATAAAAAACAAAATGAAAACCTTACCTTAAAATTAGTTGTTCAGGCAATTGTTATTCAGACACAGTAGTTGTTCAGACAGTAGTTGTTCAGTACTTAGTTGTAGAGACTTTTTAGTTGTTTAGCAGTAGTGGTTCAGGCAAGTAGTGGTTTAGACCTAGTTGTTCAGGATGTTTCCCTACCACTGCTAATCAGTGCTAAAGTGCATTTGTTCTTTCCTTAAAACATGGTGACATTGGCTCTACATGTGCCCAGGCCCTGTATATGAAATGCTACTAGTGGGCTGCAGCACTTGTTGTGCCACCCACATAAGTAGCCCCCTAACCATGCAGGGCCTGTGTGTGCAGTTTCACTGCCACTTCGACTTGGCATTGAAAAGTAATTGGCAATCTTTAAACTCCCCTTTTTCTACTTTTAAGTCACCCCTAAGGTAGGCCCTAGGTAGCCCATAGGGCAGGGCACTATGTATGTAAAAGGCAGGACATGAACATGTCTGGGTTAGTTGATTGCTCCCTAGTGCATTTCACTCTGACAACCCCAAACACAGGATGCTCATACACATCTGCATAGTGAATGGGTCTTCTTGGGCTGGGAGGGTGGAGAGCCTGACACTTACATTTCAAAGGACAGTGGACTGTCCTCACACAATGGACTGCCAAACCCCCTACTGAGACCCTGGCAGACAGGATGGAACTGAAAGGAGACCTGGTGCACTTCTAAGCTACTCTTCGAAATCTCTCCCACTTCAAAGGCACTTTTGGGTATTTAAACAGGGCTTCTGACCTTACCAACTCAGACACTTCTGGACAACATACCACTGGTGAAGGAACTCTGAACCAGATCCTGCAACCTGCCAAGAGGAACTGCCTGGATTGCCCAAAGGACGCATCTGAATGCTTTTCTGCAAAGAACTGCTGCCCTGCTGTTGCCCTGCTGCCTGGCGGTTCTCTGGTTCTGCTGTGAAGTGTTCTCCAAGGGCTTGGATAGAGCTTCCTTGAAGTCTTAGGACCAAAAAGACTTCCTCCTGCAAAGAACTCTTTGTGCGGTGAAAATTCAATGCACAGCCTGCATCTCAATGAGAAAATCACTGCACGCAGAACCAGAAGAACGCAGCCCCACTCCCTGAGAGGCGATCGACGCAGTTCCAGTGTTGCGACCGGAACTTTGACGTACTGCTCACTGGATTGACACATAGCCGAGCCGGAACGATGTAGCCAGACATCCTGCGAGAACAATAGCCTCAGCATCTGCTGTGCAACAGAAATTTCCCCACATCACCCACCGGATCAATGCAGCTCCTGTGACTTCGCTCTGCACGCCCAGGATTTCTCCTCATCGTCCCAGGGACATCTGAAAACGCCACAACACGAAGAGGATCCAAGTCCGCGCACCGGAAATCGCCACAAAGCCTTCCCTGTGTGGAAAATTATCGGCGCATTGTTTGGGTGCGCCCGGAGAAACCGGTGCACACATCCCTGTTTTCCACACATCTCCTCCTCTGCGGTCACTTGAGGAGAATTTGAACACAAACCAGGTACTTTGTGATTGTAAGAGACACTTGTTGCCTTTTAAAGACTAAAGACTCTTTTTATCATTTCCTAAGTGATATTTCAACATGTACTTATTGAATCTTGATCATTTTGATCTGCATTTATCCCGATAAATATTCTATATTTTTCTAAACACTGTGTGGTGTATTTTTGTGGTGCTATACTGTGTTATTGCATGATTTATTGCACAAATACTTTACACATTGCCTTCTACGGTAAGCCTGACTGCTCAGTGCCAAGCTACCCGAGGGTGGGCACAGGATAATTTGGATTGTGTGTGACTTACCCTGACTAGAATGAGGGTCCTTGCTTGGACCGGGGGCAACCTGACTGGCAACCAAAGACCCCATTTCCAACAAAATCCATTCCACATTCCACATTCTGTGTTCCCCCAAGTCTCCCCATAAAAATGGTACCTCACTTGCGTGGATAGGCCTAATGCTCGTGACAGAAAACACAACATGGACACATCGCATTTTTACATTAAAATCTGATGTGTTTTCTGAAAAGTGCCTAGCTGTAGATTTTGGCCTCTAGCTCACCCGGTACCTATGGACACCTATCAAACCTGTGCATTTGTTAAAACTAGATCCCTAGGGGAATCCAGGATGGGGTGACATGTGGGGCTCTGACCAGGTTCTGTTACACATAATCCTCTGCAAACCTCAAACTTTGGCCAAAAAAAACTTTTTCCTCACATTTTGTTGACAAAAAGGTCTGGAATCTGAGAGGAGCCACGAATTTCCTTCCACCCAGCGTTCCCCCATGTCTCGCGATAAAAATGGTACCTCACTTGTGTGGGTAGGCCTAGCGCCTGCAACCGAAAATGCCCCAAAACACAATGTGGACACATCACATTTTCCCAAAGAAAACAGAGCAGTTATTTGGAAAGTGCCTAGCTGTGGATTTTTGCCTCTAGCTCAGCCGGCACCTAGGGAAACCTACCATATCTGTGCATTTTTGAAAACTAGACACCTAGTGGAATCCAAGATGGGGTGACTTGTGGGGCTCTCACCAGGTTCTGTTACCCAAAATCCTTTGCAAAACTCAAAATGTGGCCCAAAAAATACTTTTTCCTCATAGTTCCGTGAGAAAAAGTTCTGTTATCTGTGAGGAGCCACAAATTTCCTTCCACCCAGTGTTCACCCACGTCTCCCGATAAAAATGGTACCTCACTTGTGTGGGTAGGCCTAGTGTCCGCGAAAGGAAATGCCCCAAAACACTATGTGGACACATCAAATTTATCAAATACAAAACTACCAGTTTTGGTGGGGGGGAGGACGCACCTGCGTTTTTTGTCCTGAGCTCAACAGCCATATAGGGAAACATGATAAACCAAAATATTTCTGAAAACTAGACACCTGAGGGAGTCCAAGGAAGTGTGACTTGTGTGGATCCCCCAGTGTTTTCTTACCCAGAATCCTCAGCAAACCTCAAATTTAGCTAACAAATGACATTTTAGCCACATTTCTGTGTGGGATCACTGCAAGGGGACAAATTTCCTACCACCCAATGTTCCCCTCAGTCTCCCGGTAAGAAAGATACCTCAGTTGTGTTGGTGGGCCAGGTGCCCGTGACAGGGAAGAGCCAAAAACATGTGGAAATGGAGGGGGAACCAAAACGGGTCAAAAAGGTCAGTATGAAAAAAAAAACATTTTCAGGCTGACAAGTGGGGCAGAATTGTTATTGGTATAGATGAGACAATGCTGAATGATAGGAATTTTATGGATTTCTGCAGATGCTAGAAGGTTCCATCACAAAAATGTGGGAAAAATGTGTGATTTCCAGCAAAGTTGGAGGTTTGCTGGCCATTGTTGGTAAAAACATAGTGTTGGTGCATGTGAAGCACACCACCCTGGATTACCCAGATGTTTCGTTTTCAGAGGTGTCTAGGTCTTGTGGATTTTTCAACATGGCAGCGTCCCAAAGTCCAAAAAGTGCTGCCCTCACCATTTCAAGTGGGACAATTTTGAGAGTTAGACAAGCTCTCAAATGTCAAACCAAAACACAAACTAATCGAATGTCCTTTTGCTTGTTTGGGATAATATGTTTTAGTGTGGAAGGGAGAGCTGAAAGACTGATACCCCCTTCAGTTGGGGTGGGGGCATCACTATGCCCATACTGGTTGGTAGCCACCACCCCAGTATTTCATTTTTTTCCCTGGCATCTAATAGGTTTTCTGCCCCCCTGGGGAGTGAATTGGGGGTAATTACCCAATCTGCCCACCGGTGGGCAGAACAACTTTAGCCCCATTTATTTGGGGTGGGGGTATGGTCATACCCCCACCCACTTTTTTAGAAAAGAAAATCTTCCCAGGTCTCTGGTGTGCTTTCTGCCCCCCTTGGTGGCAGATGGGCCTTCTAAAAACAGGCCGGTCTGCCCCCACGGGGGGCAGATATGGAAAACTGTTATGTGTCCCCATGTGGAGTGACCCTTGCTCAAGGGGCTGCCCCCTCAAACAAAATACACACACACCAATCCCTGGTGCCTAAGTGGATTCTGCCCCGAGGAGCAGATCGGCCCTATTACAAATAGGCCGATCTGCCCCCAAGGGGGGGCAGAAATGGCCTAAAATAAATTGGCCCCCCAGGGGAGCGACCCTTACCTAAGATGTTGGATCCCATCTGTAATAAAAAATAAAAAATACAAATCCCTGGTGCTTAGTGGGTTCAGCCCCACTTGAACCTGAATAGGCTCTGTTCTGTCTTCTCACAATAGGCCTGAAAACCCTGTATTGTCACAGCAGGCATCTTGGAGCCAGGGCAGGGGAGTCAGGAAGAGCCTTTGCAGAGCCTGCCTTGAACCCTCAGAGGCCAGCCTTGCTGTTGAGTCCTGCATGTAGATCTGCACCCAGGACTACCAGATGTGACTTCAAGGGCTATTTTTCTGACAACCTGTTCAGAGCCACAGGGGCATAACAGGCTCCCATCATCTTGAACCAGCACTTTCACCCAGCTCGAGTCGGTATTAAACCCCCAAGAGGTCTCCATCGACTTCTGGGCCCTTGGTTTTGGTGCTAAAAATGCCCAGATGGCCAAAATCCAGAACTGAGGACTTTGGCCTAAAAGTTCTCTGAGAATCAGGAGGAGACTGGGAGCAACCAGCTTACCTAACCACCCGGGGTGTATCGCCGGTCGGATTTACTTTGTGGCTTTTTCTGCTACGGTGTTCTCTGCGGCAGCAAATCTGTTTCAGTGGTCCATCGCCAAAGTTGTATCCAACCTCATGGAACGGTTTTTGACTACAACTGTCTAATTTTTTCCTGCTGGAGATATTCAACTTCCATTTTGGTGACTTAGTCCGAAATTAAAGGTTTCACTGTGGCTTCACTCCACGGCCATCCAACAACAATGCTTCATCTTGGACACTCCTGCAGCCTTGCCCCACTGAAACCTCTAGCTCCTCAGATATGTTCTGCCATTTTTTTTAAAACTCCGTAGATAAGTGCTGAGTTGACCCAATGTACTTCTTGTATCCGAGCCATGCTCTATCACTGTTAGCTTTAACTTTTGAGTTTGACCTGGTCTCACGTGACCAGAAGTCCGTCTTTGGTGCATTTATGTTTTAGGTGCTAATTCAAACCTTAAACTATATAAAATTCGTAACTCCAGTTCTGCATATTAGATTGTTTTTTAGTGTCAAATATTTCATTAAACTTTACTTTATTTTTCTGAATTGGTTTGTGATTTTTTTCTTATGTTGGCATCCAATGTGACCTCTTTTTAAATTGTCTTTGATTGTCCCTTTTTTCCTTGTTCCAAATTTGATTCTTACCTCACATTTTTGGACCTGTGACTCTTGCCTGCCAGAATGGAGTTGAATATCAATGCCACTGAGAGCTACAGCATTGCTAAGCTGAGGAAGCTGTGCAGGGAGAGAGGAATGAGGATCCCTAAGGGTTATAATAACTTGGAGTATCAGATGGCCTTTAAAGCCTGGAAGGAAGTCCACAGAATGCAGGTTGCAGAAACAGGCGATTATGATGAAGAGGATGTCCTGGATGAGGAGGAGGAGGAAATAGAGGCTGAGGAGGACTACTTTGCAGCTCTGGGGCTGGATAGAGAGGAGCCCTTTTTCATCAGACATCAAACCAGAAGGGAGAGGAGGACCCTCAGAAATGGACCTATGATCTCATTTGCAAGGTTCTGGACTTAAAGGCCAAGCAGCTATCTACCGGAGAACAATGAGTCCATATACCCGAGGACCTGATGCCTGACTTTGCGGTGTGAGGTGACATGGACAACTGTTTTAAGGAATATGAACTAGCTCTAGAGATGCACAGGATCCCTGCAGATTATTGGGGAGCTCGCGTCTGGAGGCATATACCTAGTGATGCCCTCCCTGTCCAAGAGAATGAAACAGAATGAGGTATCCCTCCATGAAGGAGGCCCTTGTTAAGAAATATAGATTCAACTCTGAAAAGTATAGGTTAAGGTTCAGGTGCAGTCAGAAAGTGTCCCAACTGCCTCAACTGCCTCACCAGTTCTGGTTGGATTGTGTGGACTATTTTTCAAGCCACTAAATGGTTGGGTGAAGGCTAGTGAGGTAATACCTATGAGAGGCTGTACAACTTCATTGCCCGATATAATATGTTCAGTCACTTTTTTCTAGAGCTCCTAATCCCTGGTCAATTGAAAGCTCACTGACTACAGGAAGTTTGTAAAGGAGGCAGACCTCTGGTGACTATCAGCGTGTTTGGCAAGGCACTGGGAGTGACCCTAAGGAGGGTGGCTCAGGTCACCCCCATTAGAGTGAGGGAGAGGTGTGCAGTGACTCAGACAGACCCCAGTATAGTGTAGGAGGAAAGGGGTCCCATGTACTTTCTAAGGACAGGCAAGGAGGTGATTTTCGGGCAAAGGCTCAGGGTGCCTGATTTTCAGCCGCAGGGTTTGGTTTGCTACCAAAGGGGGCACAGGGAGGTCAACCTGGGCTGTACCAAGACACCAACCAATGATGGGAGATCCATAGTGTCAAGAAAGCCAGGTGGGGCGGCCAACACAGATGTCCTATCAATACTGTCTTCCGGGGATACCATTCCATAGCAAAGAGTACAGTGGCCCAGATGGAGGGGCAGGAGATGGAAACACTCCAGAGTGGGAGGACCAGTGGGTCAGGGATTGTCAGCTCTGAAAACAGGACACCATAATACTGAAACTGGTGAGGCCACTCCTGACCAGGGGGAGCGCCATGCTCTGTCACAGGGAGAGAGAGCTGGGGACTTATACAAGCAGACTCTTGCATGACACAGACAGAGTGTGACAATGTTGAGAGGGGTAGTGATTCCACTTTCAAAGTCATGGCTTGCCAACCATATGTTTAGCCTAAGGGCACAGACCATGGGTGGAAGAACAAGTTTACATATACCATCCCTGTTCTGGTAACGGGCAGAGTGGAAAAAGGATACAATACACCTGGTACTACTGCCTCCCACTATAAGAAACCTCAGAGGTCAGTAAGCCCTGGATGGACTGGTACCTGGCTGTGGACAGTGACAGTTGTCAGTGGCATACATTGGTTGTTGCCTTATTGACAGATGTTTCTAAGGGGTTGGAGACAGAAGTCTGATCTAAGAGATGGAATGGGCCACATCACTTTGTTGCTTATTGGGGCTCTGTCTGCCTACTGGGCATCTGTTGGCAAGTTAAGGTTAGGTGCTGCACAGATGTGGTCTATTGATGGGAGGAAGGGTTCCCCATGGGTCAGTTCATTGGCTCAGGAGACAGAGATTCCAACTAAATTCAGAAGGGTTTAAAAATGACAAGTGCCCCTGCAATAGAGGGCCATTGGCCATGTTTTTGTGCCTAAGCAGGGACATTCATGGAGATATTGATTAATCACCCCTATCTTTAGGCTGGGTGGTGGACCTGTTCCTCTCTAAAGGGTCACTCCCAAGCATTTTGCGTTTTTACCTACCACTTTGTGCTGAATTTGTTTTATTTTTTATAACGTAGGACTTTGTGCGATTTACCATAGCTAACCAGTGCTAAAGTGATTGCACTCTATCCCTAAAACATGGTCAAATAGGTTTATATCCCAATTGGCAAATTTAATTTACATGTAATCTCCTTGTAAGATGGTATACCATAGCCCTGGGGCCTATCAATGAAATGCTACAAGTGGACCTACAGCAATTATTGTGCCAACCACTTATGCAGTCCTCCAAAACATATCCCTGACCTGCCAATGCAGGCTGGATGCAGTGACACACTGGTATGTCAAAGTGCCACACTGGTATGTCAAATTGGCAGGGATTAAATGTGCTTCAGTCGGCCATCAATTGGCAGGATTGGGGGCAGAGCTGAGCACAGTCCCACATGCACCTGCATAGGCTCGGTCCCATCTCCTTACAATAGGCCAAACAACCATATATTTTCACTGCAGCCCACTGGAGCCAGAGCAGGGTAGTTATGGAATTTGAAGGACTTCAAAAAACATTCCGTAAACTTCTCCCACCTTTCAGGAGCAGGGCACTTAGGTATAAAAATAGAACCTTCAGGCCCTCTCTTCCGTTCACTACTGGGATCTGCTGAATGACTCTCAGAGGACTGCCTGCTGCTGTGACCTGCTGTACACTCTGCCAGATGGCTGCTGTACCTAGAAGTACTGCGTTGCTGGCTGGAGCCTGCCTTGAACCCTCTGAGGCCAGCCCTGCTGTTGAGCCTTGCTTCTACCCCTGAACCCAGGGCTACTAGATGTAACTCCAAGGGTTAGTTTGCAGGCCTCCTGTTCAGAGTGACAGGGACATTAAAGGCTTCTGCCATATTGAACCTGCACTTGGACCCAGTCTGAGTAAGTCCACTTGGTTGTGGTGTTAAAGGTGCCCTGATGGTCAATATACAAAACTAAGGGCTTTTGCAAAAATGTGCTCCAAGAGCCAGGAGGAAACCAAGACCAACATGCTCACCTACCTACCAGAGGTGCATCGCCGCTTGGATAGACTTTGTGGCTTCTTCCGCTTCATCAGCAAATTGATCAATGTCATGGACCTGCTTTCAGCTACAGCCATCTGCTTCATCCAGCTGGAGATTTTCAAATTTCATTTGACCAGCTAAGTCTGAAGTTAAAAATATTTACTGCAGCGTCACTTCAAGGCCATCCGATGACTACACTCCCTCCTCTCCCCACTTCGGAAACTTCTGTACACTTGCTCCACTGAACTTATACCTTCTCAGACATTTTTCTCTCAATATTTTTCAAATTCTGAAGGTAAGTGCTGACAGGCCCATCCAAAAACCCAATGTCTTACAAAAAGACAGTCCTGTCATTTTATGTTCAGAGTCTGCCACAAGTGCAGAGTCCTCACAGCCATAACATCACTGTTGGTAAAATCAAACTCATAGTATTTGATTATCAAAAGAGAACAGTAAACTTACACAAAAGTTTTAGTTTACCTTTGTAAATCTGGTCCATGGTTGTGAAAGGTGTGGAAATCCTTGACTATTCCTTCAAATTGGCTGATGGCAGCTAGGTGCAAAACCTCACATCTCTTTGTTTCTCTGTTGCTCATGCTCTAGAACAGAGACTGCACTTTTGCAAGAAGCATCCCTCTAACAAAGGCTCTGTCTGGCGAACAGCATGGAAAGGACACTTGAAACAAGAACCACTCTAATCAACGTCTACAGTTCCAAACAGTGTATTGATATCTCCTTTCACCAGTTGTATATTAAAGTGGGACCCACATTCCCTACTTGTTGATCCAGCTCCAAGTCTCCCATAAGTGAGGAAACATCCACTGGATCTCTTTCTGGGTAAGTTATGTAACTGCCTAGAATCACCTCAAAGCATGTCTGCCTGCTGAAAGAGCAAAGCAGCCTGCCTACCCTGCCTGTAGAGAAAATGTTGTTAAACCAGCTATAAACCAAAGCATAGTATTTTGTCTCTTATGTTTACTTGCACTCCTGCTTTCTGGGCAATAAAAAAGAGAGCATCCTAATGATGGCCCATAAATTTAGCATGATTTAAAACATGGTCAACTTGTACTCAAATGAGCCAGGGACTCATTTAACATATCAATTTGCTGCTTGTTATGTACTATTCATCTTATGAATGTAAACTTCTTTAGCATAACATGTGTGACCTACATAGGAACACCAAGCACATTAACACTTTTTGAATATCTTTTTCCTTGATAATATAACTCATTCAATCGAAAAGATTTTGGGCCCGATGTATCAAACTTTTTTGCATTTGCAAACAGTGCAAATCACAAAAATTGGTTGTTTGCGTATGCAAAACTGGCCCCTGCGATGTATGAAAGGCATTCACAGTGTGAAAATACGGAATCGCTAAATTAGTGGATTTTAGTGAATATGACATGGATTTGCATGTCGCAACCTGCATATCACAAATAGCGTCATGATTTACTGAATCGCTATATGCAAGACGCAAACTGCGCCACAGTTTAACGAATCGCAGATAGCAATCTGCAAAATCGTGGTGCAATATGCAATACGCAGCTTGCGACACGCAAAGCCATGACGCAGAACTATGTCGCAATGCAATGCATCAAAAATCCTCAAATTGCGAACATTCGCAGAAAGGCCTCTTGCAGATGCAATCTACCACAAATTGAAATCAGGTGGTAACCAGGTGCAAGCTATAGAAAGAGGCCCAGAATGACTCAGCCGCCTTTCCACAATGGCTGCACTCTACGTGATGGCGAGGAGAATGAGGATCTTGGCAGGTTTGAGGAGAGGGAGGAGGATTTCAAAGTGTGCATTACCCTTTTTGACCAGACAGAGGAGGAAATCTATGAGAAGTACAGGTGAAGCTCAGCCATGATACTTGACCTGATAGCAGATCTATAATCCCTACTGCAGCGCACCACACACAGGACCAATAGCATACCCACCAATGTGTAGGTATTATGCTCCTTGCACCTATTAGCCTCAGGGAGCTAACAAGGGGTCATAGCAGCAGCTGGAGGGGTCTCACAGAGTGCCCTCTCATGCTTTTTCAATGCATTTCTGAATGCCATGCTTAGCAAAATACAAGAGCACATAAGATTCTCCAACACCACACAGGAATTACAACAGAAAAAATACATTTCTATCAAATTGCATAATTCCCACATGTCATAGGTGCCATCGTCGGAACACATGTAGCTATCTGTCCACCATCGGCCATCGAGTATGTTTATCGCAACCGTAAAAACCATCATTCCATGAACATACAGGTGATTAGCAATGACTGTTACATAATAATCGATCTTGTGGGCAAATACCCAGGTAGCACACATGACTGGTACATCTTTCGCCACAGCAGGATTCACACAAGACTGCTAGCTGGGGAGTTAGGCGAAGGATACCTACCGGGTAAAGTAATAGTTGACAATGTTTCATTGAAGTTATAGTGTCTGCAGATTTTAACATTACTTATTTTACCCTCTGTTCATTCCAGGAGAAAGTGCTTACACATTGCTCATCTATATACTGACTCCCTACCTGAACCCTGTAATGCCTGCAGAGAGGAGGTACAATGCTCCACACAGGGCAACCCGCAGTGAGGTGGAGCAGACTTTGGGTCTGCTGAAGAGCCGCTTCAGGTGCATCCATAAGAGTGGCAGAGCACTACAGTACAGCCCGGAGACAACTAGTAAAATTGTAGCCACATGTGCAATGTTGCACTACATTGCAATGAGAAGGGGCATACCCGTTGAACCAACGGAGCCTGACTCAGATGAAGATGGTGATCCCTTATCACCCCATCACCCAGTACACAGGACCAGTGCAGCAGATGGCAGGGAAAGACGTGCTGACATCATGCACAACCATTTCTGATGTAAGTAATGACAACACCACTTCATTTTCAGGTATTTCCGTACTTAGCAACTTTATTACCTTGACATCAGGTAACGTATGTGTCAGTAATACATAGGCCCCCATTACAACCTTGGGGCGACCAATATACTGTGTCCGCGGGTATTAAGACCCACTCATAGAAATCTGCCACTATACAGACACCCACACAAGTCCGCCAGACCAACGGTCAGTGATAAACTGGCGGTACCAAAACCCACACCGTTACGCCAACAGGAATACACCCACAGTATCAGGACCCACCAATCACTGCAGTGGTCTTTAAACTGCGGTAAACCATTGGCGGTACACACCCCCACGCTCAAAATACACACACACTAACAAAACTACACCACATTGGACAACTCAAACTACACACACCTGACACACATACACACAGCTCACCCTCTCTCTTAGACCACTATAAAACACACACCCACATTACCCACAACCCTTTCAATGAAAAAAAAGATTGTGAACAGAGAGAGAGAGAGAGAGACAAGCCAGAAGCACCCACTCAATCTCAGCCACAGAACACCGTCACCCATACACCATCCACGCACCTCACAACACACACCACAACACATCACCCCACATATCACCCCACACATCCTCACACATACCACTCACACCACATCCATGGCACCCCAAAGGCACCCCAGGTTTTCAGAGGAGGAGCTAAGGGTAATGGTGAAGGAAATCATCCAGGTAGAGCCACAGCTATTCGGATCACAGGTGCAGCAGACGTCCATTGCAAGGAAGAAGGAGCTATGGCAGAGAGTCGTGGACAGGGTCAACACCATGGGACAGCACCCAAAAACAAGGGATGACATCAGGAATAGGCGGAACAACCTACGGGGAAGGTATGTTCCGTGGTAGCAACACACCAGATAGAAGTACAAAGGACTGGCTGTGGACCCCCACCTCTTCCCCCACAGCTAACAACATGGGAGGAGCAAGTCTTGGCGATCATGCATCCTGAGGGCCTTGCAGGAGTAGCAGGAGGACTGGACTCTGGTAAGTCAAATCTTTACTACTATATCCCCCACCCTACGTGCATGCCATCACAAACTCCTACCCCTACCATCACCCCCATCACTCCATCACCTCATATATACCCTACGATCACAACCCACCCATCCCAATACCAAGCCCTTCATGCCACACCAATGCATGGACCCCCATCACAGACCTGCATGGACACCCATCACAACAGCATTCCTATTAGAGAGAATCACCTTGCTCACAAAATCACCCCACACACACAAGGCAAAGCTGACAAGGCAATCACAACCATATCGTGAAACACACCCATGCACAAGATGGCACACTCAGATACACTAACTATGCCTTTTCATCCCCACAGGACCCACACTCAACGTCACCGGAGAGGAGATGCCAGCCACATCCAGCCCCCCCACAGAAGAGGCCCACAATGATGAAAGCAGCTCTGCATGCCTGGATCACAATGACCAACCAGGCCCATCAGGGACCTCTGGACAGTCAGTTACCCTGCCACAGTCCCAACCCACCACAGAGGCTCCCCCTCAGGAAACACCAGCACAGCACCCACCCAGCGGACCCATACCACTGTCCCCAGGACACGTCAATCAACAGTGTGTCCACCACTACAGGGAACCCAGGCAACCCCACAAACCCACGAAAATCAGGGACCTGGGGTCAGTAGCAGTGGGCACACAGTTCAGGGGACAGAGGCACAGGACAACAGGGAAGCTGGGAGGACTGCTGTGCGACGGGGGAGGACAGGCCCAGGGAACTGACTCTCCACGAGCCACTTGCAGGGCTCTTGGGAGCATACCAACATTACCAGGAGACCTTGGGCCAGATACTGGCCAAGTTGCAGGACACCCAGCGGCTGCAGGAGGGACAGTACTTGGGGATCAGAGAGGACCTCAAACACATCCACACCATCCTGGTCACCATTGCATGGGTGCTGGCTAACATGGCCAACACCATGAGGGAGGCAGTGGCTCAACAAAAGGCCACTGACACTAGCCACACCGATGAACAGCCATCCACCTCCGCCGGTGCTAGTGGACAGGAGGCCCCGCCATTGGAACAACAGGCCACCTGCACCCCACCGCCCTGCAGAAGGAGAACTACCCCGCAAATGGACAATGCGATCCAGGCAGAAGCCAGAGAACATTGCAAAGACCCCCGCAGGAAATAAGACTCTCCTGATTGTCACCCTTCTGTCCCACTCTGTCACCCTGTCCACCTTGAACTGCCATTGCTCCCTTCCTATGGCCCATTTGACAATGCACCTGTGATACCAAGAGACTGGACTCTAACTGGACATTCTTCCACCATCACCCCAGCCCATTGCACATCCCCCTCTACATATTAGCAATTAAATAAGCACCCTTGGAACAAATACAATTCTGGAGTCTTTCAATTGATTGAAATATGTATTAGTTCAACATTCTGAAAACATTGCAATTCATATGTACAACAATTTATACATTGATATGACCTGTAGTGGGCAGCAGTAAACACACCAGGAGCCAGAGTAGGACACAGGGATCTGAAAATAGAGATGCCAAAGGGTACAGTAAGTGGCCATAGACATAGGGAAATCATGCTGCCATGTAGAATGTCCAACAGAAAACTGAAAAGTAAAGTGAAGTTACAGTGTCTTACCTGTGTGTCACTGGAAGTACTGCTGCATGATATCACTTCTGTTGTCCACATCTTCATTCTCTGCCTCCTCTTCCTCAATGTCCACAGGCTCCACCTCTGCCACAAGACCATCTCCAGGCTCATTCTCCTTCAGAAATGGCACCTACCGTCTCAAGGCCAGGTTGTGCACAATTCAACATCCAACAATGATCTGGCACACCTTCTTGGGTGAGTTGTACAGGGATCCAACTGTCAGATGGAGGCATGGGAACCTTGCCTTCAGGAGTCCATAGGTTCTCTCAATAATCCTCCTTGTTTGCCCATTTGACTCATTATAACGTTCCTCTGCCCTTGTCATGGCATTCTTCACTGGGGTCAGTAGCCATGAGAGGTTGGGGTAACCAGAGTCACCTGCAAATATCGAGGTACAACTGTTAGACACATACTAACTCTCAGGGACAACCCCATACCCAGACACCAACATATACTGGGTGGGGATCTTTGGCTCACCTATTAGCCACACCCGGTGCCTCTGGAGCTGATCCATCATAGATGGGATGCTGCTATTCCTCAAGATAAAGGCATCATGTACAGAGACAGGATATTTGGCATTCACATGGGAGATGTACTGGTCAGCCAAACACACCATCTGCACATTCATAGAGTGATAGCTTTTTCTATTCCAGGATATCAGTTCATTTCTCCGGGTGGGGGGACAAATGTTACATGTGTACCATCAATAGCACCAATGATGTGTGGGAGATGTTCCAGGGCATAAAAGCCAGCTTTCACTGTGGCCATCCTCCACCTGAGGGAATACGATGTAGCTGCACATGTGTTTCAGCAGGGCAGACAACAGTCTGGTCTACACATTTGAGAACATTGGCTGAGACATCCCTGATGCCATGGCCACTGTTGTTTGGAAGGAACCACTTGCCAGGAAATGGAGCACTGACAGGACCTCCAATTGGGCATACAGTTCTTGGATTGTGGCCCGATCAAGTCTGTATGTTTGGATAATGTGTCTGTCCTCCATTGTCGCCAGGTCCACCAGGGGTCTGTACACTGGAGGATGCCTCCATCTCATATTCATCCTCAGCGGTTGAAGCCTAGGGAGGAAAACGGTGAGCAGAGGGTCATATTCACACATCTATTGCAATAATGATGCATCTCTTCATTTACAGAACCAGTATGTGACACCGAGAGTCAGTTGATGTGCCAATGTCTGCTGTGATGCAGTTAGGTGCCATGGCCTGTGCCCCACTGAAATGGCAGCTGCCTGACCTGTGAGGAGGGACAAGTGGAAATGAGGTAATTCCGCTGGCGTTGTGCGCCGTGGTAGTAGGCGGTCGACGAGCGCCACGCAACTTTGCATTGGTTATCATTGGGCCCAATGGGTTCCAGGAGCCAATGGCGTTGTATGCCAGCGGTACAGTACGCACCGCTGCAGGCATCACCGCCATTTTCTATTTGTTCACTCACTTGGTACCTGACCTTCAACAGGTGAGGACCTACAATGCAAGTGCTGCTGTGACCTGTGTCTGGAAGCGACAATGGCTCATGTGTCTGGGGAAAGGGCCCCTGTCCTCACTTTGGAGGATTTGGAGAGACTTGTGGATGGGGTCCTACCCCAGTACACTTTATTCTATGGTCCTCAAGACAAACAGGTGAGTACACTGTGAGCATGATGAGTGGGCCATAAATGTATGGAGTGCTGTGTGTGTAAGCCACATGTAGGAGTGGGTGCTGAGGTGTCCTGGGGAGAGTGCTGCATGTATCGTGGTCAATGTATGTGCGTTAGTGGATGGGAGGGATATGGTGTGCCATGAGTGAGACGGTCCGGACAGTATTACTAATCCCTTTTCTGCTGTATTTTTCCTGTAGGTCAGCGCCAATCAGAAAAAGGGTATTTGGTGTGCCATCGCCAAGGAGGTGCAGACTGTGGGAGTCTTTGACAGGCGGAGCACCTTTTGCGGCACCCTATGCCGCAAAAGGTGGGAGGACCTGAGCCGCTGGGCAAGGAAGACGGTGGAGGCCCAGCTGCGGCTGGCCTCCCAACGAGGAAGGGGTGCCCGTCGTACCCTGACCCCACTGATGTTCTGCATCCTGGCAGTGGCCTATCCGGAGTTGGATGGGTGCTTGAGAGCATCACAGCAGACACAAGGGGGTGAGTAAAAAGTCAGATTCGTGAGTTGGTGCATGTTAAGGTTTTACCTGGGTGGGGGATGTAGACTTTGGGTACCCCTAGGCCAGGGCGAACATGGCAGGGTAGGTCCCTTGTTGGGCAGGCTCTGAAGCACTCCAAACCCAATGGTGTTAGTGGGCATCTACTACTGGGTAGGGTCCTATGGGTTTCAGGTGTGCAGCTGCTGGCGTTCTGCCATGTCCCCCATGGGCTGGTGACTAGCATTGTAACTGGTAGTGCATGGCATAGTGCATAGGGCAGCTCCCTGTGTGTTGTCTACGTCAACGGTCGTGTGGTTTCTGGCATTGACCAAGTGTATCCCCTGTCTCTCCCCCACCTTTTGTTTTGGCACTCTGTACTTGTGTGTATTAGCATCATCCTGCGACGGAGGGAGCTGCATCCCATATAGGCAAGGAGGCCGAATCCGCCGAGGGTGAGGGCACCAGTGGAATAGAGGGTGAGGGGAGCACCACAACGGAGACAGGAGGGGACACTACAGACAGCGCCTCCTCCTCCAAAGGAAACTTCCTGGCGGTGGCGGACACCTCTGTGCCTACTCCAGGTACAGCCGCCACCCCCCTACCAGCACCACCCTCCAAGCAGCACCTCAGCGTGTTTGCAGTGCTCGCACACCCCAGAGGGTGGGCATCTCCTTAGCCCCTGGATCCTCAGGCCCTGCTGCCCTCAGTGAGGAGGCTGTTGACATCCTAAGATCCCTCACTGTTGGGCAGGCAACCATTCGGAATGCCATCCAGGGTGTTGAGAGGCATTTACAACAAACAAATGCATACCTGGAGTGCATTCACTCTGGTGTGGCGGCCCAAAAGAGAGCATTTGAGGCTCTGGCCTCTGCACTGATGGCAGCCATTGTCCCTGTCTCTAGCCTCCCCTCACCAACTTCCTCTACCCAGTCCCAATCCCCTCAACCCCAGCCTATCCCAAGCACACCTTCAGACCAGCATTCACCAAAATCAACACACAGAAGTGGCTCAGGCAAACACAAGCACCACACTTCATCTCACAGGCACTCACACAAGCACCATCCCCATGCAGACATACCAACATCCTCTGCCTCCACTGTGTACCCCTCCTCATCCTCGTCCACCTCCCTCCCAGTAGAGTCTCCACTCACACATGCATGCACTATGTCCTCATCCACTACCTCCATCACCAGCATGCCCATCACTACACACCCCTCACTTGCAGTCACCACCCCCACATCCATGCACACGTAACCTGTGTCCTCTCCCACTGTGTCTATAACCTCTCCTCCCAAAGTACACAAACGTAAGCACACACCCACTCAACAGCCATCCACCTCCCAGCAGCATCCTGCTCATGCACCTGCACCCAAACACAGCAGACTGACACCTCCTACAAGCACTCCCTCTTCCTCCACTCCCAAACCTTCACCTTCTTCCCACCCCTATGTCCCTAAGGAGCTTTTCCTAACCAACATTGACCTGTTGCCTATCCTCCCGTCCTTCCCCTCGGGCCTAGGGTTGCCAAAACCCAGCCCAGCACCTCAGCCACCAAGTCCACATCCGCTGTGGTGCCTGCAGCTATCAGAGGCTCAAAGGGGGCACCCGTCAGCCCAGCCAGTGTGTCACCAACCCCTGCCAAGGCAAAGAACATTCGCCCACTTGGCAAAGTGAAGAAGGGGACAGCATCTAGCAAGGGGAAGGAGCCACAACCACCCAGCAAGGCCACCTCAAAGACTCCAGTTGCTAGACCCAAGGTGACACCACCATCTGCCAAGGGCAGAAAGGGGCACAAAACACCAGCCAAGGCACTTCAGCCGTCCGAGCCTGTAGATCAATGCCTGGTGGCTACCAGCACAACCGCCAGCACCGCCACCTCCACCACAGCCAGCACCGCCACCTGCACTGCTGCAAGCACCACTACTGTCACCCCAGTGGGCAGCTGCCCGAGGATGCAGGAGAAGGGCTGGAGCCTCCCCCCACCACTGGCAGCACTGGCACCTGCACTGCGGCCAGCACCACCACCTGCACCACTGCTAGCCCTGCCACCTACACCGCTGACAGTAGCACCATTGCCAGCAGCAGCAGCCCCAGTGGGCAGCCATCGAGGCTGCAAGAGAAGGGCTGGAGCCTCCCCCAACCCCTGGCAGCACCCCCACCACCACATGCACTACCACCACTGTGCAGCCATAGCTGCCGGAGGATGGACTGTAGCCCTGCCTCCATGGACTATCATGCATCCTGACCACTACAAATCTTGTGTCTCTGACACCCAGGTGAGGGACTGTGACATGGCACCCCCAAGTGCTGCATCACTGGGAACAAAGGCCCCTCCAGAACCAGTGGAGAAAGGCATCCACTCACCCTATCCTTGGCAGGATGAAGGACACTGAGCAAAAACCCCCCTCCAGAACCAGTGGAGAAAAGCATCCACTCACCCTATGCTTGGCTGGATGAAGCACACTGGCCACAAAGCCCCCTCCAGAACCAGTGGAGAAAGGCATCCACTCACCCTATCCTTGGCAGGATGAAGCACACTGGGCACCAAGGGCCCTCCAAAACCAGAGTGAAAGAGACATCCACTCACCCTACCTATTGAGGTGCCTGCGTGTTTTCAACCTGATGCCCCTGGAGTGTTCTCTCCGTATTGAGGCAGGAGTCAAGTGTGGGCTTGGCCTATGTGTTTTGGCCCAGTGGGCCATGGACATTTTGGGTGAACATTGTCCCGCCTTTTGTTCATATTGTATATTTTGTAAATACAGTTTTAGGGATATTAACGTATTTCTGAGCCTTTCTAATATAACACTATTTTGACTCAATTACTTTAGCCCTTGCGTTATTCCAGCGGGTTACGGGGTGTATATGTAATATTGTTGAATGTGTGTGTGTGTATGGTGTTGGGGGTGAGGGTGGGGGTGGGGATGTTGCGTGCTTAGCGTGTGTGTTACTCTCTTTTTCCTCCCCTATGTGCTAGGTGCTGTACTCACTGTGGTCGTCGTCGCCGCCGTTGGTACTCCTGATATATGAGAAGATACACCAGCAATGGCAGGACATGCAGCTCTGGCTCCATGGAGTTGTGGTTCTTCCTTGAGTGTCAAGAGGTGAGTGGTTTCCCTTCTAAGTACTGTTTCCGCTGTGCTTTTGATGGCGTTGGTACCGCCCCGGAAACGCTGGCGGATGGGAGGGTTGTAATGGGGTGGGCGGTACATTGTCTTACGCCTGGCTGTTGGCAGGTAAAGTGGATGTATGTGTTGGCGATTTCCGCTGTGGTCGTGATTAAATTTTTTTTTCCACCAGCCTGTTGGCAGTATTACCGCCGCTTTAACACCGACCCCCAGGGTTGTAATGAGGGCCATAGTCTTGAACCATAGGTTACCACGTGGGAATACCAGTGTCACACTATTAGCATCATAGTATAACTGTACAGCTACATGTTACAGTAGTCCCACGTAGGCCTTAACATTACTTCCTACGTCCATGCACTCCACTTGAGTGCTCAGTGGCTTCATTGGCACCTACTGTAGCGGGTTCACTGGCAGTACTGTGTCTGGTACTGTCATGCCTAGGATCAATCACAGGGGCTGTAAGACTGCTGAGGCTAGAGAACTCCTCACTATCCCCACCACAAGTTAGCTGTTTGTAGCACTGCGTGCTGTCTGCATTGCATCCAGGATATTGGTTATTTCAATAATCTCTGTGAAACGTCCCAACTGCAGTGTGCCATCTCCACCTGTATGCCCACAGCATGTCGTGAAGTCAAGGCAGTTGAGCTAGCAAGCCGATTGACCGATCTGCAGAACCAATCAAACCTTCCCATAAATTGGTGATGGCGCCTACGGTGGCTGACACACTCCTGATAAATCTCAGTGCAGAGGTCCCTAATGCCATTTGTCAACTCCTTTGTGTTTTCGGCTGCTGTTTGCTGTCCCTCATTCAGAGACTCCAACTGCTTGTTCATTGCGCCCATGTTCTGATTGATTGACACCAACTGCCTGTGCATTGCCCTCATATGCTTGCATTGCAGGCGCTGCACTTTCAGCAGGGAAGCTGCAAGGCCGCCAAAGATGTATGGGCCCTCTCCTTCCTATGTGCACACTCTGCCTGCATTGTGACGCCTCCTGAGGGAAGATGACTGACACTGGGGCAGGGACTGCTGTGTTCCTGTGGATATAGCCTCTAGGGTGGTGTGGGGACCTCATCTGGCATCTCATCTAAGTCCAGGCTGTACTCTGGGAGAGGTAACACCCTTGTCCTGCGTCTAGTTGGTGCAATACTGAGAGACTCACTTGTGGTAGAGTTGGACTGTGGCTGTGTTTCAACATTCCACACATTTCCACCTTCTGCTGCAGCAGGGCCCTGGACATCTGCAACGGCAATGTGTAGCATGTCATTTATGTATATATCATAATAGGTTGCACAATAGTAAATATTGTACTCTGACAGCATATCACTTGACTTGTGTGTGTTGTTTCTCTATGTGGCTGAACACCAACTTGAATTCAATTTGGTGTTTTTGACCTTAGGATTGTGGACAATCACTCCCATAAGGCATAGTTGGTTTGTATGTAAGATGTGGCATGGACTACTACTCACAATGCATCTCAGTAACAGCTCTTTCCTATGGGGCATTTGTACGCGCACATATGGAGATACATATCACTGCTGACCTTACCTTTGCTGGTGCTTGGTGCCCCTGAGGTGTCAATGTCAGTTACACCACTGACAGCTTCAGGAAGCAGTGTGGACTACACCATGTCTTCCATTGGTGTGGACTGTGTCTGGGTGGGTGGTCCTCCTCCGGTGCTCCTTGCCTTCTTTAGTCTGCTGTCTACCCTTTCTTTGGCACAGGAATGGAGGTCATACCATCTCCTGCGTATCTCCTCCACAGAATGCTGCACAACACCCACTGCGCATATTTTTGTCTGGATTTCCAACCACAGATTCCATTTCTCACTTTAAGGTACCTGTAGTGAGTTCTTCCCAAACAGTTTGTCATGGTCCCTGACAACCTCCTCAGTGAGCACCTCCAATTCCTGCTCACTGGATTTGGGCTTGCGCTTCCTGTCTCCCTTGTCCTTCACCTTCCCATCATTGGCCATGTTACAGTTTGGTCCTGGCAGGCTCACAAAACTGGCTCCCTGGTGCTGGGGTGTGTCTCCATGCCTGCTCCTGTGGGCATGTGCTCCTGGAAACAGCATGGGATGACTCACTTCCTGGTTGTGATGTCATCATCCTATTCCGGTTTGACGTTTTTGCGGTTTGCGATTTTCAAATACCAAATCGCTATTGATTTGCGGTTCGATATTTGCTAATCGCAAATTGTGTTTGCGAATTTTAAGAAATTGCAATTACAAACTCGCAATTTTGATACATCCTATTTTGCATTTTCAAAATAGCGATTTCTGAAAATTCGTTCTTTAAAAAATGCAAACTGGGAGCTTGATACATCTGGCCCTTTGGGCCTAATTTAGATGTTGGTCCCGCCATTGACTTTTCAACCGAAAACCTTTCCGCAGCTGTGATGGTCCGCTCGCTGTATTTAGGTGTTTGCAGTGCCTTCGTCAACAGCTGGCATTTGACCAGTCATCTCCTCCAAGAAACACCACTGTGCATATTTAGATGTGCCTTACCGCCAAGCAAAAAGTGGTGATCTCACCTCCACTTCTGAGTTGGCGGATTGGGGGGTAAAGGAGTGAAAACTCTCCTTTTACCCCGTTCCATTTCTGTCTTTGATAGGACGTGACTAAACAACACCTGCCGTCACTGGTGCCACTGACCTACAGAGAAGAAATGTCCCCCCTGTCGAGAGACTCAAAGGTAGGGATGCCACATTGCCAGGGTATCTTGGGTGGGCACTTCACAACAGGCCTGCACCGCTGCAGGCATATATATATATCACAGTCATTTTTTTAAAGTCACAATGACATGCATATGTTGGGGAGACAGTTGTGTCGGACAGGATTGGGGACACACTGGCACAACATGCATATCACACACATACACAACTAATATTGTGATGTCATCATTCATTTCCAAATGATGGTACACTCACACTGGGCAATGGTGCCCTGTATTGGTAGGTTTATACTACCTGTTCCATATGTGAGTCATCATGTATATGTATGTGTGGATTGGCTGGTTGAGGTGCAGTTTTGTTTTATCTGTTTTGTATGTGGTTCATTACGTGTATGTGTGTGTGTGGATTGGGTGGTTGAGGTGGAGGGAGCTAGAGTGGTTGTGTCTCTATATGTATCACTTGCATGTGAGATCGATGTTGTGTATGTTGTGTTGCCTTGTGACACATTCAGGTGAGTGTTGTTGTGTGACGGATGTTTGTAGTTGAGCGTGTATGTGTTTGTGTAGCTGAGTGTGCGGTCATGTTGGTAGTTGTGATTGTGTTGTGTGTGGGTGCAGTGTCAATGGTGTGTGCTCTGTCATGGATGTATGTCAGTGTGTGTTTTTAGTGTGTAGAGGTTGTGGTGTATTGGAATTGCAATGAATGTAGGTGTGCATGTGGTGTGTTATGTAGTGTGTAGTGCAGGTGGGCACATATGGTTAAGGAACACTGTGTGTGTGTACCACATACTCTGCCTTTGTATGAAATCCATTGGATTCCACTGCCATCTCCCTCCATCAGCAATCCATCACTAGCCCTCCCCTTGCAGCACTGTAACAAGTAAATACATTGGGCAGGACACCATTGACTTGATGGTCTTCTAGGGTCCACCGACAACGTGATTTAGTGGTAACACTGCCAGGATCTAAATCAAGCCCTTTGTTTTTAGCTTCTTGTTGAACCACAGTTTTATTTATTGGGACTATGAGTTATGTTACGTAGGTATAATATTTAATAGTCCAGGAACAGTAAAACCTCATTACAGATGGAGTGCAGGAACCTATTGTACACAGTCAGAAAAAAATCCAAGCACATTCATACACAGACCTGGCCCATTCCATAGACTGTCCAGTTACAGGTAAGGGGATGTTCACTCAGAGTACACAATCAGTCCAGGCACAGTCTAAGCAGAGTTTGGTTCAGGCTGATGGAAATCCTAACTGCAGCACTAGCTCAATCCAGCTATAGATCAGATGCAGTTGAGACACTGCATGCACACAGATACAATTCAGTAATGCTGCAGTCACAGTTCTGATATAAACCATTCACAGAAAAGACACTGTTGATATACATTTTAATTTTGCCCCCCTGAGCAGTCCAGATGCAGTCCACATATTCTGCAGGCACAGTTCTGCTAAGTAGCAGGCACAGTTCAATCAGAATCCCAGCAAAGTCCAGACACAGTGCAAGTATAGCCCAGTATAGCTCAGGTATAGTTCAGTTACATCCAAGTACAATTCTAATACAATCAGACTGAAGTTGCCACCTTTCCCTTCCATCTGTTCACCTTGTAGGATTCTTCTAGGTCAAGGGCATAATTGTTAATTAGAACTTAGCATGACTTTTCTGTTTATCTGTACTTTAACTTTCAGTCAAGGCCCACTAAACTATTAGGCCTTGATTATAAGTCAGGCAAAGCAGAAGCAGAATGTGTAATTCCAATCTCCCTGATCACTACTGGCCCTGTGCTCCTGCATCCACTTGTCTCAGGTGCAAGGACAGACACCTGACCAAAGTTTGCTGACAGGAAACGCCGGCTGGTAAAATGTCATGAAGGTTCAACAGCAGCTAAATCCAGGCATCAGAACCTGGCACCACACAACATTTTTTACTGGCAAGTAATTCCCTCCCCTCCTCCCCTACCCCCTAATTCTCAACCCCTCCCCACACAGAAGCCCTTGCACACATGTACCTAATGTTTAAAGCCCTGGCTAAGTTGCCAACAGGCTAAACATATGTCATCACAAAGAGAAAGTGCACATACATGCATGTGACCAATCTGAAGTAATAACATGTAAATAACATAAGATTCACATGATTTCTTGACAGTAATTTTGGATCCAATGTAGTTGTAGTGAACATTCCTCTACATTATGTAATTGTTTGGTTGCATTACTGAAGTTGAGGACACATGAAACACACGAAAGGTGATGGGAAGCTGCTTAAAATAGGTCTCACTATTGGCAATCACTTAGGATAGAGCTCCAATCCCTTGTTCTTGTGCCCACCATGCCACATCAGATTAGACACAGCCACATGAAAATCAGCCTTGGTTCCAGGGGGCAAACACTCAGCCAGAGATCTATGGCTCTTGGAAGCTTGTGTGAGCTATGAACAGGCTGCAGGACTTTTTTTCCATAGCACAGGTTGTTCATAATAGTGAATTATGATCATATCCTTTTAGCTGGGACTTCTTGTAGTATGTGCAGTGCCTGTTTGATAGTTTACACCTAAGGGGATGTGCATCATGGACGAGTTGTTGTTTGTAAACTGTCTAAAATGTTCTTTAACCATTCAATATGATTTGCAGTTCCAGGTAGCATTTAGCCTTTACCCTGATGACGCACTGAGATCACTTAAAGTACTACCATTATAAAGCAAATAAAAGTGAAATAGAACTAAACGCAATGTTCTCTATTGACTGATCCATTATGCGTTGGCTGAGAATGTCATTGGGTGAGGCATGGAGGCAACAGAACGATCCTCTTAGTATGAGAACTGTGAAAAATATAAGCTCAAACTACATTTCAATGGGTGCTGAAGTTGTTAGAAGAATGAGAGGATGGAGTATCCCTTGTAGACTCAACAGAAGGCTAAGGAGAGCTCCAGCCATGTACCTTTGCTTGTGAACCACAAGGCACACAAGGACGTGTATCTTAAATGTGTATAAAAAACAGGCTATTTTGAAACAGGGAGGCCAAGACATGGATTTTGATTTTCAATATTCTACTTGTGAAATTCCTGTGGTGTGGACTTGCTGACCACCCTTCTATCTGTGTGATACCTTAGAAAGAACCTATGTATCTCCTTAGGATTTAAGGGAGGATTTACTCAATCATAGTGGAGCACAGAAAGCACACAATCTGCAGTGCTGCACAGTGCTGGAGGCAGAGAGCAGGACAACACATATCTATTGAGGTGGAGCTCCTCTCTTCCTCCTTGAGGATATCTGGCACCACACACACCTTTGCACCATAATGCACATATGTTTGTGTGAGGTCTAGCATAGGTCTTCTATTGGTACATATTTTATGATAAATCTATTTTTGTCTATATTCCCTTGTGTCTTCCTTGTTCTCTGGTATTTTTTCCATGTTATCAAATTCAGAATCAGACTGAGGGGTACACAGCCAACACATGTTTTACCCCTCTCTGGTGCTCAAGCCCCAGGTCTGGATAATGTAGAAAAATACCAGAGAACAAGGAAAAGAGAAGAAAATATTGAAAATTATAAATTTATCATAAAGGTGTGCTACAGGAGCTTCTTATTCATGGTGTCTGAATCGTTACTATAAGTGTTCAATGAATTAGCAACCTTTTTCCTTAGTATTCAAGTGGTTGCATTCCAGTTCACATATTTACATAAAATGTATTAATGTATGAATGATAAAATGTACAAAATTCAATTGAAACACATACTAGTACATAGTAGGGTGAGGTATTTAGGACACCCGGTTAACCTCCCCGCAGTGTGTTTTTTTCTGTGTTTCCTAAATACCTCCTATTCTAGGCTTGGCCCTGGTAATGTGGAAAAAACAAGCAAAAGCATTCTTTAATACACCTAATTCATCATGTTTTGCTTTTTCTACAAGCATTTTCCCTGATAAATTTCCGCATCTTTGATAGACCAAAATATGGGAGAGGAAAACTGTCAGAGATGTGGCAATTATCCTATGAAGTAAATACCCCGGCTCTGGGTCAATATCCCAAGAAGGAAATACCTGGTATTCATAGTTATTGTTTTTGCACACATTTCCCTCTGTGATGTTGCTGTAATATAGCCCCTCACCTATAATTGTGCCTTCAGTACATTTTGGCATGCGCTAAATCTCCATTCTATCCTGCCATAAACATTATTTTAGTACATCCCTAAGTGCAATCAATCACTAAGCAGTCACAAAGGAAAAAGGTCAGCCACATCAAGTGTCCAGAGCTCAGGTATCATGTGCCCCACCTCTTCTGTGTCATGTGCCCCATCCCTTCCCTGCTCCACCCCTTCTGTGACAGCATAAAAGGTATGTCCTGAGCATGAGATGTACCAAAGACCCTAGGCAGGTGCTCCAGCTCAAAGACTCCATCACTACACTCCTACTGCTGTCTTACCACCATGAGGGCCATGCTTGCAGTTGTCGTCATACTCCAGGCACTGGTAACTGGAGGTAAGATTGTCATAACCTTCTATACCTTGAATTCTGACTAGTCTCACTCTCAAATAATTGCTATTTGTAAGGTGTCCCTCTATTTCCCTGTATTTGTCCTGCTGTAGCTCAGTTTTAAACATCCTTCAATTGTACTGGATGTCTTCCAAACTTAAAATTTAGCGCTGTCCGGCTACTCCCCTGTTGCACTCCAGGGTAGGTGATAACTTAACCTTGTCTCAATGTTTTGCGAACTTCAGAGGTTGCCCCTCATTAATACGGTTCCTCAAGCTTACACCCTGCTATGTTTTGAGCTGTAGTAACTGTATGCATGGACCATTCTCCTTGAAGCAATGCAGTCTTATGACCTCATAGAAACAGAGCATCTTTTTTTCATTAATGCAAATTTATCATAAACAATATCAGGATTGTGCTTTGAATATTGATCTCAAATATTGCACCACATTATACACACTTATATATGTTCATGGAAAAAGTAAGTCTATTTCATTTTTCATTTTCCTCTATGAGTAAAAGAAAAAAAGTCCAGATCCAACATTCCCTTGGTCTTCTTGAAGGAAGCATATGCTACCATTGTTCAATTTATATTCCATACTTCCAGATTTAGCAGAACATTTTTAAAGGATGTCTAGTTTCAACTGGTCCAGTGTTGTTTTTGTGGCTGGCCACAGTTTTCACCTTATCAAGGATCTTTTGCTATCTGCAGCCTGAAGTGACGAAGGTGTGAGCAGGCTTCCCCGGAAGAACATGGACACGTGTTTGAGTGTGAGCAAGCCCCAAGTGCAACTAGCCATTAGATAGGGCCTCTCTTCCTGTAGGGACAAGACACAGCTCAAAACAACTCTTTCCACTGTCCTCTGCCAGACAGCTAGGGCACTGTAACTTCTTCATCTGTCCCAGGTAGTTCCATGTTGGTTGGTAAGTTGTGTAACTAGTCAGTCTTTGCTGATGGTTTTGAACAGCGAAGAACTATAAATGTCAGGCTTTCCCTCACAGAACTTGCATCAGTATGACCCATTTATTTGGTGGTAAAACCTACTCTAATACCTCATTTACCCCAGTGGTGAGCTGGTGGAACTATTTTACTGTTTGAGCTCTTCAAGTACCAAGCCTCTTTGCAATGATGGCCCGATTACTGTCATGAATCATGAAACAAAATCTCTACAAATTGGTCTAATTTACACCTGGACATATTTGTTCTTAGGCTGCAATACATATGAGCCCTGTGTCCACACTCAACTTCAGAGTGCATGGAAAGGGCTTTCCAAAGCCAGACATAAGCCTGAGTCTCAGATAATTTTCATTCCTGGGCAAATTGTCTGCAATTAGTTGCAAAGCCAAACGTTGGCTGGACCAGGACCAGACATGAATGTGATGTATTACAGTTGAGCTTTGGCAGACTACCTTTAATGTATCAAAATGGTAGAATCTATTGGTAAAATCCTACTTTTCATTCATTTTTCCATATTGAATTACCTAAGAGCACTCCAACAGTTTACATAGAATGGAAGGATCACATTAAACTTTACTTGGCTCCTTGCCCTTTGAAGTACAGAATGTGCAACTGTTGCTGGGTCACAATATCTGACTCACAGATAGCTCTGAAGTTCTGTTCTGATCCTGCGTCTTCAGGGCTGGACAGGCTACTGGGTGCTTAAGTAGGCTGGCAGGGTGGGGCCCGGTTTGAGTGCGCGGGGGCACATTTTGTTGCTGTGGCCCTGCTGTCCAGGTTCCCACTTGCTGCACTTTATCATGAACAATGCAAAAACAAGAAGCTTTAAAGCATGCGTAAGCACACTGTGTTTTTACCATGTTTGTTTAGCCTGGACAGCCCGGGAGCCAGTCCACCTTTGTGTTTTCAAGTGCAGAGGCCCCCTTCGTTTCAGTATACAATGTGTTATAGAACATGCAACAAGTGAGGAACTGTAATTCCATCAATTGCATGTTATTACCATATTCTTCTGTCCTGAAAATGAAGTTATTCAAAATAGCTTACTCCGGCTTACCATATATGATTGTAGATAAGAGAGTTTGGGAAAAGTGTTTGTTGGGTTAATAAACCCAACAGGTGTATCCTTCTGACCTCAGACCAGACAGCTTTACTTGTAAGCTGATCCCTGTGGTTGGAAACAGGATGTCACCCTTGGAATTTAAGAATTGATTGTCATTAGGAATCCCAGATAAGGAAGATGAAGGCCCATTCATCCTTTGTGGACAGATCATCCTGCTTAGTTACTGGGGCAGAAGAAGCCCATCACAATGACAGATTAAGAGAGGTAAGTAAAATGCTAAAAGATCATGGTCTGACTGCAGAATAGGTGATGCATCAATCTACACTAGAAATACTGAGTCATCTAGGGCATTTCTTATCCATGATCGAAGCAAGCCCAAACCAGATTTATAAGGCGATTAAAATAAGCCCCTGTAACCGGGAATTAGGACAATTTGAGATCTTTCCTGGTGCTAATAGAATGTTATACAAAGGTTGTAAAGAACTTTTCAGAGCAAACTTTTTCTTTTAAACATTGTTGAAAAGCAACATCAAGTTCAGCTGGAGGCCTCAATGCTGAGATGAGTTTACTTGGATCACAGAAGATACCTGTACATTAAACACTGCACGTTATGATGCCATAGCTGGATATATTTTAACAACAGATGCAAGTTAAACCGAGATTGGAGACATACTACTCCAAAGGTGTAAAAATGGAAAGGAGGATACTATAGTATTCACCTCAGCAGCATTAGCTCAAGCAGAAGAAACCTATTCTATAATAAAAAATGCAAGCTAAGCCGTTTTAAAGGGGACCGATGTACTGACCAGTTTGTATTAAAAGTCTTTGATGAAGATGTTGACCACTGATTGGTTAATCAATATTAAACTAGGGCTTGCTTGGTGGGTAGTTCGATTTTCAGTATGTGTAAAGTGGAATGCTCAGCAGACTTTATGAAGGAGAATATTACCACAGTTCAGTACATGTATAGAAGCTATTATGACCAAAAAACACATTGAAATGAATGTGATTTAGTCAAAACTGATTTTGTAAGGGTGAAGTTTCCAGGGAATATAAGCAAGGGAAAAGAGAGGTTCTCCAAGCTTTAAAAGTAAATTCAGTGTTTATCAATTCTGCTAAATTGAGTGATGGCATTTAGAACGTTGGTCAAATATAAAGGTTGAATTGTTCTGGGTCTTGTGTAGAGGAAGTATCTTGACTGGCTAGGTGAGGAGGATATGGTTTCAGGAGACAGAGATTGTGGTGGTTCTGGCACCTCTGCTATATGCATTGGAAGAATGTGGTCTACCACAATCAGAGCTGCCTTGCCTAGGAGAGGGGACATACAGATTTTAATTACTGACGTTTAAAGCTAAACCCTGGTCTTTCACCACTCTCTGGCTCTGACATTCATTATGCCAATTCTTTGTATTGAAGCCTACGTCAGTATTTGCTTTAGACAGTATAGGTCCAATACTGGTGAAGGCTTCAACACAAAGAATTGGCATAATGAATTTAGAAGCCAACGAGCTATAAAGATGATAAATGTGCCATTTTTCTCAAGCGATGTAGTAAGTGCAGGTAAACACAGAGGACACCTGACTGGTTGGAGAAGCTCATCCTCTGTCTTCATCACTAGGCTCTTAATGGATTTCGAGGGAACAGGTCCTGTGCCCATCTTGTGAGACCAAAAGCAGTCAGTCCAAATATTACTTCAGTTTTGTCCACATGTACATTTCATTTATTGGTGCCCCTCCATTGTACATAAATCTAATGATTGATTGATTCCTGCATTGGAAGCTGGATTGTCATCTATGTGCACCAATATTGGGGAGTTATCTGCATATATAAATAATCTGACACCCATTTCAGAGAAGGCATTAGCCAACAATCATAATACAGATGTTGGCATGGAAAGTCCACTCCACTGATTGTACTGATATTTGGATCCCCGTTGCTGATTTTAGTTGTGATGGGCAAACATGAATCATGTTTGTGCACCATGACATGGACCTGTCTTGTGGATTGCAGTTTTGTTGAACTGGGAGGGGTGCCTAAAGTGCTATCCTCATAGTCATGGAATCAGGTGTTTAGCAGCACAAGTGTGGTGGTGCAGCACACCATGTAGTCATCAGTAGGAATGGACAAGTCCTTTTTAACATGTGTCACTGGAGTGAGGCGCAAATGCTCATCACTTATTTTTTATAGTTCCACTGCCGTATGCTTAAATCGCCCATGGCATACCTCAGGTTGGCGTGAAGTGGTGCACTGTGCATAATTAGTGTATCTGCGCTGGGTGTATGTGTGCCTGGGATGGGTATAATGCAAGGATAGTGCAGTATCGAGCAGTGAGTGCATGGCATATGCATGTGCTAGATGTACATATTCCTATGAGTGGTACAGTATCTTAAAGACGTAGTTCTGTACAGTGCATGAAGTATAAACGCATGTGATAGGTGGATGTGTACCTACATAAAGCATGGTGTGCTTTATGAATGCCTGTGCTGGATGGATGTGTGCCTCTGAATGGTACAATATATGGAGGGTACAGTACTGAGCAATGTATGTATGCGGTATACATGCCTTACATATATATTTGCCTGCAGTTGGTACAATACAGAGAAGGCCCTCCAGGTTCCAGGATGGGAGCCCCATGCCTGCATTGTGAAATGTGGAGAGGAGGTAGAGAAATCCCTCCTAGGCAGATTTGTGGTTTGCTGCATTTCTGTAAGCTGAGTGTGGCACATACAGGGAAGGGGAGGCCTCCACTGTATATTTCAAATGGAGCTCTTTGATTCAGTGAGAGGTCACAGGAAAGGGGTCTGAAGCATCTCAGGAAGGAGGGTCTGATAAGAAAATCATAATCAGTAGGTCTAATATTCTGATGCACAAACTGCAGACACTCTGGTGTGAACTCTAGTCACTCCTATGACTTGCACTCTGGGACTTTCAGCTTGGGAGGTTTCCCTGCCATGACAGGCTACGTTTCAAGAGCAATAGGGAGCAGAGGAGTGCGCATGCCCACAGAAGCCAAACCCCGGCCGAAAACTTCAAAGACTCAGGGCCTGATTTATACTTGTTTAGCGCTGCATTTGCATAATTTTTTAACACAAAAGCAGCACAAACTTACAAAATATAATTCAATTTTGTAAGTTTGCACCGCTTTTGCATCAACAAATGATGCAAATGCGGCACTAAAAAAGTGTAAATCAGGCCCTAAGACTCTAAGGCGGTCATTCCAACCGCGGTGGGCGGCGGCAGCCGTCCACCTGGCGGGAACCGCCGAATGACCGCACCGCGGTCAAAAGACCGCAGCGGCCATTCTGGCTTTCCCGCTGGGCCGGCGGGCGACCGCCAAAAGGCCGCCCGTCGGCCCAGCGGGAAAGACCCAGCAACGATGAAGCCGGCTCCGAATGGAGCCGGCGGAGTTGCTGGGGTGCGACGGGTGCAGTGGCACCCGTCGCGATTTTCAGTGTCTGCAAAGCAGACACTAAAAATCATTATGGGGCCCTGTTAGGGGGCCCCTGCACTGCCCATGCCTATGGCCCACGACACCCGTTCCTGCCATGCTATTCCTGGCGGTAAAAACCGCCAGGAACGGGATGGCGGGAAGGGGGTCGGAATCCCCATGGCGGCGCTGAAAGCAGCGCCGCCATGGAGGATTCCCTGGGCCAGGGGAAAACCGTCGGGAAACCGCCGGTTCCCCTTTTCTGACCGCGGCTTTACTGCTGCGGTCAGAATGGCCCAGGAAGCACCGCCAGCCTGTTGGCGGTGCTTCCGCGGTCCCCGGCCCTGGCGGTCATGGACCGCCAGCGTCGGAATGACCCCCTAAATCACAACTGATGCATGGAAATGGACCAGAATATGGAAAGGGTGAAATTATAAAACTACATGCCAGGCGGGGCCACCATGGTAAAGATTGGAGTTAGGAATAGTTGTATTCGTATGTATTTGATTTCTTTGATAGGGAACTAACAGTGGCAGTTTTAAAACAAGAAGGTACCATACCTTGGGACAAAGACAAATTAGGCAAATGTCATCTGTGCTCTTAAAGGTTTCTCATTCATGCAACTCTTGTTCTATTAAATGATATTTGCACCTCAGAGTGCTGTCAACCAAACATTCTATCATTCTGAGTCACACTTGTAAACCCACCATGCCATCTTCTCACCATATTTTCTCTCTGTTCTGAGTGATACCTGTGGGTGGTACATTGCAACTACACTATATTGAATCAGCTTTTCTAAGTCATATGCCTAAACACTTTTCATGAAATCTTGCCATGGTCATCAAATTCAAAACAAATACACCAAGGTATGAAACAGAGTCAGACTCACTGATACATAGAACAAGCCCTAAAACATCCTATTTCCCGCTGGCCTATCCAAGCCTTCACTCAAATGCAAAATACAGTGAGCTGTAAGGCCCAACCCACAGGCCTGATCATTGTAGAATAATCAGTTTGGAATCCTTTAAAACTGACCTGATCTTTTTTTTGCTTTTAGGTCAGGCTTAACAATAGCTTTGGCATCACGTATCCTCAAATAAAATAGATAATAATACCTAATCCTATATACACAAAAAAGGCTTTGGGTCAGACTTCTTTCTTCATTGCTTAGTTTAAATGCCAATTAAAAGTGTGCTCAACTTTAGATAGAATGTGACATGGACTATCCCTCATCAGCCACTGCCTTTCTTGGAGGTGCCAGCATTTTTTCTGTTTTATTATTACGATAGCCATTAGCAAATTCCCGTGATATTTAATCTGAAGGGCAGTACATATCTAAGTTATATTTCATTTGCTGGGAACAATTGATTCTTACATGTGGGGTCTGGGATGATCTTTCTATTGTTTTTTTCTGAATTTAAATTTTGCTTTCCACTTTTATATTTTGGATAAACAGTTACTAATAGAAGCATTTCTGAATGTTTGCTTATAATGTGTCACTCTGGTAAAACAGTGTGAATATTTTCCAGTAAATTATAGGAATAATTTTTACAGAGTATCTAAGCCTTGCTTGGTGCGTCAGCTGCTGGATATTTTGTTTCCATGTTGTAGGAGGCTGGCCTGGTTTGTAGTGGGTACTTATGGTTCTTGCATAACAGGTCCAGTTATCCCTTATTAGTGAAGTGTAGTCAGTGTCTAGAAGCCGGGCTCTCTAGAGAACGCTGTAACAGAGCATCCAAGGCTTATCTAGGAGACATGCAAAGTTCATGCAATACCACTGTAGTCACACAGAACTTACACACATGAAAGAAAACACTCAGTATTACAAAAATAAAGGTACTTTATTTTGGTGACTGTAGGAGGCTGGCCTGCTTTGTAGTGAGTACCAACAGTACTTACACCTTATACCAGGTCCAGTTATCCCTTATTAGTGAAATGTAGGCAGTGTCTAGAAGCCAGGCTCTCCAGGGGTAGTTTGGATGAGCAGCAAAGCTCATGCAACACCACTGTAGTCACACAGTACACACACACATGAAAGAAAATACTCAGTGTTACGAAACTGCCACAACTGCCACAAATACCTTCGAGACTATACTCCCTTAGGTGGTAAGTAATATACACAGTATATATACACTAGTAAGCAGAAATAGCTGTAAAAACAGATAGAACACAGTGCAAATAGTGAAAATCACATTACTTAGAAATGGGCCTGGGGGAACACTAACCATTTACTAAAATAGTGGGATGCGAAAGTCGGTTTTCCACCTAGGCAAGTGTAGTGTGCATAGGGGTGCTAGGAGTAGGTAAGTATTAGAACCCATGCCAGAGCTGAGGCGAGCAGGAATAAATCACAGTAACTTTCCTATAACACAGAGGAACATATGATAGAAGATATTGTAAGAACCAGAAGTGACTGCAAGACACCAATGATGGATTACTGGATCTGAAGACCTGTGGAATAAGGTGACCAAGTCCAAGAAGCACTGAAGAGTCCAGGGAGAACAGGAGCCCCTGCTAACCCGGAAGAAGGTCACACTGGCTGCAACGGTAGTCCCGCAGACACCTTTGCATAGGCTCCCTATGAGTGGTGAACGATATGCTGCAGCCCATAGGGATCCTCTGGAACCCCATGCCCTGGGTACCTGAATACCATATACTAGGGACCACTATGCCAAATTCGAAGGGTAAAATACTGGGTTACCAGAATGCAACAACCACATTTAGAGGAGAGAAAGCATAATCACTGGGCTCCTGGTTAGCAGGATCCCAGTGAACACAGTCAAGCACACTGACATCAGGCCAAAATTTGTGGTAACCAAGCTGGAAAGAGGCTACTTTCCTACCTATGTTTATTTATCTCTGTCTTTCTATCATTACCTGTGCCCCAATATGGCTGTCCCTAACTACCTCCCTTTGATGCAGGTTTGTGTTGTTGTTGCAAAGTGCTGCGCATATAATGGGTGCTGCATGTGTGATCCAATGGAAGCAGCTCTTGATTTTGATCCAAAGTCTATGTAAATAAAAAGGGCTATGTACCACAAATGTACACTTTGTTCAGGCAGGCGCAAATTTGGAGAAAAGTTTTATTTTCTCAAAAGCTTTTCAATTTTGTACGTCTGCTGTAATGGAGCCTTCCAGTGTATAACCACTTTTTTACAACTTATTGACTTATTTTCACTATGGTGCAAGAGTGTGTGTGGCACACGGCAGGCAAATGTGCTGCAGCACAAGGGATGGGGCAGAATCAGATCCTTAATAGAAATTACACTGGTTTGCCCTCTCCCTATGACACAACTATGGTAGATGCTCTTTGTTGAGCCAAATGTTAGTAATTCTAATCCTCGATCTTTACTTGTCTCTAAGTCTATCTGTCTTTATCTTTGTGTATTTGTCTCTGTATCTTTCTATCAGCCTCTGCCTACTCATTTCTCTGTGACTGGCTCTTTCATTCTCTTGTATTCTACATTCTGCCTTAGTTTTGACTCCAGTCTTCATCTCTTCCTCATGCCCCTTCTGGTGATGAGAGCGTGCAGGGGTGTGATTTACCATCTGTCATCTGATGGATCATTTTAACTTGACTGAGACGCCAAGGGAGTTCGCAATATTAAAACAATTCAATTTTTGAGAAATCCATTTGGCCACACAATAAGAATCAGGAATCGGTGATTGGAGTTGAGTAATTGTATCACCAATTAATAACCAGTCCAATATATATGCATGTCAGGAGAATATTAAAAAGATATGATTACAGCCGTCAAGCTGAAAAGTCGCAATATGTTCAGCCTCATTAGAATTAGATCCACAATAATCAAAGACACAACAATACAGAAATTGAAAGTTAGTAGTAGGAGATCTTTAAAGAAATTCGGATTCTCTCTTCTAAACATGAATACATTCTAAAGTCATGTAATCAAATTTATAAGTTTAGAATAAGGATGCTTTCTAGAGTGGACTCTCGTGGACATTACAAATGGAGGAGGTGTCAGCACAGGGAAGACTCAATAGAAGGGTTCCAGACTTGGAATAAGTGTTTAGCATGAATCTTGAAACTTGCAAGAATAAAGGAAGCAGAGGGGTATGCACCTCTCAAGGTCTAAGGGAATTTGTTCTAACTTCTGATGAAGTGAACTATTGGAAATGGCCCTCTGCACAGGGTCAACCCCAAAGTTTTTACCTTCCTCCTTCTGCTTTTGCTAGATATGTGCTTGTTGGTTTTAGGACTATGCACACTTTACCACTGCTAACCAGTGCTAAGGTGCTTGTGCTCACATCCCTAAACATGGTTTAATTGGCACATACCTGATTGGCATATTTAATTTACATACAACTCCGCTGTAGAGTGGTGCAATCTATACACAGGGCCTGTATATTAAATGCTGCTAGTGGGCCTGCAGCACTTATTGTGCCTCCCACTTAAGTAGCCCCTTAAAACTTCTCCCATGTTGCCTCTGTAGCCTGAAGGCAGTGTCTCACTGCTATGTTAACTTGACATTTAAAACTGCTTGCCAAGCCATAAACTCCACTTTTATTACACATACGTCATCCATAAGATAGGTCCTAGGAAGCCCATAGGGCAGGATGTTGTGTAATTAAAAGGCAGGACACATACATTAAATATTTCACGTCTTAGTGGTGAAAATCTCCTAAATGCATCTCATTCACTACTGTGAGGCCTCCCACCACCACACGATTACATTGGGGATTTCTTATAAAATTTTAATAAGTTGTCATTCTTATACCAGATGTGGTAAATATCTAATGTTTGGGTCTATGACCTATCATGATAATCACTCTCTAATGGTAAAGTAAAAGTTATCATTACAGGTTTGAAAATGCCACTTTTCGAAAGTTGGCATTTTCCTTCCCTTAGCCATCTGTGCCTGTAGCCTGCCATAGGACACATGACTCGGTGTAACTGACGTTTAGCATTTTGTGAGTTTACTGGAGCAGACAAACAATAGTGGGATTAGCAAAGTCTGAACAGGCCATTAGCTGACTTGATTTGGGCGGAGCTTACCACGCCCCACTTACACCTGAATAGGCTTGTCTCTGCCTCCATACAATAGGCTTACCAACTCTGTATTGTCAATGCAGCCAGCTAGGAGCCAGGGCAGGGAAGCCAGGAAACTCCTGGAACCTCAAAGATAACTTCTAGAAAAATCTCTCAACTTCTAGGAGCAGGGAACCGCGGTATACACATAGGGCTCTCAGACCCACTCTTTAGTTCACCATTGGACCTGCAGAAGGACCCTGAAAGGACTGCCTTCTACTGGGACCTCCTGTGTACTCTCCTAGACTGCTACTGCACCTAGAAGGACTATGTTGATGTCTGGAGCCTGCCTTTAATCTTCAAAGTACAGCCCTGCAGTGAAGCCCTGCATCTTCACCTGCACCCAGAGCTTCAGAAGTTACTCCAAGGGCTAGCTTAGCTGGCCTCCTCTTTTGAACCACTGGAACATAACAGGCCTCCATCATCTTGAAACCACACCTGGTCCAACCCCTGTTTGAGTCTTGAACCCCCAAAAGGTCTCCATCCACTTTTGGTCCCCAGGTTGTGGTGCTAAAGGTGCCCAGGTAGTCATTTCTAAGACTGACCTGCTATTTTGAACCTTAATCTTTCAAAATTACTAACTTCAGTTTTACTGATTGGATTTTGATGGTTTTGGTGTCAAGTTACTTATTACAATGTACTCTATTTTACTACAGTACTGTGTCATGTTTGTGTTGCTGTTTATGTACTGCATGAATATTAACACATTACCTCTAAGTTTCCCCTGACTGCTTTTTGTGCCAAGTTATGCACGGTTAAGCACAGGTTAAATCAGTGACTTTTTATGGTTCACCCTGCAAGGGGTTGTGGCTGTTGCTTGACTAGGGCTCCCACGCCATTCAACCAACAACCCAGGTTCTCACATGAACATTAACTAAACCAAACAGAACCCTCTCCAACAATCAAATCTCTTCCCACCCCACCAGGAAACAATCATCTCACTTCTCATAGTGCACAATTGAAACATCACCTGCGTTCCCCATCCAACAGAGCTTGGACAGTTACTGCAACCTTGAGCATCCCCAGTCCCTTGATGGCAATTAATAGGAGGCTTCATTTGCTCATTAGGTCTTCACATTTCCTGCCAAGATGTCTCTTCTTAGGCCTTATTATCTGTAAACTAATATAAACAACAATACTTGGTTCTCTAGCTAATTCAACCTTGAGAAAGCTCTTGCAAACGAAAGAACATGCTAACCAAGGAAAATATTTTTAAAAATTAAGCCTTTTACTTAGGCTAACTTTAACCAAATATTTAGGCCTATATTTAAGGAAAATGACACACAACTGCGCTAATACAGGTGTGCGTCATTCTTTTTGGCAGGAGCTAACGCCATTCCATAGTGCCATCTGTGAGCCAAATTTTACATATCACGCAGGAAGGCACTAAGGACTGGCTAGTGTAAAAAAAACAAATGACACTAGCCTGTGAGGAATGGCATTAGGGAAAATGGCGCTAGTGGATCAGAAATGACTTTAGGCTGGTTTGCGACAAAAATTCTGACTCTAATCAGCCTAGTGTAATTTTTTGAAGCACAAGCAGTCAAAACTCCTGTCCTTAGACAGGACTTCTCCCCACCACCCCAATGGCCACCACAGGGGACTATTGTCCCTTGGGCAAGCCCAATATACTCTGTTCCAGGCAGGGGGCCCAATGCAGGGGGCCCGAAGCGGCAATATTTTGACGCTAGGCGATCTGGTGTCAAAATATAAATATGGAGATAAGTTTGCACTGTTTTAGCATTAAACAAAATGCTGCTAAAATGGAGCAAAGCTTCCATAAATATGGGCATTTATGTGCATTTCAAGTATTTGATTATACATGCACACATATAACTTTCAAAATAAATGCAGAACATGAACAAAAGAAACATGTTACTTTGCAAATACAACCTAAAGTGTAAAAGTGATAATGAATACAGCAATTGGATTTAACATCAGTGCGCTCCTTTATAAAGCTTCAGTTTCTCAACAATTACATTTCCTTAATGCATTTAAATGTTCACACATGTTTATATTTACTGTGCGTTAAATAATATTTTGTCAAAAACAAATGCAAAATTACAGTGATGACATATGAAGGATGGAGTCTAAAATGTGTTGTCCCAGTTTTTACATTCTGTCACTCTGCTCCTCACCAAAGACTGCGAGTCCGCCACATTTAATCTCATCCATGGTTGCTGGTACATTTATTTTTTATTTATTTTTGCATTATACTTTGTATTGTAGAACATCAGAACTTTCTTATATTCTCTTTATGCCTAAAACATTTCAACTCAAGGTATGAAAGTCCCCCACTGTAAGCATCGTCACACCTGCATCACTCTTTTAAATGAAAAAACAAAATGATATGTTGGACTCCAGACTGAATTTCTTTTTCCTGCAGATTGTCTAACTTGTGAGCAGTGTTTCGCGATCCACGCCAGCACCTGCTCGGGTATCTTCACGCAGTGCCCTCCTGATGTCACTCACTGTTTTTCAGGCCTAGAGAACAACACGCTAGGTGAGTGCCGCGTGCCGTGAATCTGGTCATTTATGAATTGGCTGCAAGCTTCCTGTCTGACCTCCAGAAGGCCCCTCCCTTGTGTCCACATGGCCTTAACTTGTGATTGGTTAATATGAGCTGCTTGGTGTAATTTCCTTAACTTGCCAACCCATTTTCTCTTTCTTGGCTGGTTTCAAGTCATTATTTGCAAACAATCTATAGAAAAAAAACAACCATGGAAGGGCAAAGTTGTGAAAAAAGGAACAAAAGGAACAAGAAGTAAAAATCAATGGTAGAATACCATTGAGTAAGCAGTGTGGTGGGAGGGGCAAAGTGTGACACCCAATTCATAAAATGTTTAGAAGGAGTTTTTTCGCTACTTAAAGACGACATGTGATGACAAATATTGAAGTCATTTTTTCCCCAAACATAAACTCTTGCTCGGCCGCCCTAGTCACAGGCGCGACCTCACTGTACCTGTTTCACCAGACTTCTTCAATTACCACATCCACGTTGAAAAGCATCCGGACTTCTGTTTTTGTTGAATCAAAATATGCATTTTTTGCCAACAGGGAATGATATTATTCTAACTGCATTCAAGGGCTGCCTGAATCCTTCCCAAAACGTAGCCTGTGGCAGACAGTTCTCCTTCAGATCTTCTGAGGCATCTCTCTGGATGAGTCGATCGTGCTGTGACTCTGATAACTGTAACAGAGGGGATGTGCAGGGTACGTATAATCTGTGACTCCTACATCTATAGCTGAGTGAATATGCATGTATGTGTAGTAATGGAAATGAAGTGCAGGGAATATACAGCCTGTGATTCTGATGCCTGTAGCAGAGGGAGTGTGCAGGGTATGTGCAGTCTGTGACTCTGATATCTATAACAGAGGGGATGTGCAGGGTATGTACAGTCTGTGACTCTGATATCTGTAACAGAGGGGATGGTGCAGAGTATGTACAGTCTGTGACTCTGATATCTGTAGCAGAGGGAGTGTGCAGGGTATGTACAGTCTGCGACTCCTACATCTATAGCTGAGTGAATATGCACGTATGTGTAGTAATGGAAATGAAGTGCAGGGTATATACAGCCTGTGATTCTGATATCTGTCACAGAGGGGATGTGCAGGGTACGTACAGTCAGTGACTCTGATATCTGTAACAGAGGGCATGTGCAGGGAATATACAGCCTGTGATTCTGACACCTGTAACAGAGGGGATGTGCAGCGTATGTACAGTCTGTGACTCCTACATCTATAGCTGAGTGAATATGCATGTATGTGTAGTAATGGAAATGAAGTGCAGGGTATATACAGCCTGTGACTCTGATATCTGTAACAGAGGGGATGTGCAGGGTATATACAGCCTGTGATTCTGATACCTGTAACAGAGGGAATGTGCAGGATGCAACAGTCTGCACCCATAGCGGAGGAGATGTGCAGAGTGTGTGCTGTCTGGGACTCCAATATCTGTAACAGAGGAGATGTGTAGGGTGTTTGCAGTCTGTGATGCTCATATATTTAACAGAGGAGATATGCAGGATATGTGCAGTCTTTGACTCCAATATATGTAACAGAGGGGATGTGTAGGGTATGTGCAGTCTATAGTTCTGATATCTGTAACAGAGGGGATGTGCAGGGTACGTACAGTCTGTGACTCTGATATCTGTAACAGAGGAGATGGGTAGCATGCGTATAGTCCATCTGTAACAGAGGGCATGTGCAAGGTACATACAGTCTGTGACTGACATCTTTAGCAGAGAGAATGTGCAAACTAGGTACAGTAACGGGGGTATGTAAGGTACACACAGTCTGTAACTCCGAAATCGACAACAGAGGAGAGGTACTGGATCAGCAAATCTATTGAAGACTGCACAGCCTACAAAAATGCAGTCACCATGCACCACCAGAACATCAGAGCCGCCAAAAAACAGTTTCAAGGACGCCTCAACATTAGCACTCCCAACAGTAAAGAGCTCTTCGCTATCATCAAAGAGTGCACGAACCCCGGGGCAGACACCTCATCCATCCCTCCCTCCCAAGACCTCTGCAATGACCTTGCCACCTTCTTTCACTGTCAGATCCAGGACATCTACGAAGGCTTCAGGAACTAAAGCCCGCCAGCACCACTCTCGGCCACAGGCCTAGCACCTCACCAGAATCTCCTGGACCCCCATCACCATAGAGGACACTCAAAGGTTGACCAACTCCATCCCCTCGGGAGCACCCTCGGATCCATGCCATCATCATATCTTCAACCTGACCACTGCCATCATATCACTGGAGCTCTGCTGAACCATCAACCTATTCTTTGGGACCACCACATTCCCCTCAGATTGGAACCATGTTGAAATCAGCCCCCTATTCAAGAAACCCACCGCTGACCCTGGGAGCTGAAGAACTACAGCCCCATCTCTCTGCTCCCTTTTCAAGCCAAGGTATGAGAGAAAGCTGTACCGCGAGACACACCGTATTCTAGACACATACCAGTCCAAAACCAGAAGCAACCACAACACCTAAACCGCACTCTTAGCAGCCACCAACGACATATGCATCATACTGGACTGCAGAGGCATTGTCGCACTCATCCTCCTCAACCTCTCCACCGCATTTGACACCGTCTCCCAATCCACCCCCAGTGACAGACTGCACAATGTTGTTATCTGAGACAAGGCCCTGAACTGGATCATGTCCTTCCTCACCGGAAAAACACAGATGGTCAGACTGGCACTGTTCACATCAGAACCTAAAGACACTTTCTGTGGAAACATAATCTCCTATGCCGAAGACACCCAACTGATGTTCTCCCTGTTTGAGGACTGCTCAAGCTACAAGTAATTTCCACAATGGGATGAGAGCAGTCGCCACCTGGATGGAGGCCAGCTGCCTGAACTCAACTCGGAAAAGACAGAGATCCTCATGATCGGCTATACCCCTTCTGCTGGAATGACTCCTGGTGGCCCACCGCTCTGGGTAACGTCCCCACCCCAAATGACCATGCACGCAACCTGGGCAGCATCCTGTACTCCTCCCTTTTGATGACCCATCAAGCTTCCACACCCTCCGTCTCCTGTGGAAGATTTTCAAATGGATTCCCCCTGACACAAGGGAGACAGTCACCCGCGCACGCATCACCAGCAAACTGGACTACAGCAACTCACTCTATGTCGGCATCACCAAGAAAGTTCAATCAAGACTACAAATAGTCTAGAATACCGCAGCCAGACTCATTGTGGACTTCCCACAACACTGCCAAATCTCCTCCCACCTCAGAGACATACACTGGCTCACAGTCAACAAGCGCATCACATACAAACTCCTGAACCACACCTTCAATGCACTGCACAACATAGGACCTGCATACCTCAACCACCGCCTCAACTTCTAAGTACCCACCAGACATCTCCTTTCCTCCCAGCTCGCCCTTGCAGCCGTTGTACCGCAGGAGGAAGATCCTTCTCCTATTTAGCAACCCGGACATGGAACACACTACCCCTCAAGCTCTGGCAGACCGCTTCACTGAAGCAGTTCTGGAAGGAGCTTAAGACCTGGCTCTCTGACTGAGCAGCATGCCTACATTCAGTGCCTTGAGACCCTATGGGTGATTAGCCGTTCTTTACAAATCCATAACTGACTGATTGATACAGGATACTTTCAGTGTGTGACACCATCTGTAACAGAGGGCAAGTGAAGGTGTCGCGTAGGCTCTCATTATCTTAATGAGACTACTGGATTTTGAGCAGCAAGATCGTCCACAATGTGGGATACTGAGTCTGACCCACGGTGGATGACGCTTGTCACTCCAAATCTGGGTTTTGCTCCGGCTAACTAGCAGTGCCTCATCTCTCCCAAATGGCAGAGACAATTGGGCAGCCGAGCGCATGACATATCAGTACTTCTCAGGGAAGTCGTGGTCACTCAGGTCACAACCGGTTCTCTCATACACAATGCGGTCTCATATATAAATGACAATAAAGGCAGTTTTAAAGATTGGTTTAATAAAACAACTGCATTTGGGATAGCAAAGCGTGAGCTTCAATAACCAGAACTACACAACACAGTAATATTAAAATAGTGACTATGATAGTGAAACACAAGAATAAGGCTATCATGGTGCCACAATTTTATTCTCTCTCTAAGTTATATTTTGAGCACAGCATGTTAAGCTCTAAGCCTGCCTTTCAGGTTCCCCCGGGAGGACATCAACCCTCATACCTGAGCAAAGGCCTGTGATCTGCATCAGCATCTGCAATGGGGCATTCCACATACAGTTGTGGTCACTCTTGACGTGTACTAGGACTAGAAAGTGTTTTTATAACTACCACGCAGATGTTCTAAGAAAATGTCCCTACGTAAGGATGTGTATTTTCTACGAATGCTGGAGTCTAAACTTCTTCCACGTTTACTGGCAATGTACCAGACTGTAGCCTTGACTGAAGCACAGGGCGATCAAGAATGCATTATTTGAGAACACAGTGCTGAACTAAGCTAAACAGTGTGATAGAAGAAATTCGAACAAGACCGTAAAAACTGGTTATTGTAAAATAATAGTGCAAAGCTGAATGAAATACATCTAGGGCAAAGTGCACAGCGGCCTAGTATGTTAAACTAACGCGCATGGAGCTATACATAAAATGGCTACATAACACCCTCCCCTTGTCGGTAGAAAGTGTTTGAAGCCAAAGCTAAAATACCCTAACATAAAATAAGGTTAAAACCCTACTTAATTTTGACAAGTTAAGAGGACACACAAGCATATTACTTGAGAATTTAGCGAAATGAGCATGTGGTTCAGAGCAGAATTCAGACTGAAATGTCAATTTAGAACAGTTCAGAATCAACCACAATTCAAGGAAAGCAGGAGATCTTCCACTTTGGCAGATGACAGAACCGGTAAATCCGCGCCAAAAATGACTAAGGAGCAGGTGTGTTCCATAGCCCCAGTATCAATCAAGGTGGCATCCCGTGCAGTGCCCATTAACGAGTCGATGTTAACTTCCTCCAGGAAGGATAGCTCGTAATCAGCTTCTCTCAGCAAATGCAGCCGCAGTGCGCATGTCTGGTAATGAACCCTCAACGAGAACATCAACAAATCAGCCTCAATCACCAAGGGGCGTTGCTGTGAAAGACAAACTGCCAGTGCATGTTCAAAAGAGCACCAACGGCACCGAAACACGGGCTGCACTCCATCCAAAACCAGTCTGAATGACAAAGACCAGTCACAAACCATATGTTCCAGGAGTGTAGCTCCAAATTGCTGCATCATGCGTTCACGACACAGCTGCGCTGATGGGAGCGCCTTCATTTGTCCTTGTTGCGGCGGGACAGCCATTGCGGAAAAACAACAGCAATAGCAAAATGCCGGCTAATAACGCAAAAGGTATTGGAAATCCCCAAAAAATACTTCCAAAAATTGAGTGTATAGCTGAAGGTATCAAACCAAATATAGAGGAGAAGGTGTAAACAAAACCAATACCAACAGCTTTGAAAAAATTTGCTAATCCAGCCGTGCTGGACGCATTAAATATACGTCCCACAAGTTCACCAAAGTGTCTCGGAAGGTTTGTATTTAACAGGGACTGTATTTCTGCTGACGACCTTGCCACTTGAAGAGCGTAGGTCTCGCGTGCAGATGTAAGGGCCACATGCTTCTGAAACAATAAAGCCCTGAGTCTACTCAACTTGTCAAAATTCACCTTGGAAGTAGCAATATGAGGCCAGATGTCCGCTACCTCCCTTAATTTAGTAGGGGGAAACAACACATTCCCGCAGCATGTAATGACCTTAGAGACCGAAACAACGTAAACTATTCTGGCCCGCATGCCACAACAGTCTTCACTATTGAGAAGGACGTAGCTGCCGTTTGAAAGCACTTGGAATGTGCGTTTAATCAAGTGGACTGGAACTCCCTTCAGATAGCAAGCCAAGTTTGCAACCGAGGCATTACACGCCCCATGCAAGGACAGCTGCTTACAAATCATCGAATGGCTGACTGAAGTCTCTCATTCACTACAGCTAAGAAAGACCTCTTTTATGCCATTGAGGCATTTGTACGAGAAGGGAAGCTCCCACACCTCATGGATGTAATTATCTCCCAACTTTTCATATCTGCCTACCGGAACGTGTTTCAAACAAGCAGTGAATTGTAATCTTGAAATAGGCAGATTAATAACCCCGTGTATTAACCACTCTGCCGAAGGAATCTCGGCCACAGTAAAAGGCAGTCTTTCTATCTTTTCAATGTTAAGCATGACATAAGTCGCTTCTTTCTTAGCCATTAGTTGTTGTTGCTGCGTCAAATTAAAGGAAAAAAATATTTCCCTGGCACTGATGTGCTGCCACGGAACGTGACCCGCCTTCAATGTCTGAAGTGTCCAACCCAACTGCATAATGGACCTCGTATGACTCTGTCCATGGTATAAAGAAGACATATCAGATTGTATAATGTCTATAGCAGAAGAAACAATGTTGTTAATTGTATATATCCGGTCGGACAAGGTGTGAATCCCACTATCCACAACAGCTAATGCCTTTTTCAAATTTTCCTGGTCTATTTGCCTTAACCGGGCTGCAGCCTCTTGTTGGGAAAGTTTCCATATTTCATTGTAAACTTCATACAAGAAACTCTTCCTACGTGGTATCTTGGGGCCTGGCGGCAAGAAATCTTGTAAGTCAATGTTGTTAGACAAGAGATTGAGGTGCGCTTTAACCGCATCAAGTGAGGATGATTTTAGCCACTGTTGGCACAATTTTCCTACACTATGGGGGTCATTACAACCTTGGCGTTCTTTTAAAAAGACCGCTGAGGCTGCGGGAGCCAGAATACCGCCATTGCCGGCGGTATTCCAGGCTCCCTTTTATGACTTTTCCGCTGGGCCAGCGGACGGTAACAGTGTTACCGTTCGCTGGCCCAGCGGAAAAGTCACGTCAACATTGCTGCCAGCTCGTAATAGAGCCGGCGGCAATGCTGATGTGCAGCGGGTGCAGTAGCACCCATCGCACATTTCTCGACGGGGCTATGCCTGGAGGCCCCTGCACTGCCCATGCCAAGTGCATGGGCAGTGCAGGGGCCCCCAGGGGCACCCCAAGTCTCCTTACCGCCAGCCTTTCCATGGCGGTGTTTACCGCTACGGACAGGCTGGTGGTCGGGGACTTATAATACCCAGGGCAGCGGTGCTTGCGGTATAGCGGGGCCGGCGGTATGGCCGTGGCTATTGCGCCACGGTCATAATAGCTGGCGGAACACCGCCAGCCTGTTGGCGGTCTTACCGCCAACTTACCGCCGGCGGACAGGGTCGTAATGACCCCCTATATGTTGTAATTATGTCAGCATGTTCTTGTGATATATAGCGAGGGTCTGGCCTACTGGTCCGAAACCCCAGAGGAGGTGACAAAACGTTGATGACACCCGTTGGTATCTATGGGCCACAATAACCACCCACCTGGACATGTCAGTGAAGCATTAATCGTACCATTCTGGACCCACTCATTAAGCTTCTGTTTGGTTGCATTTGTGTATTTTTGGCAATTGCCAAATTTTGCAGGGGCGGGTATACTGGGCATGTTTAATTCTCTAATTGTTGCTAAGCCTAAACAACTTGTTTGTTGCACTGTTTCATTTAAAAAGATCATTTGAACAGGGATGGCACATGCTCTAAACAATGTTTCTGTACCCTTAGTCTGCCAATTTTTTGTTCCTCAATAACATGTATGTCCTGAGTTGGAGTTAATTTAAAATAATAAGACTCAGCATTTTTTGGATGATGCCCAGAAAAATACGCAAACTTTTCAGTATAAGTTTTTGAACTCCCTTGTGGTGGAGTTGGACAACGTTCCCATTGCGTGCAATTAAATATTGTTTTGGGACTACTCACTCTATGTATAAAGTGGTGCCCATAATAATTACAGCAAAACATATCACCATAATTTTCTTTAAACTGGTAAACATCTTCATTTTCATAGACAGTATAATATTGCAATTCTGTCATCATAGAATCAACTGTTTTCACTTCCCAATCATCAGACACAATGTCTGGTATTACTACATCATTCATAGATAATTTTAATACTTACGGTATTTGAATGATTTCCGTGGGACCAAATATATCAAACATCACTTTGTCCCAAACAATCCCATCAGGAATTGGCACTGCGGAAATGTTCACAAAGGATAAGTCTCTTCGAACCTTATGTGATAAAAAATGTGGTTTCAAAACCTCCTCCAACTGTTCAACCGCTGATCTCTCGGGAAGAAAATGACCATGTATCAACAAGAAAAAGGTAATAACAAAACCAATCCAAAGCAGAAAGGCTAGGACAGTCAAAGAAAGCCATACATAGTTCCATGGAAAAACAAAATATGTGTCTTTAAGCCAATGTATTAGCTTACGTGCACCTGACAGGTCAGCTGTCGAGGCAAACGAGTCCAATAGACCGTCGTTGAAGTCAGCAAAGTAACAAGAGGCAGTTTGTGCAAATGGAGTAGCCGTGGTCAATGGTGGAGTTGGTGTTTCCTGTGGTGGTACACTGTAAACAGCACCATCCGTCTGGCTAGTAGTCGTGGTGACTTGATCAAACGTTTCTAAATTGCTTGTTGTTAGTGGAACTAATGCAAGATCATCATCCACCCTCCCCAAGCTCAGAGAGGTGTCAGTGTTGGTATAAACAACTTGACGCAAAAGTTCTTCTCCAGTAGTGAGAGGGATTCGGGAACTACTGGATGCTCCTCTTGGTTGGCTGTGCAGAATCGGCCACATGTTGTAGTTTGACATTGTCAATTGAAACAAAACGATTTTCTTTGGCACCTGGCAACGGTGGTAGAATAACAGTTCTGGTACCGTGTATCCCCAGTACAGGGACTGGTGCCCGATAAGAAGGGCCAAATTCATTTTTACTGCGACCTTTTCACGTACAAGATCCCCAACCCTGGGAATCCAGCCGGTAGATGTTACAGCCATATCCTTAATTCCTGAAGAGGCAGCACTTTTAGAAGAGTTTTCCTCACGGAACTGTTGTAATTCCTGTAAAACAGTGACACGATCATTTATGTCAAAAGGTGTTTCTGCTGCCTCCACGCCAGGACCATCAAGACCCGGAACAAACATTTGAGTTCCGAACAGGCACTCATGTGAAGTACGACCCCCCAGGTACATTCTAGGCAGGTTATTTAGTGCTCTCTGAACTCCGTACAGGTGGGTTAGCCAACTATGACCCGTACCTAAGACTCTGGCTGTTAAGGATTGCTTTAAATTGTGGTTTAATCGCTCCACTACACTATTTCCCTCGGGATGGAATGGAGACGAGTACTGCAGTTGGACCCCCAATGAAGCCATGGTGTCCCTGAATGCCCTTGAGGTGAAAGCAGGGCCCTGGTCCGAATGGAACGCCGCAACTGCATATGTACCGATAAAGACTCACAAATCTTTAATAACAGTCTGAGCGTCAGCTGAGCGTTGTGGCCACACCCACACAAATCTGGAGCATGAATCAACAGCGACTAATATGTATTTGTATGCGCTATCAGGTGTTGGTGGACCACAATGGTCCAAGTACACACACTGTAATGGTCTATTGGAAATTAAGAGGGGTGTCTGCGGCGGGTGCTTGGCCGTAGAAACTTTAATTTGTTGACAGATGTCACAACAAAGGACATACTGCTTAGTCTCTTTGTAGAGACCGGGCCACCAATAACGGCCCTGTAAGAGTGAAATTGTAGCCGCCACACCAGCATGTGCAGATGCCACCCCCTCATGTGCTGCTTTAATCAATTGTGGTCTTATATCTTTGTTGGGGATGTAACGTATGCCTACGCCTGGAATTTTAACTTCGGCGTTCAGCATACCTCCCATATAGTATTAATATTTGTTAGGGAATCCTTTAGGATAAGGCATACCATCAACCGTAGCTTTTATGGCAGCCAAAGTGTCTGTGTCTGGTTTGGAACTTGAACGAGTCACTGCAGCTACAGTGGCTACTGCCACTGCCAACTTTGCAGCTTCATCTGCCAAAGTATCTCCAGCAACGTGTATTCCAAAGCGCTGGTGTCCAAGTGTATGCACAACATGGACTTTTGGTAGCATCTCTTTCAGGTCTGCTACCTTCCCCCACAGGAGTCTGTGTTTTATGGTGTTGCCTTTGGAATCTCTGAACTCATTCTGATGCCAGTAATGCAGATATTCATTAAAGGACTGGACACCGTAATATGAATCACAAACAATCAGTGTGGACTGCGCTGGATACGTATGTTCTAGTGCCATCAGCAGAGCTTTTAGCTCAGCCAATTGTGCTGTACAATCCCCTAAGGTCTGTGTATAGGTATGTAGGGGACAGAATTTCTCCCCCTCTATATAGCCGCTTGCGACTGCGCAAGCAGCAGAATATTGATGTTTAGTTCCAATCGCTGGTTGCGCTGAGCCATCGGTGTACATGACTCTATTGATCAATAGGTAAGTTATTCGCTGGAACTGGATATTCTAATTCATATTGTAGAAATTCTTGAGTTTGTAACTTTGGATCGAAAATGTAGTCTACATCAGTGGCTGTTAAAGACGCAGCCTATTGTATCAAATGTGGATGAAGTGCTTTTGCATTCGGAACGCTAGCTTTTGTAACAGCCTCTAGGGCTGGAATTGGAGAAACAACAATAACACGTGTACCTTGGGCAAGAGGTCTTTCTTTGAAAACAGCCATCTGCACAGCAGTGAGAATTTTCTCCGTCGGTGCAAAGCGTTGTTCAGCAGCTGAATACAAATGTGATTTGTATGTAATTGAGACTGTCTCACCTTCATTAAATGTTACATAGGTGAAACAGATGGCCCCAGCTATTACCCTGATGACCAAATGTGTTTTGTTGTCCCTTGTGTGTAAATGTTTTGCTGCGAGCATGTCTGTCTGCAATTTTCGAAGAGTGCGTGTATGTTCAACTATCCAGAATTTACTTGAAAAATCGGGACGTATTAAGTCATATAAAGGTTTTATGCATGTTGCATAATCAGGAATGTATGTTCTGCCAAAATTTAGAAAACACAACGACGATTGAAGTTTTTTAATCGTATTCGGTGGCGGTAATTGTGCACATTTTTCTCAAAATTGTGGCGCTAGGCTCTTCCCTTCACTCGACAGCTCATATCCCAGGAACAGGACGCTGAGGAAGGCAATTTTTGATTTATAAAGTTAAATTTGTAGCAAGGTTCGGCAAACCCTACAACAATGCGGGCTACCTGTCTTAAATGTTGTAGTAACTCGTCATCCGTGAGATATATATCATCCACATATGACAATGCTTCAGGGTCTATCTCATGTAAAATAGCAGTGACATGAGCCGCAAACAGTCCTGGGCTGTTCTTATACCCCTGAGGCAAATTACAGATTTTTTTTCGGAGAGCCTAATGCGCTAAAGCTTGTTAAGTCCCTGCTTTCAGGTGCTATATTCTGGCAGAAGAACCCATTTGAGATGTCTAAAGTTGTTTTGCATTTTTTCTGCACTATGTTGCTCATTAGTGCAGTGTTATGTGAGTTTTGTATAGCATATGTACGTGTATGTCCGTTCAAATGTCTGTAGTCTAAGACTATTCTGTATGAATGGCCTGGCTTAGCTACAGGGAATAAATGGTTATTCATTGGTGAGACACAGGGTTCAATCAGACCCTGGTATTCTAATTGTGTAAGTATTTCTCTCACCAGTGCCCTTGCTTCATGTTTTATGGGATACTGAGGTTGTGGCTGAGGTTCACTTTTAATAGGAATGACATGGTAGGGAGACTCCCCGTCCCACCCCACGTGATTTCTATATAACGCGGGTGCTTGTGCTACAGCCCATTCTATAGAATAGGACTCTGCAAGTTCCTCCGGAACAAGTGGTGAGATAGAAGGTTTAATGACCTCTTCTCCATATGGGCAGGTGCGGACGAATTCAGGTGGCCAATCTTGTTCAGCCAACAAGATATCATATACTTTAACTACACGGTCCCAAAAGATTGTGTGTATCGTGCGTTCAATGTCTCCTTCTAAAATGTAGTGTTACTTTGTACACCCTATCAGGCTCGGAGACACACATGTCCGCTGTTTCTACTTGTATAAAGTCATCAGTTGCTTTCACCTCCAGATGCTATAGAAGATTCCGGCGAACTATTGTGACCTCTGCCGCGCTGTCCAGAAGTGCTAGAGCCCAATTCTTGTTCTTCAAGAGGACCCTCTTCCTGTGTGGCATGTCGAACTGAGACAGCTGCCACCTTTTTCTTTTTAAATTGTTGTTTTTGTTGTACTGTTTTCTCTTCCTTTTTAACAGAAACCTCTGAAGAGCGTTTTGATTCCTGTCTCGGTTTCACGTACTCTGTTCTTCGCTCTGATCGCCCACCTCTCTCATTTCTTTTTTCCGAGGAGTCCTGAAAGGAACGTGATTGGCGTGTATCAGTATATTGATATCTATCAGGCGTTTTTATATTCTCTCTATTCCTGAGATTATATCTATTCTGTGGGGTCTCCATTCGCGGAGATTCTCCCCTTTCCTTTTTAGGTGTTTGTTGCTTTTTATCCCAGCGTTTCTTATTACCCTCGGTTGTTGTTTAGTATTATCGTTATTCATTTTACCCTGAAATTTAGGTTTTTGTGGTCTAGTCCCTAGGCTATCTCGACCGATACTTGAATATGTTTGCGCTATTATTTTAGGGAGGTTCCCTGGCTGGAATCTCCCTCTTGACGTGTACTAGGACTAGAAAGTGTTTTTATAACTAACATGCAGATGTTCTAAGAAAATGTCCCTACGTAAGGATGTGTATTTTCTACGAATGCTGGAGACTAAACTTCTACCACGTTTACTGGCAATGTACCAGACTGTAGCCTTGACTGAAGCACAGGGCGATCAAGAATGCATTTTTTGAGAACACAGTGCTGAACTAAGCTAAACAGTGTGATAGAAGAAATTAAAACAAGACCGTAAAAACTGGTTATTGTAAAATAACAGTGCAAAGCTGAATAAAATATATCTAGGGCAAAGTGCACAGTGGCCTAGTATGTTAAACTAACGTGCATGGAGCTATACATAAAATGGCTACACAACAAAGGGTTAGTGGACTTTGCTACTCTGACTTCTGTAGTAGAGGGAATATCAGAGTAGATATAGTAGCAGATAGGATGTGCAGGGTAAGAACAGTCTGTAAAGGTGAGTGAGGGTTTGTTCTGAAGGGTGCTGGACAGGGGAGTGATGGGGTGGTGTGATTGTGGTTGAGTGTGTGGTGTTTGCTATTAATGTTGTGTGTTTTGTGTGGTGCATGCAGAAGGTGTCAGATGGTAATAAAGGGAGCACAAGAAGGTACAAGAGCACAGGAGAAAGCCCTTTAGTGTGGTATGTTGAGACTCAGCTATAATACAGGGATGAACAGCTGGGACTGAGGTGCAGAGGTAAGCAGATGAGTAGCAACAGTGGGTGAGTCGTTGACAATAGGTTCTGGTGCTAGGTGCAGGAAGGGAACAGACTGAAACAGTTGGGCTTACCTTTGATGTGCCAGAGGTGCCCAGCTGCATGCTTCGGCTTCACTCTGCATTGCAACCACCATTAAGGAGTGATGAGTGTGTGTTTTGGGGTGGTGAGTACGCCCTAGATGATTGGGAGAAGTGGGAGAGGAGTTGGGTAAAGCAGAGGGTGGCAAATCCCAGTCAGTCTCACTCACATTTAATATTGAAACCACAGGGACCATGAGAAGGGGGGCTTCAAACAGCATTGGAGGTGGACCCAAAAGGCCTATGCCTGGCTGGAGGACCCTTCACAGGTAAGGACCCAGGGGCTAGCCCAGGTGCTAGCAGGCAGGGATCAGACAACATCTGCTCAATGGCTGGTTTGTGGCTGCTGTTAGGTAGAAGTGGGGGGGCTTCAGGCAGCGGAGACTACCCCAGGGGTGGGAGTTAGGCACAATGGGGAGCAAAGAAGGAGAAAGGAGGAGAGGGGGTAAGGGGACAAAGAAGGAAGAAAAATAAAGAAATGTCAATGAAAGAGGAATATTCGTTGGGCAAGTCTCCTGTGGGTTGTGTTCACAAAGGTAAATCATATTTTTACTAACTTTCCTACTTTTGGCTGCTCACCAGCTCTGAGTGTGAGTTACTATTAGTAAGTGCAGCTCCACAAAGGTCCAGCCACTGGTACTGTGAAACCCTCCCAGAGAAAACAATGGAGCTGGGGAATCAAGATAAAACCCATAGGTAAAAGAAGGTGTATTGAAACTATTAATTATCAAATAGTTAACAATGCAAATAAATATAAATCAAGGTTATTGTTACCTTACTTTTCAAGTTTAAAATAGGGCATTGACATATATCATGGTTAAATAATAAATATCCACTATCTGTATGTTTGTTAACATTAATTTATATATTTTAATATTTTAACCATTTTGATTTAATAGTTTAAAATGCAAATGAGCATTGCATCCTTTCTCATGGTTGATATTTTAGTATTTCTTGGAGAATACAATCTATCAGGTGTAGTGAGCTGCTCAGACCACACATAACTCTACAACACTCAATGGTAGCAAATGTGTTTATAGACAAAACTAAAATAAAAAAAGAGATGGGCCTCAAGAGACGGATCTAACATTTCTGTAATTTCAGATAAAGTGGGGTGTCTACTGCTATGTCTGTGATAATGTGGGGATTTAGCCATGACTTAGAATACCTTTCATGAACAGAATTAGGCTTCTCAATTCCTGTCCTGGGCTGTTTCAGTTCCTGTTGCAGACAACACTCCCAATGGATATACATGTGAGGATTGCTTCACTGACCAGTCTGCGAATGGATGCACATCAGCTAGAAGGATTCAGTGCACTGGGAAGGAGAACACTTGCAGCAGCTTCTATGGCATAAGCTCCAGGCCTGGTGAGCTATACAGACGTTTGTAATTATGAGTAATATGTCTCACTGAACCAAACTACTTGGTTTCCAACTATTTATTTCAAATGAAATGCTATTCATTCTAATTATTATTATTAATTATTTGCATCTCTGAAATATCTTCTGCTTGCATCATTCTCCCAAGTGCAAATCATGTCCCATTGGCAAAATGTAACCTGATATTTCATTAGACGCTCCTCATATGGTCCCTCTGGTCTTTAATTTTGGGTGGTCACCCAAGTGGTCTTCCACACTGGTGAGTATGCAAAAAAGTGGGCCCAGCTTCAATATTTTTATGTATGTTTAATGTATACGGACCACGCTCGTCAGGATGAGAGGGGACCCGGAGGACCGTAAGTATGTAGAATTTGTTTAAGAAAAACCTACACAAAAGGACGGACAGACTGTATAGGATCAATGGCAAACTAAACCATGGCTAAACTTTGTCATAACCATACAGTAGTGTTTGGGAAACTGAGGTGCACATTCTATAAGCGTTACTTTTGTAATGCCTAAACAACACTAAACTTTTTTGGGGGGATTCACAAACCAACAAAAATCAATATTTGCGTTGGTTTGTGTGTCAAAGTAACACAAAGAAGCAGAAAACGCTGCTTTGCAGTACTTTGTGTCAGGGAGACAGTAAATGGGTGGTACATGGGTGCACCTGTGCTCTCATTCATGTTTTTTGGCGCTAAACCCTGGTCTAAAAAATCAGTAGAAAGGGTTTAGCACCAAAAATAAACACAGCTGTAAATCAGATTTTAAAGAGAGAAATGCTTTCGTATCTCCATGCTTTTCTGACTTTGCATGCGTGCTGCATTTTCACTTGTCTAGGCATCTTATTTTGTACAGGAAGGATCCCCGTCCAGTACAAAACCTATGCTGGACACTCACACCCAAGCACCTTAGCGCTAAGGTGTGTGTGCGGCGGACGGCAGCTGAAATCAGCATCTGCACTATGGAGAGGGAAGGACAGTGCAATTTCCATGTGAATATGGCGCTCTCCTGCTCTCTCCTTGCCATTAAACTCAGCTCTTGTGACTGCTGCGCTGCGTTGGGTGACAGCTTTCAGAATCTAGGCCTGAGTCTAAGACACCTGCAATGTGTGTGCCTTATTAAATGCATTCTGATCCCATGAAGCTGCTGCAGTGTAGCAGAAGAGGGCCCTCATGCTCCTTTATTAGCTTGGTCTTCATTGCCTTGGTTGGTCCTTATCCATAGATCCAAATGAAAACTATGTGTATGGCTGATAAAACAATACTTTCCTTTGACAAAAGTGTATCTTTACATCACAACCTTCAGCTTTGTCCCTCTAACATTTGTGCTGCAGTTCTAAATCTAAGTAAGCCTCATGTTGTATTGTGAAAGCTCAGTTCTTAATGCCGGAAGTCCACCTATTGTAACAGTCACATCTTAATAACATTCCATGGCATGGCATACCATACCATGACATGGAGGCATGACACAGCACAACAGCACAATGAGGTGCGAGATATGTACAACAATGACATTTTATGGATAATTAAACCAGAGCCTTGAAAGTGTCTTTAATTTGATTAAGCACATGCACAGCCAAGTAAGCTCATTGCAAATCAAATCTAGCTTGTGCATTGTTCTTGCCACACTGTCCAGGACATACATTGTGCTAGATTAGGACCATGATTAAAGTGTGTTCAGTGCAACCGATGCTTGCAAAGAAACATTGTTGTCTACAACAACATCTCAAGCAGGGTTTGATCTCCACTTTGCTATCCAATGAAATGTGACAATGATTGTATGAGTAATCACAACAAGGGCTTCCATTTCAGATGAAGATCAATGTAAATATGGTGCGAAAGAAGGTTGTGGTGGCCCTCATAATATCAAGAATTGACTTTTGCAATCCCTTGCATTTGGGCTTGAACAAGAGGGCATTAGTTAAACTGCCATCTCTACAGAATGCTGCCATCTGACTACTTTGTAACATCCCTAACTTGAGTCCTGTCTCAGACAAGATCAAGGATCTGCACTGGTTGCCTGTCTCTGCTAGAATTAAGTTCAGAGCCTTGTGCACTACACACTGAGCCTTGTATGGCAGCGGACCTTGGTACCTAAAAAATGCCTTTAAGTGGCAAATACCACAACGTAATTTGAAATCTTCAGATAGTAAATTGGCAGTTGTAGCTCTGATCAGCAAAGTAAGATGGGGAGGGGCAAAGGTTTCCCGTCCCTCACGGGTAAACTTTCGAATTCATTGTCAATTGATAGTCGCTTGCAATCCAGCCTCATCCTTTTTAGGAAAGGGTTAAAGACTTGGCTTTTTATTGCTTCTTTTTAAATAGCTGTTATCCAATGTGGCCCTTAGGTCGCAACTTCAAAGACACTTCTGTAGTCGCGCGCTGTACAAAAAATATTTTCCTTTCCTCTCATAAAAGGGTGGTTCCTCTTCATGAAGCTAGCTGGCAAACTTTCAAATATAATAAAGATGATGACCCATGTAAAAGCTTTAAATAATATAACTCAGCAGATCCATGCATTTAACATTAAAGTGTAGTAAGACAAGGTAATGTTCATGATTTCATCAGTAGTGCTCCAAAAGCCAAGTGTATCATTCGCGGTAGAGTGTCAACTGGACGTGGAACTATTATTGACAGGGACTATCATAAGTAGAGCTCAGTAAAACATTTGAGCACATTTTAAAAAGGCAAAACTTGCCTGAATCAGAAATCACTCCACAGGTGATTTTCAGAGTGGGGTGCATTGACCAATACGTACATTGGGTCATGAGTAGCATTATAAAAAAGTATTGACATTCCACTGATTGGAAAGGTAAGTTCCCCTAACTACTCATAATGTATCTGTCAAATCCCATCATCTGCAGAGTGTGAGGTGACTGAAAGGTTGAATGCAATAGGCATAGCTGCCAAATCCTGTTTAGAACCAAGAGAGATGCACAGTTTTCAGGGTGAAATGATGTGAAATTCATTCTCAATTTAGGACTGTAGCTGAACTCTTCATCAGATGAAGAGGTGTTCAGCTCTGGCTTTGATATGACTTATTTTCTCTAAATAATCCAAAATGCCAGTTAATACCCAGCCTAAAAACAACACCCCTTAAGGACGATAAATCCATAAGAGTGCTTTCCAGATTATTTTTGGCTCACCTGCCTACTGGGAGAAGAGATGATAGGATAGCTAAGTAGACGCCACACACTATCATTCCCTCATTCCCTTCAATTCTTAACTTTCTGCTATGGCTCCTTAACCATCCTACACTACATCCCAAGGGAACACATCCCACAAGGACAATGAGCAGGAAGGTGATGATCCAGCTTTACCAGCAGTGGTGGCGCTCTTCAAGGCAGTGTGCACAACTGTGTCCAATAGTCACCATGGACAGTTCAGTAATTCACTGCTGGTGGCAGTTCCAGTAATGACACACCTGGCACTCTGGCATCTTGTCCCATCACATAAAGGCAGAGCAAGACAGAGTAACTCCTCTAGAATGGCAAAGCCCAGTCTGTACAATTTCATGGTGGAGCCACCAGCAGCATGGTGGTTGCTGGTGCTGCTGGAGCCTCTGGAAAAAAGAGAGATGGGTCATATCTATACTGAATTCACAGCATTGGTAGAGGATGATGGTTTAAGAGTCACACAAATGGATTATTTCCTATTAACACTCATGAACACACCACGGAGGTGTTGTGGTATTTTAAAATTAATGCTAGATTTTCTAAGGCCACCATCAAAGATTGCACAAAGATAAAGAATAAAAGTAAAACATTGGATTTTCTGTAATGAACCAGTTACAGGTCATGACTGCATTTGTGTTCAACATTCTTTGTAAAAGAATAAAAATTCAAGCAAGGAATCCAAAAACAGTTACAACAGTAAAAAATGATTTCTTAGATTATCTATATCAAATAATATGATGATTATTGTTAACAATAAAAGCTGCGTGTTTCACGCAAGGCAGGTCTATAATGTCTTTGTACCATGCACAGCTCCTAATTCCCACAAGAAGGAGATGTATGCACCTGCTATAACACACACATCTCAGCATTAAATCTCGGGCCCTGTAACCTTGGCCAAGTAGCCCACAACAATTACTACTGTGTGGCAGTGGCCAATCTGAGAAGTCAGGGACCGGGATGGGAATGATTTTTTTTTCCCCAAATGCAACAAACATTTGAGTAACAGCAATGTTAATACGAGTATTTTGTGTGTTTTTTCAACAGGTGAACGTGAAAAACGGTATAGCAGCAAAGGGTGCGCTACCTCAGATGTCTGCAAAATTGGAGTTTTCAACCTCGCCGGAACACAAGCCTTAGATCAGTGTTCCCCAACCCCCGGGCCGCGGACCGGTGCCGGTCCGCGGATCAATCGGCACCGGGCCACCCGAGGTCTTCTAATCTTGAAGGCATTTTTAAATACAATTAAATTAAAATTATTAAATCAAAACAAGCGGGCCACGGAAAAATGATCAAACATTTACCGGTCCCCGGCGACAAAAAGGTTGGGATTCACTGCCTTAGATTACCAGATCAAATGCTTACCTGCCCTTAAAGTTTGAGACCCATCTTCATGCCTTCCATGCATTCCTATTTCAACTTAGTAATTATTGGTAGAAATATTCTGAAAATTCTGTAGGTAGGTGGAAAGCAGTGTCTGGTCTTGTAAGAATGAAGCAGATGGACTCATGTCAGCCTCCCTGGGACACAGAAGACAAGTTGGCAACGTGCGTAGTTCTGATTAGGCTGCCATGCAGTTTATGGAGCACCAGCCTCTATATTCAACCATCTTAATTACCTGGGCTTCTCAGAGGTTTCACTACCTGATGCATTGAGTGATCCAAGCGCAGGCCCTGCAGTCACCTAACGGTGCTGGCTTATGGTTGGAGAAGGAGCTACCCCTGATGTGCTACTAATGCCTACTTCATCAGTGACCATGCACACCCATTCCTGCTTTGTTTTTGCTTCTTGGTTTTAAAGCTGAGTACCTCTTCAGACATAAAACCATGGAAAATATCTGTCACAATTGTGATAATTGTGTCAAAAGACAATAACAGAGGGTTATTGGGTTATATCTCCAATTTTAAATGTCGTGCCCTGAAATCCAGAAAATAGCATGTTTTGCGCTATAGCCACTGTCCATAATAGGAAGAAAATATAGACCTGCTTTATACTGCACATTGAAAAAATGAATAAAAATTATCTCACATTGAAGAATTACTATGCATGTGTGTGTTTTAAGACTAACTGGGGCTTGGGTGTGAAAGGAATGAAAGTAAATATACGGCAACATAGAACAGTGTACGACAAAGTGAGGATGGAGCTTCAAAGAAAGGTCTTCAGTGGAATGCATGCAGTGGGATGAAGACCTAGAGTTTTATATTACCAGTTACACCCTATTCAGGCTGAAGACCGGTGAAGTCCAATGGAGGACAGGTTGGACCAAAGAGAAGTAAATGGTGGACTTTAGGTTTCCCATGAATTTGACTCCATGAAAGTCTAAGCAATCATTCAGGTTTGTGACCCGTAAGTCTCAGTTCAGAAATCTGGGTCACTGTAAGCTGATTAACCAATAACATTTTGTTGATAGCCCTAAAATTAAGTGTTTCAGGCACATCTTAAAATCCCTTACTATAACTGAGGATAAAACAGAATTCAGTATGTGTAATGACAACTTACATATCTGAAAACCTCTGACAATGTTCTCAGTTTACCTATTTATATATTTCCCTTAAATTCCAAATATTCAAAAAGCACGAAGGAAAGAAGATAATACAGAAAACACAAAAATAAATGTGGCATCAGAATGCCTGTGACTGTAAGAGAGTTTGGGCTTTGTCATGTGTTTAAATTACAAGCGCCAATTAGTAGTTTTAACTTGCTCTTCCAACCTGCAATGGCAACCTGGAAGCAAAGATTTACATGTTCTTTCTCAGGGTGGAACACCAAGTGCTGCAGTCCCTGAGGGTACACCAACGTACAGACCCTGAGTACTGCAGATACTATAAACTAGGCACTCTGAAGTAAGGTAGCAAATTGGGTGTAGATCAATCAAACATACATGTTTAATGTCAGGGCACTGGCACTGAGCTCTGGTTAGCAGATCTCCGTGCTCTCTCAAAGTTAAAACAACAGCAGTATCTGACAAAAAACTTTAGGGGTAAGCATTCAAAAATAGGCATTTGTTGACAGTGACCCCTGTATGGAATGCCTCCAAGTTCTCTAGTTGGCCATTGACACTGGTGGTCATCAGGACCTATTGGACACCTCTTCACACACACAAAGCTCCAAAGACATCAAGATCCTGGCCTGCATACTCGCAGCACATCTTAAGCAGGTTATCTCTATGCTCATCCAATCCACACAAGTGGGTTTTAACCGGGGATGGACGTCCTACATGCAGCGACATATACTGTGCTGTGAGGGGCCCCTCTGCAGCACAGGGGCTGTGGGGGCCTTTGTTATGCCACTGACCATATCACCTCTGTATTTTGGCCCATGTACAGTGGCTTGTCAAGAACATGCCAGAGGCAGTACTTGCTTTATTACTTGACACCGAAAAAGCTTGTTGACAGCATTGAATGGTGGCATCTCTTGGCAACTCTCCCCAAATTTAGACTTGATGATGTTAACATCACCAAGGTCAGGTGCAATTCGAGGCATCACATGGGTGTTAACATTTACTGTAATTCTTTTTCATTGCCCTTGAGCCCTTATCCATAACTATACAACAATCTGTGGCCTTTGTGGGTTGTATTCGTTCCGGAAGGCCATAATCTGTGCTCCTCTTCACAGACGACATCCTGTTGACAATTAGTTACTGCCCCACCTCATCTCTACATTTGCAGTGATAACTGAAAATAAGGTCAACTGGGACAGGAGCGAAGCCCTGTCCACATCAAAGACCATAACAAAGGCACCTTACTGGACTATCAGTTCTTATGGAAGCTACCCCATCTGAAATACCTAGTGGTCTACATTAACGGGAGGCTGGAAACACATAATACTGGATAACTTGAACCCCTCATGGTGCGTGGCAAGGTGGACTATGCTAAGTAGTCACACCTCAGTCTATTGCTATAAACCATGATGTGTACCTTCAAAATGGCATTCTTTTTCTATTGACCCCAAAATTACTCTGACATTCCATAAACAAAGACATCAAATGCTTTATACAGGGTGCCACGAAAGTACGATTAGCAACGTCCACAGGGATTGCCGTGATCTAATCCTCCCTTCGATGGAACACTACATTCTTGCGCTACCCCTTGCACAACTCACACCAGACTCCTTCTTTTGGTCTTGATCAAAAGGAGACTCTCCCATAGTCATCCTTGATAGCATTCCCTCTATAAACATGCAGCCCTCATGATGGAACCCCTAATCCTATGCTCCAGGCAAAGGTCTACTCCTCGAAGCGTGGCCATGAGCTTCTCACAACCAATACTGACAGTACCCTCAAATCCTTTGTAGAACTGGGAGAGGAATTCTACCTTCCTCCAAATCAGAAGTGGAGGTACCAAGAACTCAGCCATTGCCTTTTTAGCAAACAAAGTACACCACCAAGGATGTCCCTCCTGTAGTCTCTTCACTCCTCTGCTGGTCATCCATGACTTGTTGGTCGCAGTGGGAGCCCCATTAGGCAGATCCGTTCAAATCCCTTTACCAATTCTCTAGCACATGATAATGCTTCATTACACTGCTGACAACCCTACACTGACCATTCACAAATGCTGACTTCTTCCTACAGCTTTAAAAATGGCAAAACTTTGCTCTGTCCATCACTGGTGCACACCACAAACCCACACATGCAGAATGTTTGAATTACATGTTTAAAACAGCCTCATATGGGAAAACGGCAGCAAATGAGAAGCTCACATGTAAGATGTTAGACAAACTTGAGTCTCACCTACAAATCTGGATCATATTACTTAATGATGATGGCTGACCATGTTTAGTCCTGTTGAATACTGTAGGAGGCTGGCCTGGTTTGCAGTGGGTACCTTGGGTACTTACACCTTAAACCAGGTCCAGATATCCCTTATTACTGAAATGTAGTCAGTGTCTGGGGTAGTGTGGATGAGTAGTCAAAGCCTAACTAGGAGACATGCAAAACTCATGCAATACCTCTGTAGTCACACATTGATAGCGATGAGTCCAGGATGAACCCCAGGTTGCGTGCGTGTCCAGTGGGTGTCAGTGCGGTTCCCAGTGTGGCAGGCCACCAGGAGTCGTCCCAGGCTGGGGGGTGGAGCCGAGGATGAGGCCCACAGTCTTGTCAGAGTTCAGTTTCAGGCAGCTGTTCTTCATCTATTCGACGATGGCCTTCATTCCTTTGTGGAGGTCGGTTTTGGCGGTGGCAGGGTCCTTAGTGAGGGAAAGAATGAGCTGGGTGTCATTGTGTATGAGAAGATGAGGAGGTCGTGTGATCGGGCAATGTTTCCGAGCGGAGCCATGTAAACGTTAAAGAGGGTCGGGCTGAGGGATGACCCATGGGGTACGCTTAGATGATCTTGGTGGCTTCAGAGTGGATTGGAGGGAGGCGGACTCTCTGGGTTCTGCCGGTGAGGAAGGAGATGATCCAGTCCAGGGCTCTGTTGCGGATCCCAATGTCATTGAGACATGTGCGTAAGGTGTGGTGGCAGACGGTGTCGAAGGTGGCCGAGAGGTCCAGGAGGATGAGGGGCGCAGTTTTGCCATCGTCAAGTAGGGTCCTGATGTCGTCGATGGCAGCGATTAGGGCGGTTTTGGTGCTGTGGTTGTTGCAGAATCTATATTGGGATGAGTCCAGAGTGTTGTTCTCCTCAAGGAAGTTCTTGAGGTCCTTTGGGTCCCCGTTGAGTTTCTTGAGGAGGGTGTTGATCTCAGCGTGTTTCCAGCTCTCTGGGAAGGTGGCAGTCTTGAAGGAGCTGTTGATGCTCTTCCAGAGTTGGGATGCGATGACGGAGCTTGCTTTGTTGAAGATGTGGTGAAGGCAGGGGTCGGCTGGTGAGCCGAAGTGGCTGGTGTTCATGATTTTGATGGTGTCATCGTTGATGTGGGTCCAGGAGAGCAGGAGGTTGGTGTGGTTGGGGGCGGTGAGTCTGTGGTGTCAGTGGTTGATGGAAGGTCTGGGTATTGAAGCTGTCATGGATGTCTGTGATCTTGCGGTAAAAGAAGGTGGCTATGGAGTCGCACAGGTCTTGCGATGGCGGGATGTCGTTGACGTTGGAACCGGGGTTGGAGAGTTCCTTCACAATGTTGAAAAGCTCCTTATAGCTGTGTGTGTTGTTGTTGATGTGTTCTTTGAAGTAGGTTCTTTTGGCGGTTCAGATGAGTTGGTCGTGTTTGCGGATGGAGTTCTTAATGAGATGGACAGGTTCTCCTTACCTGTCCATGGTAAGTGGAATGTTCCATGACTGCTGACATTTGTACAGATCTCTGTCTGTACTATAGGGTATGGTAATTGGTGAGGTCTGATATGGGTATTTGATAAGGAGTTCGCTGAAGGTACAGTAAACCACTTTGTTTGACCATTCGGATAGTGAAAGACTGACATGTCTCTAACTTCTGTTGTCTGTGTGGTGATAGTTATTCACACCTATGCTGAGTCATTAAAGTGAGCAGCACTACATTACTGTGTGATTGTTTGAATTTAACCAACCTATATGTAGGAAAGTGCAATGAACGGGATAACAAGTTTCTTCCTCTGTATCATCAACTACAAAATGTACTCTGATTAAAAAATACATGTGAGATGGGACTTTAAACAGTTTGTGCATTTGTGCATACATATTATGTGCAAGAGGTATGACAGTTAACAGTTATATATAGCAGAGAAAATGACCGTCACACATGATCTGTGGTTTAGTTATGTTTAATAAGGAGTGCACATTCATATGTGGTAATTGGATCTAATCAAATATTTATAAACAGTGAAGGGCTCAATCATGGTGGATGAAATCATCAGGGTAGCTGCAACAACATTTGGAGTCTAAAGTCCAGTGTTCTTATTCCATTGAAAATGGAGATTGGTTTGTAGAACAGTCAACAGTGTCAATTAGTGACAAATAAGGGGAACCAATCAGTAGAGATTCACTTCCTGGCAGTGGTAGAAGTATTGGCACCTGCTCCTCCTGGATGTTTAGGTGGATGTCCACGTTTGCAGGGGGATTTGTCAGCTACAAGGCAGGAGTACCTGAGGCACATCCATCCCCTGGCAGGGGATCCATTCCACTAGCTGCTACAGGTGTTGAAGGGGCAGATCATTGCTAGAGGAAGGGTCCAACTGTTGTGGACATAACCTACTCATTTGTGTTTCTCAGCACCCCACAATGGCAGAAAAATGGGCATTTGAGGTCTCCACTGCTGCATCACTTCCTGGAGGTTGTCCCTCTGCAGCTGCTTGATCTCCCCCATCATGGTGAGTACCTGGCCCATCACGCCTTGGGACTGTTGGTATGCTCTCAAGACTTGGCAGATGGTGTCCTGGCCAGTTGTTTCCCTAGAAGCCTTCATCCTCCCACGCGTCCTACCTCAATGTGCCTGTGCCCCTGATGCCTACTCCCACTGGAGTCAGGTCCATCTTTGTCTGGGTTTATGACTAGTGACTCAGGTAGCTGTACTGGGGGGCACACAATGGTTGACAGGAACACAGGATTGGGGGTGAATGGTTGCCTGAGATGTTGTAGCAACAGTGCTGGGAGGAGTAGATGTAGGCAGGGTGAGGCTCACAGTTGTTGACTGAACAGGTGTCCTAGATGGGCCAGATGGGCCAGAGTCATCCTCAATGTTCACACACCCAAGACTGATTTCCTCACTGCTGGTTTCAGCCAGAGGGGAAGTGGCTATCTCTGGTGTCCTTTCTGTTGTCACAATGGCAAACTTAACTGTAGGAGAAGTGGAACATGCTGTTACTGGAAATTAGACAACAAGTGACATCTAACTTTGACCGGTAGACATGCTATGTGCCATGCACGCAAAGTGTTTACTTGATCTTCTGATATGACATTGACACCTGCTTCCAAATCTGGGTTAGAGCTAAATGGGAAACAGATGTTTAATATATCATACACCTTGCTACAAGATGCTGGAGTATCTTGGTGGGTAGATGTTTTTGGAGGCTGGCCTGGTTTGTAGTGGATACCTAACGTACTTACACCTTATACCAGGTCCAGTTATCCCTTATTAGTGAAATGTAGTCAATGTCTAGAAGCCAAGCTCTCCAGGGGTAGTGTGGATGAGCAGCCAAGGCCTAACTAGGAGACATGCAAAGCTCATGCAATACCACTGTAGTCACACAGTACTCACACACATGAAAGGAAATACACAGTGTTGCAAAAATAAAGGTACTTTATTTTGGTGCCACAAATGCCAAAAATACCATGGAGACTATACTCCCTTAGGAGGTAATTAATGTACACAGTATACACACTAGAATGCAAAAAATAGCTGTAAAGGCAGATAGAAAACAGTGCAAATAATGAAAATCGCAATAGTTAGAAATGGACCTAGGGCGAACACAAACCATATACTTAAATAGTGGAATGCGAAAGTCGATTTCCCACCTAGGCAAGGGTAGTGTGTAGAGGGGCACTGGGCATGTTAGAAAACACCAAAGGTAAATAATAGAACCTTCACCGGAACCCAAGAAAGCAGGAGTAAATCACAGTAACTTTCCTAGAACACAAAGGAACACATGCACATTTTTTAAGAACAAGAAGAGACTGCAAGACGCCAATGATGGATTCCTGGACATGAAGGCCAGTGGAAGAAGGGTACCAAGTCCAAGAAGCACTGAAGAGTCCAGAGAGAACAGGAACCCTTGCTAAACTAGATGAAGGTGCAAAAGAAGAATCACTGGTGAAGATGTACAGTCAGTACTGCACCCAAGAAGATGGATGTGGTTTCCCAGTTGATACAGGTAATGTCCCACGCCGGATGAATGACTGCAGTCTGGTTTGCATTGATGGATTCCACCAACAAGCCTTGGCACATGAAAAGCTAGCAGTTAGCAGAAAAAGGAGCTGCCTGTGACCAGGAGGGGTCTGTGGGCCTCTACTGAAGAGGGAAAGACAGAGGGGGCTCTCAGCAACTCAGAGAGCCCTCAGAAGAACAGGCAGCGTTCAAAGGAGTCCCACAGAATGGGGACAAAGAAGGTGCAAAGGGGGCCATGCAGCAATACGACAATGGATCCCACGCTGCCGGAGAACCACGCAGGAGGCTGTGCATTGCAGGAAGGAATGTTGGGGGCCGGAGCTGCACGCGGACAAAGAACTTCGTGGAAGGATGACAGCAACCCTTGGCAACTGCAAAACACGTGATGCATGGGGGTACTGTCCTACATCGGGAGGCAAGCTCCTCCCTCCACCAAAGTTGGACAGCTGGACTTCAGGACCATAGAGACCACTTCAGTCCACCACCGTATTGCTGAATCCATGCACTTCCTCAGGAGAGGGGACCCAAGTCACCGGTCATCACTTCAGAGGGGTGCCTGCTGTAGTAGGGAAGTGACTCCTTCATTTCATGGGAGATTCCTTTGTTCTTCTTGTGCAGGCTGAAGACAGGCAGTCCTCAGAGGATGCACAACCTGGAAACAGTTGCAGTTGCTGGCAGGAGCTGAAGATACAATGTTGCAGAAGTCATCTTTGCTTCTTTGTTGCAGTTTGTAGAGTTCCTAGAGGGTCCAGATACAGTGAAGTAAAGGATGCAGAGGATTCCTGCTGGAGTCTTGCAATCCAAATCTGAGGAAACACCTAGAGGAGAGACCCTACATAGCCCTGAAAGAGGGATTGGTCAGCTACACAGGTAAGCAACTATAAGGGGAGGGCTCTGACGTCACCTACTAGCACTGGCCACTCATATGCACCCAGAGTGCCCTGCCAACTTGGATTCCAAGATGGCAAAATCCAGGACACTCTGGAGGAGTTGAGAGCACCACCCCTGGGGTGGTGATGGACAGAGGAGGGAGTGGTCACTCCCCTTTCCTTTGTCCAGTTTGACATCCGAGCAGGAACTGGGGATCAATGAACCAGTGTAGACTGGATTATGCAAGGAGGGCACCATCTGTGCCCTTCAAAACATTTCCGGAGGCTCTGGGAGGCTACTCCTCCCATGCCTGTAACTTCTATTTCCAAAGGGAGAGGGTGCAACATCCCTCTCCCAAAAGAAATCCTTTGTTCTGCCTTCCTGGGCTTGAGCTGCTAAAGCAACAGGAGGGTAGAAACCTGTCTGTGAGGTGGCAGCAGCTGGGGCTGCCTGGAAAACCTCAGACGGCTGTTATGGCAGTACTGGGGGTCCTCTAAGGAGCACTGAGAGTTCAAGGAATCATACAACCAATGCTTGTATGATTCCAACATGTTTGATACCAAACATGCCCATATTCAGAGTTACCATTGTGAAGCTGTATATAGGTAGTGACCTACGTATGGTGCACATGCAAAATGGCGTCCCCTCACTCATGAAGTTCGGGAAAATGGTCCTGGATGAGGGAGAGGCACCTCTGCTAGAGCAGGGGTGCTCTCACACATAGGTACTCTGCACCCAGCCTTTAGGGTTGGAAAACCTGGTATATGGGTAACTTATAAGTGACCTGGTGCAGTGTAAAAGGCTGCGAAAGGGTGCATGCACCATTTCACACAGGCTGCAATTGCAGTCCTGTAGAAGCCTTTGTGTGGGCCCCCTATGGGTGGCAAAAGTAATGCTGCAACCCATAGGGACCCCCTGGAACCCCTAGGCCCTGGGTACCTAAGTACCATATACTAGGGAGTTATTAGGGGTGACCAGTATGCCAATTTGGAATGAAATACTGGGTGTAGTGACAACATTTAGAGGAAAGAGAGCATAGGCACTGGGGTCCTTGTTAGCAGGATCCCAGTTACACATTCAAACACACTGACATCAGGCAGAAATTGGGCGTATCATGCCAAAAAGAGGGTACTTTCCTATAGATGTATGTCTATGGACTCATATCTTGTCTGCTAAATAGTTTTACATTTTAAAGTTATCTCCCAATTAGGTGTATGGCATCACTGACTCAACTAACAGAGCCCTGGACTAAATCATCTCCTTCCTCACCGGCAGAACCCAGAGAGTCCGCCTCCCTCCAATCCACTCTGAAGCCACCAAGATCATCTGATGCTTACCACAGGGGTCATCCCTCGGCCCGACCCTCTTTAACGTTTAAATGGCTCCGCTGTACAATGTACAATGGAAACAGAGCTGGCCAACAGTATGGGAGTAAGCATTATACTTGGGCCTCTATATGGGTGTACTCCAGGTACTTTCGGCTTTCTATATGTGTGTTCCCCCAAGGTGAGTACATTACATTCTTTGAATGGAGAGTGAAATACCAGTTTAGCAGGGAACACAGCTGTAGCTGTGGGTTGGAGGGTATTGCACTGCAGATGCCCATAGAACTGCTGTCATTGCCATACAGTGTACAATTGTGGAACATTCAGGTGTGTTGAATTGTTTGTTAGGTTGTACATGCAGGTCAATTTTATTTTGTGTACACTGTTCTGGTTTTCTTAATGGAGGAACAGTGTATGCTGTGAATTGTAGAGCTATTAGTCCCTGTACCACCCATGCCATACACAGACACTGGGGCCCCAGGTGAGGTCAGTTGACATGTGGAATAGCAGAGATGGATAATTAGACAGTTGGGCACAGGGGTGGTGAGTGGTTTGGCAGTTAAGATGTCAAAAGGTGATCAGTGATCATACAAGACACAAGTTTACATTGACATTATAGGTGTTGTGATTTACCCGGCTCCTCTCCCCCAGGTATCCCTGTCAAGCCCTCAGGATGCAGGATGCCCAAGACCTTTCCTTCACATGATTCAAACTGTGGGTGAGAAGGTGGGGGGGCACTCCCAGTGTTGCTGACCACCAGCTGGAGCCTGGTGGCCATGGAATTCACCTCTCCCATGAGGTGCTCCATCTCTTTCTTAGGTCCTCCTTTGTGAGTGGATAGTTGCTTGCTAGACCCTGTTGACTATTCTTTGCTACTTTTCTCCATTTCCCTGGCAATAGATGTTTACTGGACTTGTGCTTCAAATAGTTGTGGCTCTACTGTGAAGATTTCATCCACCATGACCCTCAATTAATCATCTGTGAAACGGGGATGTTTTTGTGGGGACATGGTAGTGGTGGACGAAACAGTAAGGATGTAACAAAATTGTGAAATTGAATTAGTGATGAAGTGTGGGTGTTGTGATGTGAGTAGTTGACCGACGCGGTCTTACCGTCAGACCGCCAAACTTGTAATGAGGCCCCTAGGCTTCTCTTCCTAAACTCTCAATGTGCCCATCTTTACTAGCAGCTTGTAGAGATTACTAATGCACTAGACTAACTCCACAGCTGTATGAATTTCACTGTTCATTGAGTTTTTATTGAATTCTTAACAGGGAATATATATATATATGTATATATATATATATTAGCCTTAAAAAAGCCCCAGACCTGAGCACTGAAGAAGGGGAAAACACGTGTTGGCTGTCTACCCCTCAGTCTGTTTTTGAAGTTGATGATGTGGACCAGAAACAAGATGACAATGAATAGTGAACAGAAAATAGAAAGGGAATGCATTTCATAATTGTGATACAAGTCTGTCCTAAGCATTATATCTGTATCTTCATTATAGGTGTTGAATGAATTAGCAAGCTTTTGCCTCACGAATCAAGTGACTGCATTCCTTTTTACACATTTATTTAACAAGGTATCAACTATGAATGAGATAAGGCACACAAATCAATTAACATATGCAACATATCTGGTAACAATTAAAACACATAGTAAGACAGAGGGGTATTTAGCACATCCGTTAAACCACGCCCAGGTGTGGTACTTTCTGTGTTTTGTAAATGCCTTTTATTCTAGGTTTGGCTTTTGGTAATATGGAAACCCCCATTTGTTTGTACATATATTTCACTTATTTGTTATTTAGGGCAATTCGTAAATATAAAATCAGTAAATGATATGTTTGAAACACTCATTTTCATAAATAGCATTTTCTTCCCATTCACAATCCTACATAGTGATTCTTCAATTGCAATTCTGAAATAGCCGCAAATAAAGAATTGCTAATTTCAAATGTTGAACAGATTTGATCTCACAGTCAGGAACCAGGAAGTGAGTTACCGGCCTCTCGTTGCTTGGTTTGCCTTTTCAAGATACACATCGATTTGAATCAGGATAGCATTCCTCTGTGTTGCTGCGGGACAGCCATTGCACATAAAAAATAGCAACAGCAAAATGCCAACAATTATAGCCAAAGTTATTGGAAATCCCACAAAAATACTGGAGAATACTGAGTGGGTGGCTGATGGTATGAAACCCAATATGGAGGAGGAGTTGTTAATGAAATCCGAACCAACAGCCTTAAAGAAATTCGCGATTCCAATAGTACTGGACGCACTAAATATTCGTCCCACAAGTTCAACAAAGTATCTTGGAAAGTTGGTACTTAAAAGGGACTGTATCTCTGCTGATGACCTTGCCACCTGAAGTGCGTAGGTCTCACGTGCAGATGTGAGAGCCACTTGTTTTTGAAATAATAAAATCTTGAGTCTACTCAACTTGTCAAAATTCACATTAGAAGTAGGAATATGGGACCAAATGTCAGCTACCTCTTTCATTCTAGTGGGAGGAAAAAGTATGTTCCCGCAGCATGTACCAATCTTAGTGATCGCAACAACATAAACTATTCCGGCTTGCATCCCACAACAGTCTTCACCATTGAGGAGAACATAGCTGCTGTTTGAAAGCACCTGGAATGTAGGTCTAATAAAGGGGACTGGAACTCCTTTCAGATAAACTTTTCAGAATATGTTTTCGAACTCCCTTGCAGTGGAGTCGGACAGTGTTCCCATTGTGTGTAATTAAAATCAGTCTTTGGGGTACTTGCTATGTGGATGATATGGTGCACATAATAATTATAGCAAAACATATCACCATAATTCTCTTTAGACTGGTAAACATCTTCGTTTTCAAATACAGTATAATACTGCAATTCAGTCATCATAGAATCAACTGTTTTCACATCCCAATCATCAGAAACAACTCCTGGTATTATTATATAGTTCATAGAAAGTTTAAACACATATGGTGTTTGAATTACCTCTGTGGAGCCGTATATATCAAATGTTACTTTATTCGAAACAATCCCATCAGGAATTTTTTATGGCAGAAATGTTCATAAAAGACAAGTAACACAAAAGGATGATGGACGGAGTGCTGACAATGCAAACACTCACCCCAGTCACAGATCTGGGTTTAATCCATTGTTCTTTTGCTCACCATGCCACCTCCGTTCGGACCCAACCATATGCAAATCAGTCTTGGCCCTGTTCCTCATGGGAACAGTCCAGCCTGAACTGCCAGGCCAGGTCCTCCCTAGACCGGAAACAAGCATCCTGGGACCGGTTTCAGGGTATCACCCTTCTTCAGCCAGGCTAGCTTGATTCCAGTGGCACAGTGAGCAAGGGACCCACGTCTGGGCATACCCTTCCCACTTAGGGCAATATTAGTAACACAAAAGGATGATGGACGGAGTGATGACAATGCAAACACTCACCCCCAGTCACAGATCTGGGTTTAATCCATCGTTCTTTTGCTCACCATGCCACCCCAGTTCAGACCCAGCCATATGCAAATCAGTCTTGACCCTGGGCCAGATGTAGCAAACCATTTGCTACTCGCAAACGGCGACAATCGCCGTTTGCGAGTCGCAAACGTGGGTTTGCTATGCAGAAATGCATATTGCGAGTCGTTACCGACTCGCAATATGCATTTCCAACTCGCAAATAGGAAGGGGTGTTCCCTTCCTATTTGCGAGTCGCAGTGGGATGCAATACCATTTGCGACCGCGTACGCGGTCGCAAATGGCATCGCAGTTACCATCCACTTCAAGTGGATGGTAACCCACTCGCAAATTGGAAGGGGTCCCCATGGGACCCCTTCCAGTTTGTGACTGGACCCAAAAATATTTTTTCAGGGCAGGGAGTGGTCCAACGGACCACTCCCTGCCCTGAAAAAATACCGAAACTAAAGGTTTCGGTTTTTTTTTAAAGTGCAGCTCGTTTTCCTGTAAGGAAAACGGGCTACACTTAAAAAAAAAAAAAAACTGCTTTATTTAAAAGCAGGTCACGAACATGGAGGTCTGCTGACGTCAGCAGGCCTCCATGTTAGCGAGTGCCTATACTCGCTATGGGGCCGCAATTTGCGACCCACCTCATGAATATTCATGAGGTGGGTCATTGCGACCCCATAGCGAGTTGCAGTCGGTGTCTGAGACACCGTACTGCATACGAATTTGCGAGTTGCAAATTGCGAGTCGCATGGACTCGCACTTTGCAACTCGCAAATTCGTCAGTTGCTACATCTGGCCCCCTGTTCGTCATGGGAACAGTCCAGCCCAAACTGCCAGGCCAGGTCCTTCCTGGACCGGAAACAAGCATCCTGGGACCGGTTTCAGGGTATCACCCTTCTTCAGTCAGGCTAGCTTGATTCCAGTGGCACAGTGAGCAAGGGACCCACGTCTGGGCATACCCTTCCCACTTAGGGCAACATTAGTAACACAAAAGGATGATGGACGGAGTGCTGACAATGCAAACACTCACCCCCAGTCACAGATCTGGGTTTAATCCATCGTCGCCCTAAGTGGGAAGGGTATGCCCAGACGTGGGTCCCGTGCTTCCCATGCCACTGGATTCAAGCTAGCCTGGCTGATGAGGGGTGAAACCCCGAAACCGGTCCCAGGATGCTTGTTTCCAGTACAGGGAAGACCTGGCCTAGCAGTTTGGGCTGGACTATTCCCATGGGGAACAGGGTCAAGACTGATTTGCATATGGCTGGGTCCAAACTGGAATGGCATGGGCAGCAAAAAAACGATGGATTTAGGCCCAGATCACTGTACTGGGGTGAATGTTTGACAGTGTTCAGAATTCCGTCCATCACTTGTTGTTTTTGCATTTGTCGCCCTAAGTGGGAAGGGTATGCCCAGACGTGGGTCCCGTGCTTCCTATGCCACTGGATTCAAGCTATCCTGGCTGATGAGGGGTGAAACCCCGAAACCGGTCCCAGGATGCTTGTTTCCAGTCCAGGGAAGACCTGGGTTAGCAGTTTGGGCTGGACTGTTCCCATGGGGGAACAGGGTCAAGACTGATTTGCATATGGCTGGGTCCAAACTGGAATGGCATAGGCAGCAAAAAAATGATGGATTTAAGCCCAGATCACTGTACTGGGGGGTGAATGTTTGACAGTGTTCAGCATTCCGTCCATCACTTGTTTTTTTTGCATTTGTCACCCTAAGTGGGAAGGGTATGCCCTAACGTGGCTCCCGTGCTTCCCATGCCACTGGATTCAAGCTAGCCTGGCTGATGAGGGGTGAAACCCTGAAACCGTTCCCAGGATGCTTGTTTCCAGGCCAGGGAAGACCTGGCCTAGCAGTTTGAGCTGGACTGTTCCCATGGGGAACAGGGTCAAGACTGATTTGCATATGGCTGGATCAAAACTGGAATGGCATGGGCAGCAAAAAAATGATGGATTTAGGCCCAGATCACTGTACTGGGGGTGAATGTTTGACAGTGTTCAGCATTCCGTCCATCACATGTTGTTTTTGCATTTGTCGCCCTAAGTGGGAAGGGTATGCCCAGACGTGGGTCCCGTGCTTCCCATGCCACTGGATTCAAGCTAGCCTGGCTGATGAGGGGTGAAACCCCGAAACCGGTCCCAGGATGCTTGTTTCCAGTCCAGGGAAGACCTGGCTTAGCAGTTTGGGCTGGACTGTTCCCATGGGGAACAGGGTCAAGACTGATTTGCATATGGCTGGGTCCAAACTGGAATGGCATGGGCAGCAAAAAAACGATGGATTTAGGCCCAGATCACTGTAGTGGGGGTGAATGTTTGACAGTGTTCAGCATTCCGTCCATCACTTGTTTTTTTTGCATTTGTCGCCCTAAGTGGGAAGGGTATGCCCAGACGTGGGTCCCGTGCTTCCCATGCCACTGGATTCAAGCTAGCCTGGCTGATGAGAGGTGAAACCCCGAAACCGGTCCCAGGATGCTTGTTTCCAGTCCAGGGAAGACTTGGCCTAGCAGTTCGGGCTGGACTGTTCCCATGGGGAATAGGGTCAAGACTGATTTGCATATGGCTGGGTCCAAACTGGAATGGCATGGGCAGCAAAAAAACAATGGATTTAGGCCCAGATCATTATACTGGGGGTGAATGTTTGACAGTGTTCAGCATTCCGTCCATCACTTGTTGTTTTTGCATAAAAGACAAGTCTCTGCGGAAAAATGTGGTTTTAGGACCTCATCCCCCAGTTCAACGGTGGATTTGTCAGGAAGAAAATGACCATGCATTAATAAAAAGAATGTTATAACAAACTCAATCCAAAGCAGGAAAGCCAGTACAGTCAAATAAAGCACAGATAGTTAGTTCCATGAAAGAATAAAGTAAGTCATTTTAAGCAAATTCATCAGCTTACATGTTTTTGACCGCTCTGGTGTCAAAGAGGCGAATGAGTCCGAAACATTGTCGTTGATGTCAGCAAAGTGACCTGAAGCAGTTTGTGCAAAGGTTGGAGCCATGTTTGTAGGTGGAGTGGGTGTTTCCCGCGGTGGCTCAGAATAAATCATGCCATCCGTCTGTGTTGAAGCTGTGTCAAATCCATCAGTTATTTCTGTATTATATGATGTGAGTGGAACCAATGTAAGATCATTTTTCACCCTCCCCAAGCTCAGATAAGTGTAATTGTTGCTGCTTACAACTTGTAGAGGAACGTTTTGACCAGTAGTGAGATGGATTCAGGAACTACTGGCTGTTACTTTGGGTCTGTTGTGAAGGATCGGCCACATGGTGTAGTTTGACATTGTCGATAGATACAAAGCGGTTTTCTTTAGCACCTGCCAACGGCGGTAGAATGACAGTTCTGGTACTGTGTATTCCCAAGACTGGGTCTGGTGCATGATAAGAAGGACCAAACTTTTTCACAGCAACCTTTTCAGGTACTAGGGGGCATATTTATACTCTGTTTGCGGCGAATGTGCGTTAAAATATTTGGCGCACAATCAGAGCAAACGTTGCCCCGTATTTAAACCCTGACGCCCGAGGCCGCGCACAAGAAAAATCCGCAGTGTGCGCCGTTTTCTGGAAGCGGCACCCCGCCCTGCGTTAATGATATGCAGGGTAGGCGTTCCCGTCCAAAAAACGACGCACACGGCCGCGCGTCGTATTTATGCTTCCGGGCAAAAAGGACTCCCGGCCGGTAGGCGGAGCAAAAAAATGACGCAAAACCCGATGTGCGTCAAAATTTAACGCCTGGGTCAGGGCAGGCGTTAAAATGGGGCAAACACACCTGTATTTAATCAGAACACACAGAAGAAACAACAGAGCAGCAGAGCAGCAGAGCAGCAACAGGGAGACATGGAGGTGATTTTACTTCAGCGTGCACGTAGACGCAGAGCCCTGCAGCAACAACAGCAGCCACAACAACAACAGCAGGGACCCCAAAGACAGCGCAGAAGGCAGGAGAGGATATTCCGCCCAAGAACAACCCTGCATGGCCTCAGGGAACACGACATCATACAGAGGTACCGGGTGAACTGGCAGGCCATTCAGCAGCTGCTGAGAAATATCGAACAGCAGTTGGCCCCCACTTTGGTGACACCCCGCACCATACCAACTGAAACAAAGCTGCTTGCCGTACTTCACCTGCTGGCAAGTGGCTCGTTTCAGACAACTGGTGCCCTGGTTGGTGGAATATCCCAACCATCATTCTCTGCATTCCTGCCAAAAGTACTGGATGCCATCATTCGCCTGACACCCCGCCACATCTGCTTCCCTAACACACTGCAGAAGCAGCAGGAAACTAAACAGGGGTTCTACGCCATCAGTGGCTTCCCACACGTCCTTGGTGCAATCGATTGCACACACGTACGCCTTGTGCCACCTGCTGCGACTGAACACCTCTACCGCAACAGGAAGCACACACATTCAATCAACGTGCAGACCATAGTCTATCACCAGGGATTGATCAGCAACATCGTGGCTAAATATCCTGGGAGTGTACATGACGCATTCATCTTCCGTCACAGCACCATCAACCAACACTTCCAGGATGGACGGTATGGCAATGGACTACTTGTTGGTAAGGACAAAAATCAAACTCATATACACACTGCACAGCAACCCCCTAGGACAAACGACACATACACCACATTAGCAACACCTAGCCAGGAACACACTGAGGTACTCACATCACTAGCCATGTGTCAGAAGTCACCATTGAACCTGTTGCACATTGGAATGTACTCCACAGCTTAATGTGAAGACATTAATGAGTATGGTTGCCTAAATGTCACCTTGCAAATTGGAAGTGTCACAATAACCTGTACATTAACACATTGCATAAGTCTTAAGGTATGGGGTGTCCAGGGTACTTTCATATGAACGTTTCAACTACACTTTCATGTTTTAACTCTGCATGGAACTATCATGTCACCCCCAGTGAAGACACACGGACACCTGTATCACAAGTCACAATGCAAGGGAGGGCACACTGTTATTAAAAAATAAATACAGACTGCTGACAAAAGGCTAGCTAACAAACACTTGCTCAGCCAAGGAAAAAACCCAATGCAAAACTTTTACCCTACAAGTATAGGTTGTCACATTAGTACACAAAAGAGTCACAGACAACACAAGACAACTACTGCAATCAAAGGTCTGTACAAGAGTGCTTTCTACATCCAATTGATCCCATTCTGTGTTTCTATTTCAGCTGATCAGGGGTATGGCATCCAGCCTTGGTTAATGACACCATTTGGGAACCCCACTACTGCTGCAGAGCGGGCATACAACGACGCCCATAAGAGGACACGCAGCATTGTTGAGCGGACCTTTGGGATCCTAAAGTCAAGGTTCCGCTGCCTTGACATCACTGTCGGTAGCCTACTCTATTCCCCAGAGATGGTCTGTAAGATCATACTCACTTGTGCCATATTGCACAACATTTGTGTAAAAAGGAACATTCCCCTCCTTGAACCAAACCCAGACATGCCTGAAGATGACGAAGAGGAGGATGATGGCCTGCAACAGGAGGGGGAACAACAAAACACAGCAGCAGGAGTGCGTAGGCGCCAACAGCTTGTGAATAATTTTTTTTCATAATTTCTTATATCAACACTTATTGCACAATTGTAAATAAACACAGATAAAACAAACACCACATCATGCTTTGGCCTATTCATTTCTGACCACCTTTAGTTCGAAATTGCTGAAGAAGAATGTTGTCTCATTGAGCAATAATGACATAACACTCATCACACAAAAAAGAAAACATCACAAATGTCTGCACAGAGGGTAGGATGTTACATGATACATTACCATCCGCCAAGGCCAACAGGAGTACAAATGTGCCAATTACACATGCCTGGTCCAGACACCTGAGACAGTCTCTCACTCAGACCAAAAATGTAGATCATTTGAAAGTCTCATTACCTGTGTTCAGTGACAGGGTGGGACCATCCATGTGTACGTGACCATGTCCTCAATGGCTTCTCTCAAGTTTTTGATATAAACAATACCCAATTGGAACAACATTAGCTGCCACTAACTCATGAGGAGACCTTGAAGTTACAGTGACAACATACACCCAGACAGGTGATAGTGGATCCACATTCGCACACACATACTGTATAAACATATGTCATCCAATCAACCAAATATTTGCAAGCTGCCCATCACAGTAGTGTCCCAGTTCGAACCTAGGAGGCAAAATGTAACATGCCACTAAACCAGGTAATGCATAAAGGGCCACATACATCAACAACCTATTTGTCATCAGCACATGAGGAACGCTGAGATTTTGCAAACATAGTCATTGCTAAATGGTATGTCAGATTGCTCCAAATCAACAATAGTGCAAACGTCAAATGGGCAAATGATATGAATTAATGGCTAACAGTGATTCATACCCTATGGCCTTACATTAGCCTGCTGCTGCAGGTTTTGCATAACACAATAAATGAAAGCCATGGATAAATCAGCAAATCTGGAAGGGCAATGCCTAGGGTGCTGGGGGCCTAAGTCCACCTCTACCGCCCCCCAAATATACAAGAATCATGTACTTGTGAACTAAACACATGCATAAGGCGCATGTGTGGCCTACATGTCAAAAGTCAAACACAAATCAGATACACAAAATCATAATAGGACATGGTTAGCCCCATAAAAAATGTAAGTGACTATTGCACTCCCTGTTTGGAATATAGAGAAATGCATTACCATGATAGTTGTGGGCACATTTTAGAGAAGGAATACATCATGGTATCCCATTCATCATTTCAAAATAGCCATCAGCAATTACCCAAAATATGTGTACAAATATGGTTAATACATTTTTAGAAGGTATCATAATTATTACAGTGTGAATGCCTTCTATACATCCAATAAGGGCATGTGTCATAGCTAACCACAAATGTGTATCACATAGCACCGTTTGGCCATGACAAATTTCCTTCCCTAACTTTAAAAAATGAAGACATCATTTAATAATGCGTCAAATTTCCACGCATACTGCATGGGCGTCATAATTTTTCCACGTATAGGAGTGCACAGAATGCAGAGTCAAAAAATATGATATGAAAAATAATAATTTAATAAGGTACATGACATGTCCACCATATTGTCCATGTTGCATCAAATTTCCACGCATACAGCATGGGCGTCATAATTTTTCCAAGTACAGGAGTGCACAGAATGCAGAGTCAAAAAATATGATATGAAAAATAATAATTTAATAAGGTACATGACATGTCCACCATATTGTCCATGTTGCGTCAAATTTCCACGCATACAGCATGGGCGTCATAATTTTTCCACGTACAGGAGTGCACAGGATGCAGAGTAAAAAAATATGATATGAAAAATAATAATTTAATAAGGTACATGACATGTCCACCATATTGTCCATGTTGCGTCAAATTTCCACGCATACAGCGTGGGCGTCATAATTGTTTCACGTATAGGAGTGCACAGGATGCAGAGTCAAAAATGATGATATAAAAATTATGATTTCATGGCAAAATATGAGAAACATATTTGAAAATTAATATTTGACTCTGCATCCTGTGCACTCCTGTACGTGAAAAAATTATGATGCCCATGCTGTATGCGTGGAAATGTGACACAACATGAACAATATGGGGGACATGTCATGTACCTCATTAATTTATTAATTTTCATATCATATTTTTTGACTCTGCATTCTGTGCACTTCTGTACGTGGAAAAATTATGACGCCCATGCAGTATGCGTGGAAATTTGACGCAACATGGACAATATGGTGGACATGTCATGTACCTTATTAATTTATTAATTCTACACTAGAACTGTAAACTCAGCCTCACAATAATGTAAGGTAACAATGAAGAAATAATTTTGACTCTGCATTATGTGCAATGTTATGCGTCAAAAAATATGATGCACAATGTGTATGCGTGAAAATATGACGCATAACGGGAAAATAAAAACGGCGGCCATTTTATGCAGGAAGTGATGTAATAGGATATCCTGTTTACAAAATCTGTACTGTGAGTTAACTTTCACTTTCACTTTGCAGTCTCAGATTTATCTAGACTGTGTGGTTGTGTGAAAAGTGTAGTCCTGTGTTTAAGTGCTTTTGTGTCCTGTGTACCTTGTATTTTGTCTTTTTGTGATCATAGTCTTGTTGTCTAATATTGTCTTAGTCTGTTTAGTGTACTTTTGTCCAATCCTGTTTTTGTTTGTATTGCCTGTGGGAGTCTGTTCTGGGTAGTTTAAGTTTGGGGTTAGTTGGGCTATTTTTCTTAAGTTTTATTTTTCCTTCACTACTCTACCTTTCCCCATTTCCCACTTTTACTTGTCTATCTCATTTTTCTCCTTTAAATTAGTAAAAATGTCAGGTAGGCCTCGGCTTGCCAGGATGGGCGAGGAGGAATTGGGGGGATTCATTTGGCTCGTTTGCCATTTCCTCCCACTCATGCTGGAGGCTGGGGGCCATGTGATACAGGGGTATCACGCGGAGGCACGGAAAGTCGGGTGGGGAAGGTGCGCCATCACCTGGTCCGGGTGTACGGGAGCATGAGGAATGAGCATCAACTGAAGCACCGCTGGGCTGATCTCATATCCAGGGAGCAGGACCTGCTGGACCACCTGGGAATCAGGATTGGTGGCCATGTTGGTGAGTACAAATCAATTACATGTGAATAAATGAAATCTGTGAGGGGACATGTGATGATTGTTACCCAATCTGCTAGATAAGTAGCTGACTGTGTATAATGCTAGGGAAACCTAATGTGTATTTGTTGCACAATGTGTAGGAAGACCAATGCTAGCAGTCAGATGGCTCATGTTTTCAACACATACCGGATGCCTGTAGCTGTATGTAATGTAGTGTTGCCTTTGTGTCAGACAAGCGACACGTTAATGCCTCTATCTTAAACCTACAGGTCATATTGGCCAGTGAGAAAGTCATGTAGAAACAACATACCTACATATGTTGACGCCATAGCTAGACAGAAAATTGTACACCCATGATGATGCTATAAATGTGTGGTGCCTTCACGTCACATGAAGTCAGCTATGTTGTCCACAAATATGCCACATGTGTGTCTGGTTGCTGTGTGTTGAAAATGTCCACCTAGCCTGTTTGATTGTGAGGGGTCATGCAGTCCTCAAGTAACCAGCTTTTGGATGTCTCTCTGGGATGCACATGATGAGATGTATGCAAGCCATTATTGTTGGGGCATACTAATGGAGGGGTATCTTTGACAACACCTGACTGTCCTGGCCACTGCATGTGTGTAGTAGGGTCTGTAACTGTAGCAGGAGACTCATCCAATGTTAATGTTGATTAAAAACTTCATCCATGCAGTATGAGCATGTGGGAAAGTGTATCATTACCATGTCATATTCACACAGTGTCATAGTAACTGCAATTATTTGTCAGAGCACCGAGTCTGAGTATATTCTTCCTTTCATGCTTTACAGGTGGACCAGCACCGTACACCGTGGGAGAGGTGGCACATTTTGAGGACCCCGATACCTACAGTGAGTGTGGCCTGAGTGCTATATTTATTGTTTGCTAGTGATGCATGATGGACTACTGTGTGTTCAACAGAATTTATGATTTAATGCGCTGGCCGTTCATTGGCATTGTTGCTTTAGTGGGATTTCAAATATCACTTCTGTTTCTGTAGACCAATACTTAGCCATCTCTCAGATTTAGGGGCTGTAGGTCATTCAAGTTGGGCCGCTATGGGGAATGGGATGAGTCATGTGGAATACACTGGTTAATGTAAGAGTTGCTCTGGGGCTTGGCTTGAACTGAGTCTGCATATCAGACTGACATTCTCCCAGATAGCTTTGGCAAATGGCTTTGATGAAATGTGCATCTTCCTAGTTGAGGATGCACTGTGTACACTGTAGGTTGGATCTTCCGGGGGCATGTACTTCCACTAGTTGAACTAGAAGTGTGTGTGACTAGAGTGCAATGGCCTAGGTGTTCAGTCGACTCATGATCATGGGTGTTCTTGCTCCTCTGTGTGTGTTGTAAAACATGCCTCACTGATAGTATGTGATGTTGGCCTAAGTCAGAGCATTTTGACATGTGTGGACCTTGGATATGACAATGTTTGGCTGACTCCAACGTGTTGCTAGCCCTTCATAGGTGTTGTGTGTGAAGGCACATACTTGTTGACCTTTCTATACACTCCTGGGTGTGCATTGAACATGGGATTGTTGGTTGTTCTTCCCACCCCACCCTCAAAGACTGCCATGTTAATGAGAAACAGGGTACCTAGGACTGTAGCAACCAGTATGTTACACGTACTTGTGACCTTTTGCAACTTTGTTTAGAACCTAGGGCCAGATGTAGCAAACAGTTTTCAAGTTGCAAACGGCATAAATTGCCCTTTGTGAGTCGCAAACGTCTGTTTGCTATGCAGAAATGTATTTTGTGATTCGGAACATACTCGCAAAAAGCATTTCCGACTCGCAAATAGGAAGGGGTGTTCCCTTCCTATTTGCGACTCGCAGTGGTATGCAATTCCATTTGCGACCGAGTACGTGGTCGCAAAGGGAGTCGCAGTTACCATCTACTTGAAGTGGATGGTAACCCACTCGCAAACTGGAAGGGGTCCCCATAGGAACCCTTCCCCTTTGTGAGTGGACCCAAAAATATTTTTTCCGAGCAGGCAGTGGTCCAAGGGACCACTACCTGCCCTGAAATAATCCAAAACTAAAGTTTTTTGTTTTTTTTCTAAGTGTAGCTCGTTTTCCTTTAAGGTAAACGGGCTACACTTGTGAAAAAAAAAAAACCTGCTTTATTTAAAAGCAGTCACGGACATAGAGGGCTGCTGTTCCCAGCAGGCCTCCATCCCCGTGAGCGCCCATAGTCGCTAAGGAGGCGCAAATTGGGACCCACCTCATTGATGTTAATGAGGTTGGTCTCTGCGACCCCATAGCGACTCGCAGACGGTGTCGGAGACACCGTTCTGCATTGCAAATAGCAAGTCGCAATTTTCCATGTTCCTACATCTGGCCCCTAGTCTACACATTTGGTTACGGCCCATGGGTTCAATATTAGCAAACAACAAATTACAAATGGCATTGAGTGAGGGTTGTGATAGTTAGCACATAGAGGGACAAATGTAGTGAAGTCAGTATGCGGAAGAGGTGCAGCCATAATGTCAGATGCATTAGGCATAATTTGGATGAGTAGTTTAGGGTGATGTCATCCATCATGTAGAGACATGAATATGCTAGGTGTGATAGGCCCTTATGTATGCAGGCTTCACATGTACTTCCTCTGAGTCTTTAAGTGAACTATGTTGTGACAACTGCTGCAACAAATACATTACTAGTAATGTACAAATAACCCATTGTGCTATTCCACCCAATGCAATTCCAAAGGTAAATTTTTGCCATTTCTCTTCACAGCTGCAAACATGAGTGCCGCAGATAGACACCAATTTGAGAGGCGTGCCATGCGATACAGGCACATCCTGCAGGTGCAGTCTGGGTACCGGAGGATGGCCCGCAAATATCAATCGAATCGGGCCTCCGGGCATGGTGGGCCTCACCACAGAGTCGGCCTACATTGCCCACAACAGCCACCAACACCACATCCACCAGGTCTCCCCAAGTGGCCCCAGCAACGTCGGGAACAGTAGACCCTGGCTCATCCTCAAGACCTGGACCCAGCCATGTTCTCCAACCAGGACAGTCCAGTGGGCAGTCAACTGCTGGCACAAGCTTCACCTCGGCCGGCACACAAACTGCATCAGCCCCTCCTGTGGACCCAGCCGCATTCCTGGCTTTGAGCCATAAATTGGACAAGGTGTTCAATAAGGTGGACAAGATGAGCCAGGATGTGGCCTATATAAAAAAAAGGGTTCGCTCCATCAGGCGGACCCTACGGAGGGCGAACCTCTAGGACATTTGCTGTGTTGAACTTTCACCCCTCCCCTCTCTCCTCTTTCCTATTTTCTAATGATAGTTGGGTTTTGGGGATTAGTATTAGGTTAGTATAGGTAATTAGCTTAGTTAGTGTTAGGGAAGAGGGTGGGGGGTCCTTATTCTTTCTATCTTTATTTTTTGTGTTGGGCAATGTTGGGATTCCTGTTAGTTTAAAAAAAATAAAAAAAAAAAAAAAAAACATTTACAAAAAAATATATGTTTGTTTAGGATAGTATAGTATGTGTGTAGGTTAGTAAGTGTTGTCCTGCATGTATCCTGTCTCATAATGGTGGGTGGGGGGTTGATGTTTAGATCATTTTGTTACATGTGTAGAGTAAGTTTAGCTCAGGTTAGTTAGGGACAGTTGTGGGTTAGTAGTAGTCAGGTTAGATTAGTGTAGGTATTACTTTTCCCTTAGTTGCCTCTTGTGTTAATACATAGTAATAAATATATAGTTAACCCTTTACATGATGTGTTAGGTGCTACTTTATCATGGCCTTGACATCAGTGTAGGTGAATGTTTTTGTATGACATTAGTGTCCTATGCTCTCCATCCCCCGGAAATGGAGGTTTAACATGCCAGCTACCCGTGTGATAACTTGGTAAGTATCCACCATTTGGGAGACCCACCATTGGTAGTTTGCATTGATCACCAAGGTTTTGTGTTGGTGAGTATGTATTCTACTTCACAAAGTGTGCTTCCAGACTTGTTATTGTGGGTAATTTAATAGGTCGGACTGCAGTGTGAAGTTCAGGGAGATCTTTGTAGATGAGGAGTTGTTAACACTCTTGTCTTGTTGCCTTCATTGCAGACCTACATCATGTGTGTACTAATTCAGCATGACTTTCCTTCATGGAAGTATACTCAGAAAGGGTGATTGATGCAGTGTTATTTGTTAATGTTTCCTTACATTTTGCAGCATAATTTCATGTTTTAGTATTGCATGGTGCCTACATTTCTCAGCCACCATTAGTTGACTAGAATTGCTATAGATGGTGCATCATTCTGTCCAACACAGCATGATTGTGTGTGGTTAGTCCCTTCATCAGTTATTCTCCTCAGTATGGTAAGGCTATGATGCAATCCTGGCCACTGCACAGATGTTTCAGACTACATGATGGCAGGACAGTTGTATTGACAATCTACATGGTTGCCACACAGGCACTTTGGAGTTATGTACTGCACAGTTGAAGTGTGAAATAACACAGAGACAGAATAGGTGTGCAAGTGCTATTTATTTATAGGTGCTGTAGTGCAAAATGTCCATTGTCCATGTTTGCTGGGTCCGTTCTGGTGCATTCTTACATGGTGATCCTACAGAAGGGGTGTGGATGATGCTCATGACATGCTGGGCAGACAGTGCAGAGGGACAGGAATTGGCAAATAGTAGGAGAGAGACATTCACTGGCAATGGTGACAAGTCATACAGTGGATTGCAGAACAGTCATTGAGTGTAGTTGTAGTGAGACTGGCATTTGACAAAACGTAGGACCTTGGTCAAAGTAGGCCATGGTGCAGGGACTACTGCTTCCGGGTACTCTTCCGTGAGAATGTGATCTGTTCCATGTCTTCTTCTTCTGATGTGTGTGTTGCCTGGTTTGTCCTTGTTGTTGTTGGTTGTGAAGGGGCAACACACACCTCAGTGTTAGAAGACGTGGAGGTAGACATCCCGGGTGCTGCTCCCTGTGAAGTTATTAAGGGCAGTACTGCAGCAAGGAGGGCCTGCTGGTTTTTGAGAATGGCAGCCACATCACGATGGTAGGCAGCCAGGTCGGCCCTGAGGGGTTCAATGTTGCATTCGTGCGCACGTTGACTGGATTGCAGTTGTAGATGTTGTGTCAACTGGATGACAGCTGTGCTGATTTCCTTCTGTGTTTTGGCAAGTTCCTGCAAGAGAGATGTTAGGGCTTGCATAGCAGCTGCCTGATCTGCAGAAGACATCATGCACGAACGCACCCCCTCAAGGCTGGCTGCCATGTTTTGCATCCCCACCCGCACCTCCTTGGCCAGCTCCCGCTGTACCCCAACTATGGTTCTTTCAAAGCTGGTGCCAGTGTCGTCAGAGTCCTCAGCTGTGTTGGAGCTGGCAGGTCTTACAATTGGGGTGGCGGGTGGTTCTACTGTGATGGCTGCTTCTTCTGTGCTCCTCCTTGTGACTGAAGGTGGGGTTTGGAGGCTTTCAAGGACCTTTTGGATGGTCTCCTGTGGAATGTTTATGGGCTCGTCATCCATGTCATCAGGGAAATCAGTGACAGGCATATCGGCAGGAGATCCATGTTCCTCTGCAATGAAACAGGGTACAATTAGTGTGTCTGTGTTGTGACAATTTTGCAATAAGATGCAAGCCTTTGGATGCCTTAACTTTGTGCTCTGTTTTTGTCTTGGTATCTGCTGTCCTTCATATGGGCATTGTTATAGGCCTATGGCCCACCTGTGTGTCACATGTATGATATAGAGTTATCAGACTTGTCTGCCTAATTGCCTTTAGGAGTTGCTTTGTACCAATTTAGGAATAGCCATCTTTTTGTCCTACTCGTCCCTCCGTGTATATCTATTCTTATGGAGAGACATTTTGTTGCGTGGGCTCTCATTATCCTACATGAGATTACTGGCTTTCTAGGCTGCAGGATAGCTAATGGTGTGGGGGACTGAGTCTGACCCACTTGTAAATAACTCTGTCACCCTGATTCTTTCTTTTTGCTCTGGCTAACTAGCAGTGCCTCATGTCTCCCACAGCAAAGAAATGATTAGACAGCCGAGCGCATGACATCTTTGGAACTTCTCAGGGAAGTGGTGGTCACTCAGATCCAAACCAATTCTTTCTTTTCCAGTATGATCTCATACACAAATGACAAAGACAGTATTTGTTTTATGTGATGATTTCATTTAACAACTGACTTGTAGATATTTAGGTGTGAGCCACAATAACCCAAACAATACAACATGGTGGAATTGAAATAGTCAGCAGGAGAGTAAAACATTTGAACAAAGCTACCATGGTGCCTAACTGTTTCTACTATCCCTCTGCTTGTTCTATTTAGAGCACAGCATGTTAAGCTTCGAGCTTGCCTGTCTGAATCACTGGGGAGACATCATCCCTCATATCAGAGCAATGGCCTGTGATCTGGTTCAGCATCTGCAGCAAGGCAGGCAGCGTCTAGTTGTGGTTCTCTGTTCGGAAACTCCCTCTTGCGTGTCTTGGGACAAGGAAGTGATTTTATAAGTAACATGTCATCGTGATGACAAAGTCTCCCTACGCAGGAATGCCAAATCTTAACCCCTACCACGTCTATCGGCAATGTACCAGACTGTATCCTTGACTGGGGCACAGAGTGAATATGTTCTGGCGAACTCCAGTGCTGAAGTAGGCAAAACAGTCTGATATGACTAAAAAACAACACCGTAGAACTGGCTATTTGCAAAATTAACTGATACGAAGCCTAATAAAAAGCATTCAGTGCAAAGTGCTCAGAGGCTCTTAGATGTAAGCAAATGAGTAAAAGTACATTCAGGGCAAGGTGCACAAAGGCCTAAAGCCTGAAGCTAATGCGCAAGGATACGTAAAACTTACCACACTACACTTTGACTGGCTGTGGGTGTTGTGAATGCCCTGGCAGCACACTTGCCTCTCAGGACCTGCCCCAAACACTTTTTATTCACATTGACCGAAATGTACATGTCATGTGGCATATCCTATGCATGGCAATGTTAGGATGTGGTATGGATGTAAACATTGTTGATGTTTCGAGATGATGTTGGGTAATGTGTGTTTAATTGGATTGCCCTGTTTATCGTATCAAAGTACTATTTGGTTGTCAGACTGTGCAGGTGTGTTTCAGTGCCCAGTTGCATGTGTCCCCTCCTCAATGTTGTTGTCTGAGCAGTATGACATTAGTGATGTTGCCTTGTTAGCCAGGCACGTGAGGGACCCTGACGTATGCAGCATGTGTGTGTCCTTAGTGCTGTGTGGCTCCTATTGCTGTTTACTTTGGCTTATGTATGTGTCAAGTATGGGCATTGGCATTTGAGTGTACTGGTGCCTTTGTCTTATTCCTATAAATAGTTGCAGATGTCATCCTCACCCCCTAATTTAGGTATGTATGTTCCATGGGGAGGTTCCTGCCATTTGCTACTATAGCTGCACAGAGATCAGAGGTGTTATTGTCAACTGTTGTCGCAGTAACATTGCAGTTGTTGTTTTGGCTACTGGATTACTGATAGGGACCTAGTTGATGTAGGATACATTTTGACAGACGAGTGCCTGGATGTGAGTTTGACGTAGTGGCCTTCCCACCTGTCGCTGCTTTCCCTTGGCTCTATTGTTGTAATTACAGTATGGCCCCATGGGACTGTTGTTGGTGCTGTATTTTGTCGTGCCCCAGCTTCAGTCTGTGCTGGCCATGCCCCCCTGCCGTGCCCCTTTACCCATGCCACTTCATATATATGCTGACTTACATGCATTGTGTAGTAGGTATTCCCCCCTCCGGTAGCATGTATCATTTTTGCATTTTAATTCCCCATGCGACTTACCCTGCATGTGCGTTGTGTCGTGATAGCCTGCGCTGTCCTGTCCTTGAATCCCTGTGACGATCTCCTCAGAGATGACGGCTGCGACCATCTCCTCCATGTGGTCCAGGGCCTCCTGGTGTGCTGGACTCCCCCCTCCAGTCTGCAGTGCTGCCTTCCTGTTCCTGGCCATTTTTTCTTTTGTCCTACGTTTGCAGTCATGCCAGCGTTTCTTACACTCGGTGACTGTTCTGAGTTCTTCAGCCACACTGTTGATCTTGTCCACTTTTTTTTGCCATATGGCCTCTCTCCTATTGATTGGCAATTTAGAGGTGATGAACAATTGGTGCTGGTGTTCCGTCACCTCTTTAACCAGGATTTCCTGCTCCTCTGCACTGAAGCGACACTTTCTTTTTTTTCTGAAAATGTACTGGTTCCGGTATGGGTCCTCCTGGCTGGTTCCTGGTCTGCTGTCATCTTCCTGGGGTCTGTTGTGGCATCTGGGATCCATTTTGGCTCTCCTCTGCTGAAAGGGCAGTGTTCGCGGGTAAATTTGACGCTATAGCGTAAAAAAAAACAGCGCTTTCCGGGTTGCGCTGTCGTAAATCGACCCACAGTGATGTGCGTCTTGTAAACGTTGGTTTTCTTTACGACTTGACGCCGCTGTGTGCATCATGAAATAATGACTCTCACCTGTTGGTTGCACCGCTGTGCGTCAAAGTATAAATTTGACGCCCGCGCGGCGCATCGAAATGTCGTTAGCCGGCGTTAAAATTTAGGGCGCAAAGCTGCGCGGGCGCAGCTTTGCGTCAAAAAGTATAAATATGGCCCTAGATTCCCAACTTTAGGAATCCAGCCTGTGGGCGTTACAGGCTGTTAATTCCTTTGGAGGCAGCACTGGCAGAAGAGTTGTTGTCACAGAACTGTTGTAATTCCTCCAAGACAGTGACACGTTCATTTATTTCAAAGGGTATTTCTGACACCTCCACACCAGGACGATCAAGATCTGGAACACACAATCGAGTTCCAGACCAGCAGTCATATGAAGTATGACCCCCCAGGAACCTTCTAGGCTGATTGTTAAGTGCTCTCTGGACTCCATACAGGTGGTTAAGCCAAATACGGCCCGTACCTAAGACTCTGGCTGTTAAGGATGTCTTTAAATCACGGTTTAATCGCTCCAGGACATCATTTCCCTCAGGATGAAATGGAGATGTGGACTAGAGTTGAACCCCCAATGAAGCCATGGCGTCTCTGAATTCCCTTGAGGCAAAAGCAGGGCCCTGGTCCGATTGGAAAGCAGCAACTGCATATGTACCGATAAAGACTCACAAATCTTTAATAACAGTCCAAGCGTCAGCCGAGCATTGTCGCCACACCCATAAAAATCTGGAGCAGGAGTCGACAGCTACTAAGATGTATTTGTATGTACTGTCCGGTGTTAGGGGACCTCAGTGGTCCAAGTACACACATTGTAATGGTTTGTTTGAAATAAGGAGGGGTTTCTTGGGTGGACGCTTAGCAGTGTTAACTTTCATTTGTTGACAGATGTCACAACAAAGGTCATTCTGCTTGGCCTCTTTGTATAGGCCTGACCACCAAAAATGGGCTTGTAATAATGATATTGTAGCCGCCACACCAGCATGCGCAGATGCTGCCCCCTCATGGGCTGCTTTAATCAACTCTGGTCTTATGTCTTTGTTGGGAATTTCTCGAACCCCTAAGCCTGGTATCTTATCATCAGCGTTTAGACTGCCTCCCATTCAGTAGGAATTTTTAGCAGGAAATACTTTTGGATAGGGCTTACCACCAGCCGTAGCTTTCACGGCAGCCCATATGTCTTTGCTGGTTTCGCACCTAAGTGGGTTACTGCCGCAACAGTGGCTGTAGCTACTGCTGACTTTGCAGCTTCATCAGCCAGTGTATTCCCAGCAACGTGTATTCCAATGCGCTGGTATCCAAGTGTATGTACAACATGGGCAATAGGTAGCGTTACCTTCAGATACGGTACTCTCCCCCACAGAAGTCTTCGCTTAATGGTATTGCCTTTAGAATCTTGGAACCCATTTTTGCGCCAGTAATGCAGGTATTCATTAAAGGACTGGACACAATAATATGAATCACAATCATTGTTAACTGTGCAGGATCCGTATGTTCCAGTGCCATGCCCAGAGCTTTTAGCTCTGCTAGCTGTGCTGTGCAATCCCCTAGGGTCTGCGTGAATGTATGTTGTGGACAAAATGTATTTTTCTCCATGTAGCCACTTATGACTGCGCAAACAGTGGAGTACTTTTTTTTTGTTCCGATTGCAGGTTGCGCTGACTCATAGGTGTGCATGACTCTTTGATACTGATCAATAGGCAGTGTGTTTGCAGGAACTGGGTATTCTAGTTCATATTGCAAAAATTCTTGAGTTTGTCATTTTGGGTCACAAATGTAGTCTACATCAGTGGCTGTCAAAGACGTGGCCCATTGTATCCAACATGGATGTAATGCTTTAGCGTTAGGTGACATCCTCAAGGGCTGGAATTGGAGAGATGACAATAATGCATTTGCCCTGGGCTAGAGGTCTTTCTTTAATGACAGCCATTTATACAGCAGTGAGATTTATCTCAGTGGGAGCAAAGCGTTGTTCTGCTGCTGAGTACAAATGTGATTTGTATGCAATCGGGACGATCTCACCCTCATTGAACGTTACATAGGTGAAGCCAATGGCACCAGCAATTACTCTGATGACCAAGTGTGTTTTGCTGTCCCTTGTGTGTAAGTGTTGTGCTGCAAGCATGTCTGTTGGCAGGTCTCTAAGAATGCATGTGTGTTTGACTGTCCAAAATTTACTTGAAAAGTCAGGACGTATTAAGTCATATTAAGGTTTTATGCGTGATGCATAGTCAGGAATGTAAGTTCTGCCAACATTTAGGAAACCCAATAGAGATTGGAGTTTTTTAATGGTATTTGGGGGTTGTAATTGTGCGCATTTTCCCAAGAATTGTGGTGCTAGGCTCTTTCCTTCACTTGAAAGCTCATATCCCAGGAACAGGATGCTAAGGAAGGCTATTTTTTTTTTATTGAATTTGTAGCCAAATTCATCAAATCACACAACAATACGGGCTACCCTTCTTAAATGCTGTAGCAATTCATCATCCGTGAGATAGATATCATCTACATAGGACAATGCTTCAGGGTCAATGTCGTGCAAGATCTAAGTCACACGATTCTTCGAACAGTCCTGGACTGTTCTTGTACCCATGGGGTAAACAACAGACTTTTTTCTGGCAGGCTAGTGTACTGAAACTTGTTAAGTCTCTACTCTCAGGTGCTATATTTTGGCAGAAGAAACCATTGGAAATGTCCAGGGTTGTTTTGTATTTTTGTGCACTATGTTGTTCATCAGTGCTGTGCTATGTGAGTTTTGTATAGTATATGTGCATTTATGACTGTTTAAATGTCTAAAGTCTAAGACTATTCTGTATGAATGGTCCGGTTTAGCTACTGGAAATAAAGGATTATTCATTGGGGAGACACAGGGTTCAATTACGCCCTGGTACTCCAGTTGTGTGAGGATTTCCCTCACAGGTGTTTTAGCATCGTGTTTTATTGGGTATTGGGGTTGAGGTTAGGGTTGATTTTTAATAGGAATTACATGGTAGGGGGAATCTTTGTCCCATCCCACATGGTTACAATATAACACAGGTGCCTGCGCCAATGCCCAATCAATGGCGTAGGATTCTGTGAGCTCTTGAGGAACAAGAGGCGAGAAAGAAGGTTTAATAACATCTTCCCCATATGGGCAGGTACGTACAAATTCAGGTGGTCAGTCTTGTTCGGTCAACAAGATATCATATATATTTACCACGCAATCCCAAATGTCTATTGTGCATTCAATGTCTCCTTTTAACTGTAACGTTGCTTTGTACGCTCTATCAGGCGTTGAGACACGCATGTCTGCAGTTTCTCCTTGTAGAAAGTTATCAGTTGTTTTCACCTCCAGATGCTCTAGAAGACTCCAGCATACTATTGTGATCTCTGCCGCACTGCTTAATAGCGCTAGTGCCCACTTCTTGTTCTTCAAGAGAGCCCTCTTTTTGAGTGGCATGTCGGACTGCAACTGCTGCCACTTTTTTCTTTTTAAATTAGAGGTTTTTTGGGGAGGTTTCTCTTCCTTTTTAACAGAAACCTCTGATGAGCGTTGTGATTCCTGTCTCGGTTTCACGTACTCTGGACTTTGCTCTGACCGCCCACCTCTCTCACTGTGTTGTTTAGAATAAGTCCTGAAAGGAACGAGATTGGCGTGTATCAGTATATTGATATCTGTCAGGAGTTTTTATATTATCTCTATTTCTGAGATTATATCTAGTCTGCAGGTTCTCAGTACATGGAGATTCTCCCCTTTCTCTTTGAGGAATTTGTTGTTGTTTATCCCAGCCTTTCTTATTACCCTCAGAAGCTTGCTTGGTAAAATCTTCATAAGATTTACCCTGAAATTATGGTTTTGTTGGTCCGGCCCCCAGACTATCTTGACCAATACTAGAGTAGGTCTCTGCGATAATCTTTGGCAACTCCTGTTCCTGATCCTGTTGAGGAACATCACGGAGCCGCATGTGCACCGCTAATGTAACCGCTTCCCCTTTAATGTCACTTAAGATGATTGAGGTCACTGTGGCAAAGTTGCCCATTACTTGCATCCCCAAATTTAGGGCCGGGGCAGCCCCGTATTCATCTTGAATCTGTTTTAACACTTCTGGTAAATTGGCAAATGTTGGTGTACCGTGTGCAGTAGTATAGAGTGCAGCAAATACTGTGCCCCATGTATTACAGTTATCTATTGTGGGAACCATCCCAAAAAGGCAATCACCTTGTTAGTATTCTATGCTTATCCTGAGGTTCCATATGGGGAAATACTGCTTCCAGTGCATTTATTTTTTTAGCTAACCAGAACTGAATTTCTTTTCGTTTGGTGGGTACTTTACCCATGATCGAATGTACAGTCGCAGGGTTAATGCCTGGCATTACTGCATGTGGTTGTGCTGGAGCAGCACGTGCTGGATTTGTGTTTAATGTTTGCATTACAAACTGCACTAAATGTCTATATGTTCCCGTCAGCTCAGTATGTAAGCAACAGACTGTGTCGTAGTTTGGACTCTTGCTCTGAGCAAGACTGCTGGTTTAAGGATAACAGTACTTTTGTTTGCAGGCGACTGAGTCTTTCCTACAACAAGTCGCAACTGTTGTCCCAAACCTTACCGGCTCACTAGCAGCACCTCACCAGAAACACAATGGTAAAAGGTGATTTAGGGCAGTCGCTTATGCATGGACTCATAGTAAGATCTCTCAGGGTATGTCGTGGTTGAACGGAGATTACCCTTTTCTCACAGATATATTATGTCTCATATAAACACAGGCAATGACACAGATGCAGTAAAGTTATAATAGCTTTTATTTAACATAACTGCAATTTGTGATAAGTTGCATGGACTGCAATGATTAGGATAATGAATATAGCAAGTAACAGTATTGTGAAGAAGAGAGTCATTGTTATGAAGACCCCCACCATTTTGCAATATATGAAAGAAATATATATGTATATATAAGATGGAATATGCCCTAATACCCTAATGAGAAAAGGCCTAACCTCCTACCTAAAGGAGAGCTGGGTTTGCTAAACCTAATCTGCCAAAGTTGTGTCCATGAGAGGAGCCCCCCACCCTCGTTACCTTGGAATGAGGTCTCTATCTCAGACTCCGTAGGGACACGAAGACTGGGTCAGCGTCAAGACGACTGCAGCATCGGTAACAGCGATGGTGGCGATGCCCTCTGGTCGGAATCCCTCTGATTATCTGTCTAAAGTGTAATGTATTTATACAGATCTACAAGGTCCCCTGACGTAGGTGTATTCCAAAACAATAGATAACAGGCATGCTTGGGACGGCAATTAATATAAACAATCCCTTGAAAGTGTAGAGAGGGAAAATCCCTAAGTGTGAACACCTACTGTTGTTTGTCTTTCATGCTTGATCTTGACGCCTTGGCGCAGTGACACTGCGCATAAAACTCATAACAAGTGGCCTAACTATAAAGAAGGCAGCCATCTTAGAGAAAATAAATAATTAAATGGGCTAAGACAGAGCAAGTTAAGTAGGTTAAAAGTCACTAGGTGACGGGGGCACGAGTTTACAAGCCTACGGCTAAGCTAACTCCTGCTATCCTGTTAAAACAAAATAGGATTCACTACACCCTCCCCATTGCCGTAACAGGTATGATGAAGGTACAGGAACCCAAACGCTAAACAAGCTGCTCCTGAACTAAAAGCCAAAGGCAAAAAACAAGCTAATAAAAGAAGTTAATAATAAAAAATTGCTGTGTGTGAAAACACGTTAAAACAAAAACTGCCTAAAAACACATACAGAGATTCTAATATCAACTATGACAAGTACAGCAAACATCTATTACAATTGCATAATTTGGAATCTGGAATGGTAAGCAAATTCATCAAATTATGTGTTATACGCAGGATCTTGAAGAATGTCATCGAAGTCACCAGTCAAGGATCTAAAAAATGAGTCAACATCGTCCGAAGTGAAGTCTAGCGCTGGGCGGAAAACGGATCCACAGAGCAGAAGTGAGCCATATTCACTGGTGCATCAATACTTGCTGCAGTGTCCTCATCCATGTTAGATCTTATAACGGAAGGCTCATAGGTGGCCTCGCGGAGCAACCTCAGTCTCAAGGGGCATGACCGTGTATGAACCCTCATCGGGGACATCAGCAGTTCGTGGTCCACAGGAGATGTCGGTGCAACAGCAAGACAGACCATAGGCAAATGTTCAAAGAGACACCATATGCAGCGGAAGACCTGTTGGACACACCAGAGAAGTGGCCGGAATGACAACGACCAGTCAAGCTCCAGTTCCACCAGCAAAGGTTTACCGAAGATCCGAACCATGCGCTCACGGCACAGTGGAGTTGGCGGGAGCGGCTCCATTGCTCTGTGTTGCTGGAAAGAAACAACCACTGCGAATCAGAAGAAATAGCAGTAGTAGTCCGCCAATTAAAGCCAAAATAATTGGAAAGCCACCAAACACACTTGAAAAGAGAGAATGGATGGCTGATGGGATGACTCCAAAGACAGTCTGGAAGATGGACACAAAACCAGACCCGACAGCCTTAAAGAAATGAACAATCCCACTGGTGCTTGAAGCATTGAATATCCTGGATACCAGTTCTCCAAAGTGTTTGGGGAGATTGGTATTTAAAAGGGATTGTATCTCTGCTGATGATCTCGCAATCTGGAGAGCATACGTCTCTTTTGCGGATGTCAAGGTGACCTGTTGTTGAAACAATAGCGCCTTTAGTCTACTCAACTTGTCATAGTTCACATTAATAGTATCTATGTGGGGCCACATGTCAGATACTTTCATCTCTCGTGTAGGGGGAAACAAAATATGTCCACAACACGTAACGACCTTCGTGACTGAGATTGCGTAGGCAATTCCAGGTCGCAAGCCGCAACAGCTTTGATCGTTCAGTACCACATAACTGCCATTGGAAAGCACATGAAATACTGGACAAATCAAGGGGACGGGAGTACCCTTCAGAAAACATGCCAAATTCACGACCCCCGCATTGCAAAGACCGTGAAGAGACACCTGTTTGCATATCATTGAATGACGAACAGCAGTCTCACATTCACTTCCGCTAAGAAAGACCTCCTGTTCACCGTTCAGACATTTATAGTCAAAGGGCAACTCCCACTCTTCCTTAATAAAGCTATCTCCTAGCTGCTCATATCGTCCCACGGCAAGATGTTTCAGGCAGCTCGAGAAACAAAACTTTGAAATCGGCAAATTAATAATGCCATGCAAGAGCCAGATAGTTGAAGGACTCTGCTACTGTGAAGGGCAACTTATCTAACTTTTCTACTTGAAGCAGGGTGAAACTAGCCTCCCTTTTAGCCATTGTCTCTTGTTCCCTGGAAAAATTAAAAGCATTGAATAGTTCACTCCCATTAATGTACTTCCATGGAATGTGGCCACTTTTCAGTGTCTGTAATGTCCAACCCAGCTGCATGATGGAACGTAGCTGCATTTGCCCATGATATAACCGGGACAAGTCTGTCTGAGTGATATCAATAGCAGACGACACTATATTCGATAGTGAATAAATCCTGTTGGACAGCATGTTCATGCCATTGTCGACAACAGCTAATGTCTTTTCCAAATTCTCCTCATCTAGTTGCCTTAAACGTGCAGCAGCCTCAATCTGGGAAAGTTTCCAAATTTCATTGTACATAGCATATAAAAAACGTTTTGAGTGTTGTTTTCTAGGACCTAACAGGAAATCCTGTAAGTCTATACTATCAGAAAGAGTGTTCAGGTGTTTCTTAACCGCTGTTAACTTGTTTGTCTGCACCCATTGCTGGCACAGCTTACCCACACTGTATGTTTTAATTATACCTGTATGTTGACCTGATAGAAAGCGAGGGTCAGGCCTGTGAATGGAAAAAACCCCTGAAGAGTTCAAGAAACGCTTTTGACTCTCATCAGTGTCGGTGGGCCATACTAACCACCCGCCGGGGTGGGAAAGTGAAGAATTATAGGTACCAGCCTTAACCATCGCATCTAGCCTGTCTTCTGAGACATTAAGAAAGTGTTGCCAATCTCTAAATTTTGTCGGAGTAGGGATACTGGGCGTGTTCAGATCTTACATTTTTGCTAACCCCAGACAGGATGTCTGCTCAATAGTGTCATTTAAGAAAATCATTTGTACAGGAATCAGGCATGCCAGAAACAAAGCCTCTTTGCCCTGTATCTGCCAATCTTGTGTCCCCCATACACTTTTCAAATCAATAGTGTTTTTCCAATATTCGTAACCCTAAAGTGAGAGCCGGGAAACAAAGGGATCTGAATAAATTAGTTTCGTATCTGTTAGCAAAAGTTTTCTAATTTGTGCCAGAGGTATTTTAAAATAATATGACTCTGCTTTTTTTGTATCATGCCCGGAAAAGTATGTAAATTTATCGTTGTAATACTTTGGACTCCCCACCTGTGGTGTTGAACAGTGTTCCCATTGTGTGTAATTCAAGAGAGGCCTATATCTAGTGGCACAGTGTAGGTAGTGATGTCCCCAATTGTTATAGCAGAACATTTCCCCATAATTCATTGTATAATCATATACATCATCACTTCCAAAAGTGGATTAGTCCTTCATTTCAGCTAGCATGGAATCAACTGTTTGGACATCCCAATCGTCAGAGACAACATTAGGTGTAATAACATCAGACATTGAAATTTTGAACACGTATGGTATTTGAATTATCTCTGTAGGCCCGTATATATCGAATGGAACTTTGTCCCACACAATCCCATCAGTAATTGGTATAGCTGTAATATTTACAGGGGACAAATCACGTCGGACCTTATGTGAAGAATGATGTGGTGTTAAAATTTCATCAACAGGCTCCACAGAGGAGCGATCAGGAATATAGTGACCATTAATCAGTAAAAAGAAAACAAAACCAATCCATAAAAATAATGCAATGAATGTCAAACACAACCATAGATAGTTCCATGGGAAGATCAAATAGTTCTGTTTAAGCCATCAATACAGCTTATTACTTTTTGAAAGTTTGTCAGACACTGTTGAGGAGGAATCTGAAGAAAAATCATCAATGTCAATGAAATAGCCAGAGGACGTCTCTGCAAACACTGGACCCGCTGAATTCTGATCCACCGCTCGTGGATGTTCCTGATAAACAACGTCATTAGTCGTGGAAGTGTTCGTGTAAAATACAGCCAAATCTTGAAGCGGGGTAGTCACCGAAGATGTGACTGGAACCAACAAAAGTTCATTTTCCGCCCTCTCCATGGTCGAGGAAGTGTCTGGAACAGCAGTTGACATAGTTGCATAGTCAGTAGCAGTGATGTTCATCCTACTATGTAGATGGATGTCCTGTTGGGTAGTGAGAGGGGATCGGGAACCACCCAAGGGACCTCCTGGTCTACTGTGAAGAATCGGCCACATAGTGTAATTTGATGTCATCAATGGAGATTAATCTCTTCGATTTAGAACCGGATAATGGTGGTAGGATGACAGTCCTTGTGCCTTTTATTCCCAAGATCGGTACAGGTGCTCTATATGATGGACCAAACTCCTTTTTTCACAGCGATCTTCTCACAAACCAGATCCCCAACGTTAGGAATCCAGCCAGTTGAAGTTGTTGCCAATTCCCTTATTCCTAAGGTGGCAGCACTTGCAGATGATTTATCATCACAAAATTGTTGAAGCTCCTGTAAAACAGTGAGACGTTCTTTTATGTCAAATGGTGTTTCTGCTGCCACCATACCAGGGGCATCAAGATCGGGGGCATACATAGGTATCCCAAAGAGAACCTCATATGGAGACTTTCCCCCCAAGGACCGTCTTGGCAGATTATTCAGTGCTCTCTGGACCCCATAGAGATGATGAAACTGACTGCGGCCTGAACCTAATACTCAAGCTGTTAAGGACTGCTTTAGATCACGATTCCGCCTCTCCACAACCAAATTTCCCTCGGGATGGTATGGTGAGGAGTAATGGAGTTCAACACCCATCGACCCCATGGTATCCCTAAATGTCTTAGAGGCAAATGCAGGGCCCTGGTCCGAAAGGAATGCTGCAACCGCATATGTACCGATAAAGATCAGCAAATCTTTTATAACAGTCCGGGCGTCAGCCGACCGCTGTGGCCATACCCACAGGAATCTAGAACAGGAATCCACAGCCACTAGAATGTATTTGTATGCACCATCAGGTTGCAAGGGACCACAATGGTCTAGGTACACACACTGAAGTGGCTTGTCTGATACTAACAGGGATGTCTGCGGAGGGCGTCTGATATTAGAGCCCTTAATCTGCTGGCAAATGTCACAGCAAAGGACATACTGCTTAGTTCGTCTGCATAGACCAGGCCACCAATATTGTTGCTGTAAAATTGTTATCGTGGCCTGTATACCAGCATGTGCAGAAGCGACACCCGCATGTGCGGTTGTAATCAGCTCTAATCTCTTGTCTTCATTAGGGATCACTCGATCTCCAACTGCAGGAATTGTTGCATAAGCAACATTCTGTGCACTGATATGGTAAGTATGGTTTGTAGGGTATCCTTTTGGAAGGGTCTTGCCTGCAGCCGAAGCTTTAACGGCAATCAGTATTTCATTATCCAATCTCGTCCGAGAACGAGTCACTGCAGCCACAGAAGCCGTAGCTACTGAAGCTTTGGCCGCTTCATCAGCCAATGTATTGCCGGCAACATGTATTCCTACACGTTGGTGTCCTAATGTATGAACTACATGGACACATGTTAGCTTATCCTTAAGATCAGCCACCCTTCCCCACAACATTTTGTGTTTAATGGTGTTCCCTTTAGAATCCCTAAACCCGTTCAGTTTCCAATGATTGAGATATTCATTGTATGACTGGACGCAGTAATATGAATCACAGACTATCAAAGTCTGGCTTCCTGCCTCAGTATGTTCGAGCGCTAGAAGAAGAGCCTTAAGCTCAGCCAACTGGGCTGTGCAGTCCCCTAAGGTCTACGTGTAGGTATTGTGAGGGTGGAAGTCTCCATCTTCCATCACTCCGCACACGGCTGCGCAAGCTTCCAAATACTGATGTTTAGTACCTACATCCGGTTGTGCTGATCCGTCAGTATAAATTATAGTATTATAACTGTCTAGTGGCAAGATATGCAGAGGAGCGGGGTACTCCTGTTCGTACTGGAGAAATTCTTGTGTCTGAAGCCTTGGATCGAATACATAATCAACATCAGTGGCGGTCAGAGATGTTGCCCATTGAATCCAGCGTGGATGTAATGCCTTAGCGTTCGGAACGCTCGTTTTAGTGACAGCCTCTAAGGCTGGCACCGGGGAGACAACAATAATGCGTTTCCCCTGGGCAAGTGGCCTCTCCTTTATGACGGCCATCTGAACTGCTGTCAGAATCTTTTCCGTAGGTGCAAAACGTTTTTCAGCATTTGAATATAAATGTGATTTATATGCTATCGAGACTGTGTCATCCTCATTGAAGGTGACATAAGTAAATCCAAGGGCACCAGCAATTATTCTGATGACCAAATTTGTTTTATTGTCACGTGTGTGTAAGTGTTTAGCTTCCAGCATGTCCTGTTGCATGTTCCTAAGGATGTGTGTGTGTTCAATCGTCCATCGTCTGCTAGAAAAAGTGGGCTGAATTAAGTCATAAAGTGGCTTGATGCGTTCTGCATAATCTGGAATGTATGTTCTGCCAAAATTGAAGAAACCCAGTAATGACTGTAATTTCTTAAGTGTGTTCGGAGGCTGTAGTTGAGCACACTTTTCTAGGAAGTGCGGGGCCAGGCTCTTCCCCTCGATTGATAGCTCATATCCCAGGAACAATACACTAAGAAAGGCTATCTTGCTTTTCTTAAAATTAAATTTATAACCTAGGTCTGCAAATCCCAAAATGATCCGATCGACCCTCGCAAGATGAATGTAGAGGGCGTCGTCAGTGAGATAGTTATCATCCACATAGGACAATGCATCGGAATCAAGCTTTGTGCAAAATCGATGTTACACGGGCTGAAAACAGGCCTGGGCTATTTGAAATGAAAATACACTTAGGTCCCTACTTTCATGTGCTAAATTCTGGCAGAAAAGCCCATTAGATATCCAATGTAGTTTTATATTTTTTACGCACTATATTGTTTATCAGTGCTGTGCTGTGTGAATTTCGTATAGCATATGTGCGTGTATGACTATTTAAGTGTCTATAATCAACCACTATTCTATATGAATGATCTGGCTTCGCAAAGGGAAATAATGGATTATTCATTTCCGATGTACAGGGCTCAATTACTCCCTGGTACTCAAGTTGTGACAGTATCTCCATCACCGGAGCTTTCGCCTCATGTTTAATAGGGTATTGTTGCTGTGGTTGGGGTGTAGACCTAACAGGAATAACATGACAAGGAGAGTCCTTGTCCCAACCTACATGGTTACGGTATAGTGCAGGTGCCTGCACTAAAGCCCATTCAGCAGCATAGGCTTCTTTGGCTGCTTCTGGAACAAGATCGGAGAAAGAAGGCAAAATGACATCTTCCCCATGCAGGAGTTTGCGGACGTGTTCAGGTGGCCAGTCTCTCTCAGCCAACAGGATATCACTAGTAAGTTCATCCCAAAATATTACACCAATAATTCGTTTCACGTCTCCCTCTATCTGAATTGTTAAATCATAAACCCGATCGGGTGGGAGAACGCGGCCATCCGCTGTCTCAACCGCGATGTAATTGCTAGTTGCTGTTGCATCCAGATGATCTTTCAGACTCTGGCGACATATCGTGACCTCTGCCGCGCTGTCCAACAGAGTCACGGCCCACGTCTTGTTCCTCAACAGTGTTCTCAAAACTACTGGCATTTTTAACTGTCAGTGCTGCCACCTTCTTCTTTTTAAACTGCGGCTTTTGCTGAGGAGTCTTCTCTTCTTTTTTAATGGCAGACTGTGGTGAGTCTTTTTTCTCTCTCACGTATTCCGGACGTCGATCTTGACGGCCCCCTCTCTCGCTACGGTTATCCGGTGCGTCCTGAAAGGAACGAGAGGGACATGAATCAGTATATCTGTCTGGAGTTCTAATGTTCTCCCTATTTCTGAGATTATGGGGGTCATTCTGACCCTGGCGGTCAGTGTTAAAGCGGCGGCCAACCCGCCAACAGGCTGGCGGCCAAACAAATTGAATTCTGACCCTGGCGGGAACCGCCAACACAAGCCGCCGCATTAACACTCCGACCGCCACGGCGGTACAAACAAACAGCGCGGCGGTCACCGCCAACAGGCAGGTGGCAGACAATGTACCGCCCACCCTATCACGACTCACCAATCCGCCACCTTTTCTGGGGCGGGAGCCCCGCCGATAAAAACACGGTGGAAACAGACATCTCCAATGGAAAACGCTTACCTCGACACACTCCACGCGGAATCGGAACAGCATGGAACCCGAACTCCACATCCTCCCAGCCATTGCCTTCCTGCTCTTCTTCCAGGATCACGAACCTCGCCGCAGACGACAACGGTGAGTACTGCACCTACGACACAGGGGAGGGAGGAGGAGGAAAGGTTACGGGCAGACACATACGCGACACACCCACCCCCACCTTCACCCCCACCGAAATACCTACACACCTATGCAGATAAAAAAGTCAGAGTGACACCCCCAAACCCCCCCCCAAAAAAAAAGCAAAGACAAAAGGCAATGAATGTAAAAGTAGAACTATATTATTGCAACAATAAAGTATAGCGATCTTAGCAATATATGAAGAATTAATACACATCTAGAACAATATCCATACAAGTAGCAAAAGTCCGGCCCAGTCTTTCAAAGTCCAAATGTCCGTGGGCCAATGTGCAGCAACACATGGGCAAAGCCCACACACAAGATCGAGTCCATTGGAGAGAACACTGCTGGGGCATCACAAAAAGATAAAACAGGCACCTCAGGGGGAAGGGAAGGGGGGGCACCTCAGCCACATGAGTCCACGACGCCAGATCCACGAAGGGCCTCCATGCCCACTGTGCCATCCTGGGGAGTGCAAAGCCACAGTCTCACAAGTCTCTACAGTGGGTGGCTTGCCCACTGTGCCATCCTGGGGAGTGCAAAGCCACAGTCTCACAAGTCTCTACAGTGGGTGGCTAGCCCACTGTTACATCCTGGGGAGTGCAAAGCCACAGTCCATCAGGTGGATTACAGAGACCACTGGTCATGGAGGAGGCATGGTGGGCAGAGTGCGTCGTGAAGGCCTGCCCGACACAGAACCGGGACTGCCAATGGGCCAGCGGTGCTTGACAGGAAGGGCCCAGCGGAGCGGTGCTTGACAGGAAGGGCCCAGCGGAGCGGTGCTTGAGATGGCGGTGCCCAGCGGAGCGGTGCTTGACAGGAAGGGCCCAGCGGAGCGGTGCTTGAGACGGCGGTGCCCAGCGGAGCGGTGCTTGACAGGAAGGTCCCAGTGGAGCGGTGCTTGAGACGGCGGTGCCCAGCGGAGCGGTGCTTGACAGGAAGGGCCCAGCGGAGCAGTGCTTGACAGGAAGGGCCCAGCGGAGCGGTGCTTGAGACGGCGGTGCCCAGCGGAGCGGTGCTTGACAGGACGGCCCCTGTTCAGCGGTGCTTCTCACGGCGGGGCCCTGTTCAGCGGTGCTTCTCACGGCGGGGCCCTGTTCAGTGGTGCTTCTCACAGCGGGGCCCTGTTCAGCGGTGCTACTCACGGCGGGGCCCTGTTCAGCGGTGCCTGTCTTGGCGGGCCCCTGTTTAGCGGTGCTTCTCACGGCGGGGCCCTGTTCAGCGGTGCTACTCACGGCGGGGCCCTGTTCAGCGGTGCTTTTCACGGTGGGGCCCTGTTCAGTGGTGCTTCTCACGGCAGGGCCCTGTTCAGCGGTGCCTGTCTTGGCGGGCCCATGTTCAGCGGTGCTTCTCACGGCGGGGCCCTGTTCAGCGGTGCTACTCACGGCGGGCCCTGTTCAGTGGTGCCTGTCTTGGCGGGCCCCTGTTCAGCGGTGCTTCTCACGGCGGGCCCTGTTCAGTGGTGCTACTCACGGCGGGGCCCTGTTCAGCGGTGCTTCTCACGGCGGGGCCCTGTTCAGCGGTGCCTGTCTTGTGTTTCCAGTGAACCACACCTGGCCAATACTTGCCGCTAAGTCTGCATCGGACCTTTCCGTTGCGGGGCCCTCCTGTGATGGAGTCCTGGGGCCCTGGGTCTCCTCCTATACCCCCGGAATGGGGCTGGTGGGGCCCTCATGGCCAGGTCGGCTGCTCCCTGCCTTTTGCTCCTTGCTGCCCTTGCCCTCCTTGGCAGACTGTCCATGGCCCTTGGCTCCCTTACCCTATGTGGCAGGTGACGGTGCAAGGCTACCCTCCTTGGGGGCAGGTGTATCAGGCCTGTCGCGCCTGCCCTTCAGTTTTTTGCTCCTCTTCCCATGGGGGGGGCTGGCTGTGCCTTTGCTGCTGGACGATGTCCCAGACCAAGGAAAGGGCGGACTCCAAAAACCAGGCACGACGTTCTTGGGAGTTGCTGGGCTGGTGGTGGCTGAGGTGTTTGTGGAACTCTTACGGGATGGAGGGGGTGGGTCAGGTGAGGAAAAGAGGTCAAGTTTAGAGAGGAAAATGTTCTTTGGAGCCATGGGAAGGGTAGGTGGAGTGGGTATGGGAGTGGAGGAAGAGGATGTTGTTGTAGGAGAGTCAAGTGTGCTGTCTTTGGGTGCAGGTGCTTGGGCTGGAGGCTGACGTGAGGTGGATGGCTGTTGTTTGGGTGCCTGCCTGCGTTTGTGTGGTTGGGAAGCGGGGGTGACAGTCACACTGGGAGAGGACACAGGGGACGTGTACATGGCAGTGGGGGTGGTGACTGCACGTGTGCGGACTGGTCTGGAGGGTGTGCTGGTGATGGGTGCAATGGCTGATGGTGGTGTGCTTGCAGGTGTGTGTGGAGACGTCACAGGGAGGGAGGAGGGAGACGAGGAGGTGGGGGACACAGAGGAGGTAGTGACTGTTGGCATGTCTGCATCTGGATGTTGCTTGGGTGAATGCTTGTGTGTTCTGTGGTGCTTATGTCTGGATGAGCTGCCCTTGGGTGTGGAGGTGTGTGCAGGCTGGTCTGTAGGTGTGGATGGGATAGGCAGAGGAACAGGGGAGTGGGACTGGGTGGAGGGAGTCAGAAGAGGGAGGCTGGAGACAGGGACAATCGCTGCCGTCAGTGCTGAGGCAAGAGCGTTGAACGATCGTTGATGGGCAGCCTGACCCGAATGAAGGCCCTCCAGGTATTCATTGCTTTGATGTACCTCCCTCTCCACACCCTGGATGGCATTCAAAAGGGTAGACTGCCCAACAATGATGGTCCTCAGGAGGTCAATGACCTCCTCACTGAGGGCAGCAGGGGTGACTGGGGCAGGGCCTGAGGTGCCTGGGGCGAAGGAGATGGCCGGCTTCCTGGCCTTGCGGGCACGGGCCGAAGGCCGAGGGGCTGCTGGGAGGGCGGAGCTGGTGCGCTGGGTGGCGGCTGTACCTGTAGGATCGGTGGGCACGGATGTTGCCGCCACTGCAAGGGAGCTCCCTTCCGAGGACGTGTCGGTGTCGCTGACGTCTCCACGGGTCCCCGTGGTGGAGCCCCCCTCGCCCTCCGTCTCACTGGTCATGTCGGAGTCCATTGCATGTCCCTCCGGGGCCATGTGAGATGCAGCTCCCTCTTGCGCCGATGCCACTTCTCCTCCGCCTGATGATGCTAATGCACACATTCACAGAAAAACTAAGAAAATGGGGGGGTGGTGGAAAACATAAAGACAAGTTGAGTGCATGCATTGGGGACACCGTTGGCGGAGAGGACAGACACAGAAGCCCCCTGCACTACGCTGCGCACTTGGGGTACACTACTCATTCACTGGGACATGCCCTACAAGCCTATGGGCGACAACTGCCCACACAGTATACACTGGTCCATGAATCGCGTTACTAGGCACCCTACAGAGGTGGGGGGCGGGGGCACAGGACCATACCTCACGGACGGGCCTATCCTACAGAAATCGCCTTGGCCTAGGGATACCCACAGCCCTCCTCCCTCACCCAGGCACCTCCACTGCGCGCAAAATAGCTGAATGTGCTGGTACTCACCCCCTTGTGTCTGCTGTGATGTCCTCAAGCGCCCATCTAAATCGGGGTAGGCCACCGCCAGGATCCGGGACATCATGGGGGTCAAGGTACGACTGGCACCCCTCCTAGGTTGGGAGGCCATCCCCAGCAGAGCCTCCGCGGTCTTCCTGCTCCCGCGGCGGATGTCCTCCCACCTCTTGCGGCAGTGGGTGCCCCTTCTTTTGTGGACCCCCAGGGCCCGGACGTCCTTGGCGATGGCACGCCAAATGTCGATCTTCTGATGGGCTCTGACCTATGTGACATGTACAGGGGGGGAAGAGAAACATCATCACTTTTCTGCATGCTCGATGTGAGTGGCCCCCCCTCCCCAACCTTGCCATGTGGCACATGCTCTCATCTGTCGTGCCATGCATTCGTCATTCGCTGCCCTCCCCTCCATCGTACATCCTCCCCACTCAACCCAGGCATTGGGCACTATGCATTGCCCCCCGTGTACTCACCTGTTGGTCTGGAGGCCCGTAGAGTAGCGCATACTGGGGGAGGACCCCGTCCACGAGCTTCTCCAACTCCTCGGAACTGAAGGCGGGGGCCCTTTCCCCAGTCGCAGCAGCCATTGTCACTTCCAGACCGAGGTCACAGCAGCACTTGCAGTATAGGTCCTCTCCTGTGGATGCTCAGGTCTCGTGTGATTAAGCATAGAGAAAATGGCGGTTACGGCCGCGGCGGTGCGTACCGCGGCAGTGCGTACCGCGACCGCCGGCGCTCACCGCCATTTGCTCCTGAAACCCATAGGGTTCAATGCTGTCCAATGTGGCTTTGCGCCGCGGACTGCGACCGCCTACCGCCAAGGTGTGCCACGCTTGCGCAATGACCTCACTTCACATTGTCACACTTCACAGGTCAGGCAGCCGCCATTTCAAGGGCCCACATGGCTTAATTCCTACTGCGTCACACATGGCTAGGCCTTGCACCGACAATCATACTAACCATTCAATCCCGAGAGATTCGTGTACTGTGCATGCTGTGGGCACTTACCTGTGGGTTGCTTGACTCTGTACTCCATGTTGTCCTTCCTAGGCATCGTCCGCTGGGACTTGCGAGGAGACGGAGGAATCTTCACGTGTACAGACCGCTGGTGGACCTGTCGACAATGGAAGAAAGACACGTCATACTCACCTACAGACTCAACCGTGCCACTATACAGGAACTGTCTGCCCAGCTGGAGCCAGACCTGATGTCACCCATCCGCCAACCCACAGGGATTCCGCCTCTAGTGCAGGTGCTGTCAGTACTGCATTTTTTTGCCAGTGGATCATTTCAAACTACAGTGGCCATTTCATCTGGGATGTCTCAGCCTATGTTTTCAAAGGTGTTGTCCAGAGTGTTGTCTGCCCTGATGAAATACATGCGGAGCTACATCATTTTCCCTGAGGTGGGTAACTTGCCTACAGTGAAGGGTGATTTCTATGCCCTTGGACACATTCCCAATATCATTGGTGCCATTGATGGTAACCATGTGGCTTTGGTTCCCCCAAAAGACAATGAACAGGTGTACAGGAACCGAAAAAATTATCATTCGATGAATGTCCAGTTCTGCACAGCGATGTTGTGTCTTTACACCATCGACCGCACCTTCCCCCGTAGGTCGTTCCAGCGCTTTCGGATGTCTTCCCGATTTCTGGGATGCTGTCCCACAGCGTTGACCCTGTCGACGATCCTTTGCCATAGCTCCGCCTTCCTGGCTATTGTGGTGTGCTGCACCTGTGTGCCGAAGAGCTGGGGCTCTACCCTCATTATTTCCTCCACCATGACCCTGAGTTCTTGGTCCGAGAACCTGGGGTGTCTTTGGGGTGCCATGGGGTGGTGTGGATGAGGTGTGGGGTGGTGTTTGTGGTGATGAGTGTGGTGGTGTGTGGTGTTTTGTGCGTAGATGTGGTGTGGGTGATGATGTTGGGTTCCTGTGTGTGTTGTGCTTTGCGTTCCCTGTGCTCTCTCTCTGTGTATTGCGCCTTGTCTCTGAATTTCGATTTGTGGGGGTTTGTGGGTGATGTGGGTGTGTGTTTTATATAATGATGGGTGTGTGGGTGTGTTGTTTGTATGTGTATCAGGTGTGTGTATTTCGAATTGTCCAATGTGGCTGTGTTTTGTAAAGGTGTGTGTATTTTGACTGCGGCGGTGTGTACCGCCAATGGAATACCGCGGTTGAAAGACCGCCGCGTGGATTCGTGGGTCGTAATGGCATGGGCGTGTTTGTGTTGGCGTGACGGTGGAGGTTTGCTCATCTCCAGTTTATCGCTGACCGCTGATGAGGCTGGCTTCAGTGGATGTCGGGTTTTTGGCGGTTTGGCAGTTGTGGGTCAGAATGACCGTGGCGGTTTACCGCGGCCGTGGCGGTATAATGTCGGTCTTCTGACCGGCGGTAAGAGCCTTTTACCGCTGAGGTCAGAATGACCCCCCTATATCTCCTTTCGGAGTACTTCGGATGTGGAGAATCAGCTTTCTTATTTCTCCGTTCTTTGAAATCTTTTTGTTTGTCCCAGCGCTTTTTAGAGCCCTCTTGTGCCTGCTTTGTACCTTCCTTATGGGTGGTACTTGGTAATTCCAATTTTTTAGGTTTGGCTCCCAAACTATCCCGTCCTATACTAGTATAGGTGTCGGCAATTATTTTCGGTAGCTGTCTCTCTTGTTCCACATTTGGAGTTTCCAGGAGACGCTGGCGTATTGCCAGTGCCACCGCTTCCCCTTTAATATTACTTATTATTATCGAGGGGACGGCGTCAAAGTTACGAATCAATTTCATCCCCAGATCTAGGGCCGGTGCAGCCCCATGTTCATTTTGTATTTGTTTTAACACTTCCGGTAAATTGGCAAGTGTCGGGGTACCATGTGTGGTAGTATAAACGGCAGCAAAGACTGTGCCCCATGTGGCACAGTCATCCACCGAGGGAACCATCCCAAACGGCAAGCACATAGTGAGCAGTCTATGTTTTTCCTGTGGTCCGGTATGGGGAAACACAGCTTCCAGCTGATTAGTTTTCTGGGCAATCCAGAACGGTATTTTTTCCCGTTCTGTGGGCACTTTACCCATAATAGTATGCACTGTTTGTGGATTAATCCCAGTAGCCAATTGATAACCACCAGCTACTGGCGGTGCAGGATGCGCTGGTGTAGTGTTCAACGTTCGCATTACGAACTGAACCAATCGTCTATATAATGCCACTAAATCATTATATAATACTCGTAAATCTGTGATCGGCATATTCTGTATGCCTGGGTGAGGTGTATATGTGGCAAACATAGGCCCAGTAGGTCCCTCATTACTCAAAGGACCTAGCCTCACCCGTCGTAGTACATGTGGTAGGGCACCTTCAAACCAGTTCTGATGCTCTTGATATGTGAGCGATATTTCATGATACTGGTATGCTTCGTACCGTACAGGTACGTTCGCAATTTCATATGTGTGAAATGTGTGCGTTCTCTGGTCAGTCTCAGGAAAGGTGACCCAACAATAAAACGTTTCTGTTTGGTATGCTTCAGTTGCCTCTATTATCAGAGTAACAATCCCGCCCTCGTCTGTAAGGCCATGCGCTAATAAATGTTGTGTAAGTGCATGTCTAGCATTTGCAGGAATGTCTATGGTATTAGCCATAGTGGTTTAGAGAAACGGAACACCAAATAGGGGAAGTTTTTCCTTTTTATGAGTTCGAGCTCGAACAACCTACAGCTTAATAAGGTGTTACCTGTTCAGCTGAGGAGGATTCTCCCAAAGACCACGGACGTGTCCGTTTAATGGTACTTAGGGTACCTGTTGTCTGTGAGACAGTGATAGTCAGGGTATCCATAAATTAGTGCCTAAACACCATCGTTGGTAGCGCCATGTCGTAGTTTGGACTCTTGCTTTTAGCAAGACTGCTGGTTTAAGGATAACAGTACTTTTGTTTGCAGGCCACTGAGTCTTTCCTACAACAAGTCGCAACTGTTGTCCCAAACCTTACCGGCTCACTAGCAGCACCTCACCAGAAACACAATAGTAAAAGGTGATTTAGGGCAGTCGCTTACGCAGGGACTCATAGTAAGATCTCTCAGGGTATGTCATGGTTGAACGGAGATTACCCTTTTCTCACAGATATATTAGGTCTCATATAAACACAGGCAATGACACAGATGCAGTACAGTTATAATAGCTTTTTATTTAACATAACTGCAATTTGTGATAAGTTGCATGGACTACAATGATTAGGATAATAAATATAGCAAGTAACAGTATTGTGAAGAAGAGAGTCATTGTTATGAGGACCCCCACCATTTTGCAATATATGAAAGAAATATATATGTATATATAAGATGGAATATGCCCTAATACCCTAATGAGAAAAGGCCTAACCTCCTACCTAAAGGAGAGCTGGGTTTGCTAAACCTAATCTGCCAAAGCCGTGTCCATGAGAGGAGCCCCCAACCCTCCTTACCTTGGAATGAGGTCTCTATCTCAGACTCCGCAGGGACACGAAGCCTGGGTCAGCGTCAAGACGACTGCAGCATCGGTATCAGCAATGGTGGCGATGCCCTCTGGTCGGAATCCCTCTGATTATCTGTCTAAAGTGTGATGTATTTATACAGATCTACAAGGTCCCCTGACGTAGGTGTGTTACCAAACAATAGATAACAGACATGCTTGGGACGGCAATTAATATAAGCAATCCCTCGAAAGTGTAGAGAGGGAAAATCCCTAAGTGTGAACACCTACTGTTTGTTTGTCTTTCGTGCTTGATCTTGACGCCTTGGCGCAGTGACACTGATAATAAAACTCATAACAAGTGGCCTAACTATAAACAAGGCAGCCATCTTAGAGAAAATAAATAATTAAATGGGCTAAGACAGAGCAAGCTAAGTAGGTTAAAAGTCACTAGGTGACGGGGGAACACGTTTACAAGCCTACGGCTAAGCTAACTCCTGCTATCCCATTAAAACAAAATAGGATTCACTACAACTTCAACTACTGCTAAGTTTGCTACAGCAGGGTGAGGTGTATACGTGGCCAATAAAGGCCAGGTAGGACCATCATTACTTAGCGGACCTAACCTAACAGGTAAAATCATGTGGGGTAGGGCACCATCAAGCCAATTATTATGTTCTTGATAAGGTAAAGGTATTTCTCCATATGCATGAGCTGCGTATTTTCCAGGGACGTTTGCATGTGTAGAGTGATGAAATGTGTTTGTGTTCCCATCAACTGCTGGAAATGTGACCCAAGAGTAGAAGAGGTCTGGGATATAAGCTGCATGTGCGTCCAATGCAAATGTGACTGGACCCCCCAGGGCCGTTAGGCCATTTGCCAAAAAACATCCAGTCAGGGGTTGTTTGTCTCGTATTGAATGCAATTGCTACCTGTTGCAGAATCGCCATATTAGATCGTAAATTTGTTCAGAGAAGGCACACCAAATGTGGATTTTTCTTTTAGAGTTCAAGCTTGAACAACCTCCAGCATCAGATAGGATGTCCTACTTAGTTGAGGAGGAAATTCTCAGTACCACAGACGTCTCCGTATATAGTACTGAGGAGTCTTTGTATATAGTGAGACAGACATACTGACGAGAAAATTGGAGCCTGACCAACCGTTGGCGGCACCATGTCATGCAGGCTCTCATTTTCTAATGAGACTACTGGATTTTGAGCGGCAGCATCGCGTGTGGTGTGGGAGACTGAGTCTTACCCACTACAGGGGACACCTGTCGCCCCAATCCAGGTTTTGCTCCGGCTAACTAGCAGTGCCCCATCCCTACCCAAGGGCAGGGATGACTGGGCAGCCGAGCGCATGACATAGTTGATTTCTCAGGGAACTGTGGGTACTCAGGTCTCATCTGTTTCTCTCAGTTACATTAGTCTCACATACACAATGCCAAACAGAGGCAGTTTATGTTTCAATAAGATTTTAATGAAGCAACTGCATCTTAGATAGCATGTGCTGCAATAACCAGGACGGTACAGCATGACAAGATTAAAATTGTGACAAGGAGAGTAAAGCATAGAAATAACGCTGCCATATTGTCACTAGAGTCAATAGACTAATTCCTACCTAGGCTATAATAGAGCACAGCATGTTATGCTCTATTTCTGCCCTTCAGGTTCCCCTGGAAAAACATATTCCCCCATACCTGAGCAAAGGCCTGAAGTCTGCATAAGCAGCTGTAGCGAAGCATTCAGCAATCAGCGTAGAGTTGTGGTTCTCTGGCTGGAATCTCCCTCTAATGTGTAAGGGACAGGGAAGTGTTTTTATAATAAAACAACTGATTTTCTGAGAAAATGCCCCTATGTAAGGATGTGTGCTTTTCTATGAATGTCAGAGAAACAACGTGTACCATGTTCACCGGCAGCCTTGAAAGAAGCACAGAGTGAGCAAGAACGTCTTGTTTGAGAACGTAGTGCTGGCCTAAGCAAAAACAGATTGATAGAGAGAAATAAAACAAGACCGTAAAAGTGGCTATTGCAACAATAATAAAACAAAGCTGAATAAAATAGGTTAAAGTACAGCGGCAGGCCTAGTATGCTAAAATAACGTGCAAGGAGCTATAACTAAAATGGCTAGACAACAGCTGAAGGCTGGTCAGGGGACGGGTGGTCTGTAGATGAGGGCACCGCAGAAGGGTGACTTGGGGTGGCATGTCTCTGGAAATGTGGGTGATCTATGCAGGAGGTGTTTTTCCATGTTGGTTGTCAGGGGGAGGGTGGATTTGTGTACGATTGCCAGACCGCCGTCTGGGCAACAAGGCCGGTCTTTGCAGAGCAGTTCATAGTCGATAGGGATGGCAAAGGCAATGTGTAGTGCAGATGCTGGATTTGTCCATGTTTCTGGACAAAAGGCGATGTCTGGGTGGGTGGAGTTTAGTAGATCCCAGATTTCTATGCCATGTTTGTGAAGTTAGCGGATATTGAGGAGGATGCAGCTTGGGCACTCTGGGTTGGTGTTCGATGGCTCAGTGGGAGGCGGGTCTGGTGCTTGGTGTAGGGTGAGGATGCAGAGGCAGCAGAGGCAGGAGAATGGTCCATGGGTGTCTCTGGGTGATGCAAAATGGCAGGAAGCAGACGTTCTGTCTTCAGTGTGTGAAGGGTTTCTGTGTTGTAGCAATGGAATGTTGGAGGACCAGAGTTTGTGGCACTGGACGTGGTCCAGGCCAGGACGGGTGAAGATAGGATTGCCTTTGGCACACCTTTGGTGTTGCGGCGCAGCGGATACCATTAGGAAAGGGAGGGAGGCGGTGTTCCTGTCAGCTGGGAGGCAGGAGGGTGGGAAAGTGCTTTCCAGGGATGGAAGGGGCGAGTCCGCAGGGGCAGCAGTGGGGGGAATGGAACATGGGAAGCACAGGGCGTGTGAAAGGCTGAAGGAGAAAGAAAGAGGCAAGAAAGCAAGAAAATAACAAATAAAGATAACGGAAAAATAAACCAAAGTTAAAAGTGACAGCAACATACTTACATACAGATGGCCACTAGGCCACCCTGGATGTGGTGCAGGAGGGATCCTCTAACTGAGAGTCAGGCAGGCTCTCAGTTCAAATGCGGCAGACGCAGCAGCAGCAAGTGGAGCTCCGCAGAGGAGAGCGAGCAGACGCTGACCAAGAGATCAAAGGAGTTGTAAGAACATCACCTGCATAAAGAAGTTTTCTATACATGTTGTAAAAAAAAGCAACTCCACTGCAGTTAACAAAAAATGTACATACAATGTGGCAATAATTGCATATTTAGTATCTAATGGTTTGCTCAAATGAAATATCTGTCTATGACAGTCCGACATACAATCCTCCTGGGCAACTATAAGTAACCCCTCTTGCAGAAGAAAGTATTGATTGGTGTTAACAGCAACCACTTATTGTTGATAAGTCTTTTGGAAGGGGGACCAGAACAGTTGTATATGCAAAGGACAGCTGTCACAGCTCAAAACGTTCTGTCAGAGCCCCCAACAGTATGTTAAACCAATTCCAGTACTAGAAGAGTGAGGAAACACCACAGTAGGCTGAAAGGGGTTGCTAGATGGAGGGACCATCTTGGATGAGCAATTCTGGAATGATTTGCATTAAACTGAGAACAAAAGTTGTAAATGTTATAAATTATGTGGGTGGATTGCAAGGATTTTGTGTAGGGAATGCTGCAATCATTAATTAGTGCAGAGGACAAGATTGGCTCTTCACTTTCTCAGACCAATATTGGACTTAAGAAGAATCACCTGGAAGAAAAGAAAATCCTCCAAGATTGTAGGGGAAAGAAGACAGAGATTGGACCTTCTTGTTCAAGTGGATGGCTTCCTGTTCACAAAATTCCTCTTACCAGTGTTTCTGTCTTTTGCTTATCATTAATTGTGTTTTGAGTTTCCTAAACTTGTTTTTCAATTTGGTGAATGTCTTGACACTGCCGGCGGTAAACAAATATTTACAAGCCCCTAACTACACCAGAGGGTCACTTTTTATGAGGCTCCAGTGGTGCTATGCACTGCACAATATTAACATGGGTAACTTTTGTGGGTGTATTTGATGTTTTTGAACTGGGGAAAACAGAGCTTATATCACCCTGCTGTGTACTCTATGCACTAATCTTCTATCATGATAAAACTCCAAATAGGATGTGTACACTAGGAACAACTTTGGGTGGCCATCTGGTAAGACACTCACAGCTGAACTAAACTTTGTTCCAGTCAACACTGCACAAATATGCAATAGCCAGGTGGTCGTCTCAGTTCACAGCATGTCTGTGTATTACTTCTAAAACAAACAATGATTAATGTACAACACCTATGTCCCCCTGCATCACACAGCAGGCTGTGCTGATTCTTAGTGCTGCATCAGCTGGAAAGTACTACCACTGTGGACTTGTCTGCTGCTGATCAGCAGCACTATTAGAAGGAATGTAAACAAATTGATTTGCGTCTGTTGATCGCTGGTGCCAGGTGTTTTTTAGCTAAGATTCCTACCAGTGCATGACCACTTCTGCATGCCTTATTTCACCATAAATGAGACGCTGCCAGCTGTGTGGGTGGTTTTAGCACATAGATGGTGGAAGACAAGTCACAATGCACCTAAGATCACATGTAGAAGGGGTAATCTGAGAAATTAGGTTATTGGTTGAATGAGGGTGACCCCCTGTTCAAGCAACAGCCACAATCATTTGCAGGTTGATCCATAAAAAGTTACTAACATAACCTGTACGTGTACCTGTGATTTTTAGAATTTTGCTGTGGAAGAAGTAAAATAGATTGCTGCTTGAGTTTTTGGCAGGAGTGATAGGTCCTATGTGTGCTAACTGGCCTACGTGTTGGTTATTTTTAACTTGTTAGGTTAGATGGGTTCTAGGGAGTTTGCACAGGTCTTCATCCTGTTGTTTAAGTAGGTGATGTCCTTGTTTAGGTTGTTGGTGATTTTAGGTGGTTCTGTGTTGAGGGCATTGAGCCAGTCTGCTTCTGAAATTTTGTTCAAGCTGTGGCTAGGTAGACAGACACTGGTGGGTGCATCGTCTTGTGATATGTTGATTTGGATGATGGGGTAAGTCGTTCATGTGGGTGGTAAAGTGGAGATATACTTGATGCTGTCAGTGGAGGATAAAATGGGGCCATGAGTGTGCCCTTCGATGTGAGTTTGCTCTTTGGCTAACTGGATAAGTCAGATGTTGTTCAGGCTTTTGAGAAGTACAAACACTCTGGAGTCAATGGTGAGAGAGGTAATGAAGTTGGTGATGAGGTTGGTGGGTGAGAAAGGCGTTCTGGGTGATTGGTTGATTACAGTTCAATTAAGGGTGATGATTTTGGAGATTTGCAACTTGAAGTGCAGGTGTTGCATGGAGTGGTGCTTTCTGTGGATGTTCAGCACTTCATTGAGTCCTTGTAGATGATGGGATGTCCCCATTCTAGCTTTTTTGGTGGTTCTGCTATGTGATCTTGTAGCTTGCTGGGATTGTAGCTGTGATGTTTGGGTGCTGATGTGAGGGTGAGCCATATTTCTGTAAGAAAGAGTAGGTCTGTTGCTTTTCTGCTCAGCAGGTCCATGTAGTGGTTGCATGTTTGTTGAGGGAATGCATGTTGAATAGCGTATATGCAAGTGGGTGTTAGAATGCAGACTGCCATTAAGTAGGCCCTGGGAAGGAGCAGCAGTGCATTAGGAGGCCAAAAGTGGGGTGAATTACCAGATATTTTTATGGGTGGAGAAATAGTTCTACAATGATGTTATCCTATACGACATTTTTAGACATTGTTTAAGCCTGTTCTGCATTTACAGATTTGAAAAATGCATTTAACCCCTTGTGTAAAGCTTGTCAAGACAGGGAAGGAGGTGTTGAATTTCTGGATTGACTACCAACATCTTTCTATTTTTTTCCTCTCTATATGAATACAAAGTGGGTATACAATGCACTAACAACAACAACATTTTAAAGGATATAGTTCTACATAAGGGCAGAAATGTTTCAAAAGATCTGATACATTTTGATTTTGTCCCACGTACTAAGGCTTTGTGTCAGTGCCCTCTGTAAGACAGCTGTCTGTAATGAAGAGGCACGTGTTTTCCTGCAGGTGATGGACTGAAAAAGGCATTGCACCATCCAAACAAATAGTGCACATTTATATAACGTCCTTCATCTGACTGTCTGTGCTCCCTCAGTTGAAAGATGCTTTCCGCAGGCTTAATTAGTGAAAAAAGTAAGGCTCCTTCAACTATAAATCAGGCAGGTGGACAGAAGGTTTGGCGGAGTACTTTCTCTGCCAACCACTAAGTCAAGTCCTATGTTTCTATGGGTAACCTGCATTTCTCTACCTTCTATACTGCCTTGAATTCAACATTGTGCATGGCAGCTTGTCTCTACTGGCCCATCCATGCTGCCTGTTTTGATATCACTGAGCAGGACGGCAGGAAAGGTAATATCAACTGGCTCTGGCCCTCCAAGACTTTCACTCCTTTAGCTTTGTTGGTGTGTTCTTGATTTATTGTTGCTGGGACACTCACTGCCTCCTGGGCATTGGTATCTCTTCTATCTATTACCTGTACTAGTCCAGTTGTGTCAACTTCTTGTCTGGTGTTCAAATTTCAAGCATTCAAAAACCATTACTGTGACCCCTCTAACAGTACCAAAGATCTATCTGGTACTTTAGTACATGTGCATCTAACACATAAGACTGAACTGGGAAACACTCTCAAACTGTTCAGGACTGTGCAAGTCCATGCAGACACATACAGTCAATAACATGTGTCACAACATGTTACTACAGCACCCAGTAATACCAGTGACGTTCCCAGTCACAAATGCATACTCCTTTTAGCAAGTGGAGTATCAGAAGAGAAAAGGGTGCAAATAACCTGACAATACCAGTAACCCATGTGCCATTTCCGATTAAGTTCCTCAAGCCCATAATGGCTGGTTAGTGGGCTGTAACATGGTCAGGGTAGTGTGCTAACCACTGTTACACCTCTCATTTTAACCACTTATATTGATGGGCACAGTGCCAAAAAACATAAGTAGTAAAAAGACCAAGAAATATCCCACTGTAAGGCACACATTCATAAACAATTTGTTATTTGCTAAAAGAGTTTTGATTTGCTGCCTCTCACTGCATGCTATATTATTTGTGTGTGATCACATTAAATTTAAGAAAATAGGCTCTTGAACCCATAAAGTTGTGCTCTGTTTCAAAATGTAATAGTGAGCTGTCATATTAAGGCTCTTGTCTAATGCACCTCTGGGTGATTTTGTGTAGGTGATGGACTGAGTACTGCAGTTGAATGCATCAAGATGGATGATCCGTTCTTGGATTGGTGGTGATCTGCACTGTGGAGAGATTGGTAGGAGTGCCATCCTATGTGGGTTGAGCTTTAAATGGTTGATGGTTGGCTTGTGTTGTACTTTGTGTAAAGTATGGTTTGGGTGTAGGACATCATAAAGAGAGGAGATATTCAGTTGAGTGTCATCTGGTTGGAGTTTTGAGGGATCAAGGTCCGGGGCTCCATTGGAGACTGAGGAGAGAATGGATAGAATGGATTACTGAAACTTCTTGGTTGATTGGGAGTGTGTCTGAGTGGGACTTTTAGTTGGATTCATTGTGTCAGGGAGACCAGATCCTCGGGGCCTGCTCACATTCCCAACATGTCCACCACTAGACAGCTCCAAAGCTCCAATAGAAATATCACAAAGCCTGAGAGAGTCCAAGTGGGGGAAAAGGGGATTAGGTAGGGAACAGCTGGTAAGGAGACCTGTAGGAAGCAAAAGGTTAAACAACACAATATCAAGATATAATTACATTGGTTTTCACTAGACTATGGTTCTAAGAGTTCTCATACTGTAACCATGGATAACCTAAGAAGTGACTATAACTAGACCTCAAGAAATTTGGATACCTGGAAAAAAATCAAGAATGGTTAATACGAAGTTTCATATGAGCTTTTCATGAAATATCACATACTGTCTAGAAATACAAGAACCTTCTAGAATAATGTTTCAGAACAAACATTGCGTTTTTACATGAAGACAAAAGGCAATCTGAAACATTCCTTAGGAATTGTACTAGGGTCTTATTATGCACAAAGAATGTCACATTTTTGAATTTAACATCTTCACAGAAAATCCAAAAGCTCAGGATAAATGTGTGCGCTTCAACAAACACTACACACCAAAGTTTTAATTGCCATGAAATGATCGCGCACACTGTTGCTGATCTGAACGTCAAGTTTTGCATGCTGGAAATTAATCGCGCACACTGCCGATTCAAACAAGAATATGCAAAAGCCGTGAAATGATCGCGCACGCTGTTGCCGATCTGAACATCAAGTTTTATATGCTGGAAATGAATCGCGCACACTGCAGATTCTAACAAGATTATGCAAATGCCATGAAATGATCGCGCAAGCTGTTGCAGATCTGAACATCAAGTTTTACATGTGGGAAATGAATTGCATACACTGCTGATTCGAACAAGAATATGTAAATGCCATGAAATGATCACGCAAGTTGTTGCCGATCTGAACATCAAGTTTTATATGCGGGAAATGAATCGCGCATACTGCTGATTCAAACTAGAATATGCAAATGCCATGTAATGATCGCGCAAGCTGTTGCCGATCTGAATGCCAAGGTTTACATGAGAGCAATGAATTGCGTACTCTGAAGTTTTCACAAGTAGGCCCAAAACTCAAGAGTCTTTTCGAGAACGGGGTCGGGGGCCCAGCCCGACCTCTGCCTTACCACCCTGCTCAAGGATCACCAATATAATGCGGGGCAGGCCTGGAACATCAAGGTAGGCCTCTGGAACAGGAGCTCAGGAAGTTGCTGCTGCTCTGCACCGGGACATCTGAATAGTGAGCACGTGGAGCTGGGCTGGCTCCCTTATATAGAGTCTGGCCCAGCCCACAAACCACACCCAGTCAAACTGCAGGGAAAGCTTCTAGAAGGTCCTAGAAAGGGACCACACCCTAACACACTCAGTAAGCCTGCAGCAATAGGATGCATATCTCCACTGGTTCTGGAGAGGGTCTTGTGCCCAGTGTGCTTCATCCTGCCAAGGATAGGGTGAGTGGATGCATATCTCCACTGGTTCTGGAGGGGGCTTAGTGCCCAGAGTGCTTCATCCTGCTAAGGATAGGGTGAGTGGATGCATATCTCCACTGGTTCTGGAGTGGGCTTAGTGCCCAGTGTGCTTCATCCTGCCAAGGAAAGTGATAGTGGATGTATATCTCCACCGGTTCTGGAGGGGGCCTTGTGCCCAGTGATGCTGCACCTGGAGTGTGGCAGTTCCCATTCCCTCACCTGGATGTCTGAGCCAAGAGATGTGCAGGGAACAGGTAGCATGATACTCCATGGAGGCAGAGCCACACTCCACCCTGTGGCGACTTAGGCTGCAAACTTCTGGAAGTGCCAGTGCTGGTCGTGGTGCTTCAAGTGGTGGAGGAGGGTCCAGGCCGCCTCCTGCATCCCCGGATGCCTACCCACTGGGGATGCTGCTGATGACAGATGTAGTGGCACTGGCTGGGCATGTGGCGGTGCAGATGGCGGCCCAGGTTGCGGTGCTTGCGACGGTGTCTGTGGCGGAGATGCTGCCAGTGCAGGCCGTGGTGCAGGTGCTGGTGGTAGTGGAGGGAGGCACCAGGCCATCTCCTGCAGCCTCAGACGGCTGGCCAATGGGGATGGTGCTGCTGACTGTTGTTGTGGCAGCTGTGGTGCAGATGGGGGGGCAGATGGCGGTACAGGTGGCGATGCCTTCCACGGTACAGGTTGCTGGGCTGTCAGTACTTATGGTGGTCACCAGTCCCTCACCTGGAGGGTCCGATGCCTGAAGTGCCTTGCCCTGGGTTTTCTTGCCCTTCCCCACCTTGCCAGACGCTGCTGGGACCTTGACACTGGCAGATGCAGTTTTGGAGGAGGCCTTGCTGGTTGGGTCCTGCTTTTTTGCCGTGCTGTTTGCTGGCACCCTCTTCACCTTGGCAGGTGGCAGAATGCGTTGGTCCTTTGCAGGGGTCGCTGGCACACTGGCAGCCCTGACGGGTGCCCCCTTTGATCCCCTGGGACTTGCAGGTACCACTGTGGACGCTGACTTGGTGGCTGAGGTGCTGCCCTGGGATCTTAACACCCTGGCCCGAGGGGAAGGATGGGGGGGCATAGGGAAGAGGTCAAAGTTAGCAAGGAAAAGATTTTTAGATACAGTGGGACGGGAAGATAGGGAGGGTTTGGGAGTGAAAGAAGTGGGAATGGTTGTAGGATGTGTCTTTCTGCTGAGTTTGCGTGAATGTGCATGGTCTGGATGCTGTTGTGAGGTGGATGGCTGTTGGGTGGGTGGGTGCTTGCGTTTGTGTACTTTGGGAGGAGGGGTCACAGGGGACGTGTGCATGGTTGTGGGGGTGAGGGGTGTGTAGTGATGGGCGTGCTGGACGTAGTGGATGAGGATGTAGTGCATGCAGGTGTGAGTGGAGACAAGACTGGGAGGAGGTGGACAAAGAGGAGGAGGGGGACACGGTGGAGGCAGTGGTTGTTGCTGTGTCTGCATGGTCATAGTGCTTGTGTGAGTGTGATGCTTATGTTTGCCTGAGCCACTTTAGTGTGTTGATTTGGGTGAATGCTGGTCTGAAGGTATGCTTGGGATAGGCTGGGGTTGAGGGGATTGGGACTGGGAGGAGGAAGTTGAAGGGGGGAGGTTAGACACAGGGACAATGATTGCCATCAGTGCTGAGACCAGAGCCTGAAATGCTCTCTGTTGGGCTGCCACGCCAGAGTGAATGCCCTCCAGGTATGCATTTGTTAGTTGCAAATGCCTCTTAGCACCCTGGATGGCATTCAGAATGGTTGACTGTCCAACAGTGAGGGATCTCAGCAGGTCAATAGCCTCCTCACTGAGGGCAGTGGAGCTGACTGGGGCAGGGCCTGAGGTGCCTGGGGCAAAGGAGATGCCCACCCTCCTGGGGGAGTGGGCACGAGAAACACACTGAGGGGCTGCTGGGAGGGCGGTGCTGATGGGGTGGGTGGCGGCTGTACCTGTTGTTGGGGGTGTCCCCGTCGTGGTACGCCCCTTGTCCTCCGTCCCACTGGTGCCTTCACCCTCCGTGGATTTGCCCTAATGGGCCATGTGGGATGCAGCTCCCTCTGTCGCTGGTGCCTCTGCTCCTCTGCCAGATGATGCTAATGCACACAAGGACAGGGTGACAAAACAAAAAGGGGGGGAAGAGACAGAGGATACACTTGGTCAATGCCAGCAGCACCACTTCCGTTGGCATACACAACACACAGGGATCAGAACTATGCACTAGGCCTTGTGTAACCAGTCACTAAGGTAGTCACAAGCCCATGGGGTACAATGACTAACGCCAGCATCTGCACACCTGACACCCACGGGACCCTGCCCAGCAGTATATGCCCACTTACACCATTGGGTTTGGAGTGCTTCAGAGCCTGCACACAAGGGACCTACCCTGCCATGATTGCCCTGGCCTAGGGTCAACCCCAGCCCACATACCCAACCCAGCTACCTCCTAAAGCGCGCAAAGTCAGGAATCAGAATCTTTACTCACCCCCTTGTGGCTGCTGTGATGCCCTCAAGCGCCCATCCAACTCCGGATAGGCCCCAGCTGGGCCTCTGCGGTTTTCTTGGCCCAGAGGCGCAGGTCCTCCCATCTCTTGCGGCAGTGGGTGCTCCGCCTGTGATAGACCCCCAGGGTCCACACCTCCTTGGCGATGGCATGCCAAATACTCTTTTTCTGGTGGCCGCTGACCTAGAGGGAAAAGATAGGAGGAATGGAAATTACTCACCCGTTCGGACCGGCATACCCATTGCCCCCAATTCCCACTCATGCCCTGATGCACATACACTGACAACCTCTCATGCAGGACTCAGGCCAGGACGCCTCAGCACCCCCCAAAATGTGGCTTACATCCACACCACTCAAAACATGCATTGCCCACACCTCAGGCTCTCAGTATACCGACCTGTTTGTCTGGAAGACCGTAGAGTGACGTGTACTGAGGTAACACCCCATCCACCAGTTTCTCCAACTCCTCCGCAGTGAAGGAAGGGGCCCTTTCCCCAGACGCAGCCATTGTTGCTTCCTGACTCAGGTCACAGCAGCACTTGCAGTGTATGTCCTCTCCTGTTGTCAGGTAGCAAGTGAGTGGATAGATAGAAAATGGTGGTCATGTCCGCGGCGGTGCATACCGTCACCGACGACGTACATCGGTATTGGCTCCTGGAACCCATGGGGCCCAATGATAACCAATGCGAAGTTGCGCGGTCGTTGACTGCCTATCGCGACGGCACACAACGCCAGCGCACTTACGTCATTTCCACTTGTCCTTCCTAACAGGGCAGGCAGGCGCCATTTCAGGGGGGCACATGGCATGGTACCTAACTGCATCAAAGCAGACATTGGCCCATCAACTGACTCTCAACTTCACATACTGCTTCTGTGACCTAACTTCAGCAACATTTGTGCATTCAATGTGGAAATATCACCTCCTGCTCACCATTCTCCTCCATAGGCTACAACCGCTGAGGCAGATGATGAGGTGGCGGCATCCTCCTATGTACAGACCCAGTATCATCACATACAGACTTGATCATGCCACGATTCAAGAGCTGTGTGCCCAATTGGAGCCAGACCTGATGTCAGCTATCCGCAAGCCCATAGGAATCCCCCCTCTAGTGCAGGTTCTGTCAGTGCTTCATTTCCTGGCAAGTGGTTCATTTCAAATAACAGTGGCCGTAGCATCAGGAATGTCTCAGCCAATGTTCTCCAACGTGTTGACCAGAGTGTTGTCTGCCCTGCTGAAACACATGCGCAGCTACATCGTTTTCCCCCAGGTGGAGGATTTGGCCACAGTGAAAGCTGACTTCTATGCCCTGGGACATATCCCCAACATCATTGATGCTATTGATAGTACACATGTGGCATTAGTTACCCCCTGTAGAAATGAACAGGTTTACAGGAATTGAAAAAGCTATCACTCGATGAATGTGCAGATGGTGTGTTTGGCGGACCAGTACATCTCCCATGTGAATGCCAAATATCCTGGCTCTGTGCATGACGCCTATATCTTGAGGAATAGCAGCATCCCTTATGTGATGGGCCAACTCCAGAGGAACCGGGTGTGGCTAATAGGTGAGCCCAAGGTCCCCATCCACTTTAGGAAGGTGTCTGGGTATGGGGTTGTCCTTAAGGGTTAGTGTGTGTCTAACAGTTGACCCTCGATATTTACAGGTGACTCTGGTTACCCCAACCTCTCATGGCTACTGACCCGAGTGAGGAATCCCAGGACAAGGGCAGAGGAATGTTACAATGAGGCACATGGGCGTACAAGGAGGATTATTGAGAGAATCTTCGGCCACCTGAAGGCCAGGTTCTGGTGCCTCCATCTGACTGGTAGATCCCTGTACTACTCACCCAAGACGGTGTGCCAGATCATCGTGGCATGCTGTATGTTGCAAAACCTGGCCTTGGGATGCCAGATTCCTTTTCTGCTGGAGGATGAGCCTTGAGATGGTCTTGTGGCAGTGGTGGAGCCTCTGGACAGTGACGAAGAGGAGGCAGATGAAGAAGATGTGGACAACAGAACAAACATTATACAGCAGTACTTCCTGTGACACACAGGTACGAGACTATAAGTCAAATTTACATTACAGTAAACCTTTGGACATTGTTCAAGGCAGCCTCTTTCCCTATGTCTATGGCCACTGACTGTTCCCTTTGGAATCACTATTTTCAGATCTGAGTGCCCCATTCTGGCTACTGCTATATGTACTGCTGCCCACCAAAGGTCATTCTGTGGTATATTTCACTTATCATAGACGTTGCAATGCTTTGATTATGTTGTAATAATACATCTTTATAATCATTACACTGACTCCAGTATGGTTTCTGTTTCAAGGGTGTTTATTTTGTGTGCAAAATAGTATGGGGGTAAGTGCAAGGGGCTGGGATGATGGTGGAGGAATGTCCAGTTAGAGTCCAGTCTCTTGGTATCACAGGTGTATTGTCCAATGGGGCATTGGAAGGGGATCAATGGCAGTTCAAGGTGGACAGGGTGACATAGTGGGGCAGAAGGGTGACAATCAGGAGAGTCTTTTTTCCTGGCAGGGGTCTTGGCAATGTTCTGTGTCTTCTGCCTGGATCTCAAGGACCGTGTGCGGGGTGGTTCTCCTTCTGCAGGGGGTGGGGTGCTGGTGGCCTGTTGGTCCTGTGGCAGGGCCTCCTGTCCACTAGCGGAGGTGGAAGGCTGTTCCTCAGTTTGGCTAGTGTCAAGGGCCCTTTGTTGTGCCACTGCCTGCCTCATGGTCTTGCCCATGTCAGCCAGCACCCCTGCAATGGTGACCGGGATGGTGTATATTTTTGTTAGGTCCTCCTAATCCTCAGGTACTGTCCCTCCTGCAGCCGCTGGATCTCCTGTAACTTGGCCAGTACCTGGCCCATGGCCTCTTCTGGGGTGGGGGGCTGGATGTAGCTGGCACCTCCTCTCCGGTGACGTTGGGTAGGGGTCCTATTGGGATGCAAATGCATTCTTAATGTATTTGTGTGTGCCCTCTTCTTCAATGGGTGTGTTTCCCTGTATGATTGTGCTTTCCCTGTCGGCTTGGCCTTGTGTGAGTGGTGATTTTGTGGGCTGGTTGAGTCTCTTTATTGGGAATGCTGGGATGATGGGTTTCCATGCAGGTCTGTGATGAGAGTCCATGCATTGTTGTTGCATGCAGGGCTTGGTATTGGGATGGGTGGGTTGTGATGGAGGGGTATATGTGAGGTGTTGGAGTGATAGGGTGAGGGTAGGGGTAGGAGTTTGTGATGGCATGCAGGTAGGGTGGGGGATTTAATAGATAAGATTTGACTTACCAGAGTCCAGTCCTCCTGCTACACCTGCGAGGCCCGCAGGTTGCATGATCTCCAAGACTTGCTCCTCCCATGTTGTTAGTTGTGGGGGAGGAGATGGGGGTCCACCGCCAGTCCTCTGTACAGCAATCTGGTGTCTTGAAACCACGGAATGTACCTTCCCCCATAGGTGGTTCCACCTCCTCATTATGTCTTCCCTGGTTCTTGGGTGCTGTCCCACGGCATTGACCATGTCCACGATTCTCCACCATAGCTCCATCTTCCTTGCATTGGACGTGTGCTGCACCAGTGATCCGAATAGCTGTGGCTCTACCCGGATGATTTCCTCCACCATGACCCTTAGCTCCTCCTCAGAAAACCTGGGGTGTCTTTGTGGTGCCATGGATGGGGTGTCAGTGATATGTGTGAGGATGTGTGGGGTGATGTGTTGGGGTGTATACTGTGATGCGTGTGGATGGTGTATGGGTGATGGTGTTCTGTGCCTCTGAGTGAGTGTGTGCTCTTTGCTTGTCTCTCTGTGCTTGTTATCTTTTTTTTCGTTATAAGGGGTTGTGGGTATTGTGGGTGTGTGTTTTTTTTAGTGGTATGAGTGTGAGGGTGTGGTGTGTGTATGTGTGTCAGGTGTGTGTATTTTGAATTGTCCAATGTGGTGTGGTTTTGTAAGTGTGTGCATTTTGAGCACAGCAGTGTGTACTGCAATGGTTTACCACGGTTGAAAGACCGCCTCATTAATTCGTGGGTCGTGATACTGTCGCCGTATTCCTGTTGGAGTAACGGTGTTTATCACTGATCTTTGGTGTGGCGGACTTGTGTGGGTGTCTGTATTGTGGAGGATTTCTATGTGTGGGTCATAATACCCGTGGCGGATTACTGCCACGGTCATGGTATCTTGGTGGCCGCTGGCATGGCAGTAGACAGCATTTACCACCAGGGTTGTAATGAGTGCCAAAGTGAGCTGTGGTGTTCTGCAGAGGTACCAGAAGGTAATTTCCATAATCTACACAGCTGACCATCAGAGCCTGTATAAGAGTCTTGCTTGTTTGGACAGGTAGCCAATTTAACAACTTTTTCAGCATTCAAAGAGGATTGTAGCAAGAATTGCAAGTGGTAGCAACCTGCTCTTTCATAGATAGATGGTCATCTATCAAGATACCAAGATTCTTGACCACCGTTTTCGGATGAGCATGAGGGTCTAGTTCTGATGGCCACCAGTTGTCCAAAAAGTAGTCACAAGCTTTCCGAACAACACAATTTCCTTCCTTGCACTGTTGAGCTGAAGATAATTCTGAGACATCCAAGATGCTAATTTACTCATGCATTCCGTGAACGTAGATCTGGTAGAGGCGGGATTGTGGCCCATGGAGATGATCAGGTGAGTATCATCTGCATATGAAATCAGATCTATGCCACATGATCTAACCACTTGGTGAAGTGGAGGGATGGGGCTCACTGAGGAGCCCTGTGGTAATCCTTTATTCAAAGGTAAGATCAGAGATTCGAAAGGGCCGAGATTGTGTCTTGTTGCTGAGAAACCTTTGGAGACAGTCCAGGACTTTGAACTCAGCACCAATCTCTACCACTCATTGGACCATGACAGAATGAGAGATGGTGTCAAAGGCAGCAGACAGATCTAAGAGCACTAGCATAGAGGCACAACTATCATCAAGCGAGAGCCGGATGCTATCTAGCTCTGCCAATAATGTGGTTTCAGTGCTGCTCTGAAGCTGGATTAGGAAGGATGCAAATGGAGTTTGTTTCCATGTAACGGGTGAAAGGTGGCAGGTTTGTGTCAGTGTGAACTTGTGCGGTGCTGTTGTGCATTAGTGGTGGGTTTGAGATGTACATGAGATCCTGCTGGAGGTTGTAGGAAAGTACCATCTTGCCTGGCATGTTACCCCCATTTTTCACTGTATATATGTTGTTTTAGTTGTATGTGTCACTGGGACCCTGGTAACCCAGGGCCCCAGTGCTCATAAGTGTGCCTGAATGTGTTACCTGTGTAGTGACTAACTGTCTCACTGAGGCTCTGCTAATCAGAACCTCAGTGGTTATGCTCTCTCATTTCTTTCCAAATTGTCACTGACAGGCTAGTGACCATTTTTACCAATTTACATTGGCTTACTGGAACACCCTTATAATTCCCTAGTATATGGTACTGAGGTACCCAGGGTATTGGGGTTCCAGGAGATCCCTATGGGCTGCAGCATTTCTTTTGCCACCCATAGGGAGCTCTGACAATTCTTACACAGGCCTGCCACTGCAGCCTGAGTGAAATAACGTCCACGTTATTTCACAGCCATTTTACACTGCACTTAAGTAACTTATAAGTCACCTATATGTCTAACCTTTACCTGGTAAAGGTTAGGTGCAAAGTTACTTAGTGTGAGGGCACCCTGGCACTAGCCAAGGTGCCCCCACATTGTTCAGAGCCAATTCCCTGAACTTTGTGAGTGCGGGGACACCATTACACGCGTGCACTACATATAGGTCACTACCTATATGTAGCTTCACCATGGTAACCCCGAATATGGCCATGTAACATGTCTATGATCATGGAATTGCCCCCTCTATACCATCCTGGCATAGTTGGCACAATCCCATGATCCCAGTGGTCTGTAGCACAGACCCTGGTACTGCCAGACTGCCCTTCCTGGGGTTTCACTGCAGCTGCTGCTGCTGCCAACCCCTCAGACAGGCAGCTGCCCTCCTGGGGTCCAGCCAGGCCTGGCCCAGGATGGCAGAACAAAGAACTTCCTCTGAGAGAGGGTGTGACACCCTCTCCCTTTGGAAAATGGTGTGAAGGCAGGGGAGGAGTAGCCTCCCCCAGCCTCTGGAAATGCTTTGTTGGGCACAGATGTGCCCAATTCTGCATAAGCCAGTCTACACCGGTTCAGGGACCCCTTAGCCCCTGCTCTGGCGCGAAACTGGACAAAGGAAAGGGGAGTGACCACTCCCCTGACCTGCACCTCCCCTGGGAGGTGTCCAGAGCTCCTCCAGTGTGCTCCAGACCTCTGCCATCTTGGAAACAGAGGTGCTGCTGGAACACTGGACTGCTCTGAGTGGCCAGTGCCACCAGGTGACGTCAGAGACTCCTGCTGATAGGCTCCTTCAGGTGTTAGTAGCCTTTCCTCCCTCCTAGGTAGCCAAACCCTCTTTTCTGGCTATTTAGGGTCTCTGTCTCTGGGGAAACTTTAGATAACAAATGCATGAGCTCAGCCGAGTTCCTCTGCATCTCTCTCTTCACCTTCTGATAAGGAAACGACCGCTGACCGCGCTAGAAGCCTGCAAACCTGCAACATAGTAGCAAAGACGACTACTGCAACTCTGTAACGCTGATCCTGCCGCCTTCTCGACTGTTTTCCTGCTTGTGCATGCTGTGGGGGTAGCCTGCCTCCTCTCTGCACCAGAAGCTCCGAAGAAATCTCCCGTGGGTCGACGGAATCTTCCCCCTGCAACCGCAGGCACCAAAAAGCTGCATCACCGGTCCCTTGGGTCTCCTCTCAGCACAATGAGCGAGGTCCCTTGAATCCAGCGACACTGTCCAAGTGACCCCCACAGTCCAGTGACTCTTCAGCCCAAGTTTGGTGGAGGTAAGTCCTTGCCTCACCTCGCTGGGCTGCATTGCTGGGAACCGCGACTTTGCAGCTACTCCGGCCCCTGTGCACTTCCGGCGGAAATCCTTTGTGCACAGCCAAGCCTGGGTCCACGGCACTCTAACCTGCATTGCACGACTTTCTAAGTTGGTCTCCGGCGACGTGGGACTCCTTTGTGCAACTTCGGCAAGCACTGTTTCACGCATCCTTGTAGTGCCTGTTTCTGGCACTTCTCTGGGTGCTACCTGCTTCAGTGAGGGCTCTTTGTCTTGCTCGACGTCTCCTCTCTCTGCAGGTCCAATTTGCGACCTCCTGGTCCCTCCTGGGCCCCAGCAGCGTCCAAAAACGACAAACGCACGATTTGCGTGTAGCAATGCTTGTTGGCGTCCTTCCGGCGGGAAAACACTTCTGCACGACTCTCCAAGGTGAGAGAGATCCGTCCACCAAAGGGGAAGTCTCTAGCCCTTTTCGTTCCTGCAGAAACCTCAGCTTCTTCTGTCCAGTCGAAGCTTCTTTGCACCCGCAGCTGGCATTTCCTGGGCATCTGCCCATCTCCGACTTGCTTGTGACTTTTGGACTTGGTCCCCTTGTTCCACAGGTACCCTAGATTGGAAATCCACAGTTGTTGCATTGCTGGTTTGTGTCTTTCCTGCATTATTCCTCTAACACGACTCTTTTGTCCTTAGGGGAACTTTAGTGCACTTTGCACTCACTTTTCAGGGTCTTGGGGAGGGTTATTTTTCTAACTCTCACTATTTTCTAATAGTCCCAGCGACCCTCTACAAGGTCACATAGGTTTGGGGTCCATTCGTGGTTCGCATTCCACTTTTGGAGTATATGGTTTGTGTTGCCCCTATCCCTATGTTTCCCCATTGCATCCTATTGTAACTATACATTGTTTGCACTGTTTTCTAAGACTATACTGCATATTTTTGCTATTGTGTATATATATCTTGTGTATATTTCCTATCCTCTCACTGAGGGTACACTCTAAGATACTTTGGCATATTGTCATAAAAATAAAGTACCTTTATTTTTAGTATAACTGTGTATTGTGTTTTCTTATGATATTGTGCATATGACACTAAGTGGTACTGTAGTAGCTTCACACGTCTCCTAGTTCAGCCTAAGCTGCTCTGCTAAGCTACCATTATCTATCAGCCTAAGCTGCTAGACACCCTATACACTAATAAGGGATAACTGGGCCTGGTGCAAGGTGCAAGTACCCCTTGGTACTCACTACAAGCCAGTCCAGCCTCCTACATTGGTTGTGCAGTGGTGGGATAAGTGCTTGAGACTACTTACCACTCTTGTCATTGTACTTTTCATAAGAGAAAAATATACAAAACAAGGTCAGTGTATATACACATAGCCAAAAAGTTTTTCATTTCCTCTTTGCACTCTTTTCTAAGTGCTGAAAAGTACTTCTAAAACTTTCAAAAAGTTCTTAAAAGTTTTAAAAGTTTTTTTTTCTGTCTTTCCAAAAAGTTCTGAAAACTTTTTTCTCTTTTTCTATCACTTTAACTCTCTCTAAAAAATGTCTGGCACAGGAAAAAATGTTGAACTGTCCAAACTTGCATATGATCACCTTAGCTGGAAAGGAGCAAGGAGTCTCTGCATAGAGAGAGGTTTGAGTGGAGGGAAGAATCCTTCCTTAGAACTGTTAATTAATATGCTTAGAGTACAGGATAAGGCCATAAGTGCCCAATCTGGTGAAAAAGTAGCTAATGGTTCTCAATCTGATCCAGGGACTCCCCCAGGAAAAGGTTCAGGAAAGAAACTTCTCAGCCTGCCCATTACTAGACAGTCTAGCATAGTTGGTACAGAGGTTGAATCACACCATACTGATGGTGTGCTCTCACATTATACTGGTAGCCAAGCTGTTAGGGTGCCCTCTGTAAGGGACAGGTCTCCTTCTGTTCATTCCCATCATACCTCTGTATCTAGAAATGTCCCTCCCACCCACCCTGATGACAGATTGTTAGAAAGGGAGCTCAATAGATTGAGAGTGGAACAAACCAGACTGAAGCTCAAGAAGCAACAGCTGGATTTGGATAGACAGTCTTTAGAATTAGAGAAGGAAAGACAGAAGTTGGGTTTAGATACCCATGGTGGCAGCAGCAGTATTCCCCATAGTCATCCTGCAAAAGAGCATGATTCCAGGAATCTGCACAAGATAGTTCCCCCTTATAAGGAGGGGGATGACATTAACAAGTGGTTTGCTGCACTTGAGAGGGCCTGTGCTGTACAGGATGTCCCTCAAAAGCAGTGGGCTGCTATCCTATGGCTATCATTTAGTGGAAAAGGTAGGGATAGGATCCTTACTGTGAAAGAAAATGATGCCAATAATTTCCAAGTTCTTAAGAATGCACTCCTGGATGGTTATGGCTTAACCACTGAACAGTACAGGATAAAGTTCAGAGAGACCAAAAAGGAGTCTTCACAAGACTGGGTTGATTTCATTGACCAGGCAGTGAAGGCCTTGGAGGGGTGGTTACATGGCAGTAACGTTACTGATTATGACAGCCTGTATAACTTAATCCTGAGAGAGCATATTCTTAATAATTGTGTGTCTGATTTGTTGCACCAGTACTTGGTGGACTCTGATCTGACCTCTCCCCAAGAATTGGGAAAGAAGGCAGACAAATGGGTCAGAACAAGAGTGAACAGAAAAGTTCATACAGGGGGTGACAAAGATGGCAACAAAAAGAAGGATGGTAAGTCTTCTGACAAGGGTGGGGACAAATCTAAAAATGAGTCTTCATCAGGCCCACAAAAACACTCTGGTGGGGGTGGTGGGTCCAAATCCTCCTTTAATCAGAACAAGGAAAAGAAACCATGGTGCTATTTATGTAAAATAAAAGGCCATTGGACAACAGATCCCAGTTGTCCAAAGAAAGGCACCACAGCTCCTACCACTACAACCCCTACTGCTACACCTAGTGTCCCTACTAATAGCAGTGGTGGTGGGAGCAAACCTACTAATAGCCAATCCAAGGGAGTAGCTGGGCTCACTTTTGGTAATTTAGTTGGGGTTGGTCTGATTAGGGAGACCACAGAGGCTACTTTAGTCTCTGAAGGGGCTATTGATTTAGCCACTTTGGTTGCTTGCCCCCATAACTTGGAGAAGTACAAGCAACTAACCCTAATAAATGGTGTTGAGGTCCAGGCCTACAGGGACACAGGTGCCAGTGTCACAATGGTGATTGAGAAACTGGTGCACCCTGAACAACACATACTTGGACACCAGTACCAAGTAACCGATGCTCACAACATAACACAAAGCCACCCCATGGCTGTTGTAAATCTCAACTGGGGGGGGTAACTGGTCCAAAGAAAGTTGTGGTAGCTTCAGATTTACCTGTAGACTGTCTATTAGGGAATGATTTGGAGACATCAGCTTGGTCAGATGTGGAGTTGGAGGCCCATGCAGCAATGCTGGGCATCCCAGGGCATATTTTTGCTTTGACAAGGGCTCAGGCCAAAAAGCAAAAAGGACAGGGAAGCTTGGATCCTGGAACAATGGACCAAGTGCTCCCTAAAGCTAGGGCTAGTAGAAGCAAACCACTTCCTACTATCCCTCCCTCTACAGTGGATTCTACTTCTGAGGAAGAATAATTCCCTCCCTGTGCAGAACCTACACCAGAGGAGCTGGAAGCAGACACTGCTGAGCTTTTGGGTGAAGGGGGGCCTGCCAGAGAGGAACTGAGTGTGGCACAGCAAACCTGTCCCACATTAGAGGGTCTCAGACAGCAAGCTGTCAAACAGGCTAATGGGGATGTCAGTGACTCTCACAGAGTTTACTGGGAGGACAACCTCTTGTACACTGAGCATAGGGATCCTAAACCTGGAGCTGCCAGGAGATTAGTGATTCCTCAGGAGTACAGAAAGTTCCTCCTAACACTGGCACATGACATTCCCTTAGCTGGGCACCTAGGACAAATGAAAACTTGGGACAGGCTTGTTCCCCTGTTTCATTGGCCTAGGATGTCTGAGGACACAAAGGAATTTTGTAAGTCCTGTGAAACCTGTCAAGCCAGTGGCAAGATAGGTGGCACCCCAAAGGCACCCCTTATTCCACTGCATGTGGTTGGGGTTCCCTTTGAAAGGGTAGGGGTTGACATAGTTGGCCCCCTTGACCCTCCTACTGCTTCAGGCAATAGGTTTATCTTGGTGGTAGTGGACCATGCCACAAGATATCCTGAAGCAATTCCTTTAAGGACCACTACAGCTCCTGCAGTGGCAAAGGCCCTCCTGGGAATATTTTCCAGGGTGGGCTTCCCAAAGGAAGTAGTATCAGACAGAGGAAGCAATTTCATGTCTGCATACTTAAAGGCCATGTGGAAGGAGTGTGGTGTAACTTATAAGTTCACAACACCCTATCATCCACAAACAAATGGACTGGTGGAGAGATTTAATAAAACTCTCAAAGGCATGATTATGGGTCTCCCTGAAAAACTCCGCAGGAGATGGGATATCCTTCTACCATGCCTCCTTTTTGCCTACAGGGAGGTACCCCAAAAAGGAGTGGGCTTCAGCCCCTTTGAACTTCTTTTTGGACACCCTGTTAGGGGTCCACTCACACTTGTAAAGGAGGGTTGGGAACAACCTTTAAAAGCTCCTAAGCAGGATATTGTGGATTATGTACTTGGCCTCAGATCAAGGATGGCTGAGTACATGAAAAAGGCCAGTAAAAACCTTCAGGCCAGCCAAGAGCTCCAGAAGCAATGGCATGATCAGAAGGCTGTTTTGGTTCAGTACCAACCAGGGCAGAAAGTGTGGGTCTTGGAGCCTGTGGCCCCAAGAGCACTCCAAGATAAATGGAGTGGGCCCCACACAATTGTTGAAAAGAAGGGTGAAGTCACCTACTTGGTTGACTTAGGCACTGCCAGGAGTCCCCTTAGGGTGCTCCATGTCAACCGCCTGAAACCCTACTATGACAGGGCTGATCTCACCCTGCTCATGGCAACAGATGAGGGACAGGAAGAAGACAGTGATCCTCTACCTGATCTGTTCTCTTCCACAGAGCAAGATGCTCTTGTGGAAGGTGTAGTTTTGGCTGATTGTCTTACTGCTGAGCAGAAAGACCATTGCATAAATCTCCTAGGACAATTTTCAGAACTCTTCTCTACTGTGCCAGGCACCACTTCTTGGTGTGAGCACACTATAGATACTGGAGACAGTTTACCTGTCAAAAGTAAGATCTATAGGCAGCCTGACCATGTCAGGGACTGCATAAAGCAAGAAGTTCAGAAAATGTTTGAACTAGGAGTGGTTGAGCACTCTGACAGTCCATGGGCTTCTCCTGTGGTACTGGTACCAAAACCCAATTCTAAAGATGGAAAGAAGGAAATGCGGTTTTGTGTAGACTATAGAGGTCTCAACTTAGTAACCAAAACTGATGCTCACCCTATACCCAGGGCAGATGAGCTTATAGATACACTGGCATCTGCCAAGTATCTAAGCACTTTTGATTTGACTGCAGGGTATTGGCAGATCAAATTATCAGAAGATGCTAAACCTAAGACTGCATTTTCTACCATTGGAGGACATTACCAGTTTACTGTAATGCCTTTTGGTTTGAAAAATGCACCTGCCACTTTTCAGAGGTTGGTGAACACAGTCCTGCAAGGGCTGGAAGCTTTCAGTGCAGCATATTTGGATGATATAGCTGTCTTTAGCTCCAGCTGGGATGATCACCTGGTCCACCTATGGAAAGTTTTGGAGGCCCTGCAAAAGGCAGGCCTCACTATCAAGGCTTCAAAGTGCCAGATAGGGCAGGGTAAGGTGGTTTATCTGGGATACCTTGTTGGTGGGGAACAGATTGCACCACTTCAGGGGAAAATCCAAACTATTATTGATTGGGTTCCCCCTACCACTCAGACTCAGGTGAGAGCCTTCCTAGGCCTCACTGGGTATTACAGGAGGTTCATTAAGAACTATGGCTCCATTGCAGCCCCTCTTAATGACCTCACATCCAAGAAAATGCCTAAAAAGGTATTGTGGACAGCAAGCTGTCAGAAAGCTTTTGAGGAGCTGAAGCAGGCCATGTGCTCTGCACCTGTCCTGAAAAGCCCTTGTTACTCTAAAAAATTCTATGTCCAAACTGATGCATCTGAATTAGGAGTAGGGGCAGTCCTATCACAACTTAATTCTGAGGGCCAGGATCAACCTGTTGCTTTTATTAGTAGGAGGTTGACCCCTAGAGAAAAGCGTTGGTCTGCAATTGAGAGGGAGGCCTTTGCTGTGGTCTGGGCTCTGAAGAAGTTGAGGCCATACCTGTTTGGCACTCACTTCATTGTTCAGACAGACCACAAACCTCTACTTTGGCTAAAACAAATGAAAGGTGAAAATCCTAAATTGTTGAGGTGGTCCATATCCCTACAGGGAATGGACTATACAGTGGAACATAGACCTGGGAGTAGCCACTCCAATGCAGATGGACTCTCCAGATATTTCCACTTAGACAATGAAGACTCATCAGGTAATGGCTAGTCTTATTGTCCTTCGTTTGGGGGGGGGGTTGTGTAGGAAAGTACCATCTTGCCTGGCATGTTACCCCCATTTTTCACTGTATATATGTTGTTTTAGTTGTATGTGTCACTGGGACCCTGGTAACCCAGGGCCCCAGTGCTCATAAGTGTGCCTGAATGTGTTACCTGTGTAGTGACTAACTGTCTCACTGAGGCTCTGCTAATCAGAACCTCAGTGGTTATGCTCTCTCATTTCTTTCCAAATTGTCACTGACAGGCTAGTGACCATTTTTAACAATTTACATTGGCTTACTGGAACACCCTTATAATTCCCTAGTATATGGTACTGAGGTACCCAGGGTATTGGGGTTCCAGGAGATCCCTATGGGCTGCAGCATTTCTTTTGCCACCCATAGGGAGCTCTGACAATTCTTACACAGGCCTGCCACTGCAGCCTGAGTGAAATAACGTCCACGTTATTTCACAGTCATTTTACACTGCACTTAAGTAACTTATAAGTCACCTATATGTCTAACCTTTACCTGGTAAAGGTTAGGTGCAAAGTTACTTAGAGTGAGGGCACCCTGGCACTAGCCAAGGTGCCCCCACATTGTTCAGAGCCAATTCCCTGAACTTTGTGAGTGCGGGGACACCATTACACGCGTGCACTACATATAGGTCACTACCTATATGTAGCTTCACCATGGTAACCCCGAATATGGCCATGTAACATGTCTATGATCATGGAATTGCCCCCTCTATACCATCCTGGCATAGTTGGCACAATCCCATGATCCCAGTGGTCTGTAGCACAGACCCTGGTACTGCCAGACTGCCCTTCCTGGGGTTTCACTGCAGCTGCTGCTGCTGCCAACCCCTCAGACAGGCAGCTGCCCTCCTGGGGTCCAGCCAGGCCTGGCCCAGGATGGCAGAACAAAGAACTTCCTCTGAGAGAGGGTGTGACACCCTCTCCCTTTGGAAAATGGTGTGAAGGCAGGGGAGGAGTAGCCTCCCCCAGCCTCTGGAAATGCTTTGTTGGGCACAGATGTGCCCAATTCTGCATAAGCCAGTCTACACCGGTTCAGGGACCCCTTAGCCCCTGCTCTGGCGCGAAACTGGACAAAGGAAAGGGGAGTGACCACTCCCCTGACCTGCACCTCCCCTGGGAGGTGTCCAGAGCTCCTCCAGTGTGCTCCAGACCTCTGCCATCTTGGAAACAGAGGTGCTGCTGGCACACTGGACTGCTCTGAGTGGCCAGTGCCACCAGGTGACGTCAGAGACTCCTGCTGATAGGCTCCTTCAGGTGTTAGTAGCCTTTCCTCCCTCCTAGGTAGCCAAACCCTCTTTTCTGGCTATTTAGGGTCTCTGTCTCTGGGGAAACTTTAGATAACGAATGCATGAGCTCAGCCGAGTTCCTCTGCATCTCTCTCTTCACCTTCTGATAAGGAAACGACCGCTGACCGCGCTAGAAGCCTGCAAACCTGCAACATAGTAGCAAAGACGACTACTGCAACTCTGTAACGCTGATCCTGCCGCCTTCTCGACTGTTTTCCTGCTTGTGCATGCTGTGGGGGTAGCCTGCCTCCTCTCTGCACCAGAAGCTCCGAAGAAATCTCCCGTGGGTCGACGGAATCTTCCCCCTGCAACCGCAGGCACCAAAAAGCTGCATTACCGGTCCCTTGGGTCTCCTCTCAGCACGACGAGCGAGGTCCCTCGAATCCAGCGACACCGTCCAAGTGACCCCCACAGTCCAGTGACTCTTCAGCCCAAGTTTGGTGGAGGTAAGTCCTTGCCTCACCTCGCTGGGCTGCATTGCTGGGAACCGCGACTTTGCAGCTACTCCGGCCCCTGTGCACTTCCGGCGGAAATCCTTTGTGCACAGCCAAGCCTGGGTCCACGGCACTCTAACCTGCATTGCACGACTTTCTAAGTTGGTCTCCGGCGACGTGGGACTCCTTTGTGCAACTTTGGCGAGCACCGTTTCATGCATCCTCGTAGTGCCCGTTTCTGGCACTTCTACGGGTGCTACCTGCTTCAGTGAGGGCTTTTTGTCTTGCTCGACGTCCCCTCTCTCTGCAGGTCCAATTTGCGACCTCCTGGTCCCTCCTGGGCCCCAGCAGCGTCCAAAAACGCCAAACGCACAATTTGCGTGTAGCAAGGCTTGTTGGCGTCCTTCCGGTGGGAAAACACTGTTGCACGACTCTCCAAGGCGAGAAGGATTCGTCCACCAAAGGGGAAGTCTCTAGCCCTTTTCGTTCCTGCAGAAACCTCAGCTTCTTCTGTCCAGTCGAAGCTTCTTTGCACCCGCAGCTGGCATTTCCTGGGCATCTGCCCATCTCCGACTTGCTTGTGACTTTTGGACTTGGTCCCCTTGTTCCACAGGTACCCTAGATTGGAAATCCACAGTTGTTGCATTGCTGGTTTGTGTCTTTCCTGCATTATTCCTCTAACACGACTCTTTTGTCCTTAGTGGAACTTTAGTGCACTTTGCACTCACTTTTCAGGGTCTTGGGGAGGGTTATTTTTCTAACTCTCACTATTTTCTAATAGTCCCAGCGACCCTCTACAAGGTCACATAGGTTTGGGGTCCATTCGTGGTTCGCATTCCACTTTTGGAGTATATGGTTTGTGTTGCCCCTATCCCTATGTTTCCCCATTGCATCCTATTGTAACTATACATTGTTTGCACTGTTTTCTAAGACTATACTGCATATTTTTGCTATTGTGTATATATATCTTGTGTATATTTCCTATCCTCTCACTGAGGGTACACTCTAAGATACTTTGGCATATTGTCATAAAAATAAAGTACCTTTATTTTTAGTATAACTGTGTATTGTGTTTTCTTATGATATTGTGCATATGACACTAAGTGGTACTGTAGTAGCTTCACACGTCTCCTAGTTCAGCCTAAGCTGCTCTGCTAAGCTACCATTATCTATCAGCCTAAGCTGCTAGACACCCTATACACTAATAAGGGATAACTGGGCCTGGTGCAAGGTGCAAGTACCCCTTGGTACTCACTACAAGCCAGTCCAGCCTCCTACAGAGGTGTATATGAATCCTCCTTCTATGTTGTGTGGTGCAGTGTAGCAGTAGTGCAGCCAGCAGCGGCCACGGTTGAGATCTTTGCAGGAAGTCACAGGGAAGCCGCAGGTAGGGGAAGAAAAAGGGTTCTTGGTGCTAGACATAGCCCAAGTCGTGCATTGGCGCGGATGGGCCTGCCTCTGGCACACCTTTGGTGCTGCTGCAAGCATTTGCTGCACACCTAAGTTGCAACTGACATTAAGTGGGTCCTGAGAGAGGGGAGGTGTGCACGGTGTCATGGGCGGGAAACCATTGATGTCATTCCTGTGTAGATGGATGATGGAAAATCTCAAAGCAGGGTAGTTTCTTTAGGACTTCCTCAAACAGGAACATATCTCTCTTGAGGCTTGAGTCAAATCTGAGTTTTCTTCGGGAAAAGCAAACTGTTTTGATGAGGGATTCCATAGGGGTATCTGAAGTATTTGGGCTCCTGGTCTTCCAAGCCTACCAGTTTCTGAATGAAAAATACAGGGGAATCCATGGTGATGTGGCTTGCATGAATTCCAACATGTTTTATTTTCCAGAGTCTCCTGAAATTTTAAAAGTTAGTTTAAAACAATTACAATGTATTTGCTTCTAGTGAGTAAAGATTCCAGAACTTCGGTCAGATGGCTATTGCTGTACCCCACTTATGTGGCATGGTCAACTATATGGGAAAGGAGTAGGCCAAAACTGTGACCATCTGATGACCACATTGACACTATAACGACTTATCATCAAGATATACTTGGATTGTTCCTGTCCATTAAAACGGACCCACCCACATATGTGAGGTATTGTTTTTATTGATAGCAGTGTGGGAAAATGGAGTGCTGGAAGTTGTGTGATTTCTGGCACATTCTGAAATGTTCTTTAGCAGAAATAAAGGGCAGACACTGTGTGGCTCATGTTTTCCACTGAGAACAAAGCAACACAGTATTGGCTCCTTCCTTGGACACAGAACTGTGTGTTTTTGCAAAAAAAAAAAGGATCCAAACTCTGCTTGGATTTTTCCTATCAATAAAGAAAATCCAAACACAAACGAGTTCCATGTTGGGGCTCAGGCACAGAGCTCCATGATCTCTCAATGCTTCTCTTTGCCAAAGAAGTAGAAGAGAGAAAAGATGACTAAAAGTGAATCAGGAAGTCAGGACCCTTAGGACACAGACTAGGATCCATCGTAGTCCTTCCCCTTCCATTCCTCACCTCCTGATTCATTTCTTCTGTTAGTGGGATGGTAGCGGTAACAAGGAGCTCCTCTCTCACGTGCCCCTCTTGCAAATGGAGAAAGGAGCTAGAGCTAGAGGGCATATCTGGGGAGGATATGTAGTGGTTACAGCTGCTCTTAGCCCCATCCTGTAGCCCCACCCAGCAGTGTGACCCTGATCTTTTAAATAGCATGTGAGGGGCAAAGAATACTTCACAGGTCCATCAGACATGTGCATGATGTCACACATATATTAACAACGCATGCCAGAAATGAGCACTGGCCCACCCCATTCTGAAGGTGGTTGGTGCTCCAGAAAACCTTGGGCACCGCTAATCTCCCTTTGTTAAACCCAGGATGAGAGCTTTTCCCCCTTCAGGAAAAAAGATTAGATAGAGAGAACACCAACACATCATCACTGGAATGTGCTGTGAGTGAGTTGAAAGACTGATATCATCTTGAAAGGATGGAACTCTGCTGGCTCAGATAGAGCTTACTTTATTGTAGACTCAGAATACATACCTGCCATTTACTTCATGATTGGAGTGGATAACTTCATGTTGGCAACGATTTACGAACCACTGGGAAATCAGAAGCGTATCCTGGTACAAGCCAAAGACGTCTTAAGTTCTAACACAGCACTTTGATAATTCTTTGGAAAGATGGTAACTTTTACCTTTTTAAAGATTCATTTGAAGATTCCCTTTTATCAGATTTGCTGTATTTACCGGCTCAGACACAAGTTCAAAAGAAGCTCGAGCGAAATGTGAAGAAACTTTCGGTACTGTCACCCTCGAGATGATTCCGTGGAGACATCCATCTGGAATGTCTCAACTTTTTGCTGGGACGGCAATGTACGTCAACACGTGCGGTCACAATAAAACAGAGGAAGTGTGCTCGCTCGTACGCACAGCGTTTTATTTAAAAAAACAAAACAAAAGGACAATAATATTAGCTTTACCAGGCAGCAGTTGAGAGCAAGGGAGTTCTCATCGCTGATGCGCGCAGCATTTCACATCAAGCGTTTGACAGCATTTTACTTAAAATATATGGAGACAAGTGTGCTCGTCGCTGATGCACACATCGTAGTAATATTAAACGAACATAAAATGAGTATGATAACAATACCAATAATCGGGCAAAATTTGAAAAAAAAGGGAGTGCTCATCACTGATGTGCACAGCGTTCGACTTAAAGTGTTTGACAGGATCTGAAAATAAAGGAAGTGCCCATTGCTGATGTGAACAGCTCCTTTCGTCTTTCTTATGGTATACCAACACAGGTCCTGTGGTGTGCGAATATTAGACTGCATGTTATATTGAAATGTGAATGCGGTGACGCACACCAGGAACAACAGAGTGTCATAGTGGCTTTTACTGTACGGTATTATCATTATCCTTGTTATGCAGAGCGTACCGGCAGCTCCTTTCTTTCTGGTTTCACCGGTCGGTGGTAAAAATGGAAGAAGGTTTTCAACCACTATGCCAAGGTGTGTGGAACCTCTCTCATTGCAGAAAGAATGATGTCACTTTTAATGCTCTGCCTAGGTACCGAAAGCCAATAAGAATTTGAAAATCTTCCCGATTTGTCTGACAACGATGCAGAAAGGGGTAAATGAATATGAGATCTGCATACAAAAATTAGATTTACATTAACTACCTAAAGTCAGTGCAGTGTTAGAAAGGTATCAATTCGGCAAGGGAATGCAACGTCAAGGTGAATCAGTTGAACAATACATAACCAAGTTACGAAGGCTTGCCTCGACTGGTAGTTCTTATGAAGAACGCTTACAAAATAAATTTATCTTAGGGTGTGCACTTAAGAAAGCCAAAGAGAATATGTGGCAAAAATATAAACCACTGTAATTGCAATTGCAAAAACCAATGAACTCTCAGAAAAGTGTGAAGAAGATCTTCAAAGTGATAGCACGTTTTTCTGAGAAGAAGGAATGATGGAAAAGTTGAGGTAAAAAACATGCTGAGTGAGCTGTGGAAAAGAACAACGCAAAAGGCAGAATCACCATACAACCTAGTGAAATATTTGTAGGAAATGTTTTAGATGTGGGAATGCTGGTTAGATGGCCAATGATAAAAAATGTCCAGGTTGGAATATAGCCTATAAAAGCTGTGGAAAGACAGGTCATCTTGCTAAGTGCTGTAGATCAAGAAAGAATACAAAAAAATAAGATAAGTTGATTGTGAATGTGATGTAGTTCTGTGAGTGAAATTGAGATTTTACAAACTAGTTGTGGCTCAACCGGAGGTCCACATAAAACAATATTGATGAATGTGGAAGCAGTCAAAATCATTTTTGTTTCTGGAGCAAAGATAACACTCATACCAAAGGTACTTTATGAACAACACTTAAAAGGGAAAGTCAAACTAATGAACCCAGATGTGAGCTCTAAAGGTTATGGAGGGAGAATCAATCAGACTGTTGGGTGATTACTGGGGAATAACTGAATTCAAAGAAAGATTGATACATGTGAAAATGTATGTTTCAATAAAAGGAGATTCGTTGATTAGTTTGTTTCACCAACGTGAATTGTATGTGTATCTTGATTTGAAGGAGAGTTCTCCTGTTAGGCTTAGAGATTTCCCAAAGTTAGAGGTTTAGAAAAAAATATTGACTGGGTAAACACATTTCTTGAACTTTTCAAGAATAAATTAGGTTGTGTAAAAGACTAAGGGCCTGATTCTAACTTTGGAGGACGGTGTTAAACCGTCCCAAAAGTGGCGGATATACCACCTACCGTATTACGAGTTCCATAGGATATAATGGACTCGTAATACGGTAGGTGGTATATCCGCCACTTTTGGGACGGTTTAACACCGTCCTCCAAAGTTAGAATCAGGCCCTAAGTGCATAAGATCAAGATTAAACCGGTTGCCCATTCCAAAGGTGCTAAACTCAGACAAGTTCCAATGGCAGTAAAGGAGAAGATGAGGGAGGACTTTGGCAAACTAATTATAAATGGCATCATTGAAGAAGTTGAGGCCTTTGGATGGGTATCTCCAGGGGTGATGGCAAGTAAAGCCAATGGTGATGCAAGATTGTGTATTGATCTGAGAGAATGGAACAAAGATGCAATTGTATATTATTATCCTCTTCCAAACATTAATGAGATGTTATCTACTTTTGATGGTGCTAAACATGTTTCATCTCTTGGCCTGATATCTACCTACTGTCAGATCATGTTGCATCCAACATCCCAAGATTTCACAATGTTTATTACACTCTTCGGTACATACACATTTCTCAGAATGCCTTTTGGCTTGATATCTGCTGCCTCTGTATTTCAGAGAGCAAAGGAGAATGTATTGAAAGGTATAAATGGAGTCAAAATATATCAAAATGATCTTCTGGTGTTTGGGAATGATTCGAGTGAACATGATCAAAGACTGATGGAAGTTTTGGAGAGATTACAAGAGAGTGGTCTAACATTAAAATTAGAGAAATACAAAAGTGATGTAAGTAATATTGAGTACTTAGGTCATGACATTTCAGAAAAGGAAATTCGACAAAGAGCTGGGTTAGTAAATACCATAAAAAATCATCAGGATCCTCAGAATAAAGAAGAACTGTTAACATTTTTGGGAGTGGCAGAATTCTACAACAAATTTGTCCCCAGGTTTGTGGAAAGAGCAGGAAACGTTTCACAACATGTTGGAAAGGCAAATGAATTGCTAAGTAAAATATGTCATTAGTAGGGTTGCCTGAAATCATAGCAAATTGCCTAAATTTGTAGTCTGGGCAAGTAATTGATTCTCGGCAAATAAGTTGAGCTGTTTTAGCCACTTAGTTTGCTGATTGACAAAAGGTCACTTCATGGCCATGAACGGTTTTATTAGCCAGCACAATTGTAAGCTCATGGGTGTCAGACGTTTGTCCTGGCTTCGCACTGCAGAGTTTAGTTTAAAAAAAGGTGACATCATTGTCTTTCCACGTTAACTTTCATCTGAAAGCCACAGATGCCTGAAGCACAAAAACATGTTTTTCTATGTCGCTTTCCCCTCGGAGTTCAAACAGGGAATTATTTCAGCCAGAGGTTGGTCTTCTGAGACCCAGGTGCCCAGGTGCTGCTGTACTTTGATGCTCCTGTTTTCCATTAAATGGTTCAGCTGTTTCCATCAATTTTTGACCAATTTGTTTAATAACAGAAGGAACAATATAGTAGCAGACACCAATGATGGCTCGTGGGTCCAATTTCGCAGACACCAGCTGTGCGAGGTTTTTAATGTTATCTAACTTTTGTAATGAACAAGGACCAACGGATGTGCATTCATTTCACTCTTAATCTGAAAAAAGAGACTTGAGGCTCACTGGAATAGATACTTCATAGAGCTATCCCAAAGGATGTGAGACTGGGCAGACCCCACCCCTGGTCTGCCACCTGGTACCCCCGGCACAGGTGCTGTACCCCTGGCCAGCAACTTGTGAAATATTCTAACATGACTGCATGCTGTGCACATTCAAATATGCATGAAATCCTCATATAGAAAAAATGCATCTTTTTACTGTGACATAATAAACAAACGTCAGTGCGGATTGTTGAACCGGTCTGTGTTGTATTTTAGTTTCCCAGGGTGAATGTGCAAACAGGTTCTTTTGTGTACTCATCCGGGGCATACATCTTTTCCCTACTTGCAGTTGTGTTTTGCTGACAGGGCAGGGCTGCTGTCTAGTTTTGCCACATCAGACCTGGAAATATGGGCACAGGCCTTTACGTTTAGCCAGAAAATAGTATCTATTTTTAGAAATGTACTCATTTTACTCTGATGAAATGAGATGTGTTTCTTTATAGTAACCATGGACCTGCAGAGCAGCCGGGATAATGTCTGTATATACATGACATTACAGGCCTATACAGTCACTGACAGGCCTCGCTGAAGGTCTGTGTTGCTCCACCTGGGCATCAGACTCAACCACGGGAATCGATAACACAGATTATCTCATAATTGCTAAAGGTGTCGTTGATGCACAGTGCATTCTGGTTGTTCTAGGAAAGCACTTTTCACTCCAGGCACACAGGCACTTTGACCAGTGGCACAAGCAGAGGGACTGAGTGAACATACAACGAATGTGGCCCCTCACAGAAATCCCTTCCACACCTGTAGCTTAAGTGGGGTATTGAAGAAACTGCCACTAGGTGCTTTTACAAAGGGCACCCACTTCCTGCGAGGATACCTGGAGTACATGTCACATGGCTTCACTTTCCTATATCTTCCCGGTAGAAGAGCACAAGAGGTCACTTCCTGTGATGTCATCATAGGGGTAAATGGTATGCAACCCCACTATTGCTACCCTTGTCATTTTAGGGAATACAATTCCAGTTATTCTATCACTGACTGATCTGAAAGAGAACTTCATGTTCACAACAGCCATGAAAGGATGCTCTTGGCACAGGCTGCACAGAGACCAGCTGTGAGATGTTTTAAATGTCATTGCAACTCTAACCTTAGTTGTCAACAAGGGCCAACAATTATATTTTCAATGTAGCCTTAAGCTGAAAACAGCAGAGGCCTAAAACACAGAAAACACGTTTTTCTCAAACTAATCTCTAGAGCTAAAAACAAACGTCCTGGTGGTTAAATTCCCTGTGTAGAGGTGCCCCGAGGCCCTGTCCACACATGGAGTGCATCCAGAGTGTGTATTTATGAACGAACAGACATCCGATCCAATTACGGTTCTCTGTAAGTTCAGCACCACATTCTGTAGCTGCTAGAGGCAGAAAACATGCGATGTAGCTGCTAGAGGCTGGAGCCGCTTCTGTAGATCGAGAAGACTGGCAGGACCCTCACCCCACACTTTGTTGTTGCTCCTAGAAGTTGCTCTGCTGCTCATGGAACAGACATGCTTTCAGTGTCTGAGGGCAGAGCTCTCCTTGTAACTGGAGATGAACTTGGTGAGTTTGATGGAACATCTGACCTTCAATCCTTCAGCTGAATGAATGGCTGAATGGCTGGGTTGTATTGGGGGGTCAATAAGGTCTGAGGGTGGTCTGTGGAGCTCACTGAGGGGATGAGGTGCTGCTGGGATTGCCCGGGTTTGACTCTAACAGTAGGTTTTATGTCCAGTGGGTGAACTGCTAAGATTCCCCTCCTCCCCTTGCTTAGTGTTTAGAAAAATATATAATATTTATCTGGGTAATTGGAGGTCAAAACGATCAAAGATGCAATATGAAATTGTAGAGATATCACTGAAAAGTGATATGAAGTGTCTTAAGTCTTTAAAAAGTACACAAAGTATCTTTCAAGCACAAAGTACCTGGTTTGGAGTGGAAAATCTCTGCAGAGGGCCGCAGAAGAGGAGATGCGTGGAAAAATGGTGTGTGCGTTGGTTTCGCCCCTTCACACACGGACTTGCGTCGTTATTTTTCACTCGGGGAAGATGTGCATTGTTTTCCGGCATGCGGACTGTCTCCTTCTATGGATCGCAGAATTACTAGATGTCCCAGGGTCTGTTCCTCGGCTTGTTATCTGGCTGCGCGTCGTTCCAGGGGGCTGTGCGTTGAATTTTCTTCCTCGCGGCAGGCGTCGCGCTGATTTCCTCTCTGGAAGGCGGTCGGCATTGTCCATGCGAACTACGTCGAAGTTCAGGTCGCACCGCAGGCGTCACGTCGAGCGGCGTCTTTCTGGATCGGCGTGCGGCGATTTTCTCACCGCGGAACAAGTTGAGCGTCGAAATTTTCGGCGCACGAGGAGTCCAAATGAAAAAGAGAAGTCTTTTTGGTCCTGAGACTTCGGGGAACAGGAGGCAAGCTCTATCCAAGCCCTTGGAGAGCACTTTTGCAGCCAGACAAGAGTTCAGCAATGCAGCAGGCCAACAGCAAGGCAGCAGTCCTTTGTAGAAAGCAGACAGGTGAGTCCTTTGAGCAGCCAGGCAGTTCTTCTTGGCAAGATGCAGGTTCTGGTTCAGGTTTCTTCTCCAGCAAGTGTCTGAGGTGGTAGGGTAGAGGCCCTGTTTTATAACCAAATGTGCCTTTGAAGTGGGGGAGACTTCAAAGAGTGGCTTAAAAGTGCACCAGATCCCCTTTCAGTTCAATCCTGTCTGCCAGGGTCCCAGTAGGGGGTGTGGAAGTCCTTTGTGTCAGAGCAGGCCCTCCACCCTACCAGCCCAGGGAGACCCATTCAAAATGCAGATGTATGCAAGTGAGGCTGAGTACCCTGTGTTTGGGGTGTGTCTGAGTGAATGCACAAGGAGCTGTCAACTAAACCTAGCCAGACGTGGATTGTAAGGCACAGAAAGATTTAAGTGCAGAGAAATGCTCACTTTCTAAACGTGGCATTTCTAAAAGAGTAATATTAAATCCAACTTCACCAGTCAGCAGGTTTTGTACACTTCAACAATGTATGAGGGCACCCCCAATGTTAGCGTATGAAGGGAGCAGTCCTCACAGTAGTGTAAAAACGAATTTAGGAGTTTTACACTACCAGGACATGTAAACTACACAGGTACATGTCCTGCCTTTTACCCACACAGCACCCTGCTCTAGGGGTTACCTAGGGCACCCATTAGAGGTGACTTAGATGTGGGAAAAGGGGAGGTTTAGGCTTGGCAAGTACTTTTAAATGCCAAGTCGAGGTGACAGTGAAACTGCACACACAGGCCTTGCAATGGCAGGCCTGAGACAAGGTAAAAGGGCTACTTAAGTGGGTGGCACAACCAGTGCTTCAGGCCCAATAGTAGCATTTAATCTACAGGCCCTAGGCACATATAGTGCACATTACTAGGGACTTATAAGTAGATTAAATAGTCCAATTGGGTATGATCCAAAGTTACTATGTTTAAAGGGAGAGAGCATATGCACTTTAGCACAGGATAGCAGTGGTAAAGTGCACAGAGTCTAAAAACCAGCAGAAAGGAGGTCAGAAAAAGAGAAGGAGGAAGGCAAAAAGTCTGGGGCTAACCCTGCAGAAGGGCCATTTCCAACATTCATGATGAAAGATCTGCAGGAAGGAGATCAGCCATTCCTGATGGTTTGCTTGGACGACTGGGCAAAAAACATATGTGATCCTTTGATCTTAATTATCATCTATGTCAATCCTAAAGAGAAAAAGGTGGAAGCCAATAAACTTCTAGATCATCTGCTTCACATAAAAAACTCATTTCATTCATTAAGTGAGGATCATGTGCAAATAGTAGTCCCCCTGCCTACTCAATCTCTGCCTCCTCGGAGGAAGAAAGATAAAATCAGTGAAAAGTTTATTAAGAGCTGTGAGTTAGCAGGTTTCTTTGCGCTGAATGGGCAGTTACTGTTGTATATTGCGCCTACCTGGAAAAGAACCTCGGAAAAGGTGGTTTCACACCTAGACGATACCCTGGTAAGCACTTCTTTATTTCATTATAACCTGCAAATAACTACAGTTCAGAGCAAAGTACGTATCCATGAAGAATCAAACCACCTTAAGGGTGAGCTCCGTTCTGAAAATTTAAAGGGACTAAAATGGAGTTCCTGTTCGGTTAAAACAACAAGTGGAAGAAGCAGTCGTGATCCTGGAAAGCATGTCAAACGAACCTCGGAATGTAGTTGCCATATGGGAATCATTCTCAAAAAAGCTTGGTAATCAATCTTTAGCAAAGGGTAGGTCTAGGCGTGCATATTTGGGACATAGTAACAACATAAGTATCCCTCGTGCAGTAGGGTTGAGGAAATCGGTGGTGAATAGGCTTTTGAGGCAACTGCAGAAATACCCGGAGGACGGATCCATCTTAAAATCTCTACAGGAGGAAAGGAAGCTCCTAAAACAGGATATCTGGCTTTTCAAAAAATCAAAGCAAGAAACCCTATGGGCAAAACTACATCATGTATCGGCATCAGTAAATTCTAGATGTTTCTGGAGATTGGTTAATAGTATTGAAAAGGGCCCAAGGGCAGCCAACAACACAAATATTAATGAGGGGTTATGGGTGGGATGCTTGAAATCCCACCTGAAGAAAGAATCCTCAGCATATGCTGGCCCAGCCCAATGGGAGGGGGACTCCGGTGGGTCAGAAGCCCAGGACTCCATCATGTTCACCCCACTTGAACTAACAAAATAATAGAAACATCACATACAGACTGTGCACCTGGCTCCAACGGTCTACCCCAGGCCCTGTTTAAACAGTTGACAGGAAGATGGGTGGTCTTCTTTACATCTTGGCAACAGGTATACACCCGGACAGTTGGAGGGGCTCGATAATCCATCCTGTTTACACGGGAGAGAAATCGTCCCAGCCATCCAGCTATTATCTAATTGCCCTGTTGGATGTGGACCTCAAATATTTTTTACAGGTCTTCTGCAGCACTTAAAATGGTGGGCGTTGAACAATGGTATGCTCCCCATTAACCAAACAGGCTTTACTAAAAAGCAGGGCACTTGAACTAATCTTAATACTCTTAGTTTAACAGTTAACAGAGCAAAGGCTACAGGGATGCCTCTTTATATGTGCGTTGTGGATTTTAAACCAGTGTTTGATTGTGCTCCTTGAAACAAACTGTGAGGAAAATTACAGCAATGGGGGCTCCTAGCAAATTTATTGAATGTCATTGTTATGCTCTATTCAAATACCTGGGTAAAAATTAAACTTGGGGCAGCTCCCACCTACCTACACGTTTCTCCAGTTTTAGACAACCAGCCAGCTCACTCCCCCTCCATTGGGGGTCACCAAATACCTAACCCACTTTATGCAGATGATGTGGTACTGTTTAGCAACTCTAGAGTAGGTCTACAGAAACTCCTGGTCAGTTTAGGAGGATATGTGCAGGCCAACGATTTCGAAATAAACCAAGGTAAAACAAAAATAATCCCCCTTAACGGTAAACCCTCTATATCTCGTACATGGTATTGAATGGGCGCATATAGAGGAAGTGGCAGCATATACATATCTGAGGGTCAGGATTGACTCAAAAGATACATTTGCAGGCCACATAGATCTAATTAGGGAGAATGCCCAAGGTCCAAATCGTGCTTTTGGAAATCTAGCAAAATAAATCCTTGGGTGCCCTCTCAAGCCGATGACCATATTTATGAGAGCTTAATTACTACCTACACTCCTATGATATAGAAATAATGAGGGGAGAGGAGGTGGCCCTGTTAGATAGGCTAATAATCAAATCATATAAACATGTTTTTCAGCTAGCCATATCCGACTCGCCGGCCCAAATTAGATTGGATTATTCCCTAGTAAAGCAATCCCCTGATAGGTTGGCCGCTTTTATTAAGGCTTGCCATAAATTAAGTCATGGTACCAAGGGAACACAAGCTAATCTAGTCTGGGAGGAAATTGATTTGGAACAGGGTAATAGTAATTTCAAGGAGCATTTGGAAAAAAAAGCATAGCACAGTTGGAGCTGGGTGAATTATGGGGTAAATCATTGCCGTCTTTTGCCTTTAGTGAAGCAGTAAATAAATCAGCTAACATCTTAAGATGGCTAGGAGATATGGAAGAGATTTTCAAAAGATCTCTTGGATGGTTGGTTTCAAACTCGTATAGACTAGGTGAAGAAACAACCATTCTGTTTGCTCCTTTACCCCCAAACTTTAAACAGAGCCTTTTAAGGCATAGACTGGGAGTTCTTCCAACCCTTGATCTTTTACCTAAATGGAAAAAGGAGGCTGAAATACAATCCCAGGACGCAACCAGACTAGGGAGGCATTGAACCATGTGGTCTGTATATGCCCAGTTCTCCAAAGACATGGAAGGGAACTACTGAGAAGGGAATTTAGGGGCAGATGTATCAAGCTTCCAGTTAGCGATTCTCAAATTGCGATTTTTAAGAAATAGCTTTTTAAGAAATGCAAAAAGCGATGTATGAAAATTGAAAATCGCTAATAGTGATTTCTTAAAATTCCTAAACGCAATTTGCGATATGCACATACCGAATCGTGAAAAAAATTACGATTCGGTAATTGAAAATCGCAAATAGCGAAAACAGCAAACCGGAACAGCCCGATGACATCACAACCAGGCAGTGAGTCAGCCCATGCTGTTTCCAGGAGCCACACCCACATGAGCAGGGAGAGAGACACAGCCCAGCACCAGGGAGTCAGCATTGTGAGTAAGCCAGGACCAAACAGCAACATGGCCAATGCTGGAAATGGGAATGAGAAGGGAGACAGGAAGAGGAAGCTAAAATTCAGTGAGCCAGAATTGGAGGTGCTCATTGAGGAGGTTGTTAGGAACCATGATAGACTATTTGGCAAAAACTCACTCCAAGTACCTGAGAGTGAGAAGCGGAAACTCTGGTCTGACATCCAGACAAAAATATGCACAGTGGGTGTTGTGCAGCGCTCTGTGGAGGAGATACGCAAGCGATGGTATGACTTGCGGTCTTGTGCCAAAAAGAGGGTGGCCAGCAGGCTAAAGGAGGCAAGGAGCACCCGAGGTGGACCATCCACCCAGACACCGTCCACCGCTATGGAAGACCTGGTGGAGCCCACATTTCTTCCAGAAGCTGTCAGTGGCGTTACTGACATTGACACCTCAAAGGTAAGGCCAGTAATTATGTGTATTCCCATATGTGCATGTACAAATGCCCTTTAGGAAATATATATTAGCTTGATGCACAGTGAAAAGTAGTCCATGTCACATCTTACATACAACACAACTATACCTTATGGGAGTGGTAGTACACAACCCTAAGGTGAATACACAACATAAATAGCAAGATAGTAGTCAGCCACATAGAGAAACACCTCAAACGACTTATGGTGACACAATGTAATTTAAAGCAACACTGCGGAAATCTGTGAAAAATGCTAGAACTGACATGCTGCACATTTCCCTTGCAGATGACCCGGTCCCTGCTGCTTCAGGATCTGAAAAAGTGGGGGAAGCAGAAGCACACCCATAGTCTGACTCAAATACCAGTGATTCCTACAGTATTGTTCCGACTAGACGCAGGGCAAGGGTGTTACCACTGCTAGAGTATAACCTGGACTCAGATGAGATGCCAGAACACAAACCCACACCACCACCAGAGGCTAGTCCCACAGGAAGACAGCAGTCCCAGCGCCAACGACAGCGACAGTCAACTCCCCTCAGTAGGCGCCATGATGCAAGCAGACAGTGAACAGATGAAGGAGTGGGCCCAACACTCTTTGGTGGCCTTGAAGCTTCCATGCTGAAGGTGCAGCACCTGCAATACAAACAATTAAAGTCACTGCACAGACAGTTTGTGTCTCACAATTACAATATGGGGTTACTACACAAGCTGTTGGAGACTCTGATTGAGGGACAGCAAACAGCAGCTGAAAACACCAAGGAGCTGACACAGGCCATTGGGGAACTCTGTACTGAGATGTGGTAGGAGCACGTCAGCCAGCGCAGGCGCCATCATCAATATTTTGGAAGGTTTGATAGCTTCTGTAGATCCGTCAATCGGCTCGCAAGTTCAACAGCCTTGATATCACGGCGTGCCGTGGCTACACAGGTGGAGATGGCACATTGCAGTCAGGACGTTGCACAGGGATTGGTGCAAATAACCAATGTACTGGATGCAATGCAAACAACAGGCAGTGCCAAAACCAACGAACTGGGTGTTGGGGACAGTGAGAAGTCCTCTAGCCTCAGCAGTCTGGCAGTCCCTGTGATTGATCCCAGTTATCAAAGGGCCAGACACAGTACTGCATGTGAACCTGCTACTAGAGGGGCCAGCGAGGGCACTGAGCACTCAAGTGGAGTGCATGGACATAAAAAGTGATGTTGAGGGCTACAGAGGACTACCTAAACATGCAACAATACAGTTATACTATGATGCTAATAGCGTGACACTGTTAATCATTCATGTCTGCCTACTGTGAATAGCTATGTCCTATTGACACATTTGTTACCTGAAGTCAAGGTAATAAAGATGCTAACTACAGAAGTACATTTAATTGAAGTGGAGTTGTCATTACTTATATTAAAAATGGTTGCGCGTGATGTCAGCACATCTTTGCCTGCCCTCTGCTGCACTGGTCCTGTCTGCTGGTTGAAGGGCTGGTAAGGGATCATCATCCTCATCTGAGTCCGGCTCCATGAGTTCCACTGGTATACCCCTGGTGGTTGCTATGTTGTGCAAGATAGCACATTTGGCCACAATTTCGCATGTCGTCTCTGGGCTGTACTGTAGTTCACCTCCACTCTTATGGATGCACCTGAAGCGGCTCTTCAGCAGCCCGAAAGTGCACTCCACCACATTGCAGGTTGCCCTTTGTGCAGCATTGTACCTCCTCTCTGCTGGAGTTGCAGGGCTCAGGTAGGGCATAAGCATATAGGTGCGCACAGCGTAGGAACTGTCTCCTGAATGCACTGAGAGTAAAATGAGTACTTGTGATATCTGACGTCACACTTACATCAATGCATAATTCTAAACTATCAATTTACCTATTAGATATCCTTCACCATACTACCCAGCAAGCAGTCTTGTGTGTATCCCATTGTGGTGAAAGATGTACGAGTCATGTGTGCTCCCTGGGTATCTGGCCACGAGATCGGTAATGATGTAGGAGGCATTGCATATCACCTGTATGTTCATAAAATTATTGTTTTTACAGTTGCGATACACATACTCGCTGGCCGATGGTGGACAGATTGCTACATGTGTCGATGGCACCTAGGACATGTGGGAACTGTGTTATCTGGTAGAAATTAATTTTAGTTTGTTGTAATGCCTGCGGGGTGTTGGGGAATCTTATGTACAGTTATATTCTGCTCAGCATGGCATTGAGAAATGCGTTGAAAAATCTAGAGAGGGCTCTCTGTGATACCCCTCCAGCTGCTGCTATGACCCCTTGATAGCTCCCTGAGGATAGTAGGTGCAGGGATCATGTTACCTGCACATGGGTGGGTATGCTATTGGTCCTGTGTGTTGTGCGCTGCAGCATGGGTTTTAGCTCAGCTTCAGGTCAAGTATCATGGCTGAGCTTAACCTGTACTTCTCATAAATTTCATCCTCAGTCTGGTCAAAAAGGGTAATGCACACTCTATAAATGCGCTCCTGTCTCCTCCTCCCACTCCTCAAACCTGCAAAGATCCTCATTCTCCTTGCCATGACGCAGAGTGCAGCCATTGTGGAAGAGCAGCTGAGGCATTCTGGCCTCTTTATATAGGTTACACCTGGTTACCACCTGGTATCAATTTGTGGTAAATTGCATGTGCAAACGGGCATTCTGCGAATAATCGCAAATTGCGATTTTTTTGATGCATCACATTGTGAATCTGTTTTTGCGTGTCGCAATCTGCGTATCACAAATAGCGTCCCGATTTAGCGGATCGCTATCTGCGAATCACTAATCGGTGTCGCGTTTTGCGTTTCGCAATTAGCGTTTCGGTAATTCATATAGCTATTTGCGATATGCTGTTTGCGATACGCAAATTCACATCTCATTCGCAAAAAATCGCTAGTTTTGTGATTCCTTGTTTTCGAACTGCGAATACCTTTCATAAATCGAAAAAGGCATTTTTGCATTCGCAAACTGCAGATTTTTGCGATTCGCACCGTTTGCAAAAGCAAAAAGCTTTGATACATCTGGCCCTTAATGCTCTAGGAGTTCGGTCCTGTAGGCCAGTGGTCATGTCAGCATTAGACCCAAGTACCCTGGCCCCTTTTCTACATTTTATTATTTGCTTGGTCTGAAGATGGCTGTGAATACTTCCTTGTTGAACTGTTGGCAACCAATCAGATCCCAGCATGAGATCAGGAGGTTCTGTGGAGCCTTTGTATCCGTATATATACACATTTAGTTTTTCATTAATTTCTCAAAAGCTAGTGAACCTGTTTACACCAAGTAACAAAAAGATTGCTTTCTGGACCAAGAGCTAACTTTCTGCCAAATTTTGTGTAACTCCGTTATTCAGTGGTTCAGGAGCTATTCCAGTTCAAAATCCCAATCGAAAAATGCATGGGGAAAAAGCATTTTGGGACTCCCCTTTTTCTCTGTCCTCACTTGACAGATCACCCCGAAACATTCCTGACAGTAGCTGAAGTGAGCACTGTATTTGTTTAGAAATTTTTGGGGCGGATTCATCAAATAGCGCCAAAGTTATTAGCAAAACAAAAATAGTTTTTTCTTTTGAAACTTGGTCATAAATATAACTACCTACTAGTGACTGCCACTAGGCAACAAACATAAGTGTGTGTGTGTATATATATATATATATATATATATATATACATATATATATATATATATATATATTGTTAGACGTGACAGCCTTAGGGTGGTCACCCCTAACTTTTTGCCTGACTTTTTGCCTGACTCCCTCCACTTTTCCTGTAAATTAAATTCTGCTAGTGGGCCTGCAGCACTGATTGTGCCACCCTCATATGTAGCCCCTTAACCATCTCTCAGGCCTGCCATTGCAAGGCCTGTGTGTGCAGTTCCACTGCCACTTTGACTTGGCATTTAGAAGTACTTGCCAAGGCTTAAACTCCCCTTTTTCTATATATAAGTCACCCCTAAGCGAGGCCCTAGGTAACCCATAGGGCAGGGTGCTATGTGGTAAAAAGGCAGGACATGGACCTGTGTAGTTTATATGTCCTGGTAGTGTAGAACTCCTACATTCTTTTCATACTGCTGTGAGGCATGCTCCTTTCATAGGCTAACATTAGGGCTACCCTCATATACTGTTTGAGTGGTAGATTCTGATCTGAAAGGAGTAACAGGGTCACATTTAGTATGGCCAGAATAGTAATACAAAATCCTGCTGACTGGTGAAGTTGGATTTAATGTTACTATTTTAGAAATGCCACTTTTAGAAAGTGAGCATTTCTCTGCACTTAAATCCTTCTATGCCTTACAATCCACGTCTGGCGTGGGTTACTTGACATCTCCCTTGTGCTTTTCACTCAGATAACACCAAACACAGGATGCTCAGTCACACCTGCACACATCTGCATACTGAATGGGTCTTCCTGGGCTGGGAGGGAGGAGGGCTTGACACTTACATGTCAAAGGACAGTGGCCTGCCCTCACACAATTGACTGTCAAACCCCCTACTGGGACCCTGGCAGATAGGATGGAACTGAAAGGGAACCGTGTGCACTTTTAAGCCACTCTTTGAAGTCTACCCCACTTCAAATGCACATTTGGGTTTTTAAACAGGGCCTCTGACCCTACCAGCTCAGACACTTCTGGACAAGATACCACTGGTGAAGAAACTCTGAACCAGACCCTCCAACCTGCCAAGAGGAACTGCCTGGCTGCCCAAGGGACTCACCTGACTGCTTTTCTGCAAAGGACTGCTGCCCTGCTGTTGCCCTGCTGTCTTGTTGCCCTCGTGGCTTTGCTGAGAAGTGCTCTCCAAGGGCTTGGATAGAGTTTGCCTCCTATTCCTTGAAGTTTCAGGACCAAAAATACTTCTTCCTGCAAAGAACTCCTTGTGCAGTGAAAATTTGACGCACAGCCTGCCAGAAATGACGCACAGCCTGCATCCCAGTGAGAAAATCACCACACGCTAAACTGGAATGACACAGCCCAGCTCCCCGATAGGAGATCGACGCAGCTCCAGCGTTGCAACTGGAACTTCGATGCACGGCTCACTGAAATGACGCATAGCCAAGCCGGAAGGATGCAGCCCGACTTTCTGCAAGAAGAATCGATGCAGCTCCTGCTGTGCAACAGAAATTTTCTCGCATCACCCACCAGCTCGACGCAGCTCCTGTGACTTTGTCCTGTACACCCACAATTTGTCCGCATCGTCCCTGGAGCATCCGGAAACCCCGCAACCGAAGAAGATCCAAGTCAATTTGCCAGAAATCGACGCAAGCCTTCCCTGCGCGGATATTTATTGACTCATCGTCTGTGTGCACCCGTAGAAACTGACGCACACCTCCCCGTTTTCTACGCATCTCCTCCTCAGCGGTCCCTTGCTGAGAATGTGAACGCAAACCAAGTACTTTGTGCTTGCAAGAGACACTTGTTGCTTTTTAAAGACTCATTCTCTAAAGTGCTATTTTAAAGTGTACTTATCAAATCTTGATCATTTTGACCTGCATTTAACCAGATAAATATTATATATTTTTCTAAACACTGTGTGGTTTATTTTTTGTAGTGTTATACTGTGTTATTGTGGGAATTATTGCACAAATACTTCACACATTGCCTTCTAAGTCAAGCCTGACTGCTCAGTGCCAAGCTACCAGAGGGTGGGCACAGGATAATTTGGATTGTGTGTGACTTACCCTGATGAGAGGGAGGGTCCTTGCTTGGACAGGGGGTAACCTGATTGCCAATGAAATACCCCATTTCTAACATATATATATATATATATATACATATATATATGTATATATATATATATATATATATATATATGTATATATATATATATATATATATATATATATAATATAATATACATATATATACATACATACATATGTATAGTAGGCAGGTAGTACTAGGGCCATGTTTCCATACAAAAGCATTTTTTTGACTTGCCCTACTAGTGTTCCCTGGAATCTTGTTGTACATGGGAAGTTTCAGGGTGATCCGTCAAACAGGAGCCAAGAAAAAGGGGGGGAGGTCAACGAAAGTGTGTTTCCCATTTTAAATCCCATGGAGATTTTATGACTACAGCCTGAACTGCTGGATGGAATTACACCAAATTTGGCAGGAAAGTAGCTCTTGGTACAAAAAGAGTTATTTCTAGGTCGAACGTGGAAAGTGCTCTGGCCTGTTGTAATCTATCTGCAGGCTTGGAACCACGCCCACAGCACATCCATATACATGTGAAATGTACATATTATTTATATCATGCCACGGTCTAAAGGGGCACTTTGAAACTGGTGAATAAAGTTCAAATCAAGCACAATTAACCTCCTGCGATCCTGGGAAAATCACTTAATCAACCCTTGCCTAAACACCACAAGCAATAGCAAAGACAATAGGTAATACTTATGATAGATCTATTGGCTTTGTCTATGCTATTTCTTAGCCATGTACAGCAATGTGGCTGCTATGCAACATGATTTGCTCCATCATTGCACTTTTTTATTTTATTTTATGTTGAACCATGCTGCACAGCAGCCACGCAGCCGTACAACATGCCAAAAAAGATTGACAAAGCCAATAGGTCTCACATAGGTGAGACATATTGGATTTATCAATGCTGTGGGAGAAAATCAATATGATGAGGCTAGCGCTGGACGTATCTAACTTATTTGTTAGATGAAGCGCGCAACCGCTTTGACCTGTTGTAAGCTATCTGTGGGCTTTAAACCGCGCCCACCACATGCCCATCACTATCACTCGATCACGGGCTTGCCTTTCAAAATTACTTTGCATCACTGGTAAATGTTCCTCCTGGGAGCGGTTTTGTTACTGCCTTGGACATTGACCCTGTTACATGAATACTTGCACGTTTGCTGATAAGTTTGACTGCGAGCAAACTTCTTTTTCCTTTGGTGTCTCTCCTTCGTGCTCATGCTCATGGCGGCTGTGGAGTTTTGAATCGGCTCGCTTATATCAACTATAGTACTTTTCATTTTCAATTTATGTGGCAAGAAAAGTCCAGTTACGAATTTACAAAGCTAATTGCTCAACCATCGAGCAAAAGCAAGACCCATTGCATTGAAAATGCTTGTTGTTATTTGATGTAAATCCCTTTAATATATTTTGAGATTGAAAGAAAAAGAAACATACTGTAGATATCTAGAGGAGCGAAAGACTCGCAAATAATAACGTGCTCATGTAGAGATCTACAGAGCTCTGATTGGCTGCCAACACTTCAAGCGGGACACGTCCCACAAAAAAAGATAAAAAAGGAAAGAGGCCAGGGTAGGGACCCTATAGCTCTGGTGCTGGGATTCAAAAAGAGCAAAAAATCATTTTTTTCAAAAAGATTTGCCGCATATTCACAATGAACTACCGGCAAAAACAAAAAAAATGCAGGCTCTTGCGCGTAGTGTGGAAAAAAAAAACTGGGTTGCCAGCCCCCAGGAGCAATATTTAAAAAATGGAGGTGGGTGTATGGGCCACCTCCTCAGGCTCTTGGAGCCCAGGGGGCCACCACCTCTTGGGGCTTTAATGAATAAGTATGCGAGGGGGCACTCGCCTCCCCCCATGCCCCGGGGACCACCAACTGTCTGGGGCAAAAAATAGAATTAATACAGGGGGGCTCACGCGGCCCCCACATTTCTGGAGACCACAACCTCTCGAGGGCTGAAAAACAATAATGAAGGGAGTCCATTGCAGACCGCCGGCACCATCACCTCCCCAGGGAAAGTTTAAGGTTGGAGGGGGGCCCTCCTTTTGGAGCCAAAAGTGGCCAAAAATTCAAGCAACCACCGTCCTGAATACAGGCTGCTGAAAACCATATTATGGCTCGGTTTTGTGCTTCTCTTGGTCTCCAAAGTAGGTGCTTCCTGCTCAGTTACTAAATCTGCACCTTCCTGGACCCAGAATTGCAGCTACAATTGGGGCTACCATAGGGAGGTAGATCTTGTAGTTGGAGGAATCCTACAGCTGCACGCAGGGAATGTAGGACTGCAACACAACTTCACATTTGTCCCAACCACTCCATGTTCTTGTATAAGGTAAGTAGATACTTATTTAAATCTGGTACTTGCTATAGCTTCCAATTCATTACTAATGTATGCAAAAAAGTTACACACTCCTTTATCCAAGCACAAGAGTGACATGGTAAATTAAAACTTGAGGGTGTGGTGTAGGAAAGTATCCTCTTTCTTGGCATGGTTACCCCCATTTTCTACCTGATGTCAGTGTGCTTGACCATGTTTACTGGAATCCTGCTAACAAGGACCCCAGTGATTATGCTCTCGCTCCCAAAACTCTATATTTCACCCACAATTGGCATACTGGTACCCCCTTATAAGCCACTAGTATATGGTACCTAGGTACCCAGGGAACTGGAGTTCCAAGTGATCCCTATGGGCTGCAGCATATATTTTGCCACCCATAGGGAGCCCATGCAAAGGCTTCTGCAGGTCTGCCATTGCAGCCTGCGTGAAAATGTGCAAGCACCCTTTCACTGTAATTTTCATTGCAACAGGTCAATTTGAATTCACCACTGTAGCAGGCCCTCTAGCCCTGAGGGCAGGGTGCAAAGTACCTGTGCACTAGCAGCTGTGCCCCCACAACCTCCAGTACATTTTTCCAGACTTTGTGAGTGCGGGCTCGCCATTTTACGTGTGTATTGGACACAGGTCACTACAGATGTCCAGCTACATAATGGTAACTCCGAAAATAGGCAAGTTTGGTATCAAACATGTTGGAATCATAACCCAAGGCTTTTGCAAGCATTGCATGTATGTTTCCATGCACTCTGGGGGCTCCTGAGAGGACCCCCAGTATTGCCATTTCACCCTTCAGAGGTTTCCAGGCAGCCCCAGCTGATGCCACCTCACAGACAGGTTTCTGCCCTCCTGTTGCTTGAAAAGCTCAAACACAGGAAGGCAGAACAAAGGATTTCTTTTGGGAAAGGGGTGTTACACCCTCTCCCCTTGGAAATAGGTGTTACAGGCTTGGGAGGGGTAGCTTCACCAAGCCACTGAAAATGCTTTGAAGGGCACATTTGGTGCCCTCCTTGCATAAATCAGTCTACATAGGTTCAGGCACAAAGGAAAGGGGGGTGACCATTCCCCTGCCCATCACCCCAGGGTGGTGCTCAGAGCTCCTCCAGAGGGTCCCTGGGTTTTGCCATCTTGGATTCCAGGTTGGCAGGGAACTCTGGGAGCATCTGAGTGGCCAGTGACAGCAGGTGATGTCACAACCCTCCTCTGATAGGTGCTTACCTAGTTAGGGGACCAACCCCCTTTCAGCGCTATTTAGGGTCTCTCCTTTGGGTAGTTCCTCAGATTCAGATTGCAAGACTCCAGCAGGAATCCTCTGCATCCTCCACTCTGGCTTCTCACTGAAGAAACTGGATCTGGACCATCCAGGAACTCTACAAGCTACAACAAAGTAGCAAGACACCTTCTGCAACATTGTATCCTGCCAGCAACTGCTACTGCTTCCCGGTTGTGCATCTTCTGAAGACAGCCCATCTTCAGCCTGCATTAGAAGAGCGAAGGAATCTCCCTTGGAGTGAAGGAGTCACTCCCCTGCTTCTGCAATCACCCACTGCAAAAATGGCCAGTTGCGTGGATCCCCTCTCCTGAGCTGCATGGAACCTGAATCACAGGTGGTGGACTGAAGTGGTCCTGATGGTCCTCTCTTCCAACTGTCCAACTTTTGTGGAGGTAAGAATCCTTAATACATCTTGCAGCTCTGGCCCCCAGCACTCTATCCTGTGACGCACAGCTTCCTAAGTGGTTCTCAAGCGGTGTGAGAGCCTTTGTCGTAGTGCTGTGTGGGCCTCTTCTGCAACTTTCCTTTCCCCATGCTGTGGGACTCATGTGTCCACTGCCAGGTCTTCTGTGGGCTCTCTGAGTTGCTGAGAGCCCCCTCTGGCTCCCCATCTTGGGTAGAATCCACCTGGTCCTTTCTGGTCCCAACAGTGCCATTTTCTGCTAACTGCAAGCTTTGTGTGTGCCAAAGCTTGTTGGAGGACTTCGATGATGCAAACCCAACTGAAATCCTCCATCCGGCATGGGACATAACTTGCACCATCCTGGAACCCGACTTCATCTTCTTGGGTGCAGTACGGGCGTTCCTTCTTCAACGATCGCTCTCCTTTTGCACCTTCATCCGGGTTAGCAGGGGCTCCTGTTGTTCCTGGACTCTTCTGTGCTTCTTGCACTTGGTTCCTTTTCCACAGGACTTCTCGTTGTGATTTTCACTAATTGAACTATTTTCTAACAGTTTGTTTTTTTATGCCTAATTCTGCATTCTAGTGTATATCATTTGTGTATTACTTACCTCCTAAAGGAGTACAGTCTCTATGGTATTTTTGGTATTTGTGTCACCAAAATAAAGTACCTTTATTTTTGTAGCACTGGGTATTTTCTTTCATGTGTGTGAGTACTGTGTGACTACAGTGGTATTGCATGAGCTTTGCATGTCTCCTAGATACGCCTTGGCTGCTCTGCTACAGCTACCTCTAGAGAGCCTGGCTTCTAGACACTGCCTACACCACACTAATAAGGGATAACTATCCCCTTTGTGTTTTTTTCTCTCTTGCTCTGATGAGGGAAAATAAGTGCCGGTCCCCCAAAAATGAGTACCAATGGGGCCCACATGCAGGCACAAGCTCAAACGAAGCACTGACATGTTACCTGCTCTATTTAAAGGTGACATAAATGCAGAGTGTGTGCCAGTGGAGAGTGATCTGCTCAAACGTTTGACCTGGATCCCCTTCCAGCACTGTTCCTTCAGGTCATGGAGACAGTCACTCCTCTCTATTTAAGGTGCAGTGACCAGCACTAGATTACCATGCAGAGGATAGTCAGGGAAATCAAGTAGCAGATGAAGAAAAATGTGCTTTATGTTAGGCCAGTTCTTTGTTTTTTCAGATATAAACTCTGGCTTTGGTAGTCTGGTTTCCAAAAACAGACAGAAAGGACATATACAGTCTTACACCAGAGGAACAAAGAGTCAGAGCCTAGCAGGCCACCTGATAAGAGCTAGTTGACATTGTAAGTCTTTCACTAAACTTAATTTTTCCCCTGTATTCCATACTGCTGATAGCCATCTCTTGAAGACCATGATGGGTGAATGTTTCCACTCACCTTTGCCAACTCCTTAAACTCCTATTAACTGTTCTATCGTTTGCCTTTGTCTTCATGTTAAATTCACAGCATTGGCCCTACTTGATTTTCTCTTTGGTTGCATATATTTGCTCCTGAGTTGCAACAGTGATCTCTACTTTAGGAAAGGCCTTGGCATATCAAACAGCACCACCTCAGCCCCTGTTTTTCAGCCTTCTCCATTCGTTTCAGAATTCAAAATGACAGAAATTATGTTGAGACCTAACCCTACTTTTACCATCTCTGAGGCCACCAGCCACTCTTTTAACTCGAATTATGTGCTAGGTATTCCCTGACCTGCTATTATATTTATTCTTCCTCAGTCTTCAAATATATGTTATTTCAAATCTGATGATGAAGAAAACGCTGGTGGATCCCTCATGCCTGTCCATACACACTAGCATCTATCATATACATCTACACTTCTTGAGCCCACTAGTCTGACCTTGTGTTCCTTGGTAAAAGTGCTTATTTGAGTCACTGGTTTCCAGTGCTGGGCAGCAGCACTTAATTGTCAACATTGACACTTATAACAGTATACCACATGGTGGCACTGTTTGTCTAATTTAGTGTTGAGCACAAGACCAGCTGTTTATTAATTCAAATTACATTTAAAATGACTAATACCTGCCCCCTAAGCCATTCTTATAGGCTTGGGAGTCTGGAATAGCTTTAACTGGCACGCTCGTAGAAGCGTGATGGTCAGTAGTTGCTTTGGTACTTTCATTGGCAGCACTTGCAGGGGGCAATGGGTCGCTCACGCGACAGTGGCCTCCTAGCAAGGTCCCTGGCACGTATTTACTTACAAATTAAAAACTGCTTGGTGTATATCTATGGTGGCAGTCAGTGAAGGTTGTATTTTTCTCATATTTCTTTTACTGATTTTTGCAATCAAAAATCAACACAAAGACAGCAACGTGCCCTCATCCCTCTCCCACCCCCGCAGGTCCAGAAAGAGTCATTACTTCACAAACATATTTTGCTGAGAGCAGAGGTGATGTTTTGCCTGCTGATGGATCACCCGGCATAATGCTGTTTGCATTTGTCGATTGTGCCTTCCATTCATTCATTCATTCGGAATGCGTCTATCCCGGCAATGCTCACTCTCCCCTATGTCTCTTTCAGACCCGCCTCCCGCTACTTTCGGCATGCCAGGGCTCTTGTATTCGCCGTCGATGAGATCAACAGAAACCATGACGTTTTAGCAAACCTCACGTTGGGTTATGACGTAATTGACTCTTGCTTCAGTGAGACGAAAGCTCTTCACGACGATCTAACTATATTGTCGAATGAACACATGGCCCAACTACAGCTTCCAGGGGAAGGGCAGGTTGGTGGGTTTCCTTGGGGATGTGTCTCCGGCAACGTCATTATCAATAAATCAACTTGTGGGCGTTTACAGGTATTCACAGGTAGGGGGCACTCATGTACGCACTCACTTTATAACACTTAATACAAAGTAAGCAAATTGTGTTTGACCCCAAGAGACTGGGCATTTCAGAGCATTCTATGGCATTTTGTTGGATAATTTTCAGCGATATTCTTCGGCACAGAGAGAATAGAGGCTGAGAAACAGAAATCTGCAGAGGATAAAACAGCATGCTCGGAATTGCTTTCTCTCTTTAGAAGTGGCGACCACAGACATTGATACAGTGATGTGTTGTTAGAACTGGAAGTGATCATGTACAGGAGGCATACCAACAAATAGCACAGCAAACTGAATATACCCAAGAGCTGGGAGCTTCCCACAGACTGGCAGAGCCCAACATTTTGAACAGGGGGAGCACCAGGCCTGGTTAATTTTGTCACTGACGTATTCACCTAACTATAACGTTACTTTATCCTTTGTTTTATTCAGTGAATATCCAAGGGTTTGTAAAACAAAAACAGATCTTTTCTTCATACCTGACTATAACACCACTTTCACCTTGTGTCAGTGAATGTATAGGGTTGTTTGTAATGTAAAGTAATACTTTATTACCATATATGAAGCCAATCCCCCCTCATGGTGTTCGGCCAGGCCCAGCACAAACTTTCTATCAGGACATGTTTTTAAAAGAGAAGGGGGATACATAGCCCCCCTACCCAAGCCTCATTAAGCCCATTATGGGACCCAGGGCCTTATATTTTTTAAAGGGGAGGGGGGCTAAGTGCACCCCTTTCCTCAGTCTTAATACGCCCTGGGGACCCCATCACACAGGTCCTTTTTTAAAGGAGAGAGGAGTCAAGTGGCCAGAGGAGTCCTTTGTGTGGTAAGAGACATGTATCCCTGCCCTGAGTTTTGACTGAAGTGTCATGAAATGGAGTGTGTTGGGGTGGAGTGTTGTCGAGTATACAGTAGTGTAGAATGGCACAGACTGTTCTAGAGTATAGTGACATCAAGTGGAGTTCAGTGGAGAACAGTGTCATACAGTTAAGCATTGTTGACTGCTGGGTCATACAGTGGAGTGATGGGGAGGCTCATACAGTGTAGTGTTACAGCGGCATGTCATTACTTTGAGAACCCAGTGCATGGTAGAATGGCGAGTGCTGGCACTCACAGCTGCCACTGCTTTAAGGCAACCTGACAGCCTGAATTCTGTGGGATCAAGAGTAGCAGAGAAGTAGGTTACAGGCCTTCTTGCATTTCTGTGTAACTATTTAAGCACTGAGAGAGCACAGCCCGCCGTCTCACTGCAGAAAAGTGCAAATGACTTATTGTAATCAGGTATTCTCCCTGCTGGGGAACAACAGAGACTTTCTCTCAGCTCAAGGAAGGCAATCAAGCAGTTGTTATCCCAAGGTACTGGATCGGACACATCTTTTGTGTCAACCTCTGTAAAGGCTTGGCCACTAGGGAAAAGTTTGTTTTCAACTGACGACAGTAGCCCACTACTTCCAAAAATATCCTGACTTCTCTCTGGGTGGTTGGCAGATTCATTTTTAGAATTGTCGAAATCCTTTCTTGTGACATTTTCCTTGCTCCTTTCTAAGTGTGATATCCAAGATTCTGGACCTCTTCTTGAAATTATTGCAACTTCTTTAGGAACACTTGGTGTCCAATCTCAGCCAGGTGGTTGAACAATGCAATGGTGTCTTGTTTGCATTCCTCTTCTGTATTCAGCGCCATCAATAGGTCATAGATGTACTGTACCAGGACTTAATTACAAGGCATACCTAGGGACTCCAGATTCTTTTTAAGGATCTGGTTGAAGATGGATGGACGCTCCTTGTACACTGTTGGGACTTGGCACCATGCCAAAACATGACGGCCGAACTGAAATGCGAAGAGGAAATGACTGTCCTCATGCAAGGGTATGGAAAAGCAAGCCAGACACAAATCTATAATGGTGAACCACTTGACCTCTCATGGAATCTGAAACAAAATCACAGCTGGATTCGGTACCATGGCACAATAGGAAACAACACTGCTGTTCACTTTTCTAAAAACATGAATGATGCAATATTTACCACTAGGCTTCTGTAAGCACATAATATGTGAATTGCATGGACTCCCCATAATCTCTTTCAAGATCCCTTGCTGCAACATGTATTCAATTACTTCAGTGATCCTAGCAATTGTTTCAGGTGTCAAATTATATTGCGTGTTCTTGGATATTCCGGGTTTGGCATCACTGTGATTTAAACTGGATCAATACCTATAGTCAAACCAATGTCTTCGCCTGAAAAATCCCAAACCTCAGACTTGATATTCACTTTAAGTTCTGGTGGCGAGTCATCAAGGTAAACAATTGTAGGAGGCTGGCCTGGCTTATAGTGGGTACCTTGTGCTACTTACACCTTGTGCCAGGTCCAGTTATTTCTTATTAGTAGATTAGTAGTGTTCTAGCAGCTTAGGCTGATAGAGGTAGCTATAGCAGAGCAGCTTAGGCTGAACATGGAGACATGCAAAGCTCCTACTATACCACTTATATCATATAGCACTATATCATAAGAATCACAATACTCAGAGTTACTAAAAAATAAAGGTACTTTATTTTAGTGACAATGTGTCAGAAATATCTCAGAGGATATACTCCCTTAGGAAGTAATTAAAATTCACAAAATATACACACAAACCAAAATCAGGTAAGTAAACAGTGAGAAAAGTAGTGCAAACACTGTAGAATACAATAGGATGCAATAGGCGTAGGAGCAACACAAACCAAATACTAAGAAAGTGGAATGCCAACCATTTAGGGACTCCAGGCCTAGTGTAGTGTGTAGAGGGTCGATGGGAGTGTAAGAAAACACTAAGGGTGTCCAAGATACCCCACCCCAAGACCCTGAAAAGTAGGATTAAAGTGACCCTACTTCCCCAGAAACACAAGTCATGATAGGAGATTCTGCAAAGACCACAACAGACTGCAAAGCACTGAAGACGGATTCCTGGACCTGTGGACCTGTAAAGGAAGGGGACCAAGTCCAAGATTCACAAAAGTGTCCAGGGGGGGCAAGAGCCAACTAAACCCCAGATGAAGGTGCGAGGAAGCTGCCTCCGGGTGGAAGAAGCTGAAGATTACTGCAAAGGAGGGTCCCACAAAGCCGGTGGTCAAGTCAGCGAGTTGAGCAATGCAGGACGGAGTGCTGTGGACCTGGGCTGTGCTGTGCATGAAGGATTCCTTGCAAAAGTGCACAGAAGCCCTGGCATCTGCAGTTCACGCAGTACACAGGATTACTGTCTGGCGTGGGGAGGCAAGGACTTACCTCCACCAAATTTGGACAGATGGAACACTGGACTGTTGGGGAGACATGGATCCAGCTCCTGTGTTCCAGGGACCACTCTTGTCAAGATGGAAGGGGACCCAGGGGACTGATGAAGATTTCTTCTTGGCTTCCAGTGCAGGGTGAAGGCAGATAGTCCCCAGAGAATGCACCATCAGGAAACAGTTGAGAAAGCCGGCAGGATTAGGCGCTACAATGTCGCTGGTAGTCTTCTTGATACTTTGTTGCAGTTTTGCAGGCGCCCTGAAGCAGTCAGCAGTTCATCCTGGGCAGAAGTCGAAGAGGGAGATGCAGAGCTCTTGCATTCGTTATCTGAAGAGAAGCCCACAGGAGATACCCTAAATAGCCCTCAGAGGAGGATTGGCCACCCAGTCAGGTAAGCACCTATCAGAAGGGGTCTCTGACGTCACCTGCTGGCACTGGCCACTCAGAGGCCTCCATTGTGTCCTCACACCTCTGCATTCAAGATGGCAGAGGTCTAGGACACACTGGAGGAGCTCTGTGCACCACCCCTGGGGTGGTGATGGACAGGGGAGTGGTCACTCCCATTTCCTTTGTCAAGTTTTGTGCCAGAGCAGGGGCTGGGGGATCCCTACACTGGTGTAGACTGGTTTATGCAAGGAGGGCACCATCTGTGCCCTTCAAAGGATTTCCAGAGGCCAGGAGAGGCTGCTCCTCTCAGGCCCTTAACACCTATTTCCAAAGGGAGAGGGTGTAACACCCTCTCTCAGAGGAAATCCTTTGTTCTGCCTTCCTGGGACTGGGCTGCCCCGGCCCCAGGGTGGCAGAAGCCTGTCTGTGGATTGGCAGCATCAGTAGCTTCAGAGAAAACCCTAGAGATCTAGTTTGGCAGTACGGTCCATACTGGAGCCACAGGGATGCATGGAATTGGCACCCCAATATCAGATTTGGCATGGGGGGACAATTCCATGATCTTAGACATGTTACATGGGCATATTCAGAGTTACCATTGTGAAGCTACATATAGGTATTGACCTATATGTAGTGCACACGTGTAACAGTGTCCCCACACTCACAAAGTCCGGGGAAATTGTCCTGAACTATGTGGGGGCACCTTGGCTAGGGCCAGGGTGCCCTCACAATTAGTAACTTTGCACCTAACCTTCACCAAGGGAGGATTAGACATATAGGTGACTTCTAAGTTACTTAACTGAAGTGTAAAATGGCTGTGAAATAACGTGGACGTTATTTTACTCAGGCTGCATTGGCAGGCCTGTGTAAGAACTGTCTGAGCTCCCTATGGGTGGCAAAAGAAGTGCTAAAGCCCATAGGGATCACCTGGAACTCCAATACCCTGGATTACTGGGGCTTCTGGTACATCGACATTCTGTACTCTATGTACATTTTGCATCTATTCGGGGTTGTTATGCTGGGGCTGGCTAAACCCTGAATTCAGAACTTGGTAGGATTAAGACAATATTCCCTCTTCCAATGTCACAATTTATAGCAATGATGACAAGAATTAGACCTTTTCAAAGTAGTATCATCATTGCCAGTACTCAGATCAATTGGGGCACCACGCCCTCTACACTGTTGTGGGAACATGTTTCCACCTTGCACCTTCGGTGCCTCCCTCTGATGCACTTCCTACATCTGACCCACATTCCTTACAAAAGGCTGATTCTGACTGCCTCTCTGAGCAACCTTCATTTGTGCAATCATCAGTTTATTTCTATTTCATAATTACAATACTTTGCATACCTCAAGATCTCATCAAATCAAATGCTGCTGAATCATCATGCCAATTTCGGGTGTCAACCCTGTCACAAACCTCGAAACAAAATGCAACATATCCTTGGACTCAGGCCTCTCCATTCCATGATATTGCTTAATTGCATGCAATAACCTCTCATAATAAGCATGAATTGTTTCTTTGAGTTCCTGATTAATCCCGTCAATTTTAACTCAGTCAATATCTTTGAGTGACACCTTTGATTTTGGCACTGTCATTACCTGCTGATACTTTCCCATCACAAAAGGAGATAGGTCTTTTGTCAGTGTGCTTTTTCGCTGGTTCTTTCTCAGGCCACCATGTGGGTATTTTACATTCTTACAAAAATCACTTGGGATCAAAATATCAAACAATGTATTCAAATTGATCCACAAGACCTTTGAAATCTTTACAAACTTCTCAACCTGCTGGTACCATTCTACTGATTTTTCTCTCAGTTTTGGAAAATCATTCTTAAATGACTCCGGATCACTTCTACTCCAAGGCACTTTGACATAAACTCCACTGGGCACTTCTCTCACAGGGTAACTGGTAATGCTCACTCCACCTTCCATTAAAGGAGGCGGTTCCCTGTAGGTTTTTTTGGGTTCTTCTTTTTCACCCATTTACATTCCCACTTATCTAATTAATTCCATTTCCAAATAGTTTTAATCAATTCTTTAATCTGTACTTTCATTCCTGATGTCCTCACACAGGCAATGAGCCTGATTTAGATCTCAGTGGTGATGGATATCCTATTCACCAAAATGTAAATCCCATTATATCCTATTGGGTTCATATTTAGATGGACGGGATATCCATCACTGGGGAAATTGCCATGAAAAGTCTGGCAGAAAGGGAAGTCAACATCAGCACAGTGGTGGCAAACTTGGGACCGCTGTGGAAGACCACAACTTCAACCACTGAAAACCCATCTGGATCCCAGATCCTGATGGAGGTGGTGGTCTCCTGGCAGTCTAACCGCCAGGATCTTAATCTGGCCAGGGGTGTGGCTGTCCGACTGCCACCACGAATCTGGAAGTCTCAAGACCGCCAAACTCGTAATTATGCCATAAGTCTTCTTCATGTAAAACGTAAACAATAACTCCTCTTCAAGGCTTGATCTTACTCATATCTACCTAACATCGTTGAGCCCACTCAGCTAGTATCTCACAAAACTGTGCTGCATGTTTGGTAACATCCTTGCACATAAATACAAGTTTATTATCTTGATAGGAATACAATCGAGCCAATTCACAATTCACACTAATCATCTCATTTAGCTACAACTTCAATCTAGCCACATCCATCTAAATCATTCTCACCAGTGAACGAATCACACCTTGACTCAAATCAGAGCATCCACAGTTTTTTGAAGGAATATTGAAAGCCTTTACCCACTCCTCTATTTCCGTAGCAGCGAGGCAGAGTTGCAATATAGGAACACTAGGCACAGTCTCTCCTCTGTGCATGCCATTGTTAGTATTTAAGGGTAGCTCCCACACAGGCATACAAGAACCTGCCATCTGCTGGAATGTCTCCATGGCCCCAAATCACATTGGGCCCAAAGCTGAGTCTGCACTTGAAACACACAGAGAACCTTGAGGTTAGGGAAACAAATACTCCTGCATTCCTCGCTTACAGCAACATTTCCTGAGTAACTTGCTGTGCTAGGGACAGTCTCATTATAAGGTGTGTTTCCTGTCAAATCAGGCTTGTACATAGGAACCACAGGACGGTAAGAGCATCCTTGGTGTTAAGGACTGTGGGGTTAACAGGGGTATAGATCCCTGTACTCCCTGCTCCAGAGTTGTAATTCACACTCACTGGGGTGACTGGGGTGACTTCTGCTGTGTTAGGGTTAATGTTTACTGGTGCGGTAGCCACTTCAGGGCTCCCAGTAGGACCAGCACCATTTCCCCCTCAATTCTGTTCTGTATGTGGAGGTGGGCATTCTGACAGCAAAACATCCAAAAGGCTATCATTAGAATCACTGTCACTAACCTCACTCAAATCATCCAGCTCTCTTGTGTTGGAAATTGGGTCTCTGGTTGCATAGGGATGCACCCTGCCCAGGTAGGGACCACAATCCTAGTCAGAGTAAGTCAGATACATAACCTAAATTAACTTGTGCTCACTCTCTGCTAGCTTCTGACACAGCAGCCAAGCGTAACTTAAGAGGCAATGTATATAGTATTTATGCAACACTTATAAATATTTGTCTCAATAAAAAACAACAAAAAATCCAATGAGTGAAACTCAAGTTAATATTTAAAGAATAATCAAAGCCCAGTGCTAGAAACAGAAAGCGTCAACTGGAATCTTCTGGTGGCACTAGACCAGTAAAATCTAAAGTTCAGGCTGCCTGGGATGGAGGGGTGGTCGGCTACAACACCCACGCAGTGCCCACTCAACAGTACCTTCTCTGGAACAACTGCGCTGATTCCGAAGGCATGATATGTCAATATTGTCCATGCAATCGGGTCACTGCATCCTCATTGGGCTCCGATGAAGTTAATTTGATGTCGTTGTCGAGTCATTCAGACTGTGGATTCACTGTCATTGGCAACTGCTGCATCATTGAGGGAATGATGCACCACCATTTGTCCCACACTCTACGCAATGCACTGATTTTTTTAGATTTCATCTACAAAACAGACCTCTGAGGCCCAGGACTGGAGGGGGCACCTCAGACAAGGGTAGGACTCAGTTGGCACAGTAAGCAGAATCAGGAGAGTTGCAGGCAGACTGAGATGTCCCTGAGACTACAAGAGAACAGAGGCAAGCCAAAAAGCCCTTGGAGATTTTCACGAATTCAAGGTTGTAGAGATCAAGTGCAGCCCCTCTCACTGCAGAGCAGAAGCAGCAGAGCAAGTTCCAAAGCGGGAGTCCCTCCTACATTACAGAAAGCAGTAGGCCAACACAGCAGAGCAGTTGCAGAGTGGTAGTCCCTCTTGGCAACACAGCAGGCCTTCTTCCTGACAGATTGTCCTTGGTTCCAGTAGAGATCTGATTTGGTGGGTTTGGGGTCCGGTACTATTGTATAGCCAGTTTAGTGATGCCTCAAGGCACGTTATTTCAGCAACTGGGCCTGCTGCTTGTCCTGATACATTAGTCCTGATACATTTTATTCTGCTTCATTTTTATTATTTTAGAATTGGCCACATTTGTGATGCTGTTTTATTTTCTTTATCCAGTTTTTCTTTCGCGTTCTTAGCAAAACATTCTTTTCACTTTGTCCCTTCCTGAAGGCAGCAGCGAGATAGGGTTACCGGCAAAGTGGTAAACTACATTTCCAACATTAATTGAAACATACACATTCTGACATGGGGACATTTTCTCAGAGCACCAACTGTTTTAATATAAAAACATTTCCCTGTCCCATGCACATTAGAGAGAGATTCCAGCCAGGTGACCACAAACGCATGCTGATTGACTTCATTTTAGCTGCTTGTTGGGACTGGCATATATGGGGATGGTGTCTCTCTAGACAACAGGCTTCCTTGCTCAGCTATGGGGGATGATGTCTTCCCAGGGGGGAATCCAGAAGAGTGGATTAGGGCTTCTCCTGTTGTGCTCCAACATAGCTTAGGTAGGAACCGCATCTGTCATGCCTAGTGATGGTATGGTGGGACTATTCCTGTGTTTTACTTTCCTTGTAACCATTTTCCTTCTATTATGTTTCATCATTCTAATTATTGCAATTCATGTCATTTTATCTAAGATGCAATTGTTTCAATAAATCTTGTTGAACCATTCCCTGCCTCTGTATGTCTTTGCATGTGTGAGACTAATGTAACTGGGAGAAAAGGAATAGATCTGATCCATCACGATTTCCCTCAGCAGTTATTATATCATGCGTCCGGTGGCCAAAAATTATCCCTGCTCTTGGCCAGGAATGAAGCCCGGCTAGTTGTCCGGAAATGGATTAGGCTGACAGCTGTCACATGGTGTGGGATTGGACTCAGTTTCCCACAATTCAGGCGATACCGCCTCCCAAATTCAGCAGCTTCATTAGGATAATGAGAGCCCATGCACAGTACTTATACACAAAAATGCCTTTGATGTGGGGGAGACTTCAAAGGAGCTTTCTGAAGAGCACAATGATCCCCTCTCAACCCAGCCCTGACTCTAGACTATCAACAGAGGGTCAATCAGTCCTTTGTGAAAGAGCAGGATATAGCTAATTCAAATGTAAGTGTGAAACGTCACTCCTTCTCCCTGTTGAGGAAGACTATCAGTATGCAGATAAATGCAGATTTATCTTCTGTCACACCTAGCCTTTCCTGTATTGGGGCTGTCTAGAGAGAATTCACAAAGTGTAGCTGTCACTCAAAACCTAAATGTGTATTCCAGTGACAGGCTAAAGGAATAGAATGGTTAAAATAAGAAAATGCCAACTTTCTAAAAGTGCAATTTTCAGAACTGCAATTTAAAAACTAAGTTTACTACAAGATGTGTGTGTTTTTAAATTGTGAGTCCAGAGATGACAAACTCCAATTTACTATCTACTCCCAATGGAAAATTACACTTAAGAGATGTTTTAAGATAATCCCAATGTTAACCCATGAGAGAGATAGGCCTTGCAATAGGGAAAACACATTTAAAATGTTTTCACTACCTGGACATGTTAAACTTAAAAGTACATGTCCACCTTTTGTAATGCACTGTACCCTGTCCTTTGTTGCTGCTAGGGCCTACCTTAGGGGTGACGTATGTGTAATAAAATGGAATGTTTGGGCCTGGCAGGTAGGTACAGTTGCCAGGTCGACATTGCAGTTTAAAACTGCACATACAGGCTCTTCATTGGCAGGCCTTTGACATGTTTACAGGGCTATTGTATTGGGTGGCACAATCAGTGCTGCGGGCCCACTAGTATCATTAGATTTACAGGCCATGGGCACATATATTGCACTTTACTAGGGAATCATAAGTAAATTAAATATGCCAATTGTGGATAAGACAATATTACCATGTTTTGAGTAGATAGCACATGCACGTTAGCACTGGATAACAGTAGGAAAGTACCCATATTAATACAAACAACAAAACAGGGTCAGAGGAGGAAGAAGGTAAAATGTTTGGGGGTAATCTGGCAGAAAGGGCCATTTCCTACACCTTGGTTTTCCCTCTTTCAGTTTCTTTCTCTTCTGTTTCTCAAATGTTTCACTCATCATAGATGGATATAATCTATCTCCCTTGATCATGTCAGTTTTCCATTTCTTCGGTTCTGCATCCCACCTTGCATCAGTCTAAGTAAGCACTGCTTTTCAAGCTCTTTTCTAATACTTTGCTTTTTTCCAGCATGATCAGCACATTCCCAAGCGTTAAGCACTTCAAACTGTGCAGGCCTAGAAGGTGGTTTCATCTTGTACAATACCCTCCTAAAAAGTTCCATAATTCTCAAATGAAATGTGCTATAATTTGAAAAGCTCAATGCACCCTCCTTTTCTGTGATCGTGTTCAATTGACCAAGCCACATACATGTGTGGAGCCAACATTTCTTGTCAAAAATTGACCTGAGATATCTTCGGGTAGTGCCTCTTCTCCTTCTCTAATAGGTATAGGTGCGTCACCTCTGAACATATCTCATTAAACCTTAAAACCTTTAATTTTTCAGCAGAATGTCAAAAATTACAAAAAGAACTTTGTTTTGGTGCAAAGAACTCTTTTCAACTACAATTCCTGTTCAAGAATAACAGCCTATAACTGCACAACACTGTAACATGTAGCCAACCAAATACCAGTGTAGCACCACACCAACCGACCAATACTAGTGCGACACACTGTGACATCAACCTCGCTCCTCGCAGCAGTTCACCCTCCTTTCCAATTTCATGAATGCGCTCTTCTCAGCAATAAGCATGCTAAACTAAATACAGAGTAATTTCAACAAACAAGTTTGTCTGTTCCACTAAAGAAAACAATAATATTCAATCACAAAATAGTCAAAGCAATCAAGCATTTTAAATGAAAACTCGACCTGCAGGGTATTATCCAGATTGGTACAGATTCACCCTGCACATTAGGATCTACTATACCGACCACACCTTACATTCATGCAAAGATAAATGTCCCTATCTTAGTTGTGCCGTTGACATGACTACCGACTAGCACCACCAAATTTAGAAGACAATTACAATATAGGTGGTCATTACAACCTGAGGGACCGCCATGCGGAAGACCGCCAGTGGTGGCGGTTTGCCGCTCGGCCTATTATGACGTTGGCAGCGTTCCGTCCTTTTACGGACGGAGAGCCGCCAACAGCCATATTGGCGGGAGCCGGGGAAGGGGAGGTTGCTCCACCTCCACCGCCACGCCAACAGAACACCGCCCAGCGAATCACATCTTGTTCTGTTGGCGGTGTCGTGTCGGCGGAGCTGCCCCCATGGCTCCCGTCTCCTCCCGGAGGATCGACGGAACAGGTAAGTCGATCGTCCGTTAGGGGAGTGGGGTGGGGGGGTGTAGTGTGTTGTGTGGGTGCATGGGGGTGTGCGTCTGTGTATGTAGAGGGGGTGTGTGTTTTGGGAATGAGTGCGTGTATGTCTGTGGGTATGTCTGTATGGATGTGTGCGTGTATGTTTGTGTGTGGGTGTGCATGTCTGACTGTGTGTGTGGATGTAGGCATGTATGTCGGCGTGTGTGCGTGTAAGTGTGTAGGTGGTGCCTGCGTGCGTGTTGTGTGGGTATGGGTGATGTGATGTTGGGGGTCGGGGTTGGGGCCCTGCCACCTTTGGGGGGTAGCAGGGGTGGTGGGGGTGTAGGGGAGGGAGTCGGGAAGGGGGTAGGGGTGGGTGAGACCCATATCAGTGCCAGGGAAGGAATTCCCTGGCACTAATAGTGCTTACCGCCATGGATTTCATGGCGGTTCAAACGGCAGGAAATCCACGGCAGTAAGCCGGGTCAAAATACCGCCGGTGGTATAGTGACGGCCGCCGGTCTGAAGACCCAGGTCTCCAGCCCGGCGGTCATCTCTGCCCTGGCGGGCGGAACGGAGAACCGGCGGATGACCATGGCGGTAACCGCCATGGTCATAATACAAAAAAAAGACCGCCAGCCTGTTGCCGGTCTTACCGCCGCTTCTTCGCCTTCCGCCAGGGTCATAATGACCCCCATAGTGTTTTCTACACTTTTCAACATCATCATCCCGGGATCTTATGTCACATTGGCCCCAATAACAACTTCGATTTCTTTTACTAAACACCATACTCAAACACCATTCAAAACATCTCCCCCAAGCATCATTCATACTCCACAAAATACAGCAAGCTAAGCACATACCACTGCAATGTGTAACCCTATTAATACTCCCTTCTCAGCTGTCACAAGGCTCTCTTCTCAACCACTAGAAATCTACCAATCCTCCACACACAGCTCTACGGGCTGAGATCTGGGGACTAAATAATCTATAGAAAAAATGTTCGAACTCCCCTTACTTCAGGACCTAACCATCTGAAAGAGGTACTATATGAAAAAGTATTCTAGGCCCATTTTGCTAACCTTCAGGCCAGTGGACCTTGCTAGGATGCCTAAAAGATAAAGAGGAGTTTATTTGAAATTGCAAATCAATTGATACTATGACCTATTGGGACACAGATTAATTCCTGGAGGCGGAGGAAACAGTTCAAATGTTTATGAGAAATTATGTTTATGCAAATGGATCTCAAAAACATGCAATATAATTACAGAATGACCAAAGGTGATATAAATGAATGAAGTTAAATCGAATAAGCATAATGTACACAAGAATTTCAGTTGAATCAAAGCAAAAAAATCACAAACAGAATCTGAAGATCCATATTCAAATTGTGGTCCTCTTACCCAATAATTTGAGAAATTAAATGAATCTGAGAACCCTCAATTTAACCTACATGGAATCCTAGTATATAAATATAGGAAAGTGTCTGCATAACAGAAACCTCAGTAAAAGTTTAGACAGAGGCACAAGCAACAAAAAAATAAATACATTTGATGCTCAATCAAAATGTATGAGTGTAAGGGCATCTTACAATTATAAATGAAACCAAGGATTATATGACTAAACCGTGATTATATGTGGTTACATTATGATACCATAATCCGAATACACAAGTATAAATGTGCATGAGAACTGCAATCCAACATGTTAAAATTAATCATTAGAACACATGTATATGTGAACTTCTAGTCTTCTACAGTAAATGCACCTTCAATATTACAATTTAGATGCTTCACATTACTTTAGTAAAGTTAAGACATGTCTATTACATTTCATGTCACTTCTGTACCCATGATGGTACAACCAAAATTATGCGTCACCAGGGTTAAATGACTTCATTCATCTTTTTTTTAAACACAATAATGCAATTGTAAAAACACACTGGCCTTATCCTCTAAATCCCTTGTGTGTGTTTCATAGGCTAAATTGGCTTGGGGAGCACTGTTCTATGTGTGTCAGTACATATGTTTTACTACGTATGCATCAGCCTGTTAACTGAGAAGTTTGTACTCCTGTTAATGTATTCTCATGCTATGTTGTACAGCACAAGTTGACAGGGAATAAACATAAATGCCAATAAATAAGATGTAAAAAAAAATAATAATTGTGAAAGCACTTAAATCATTAAGGGTTGGCTATCACCACAAATTATCAAATGAATTCGTAGTTTAATTATACACATTTAATTTTAGATGATGACTAAACCATTCCTCCAGTATTGCAATAAAACAGGATGGAACATTCAGCTCTCCAAGGGTTCCTTCTGTTCATTTGGACAGGATTCCTAAATTGGAGATTAACACACCAATTACTCCTGATTTGACCACAACGCTATTAAAAGCACAACTTATGACAGTGATGTACATTTGCACTGCTGCAAAACCTGGTGGGTGTCTGATTACTATTTATAAGGGCTTTAATTGCTGACTGCTGAAAAGTGATATTGTTGTAATGAAAGCCAACTTGCACTTGTTACAGACTGCACCAAAGGAGACATCTATTAAGTATGGTGGGAGTAGTAGTAATTACTTTATTTTGGTTACACAAAACCATAAAAGTACACAATAAGAAGTTAATAATACATTAAAAAGACAAATTCATACTAATATGCATAGCAACATCACAAAAAGATAAATATATAATTTGTTCAGCAAACGTAATCCTAAAATACATATGTACACATAGGAGGAACAAATACAAACTTAAAAGACAATGATACTCTCTTTAAATCCATAAACTGCCCACGGCGCAATCACCAACCCAGGGGATGATTTAAAATAAACAATAAAATCTTAAAATGCATGTGGGAACGTATAAAAAACAGGGGCAAGCTTAAAGGCAATGATGCACAAAGTAAGTCCACAAGCTGCCCGGGCCGCATCACCCTCCCTGGACAAATGCCTGGAGCTGTTTAGTTTGATTCCTATCCAACAACACGGTTAGGCAGCCCATAGACCTCCTGAGGCTATGGAACATCAAGTGAGCAAAAAATGATGAAAAGCACGCATGCCCAAGACAAAAGAGTGAAAAATCTCCCATCTCAGGGAGCATTAGTCAGGGAAGCAGTTGGCAAAGGTTGCAATATCCTTTACCCAGTGTGCTCCAATTAAAGTGTTAAAATGTTGTTTCTAAAATTAATATATAAGGTGTCACATGGCCAATCCTAGCCCTATCCATGTGAGCCACAGAATCAGGGAGCATTCATAAGGGGGTGTTACTGACAGCTATGTTGCAACCCTGTAACGTGTAGGATCACAAGCTGAACAGGCAGCATCACGTCATAGTTAACCTTTACTTTGGGACATACCCTTCTGTCTAATGTGCCTTGTTTGCTCAAGATATTTTGCTACTGCAAAAACAATCACCTTTGAGACAAATTTAAGGATTCTCAAAACGTCCCAGTAGGGTCTAACAGTCAAAAGCTTGCTAACAGCAATTAACCATTTCCTGCACGGCTGTGAGTACTGGGGACAAATAAAAAAGTGATCTTCAGTTTCATTTACTCAGGGGCAAAAATAACAAAAGGTTTAGGAGCCTAGATTGTCCCATTTAGCAAATAGAGGTCTTAATGGTAAAGACCTGTACCTAAATTGAAGGTACAGCCGCTTCGCAATGGGCAGATAGATTTCATTCATAAAATCTTCATAGGATGGAGAGCATTTCACATTTAGACATTGCCCAGTCAGATTATCAGGATTATTATTCGAACAGATCTTTTCCAGGGCATAGTTCCAATAAGCTCCTTTCACTGTCTGTCTGGCACCCTTGACAACCACAGCTCACAAATTCCAGAGATCTATCATTTTTAATTTCTCACACTGTATTTTAATATTTTTCAGCCAGGGTGATCCTACGCATGGGTTGAAGGGGATTGGATCAGTTAGGGAATCCCTCTAAGATGCCAACTCCTCCGTTGACCACAGCCTCACCCAATACAATAAGGGTTTCAACGCTATCACCAAATGTATAGGGTTGAGTGCTAGTTAGATCCAGCCTCAATGGGACCAGGGGTGCCTTTTGGTAACTTGAGCAGGCCCCTGATGCTCTCTTTGAGCTAGGTGAAACCAATTTTCAAAAAATACTTCACTTTCTTGCTCTGAAGTGAATAACTGAGCTCAGCCCATTGATCCATCTCCCAGTCCTGTTTGGCCCTAGTTAGTTCTAGGATAGTACCCTTTCTTGGCATGGGTACTCCATGTTGCTGCCTGTTCTCAGTGTGTTTGATTGTATTCACTGGGATCCTGCTAACCGGGACCCTAGTGATAATGATCTCTCCCCTATAAATTTTGTGTCCACTGTATTTCATCCCACATTTGGCATATTGGTGCCCCAATGTAAGTCCCTACTATATGGTACCCAGGTAGCCAGAGAATTGGGGTATCAGGGGATCGCTATGGTCTGCAGCATGTCTTATGCCACCCATAGGGAGCCCATACAAAATGTACCTGCAGACTCCCATTGCACTCTGTGTGCAAAGCAAAGGTGCAGGCACCTTTTCACTACAGGTCATTACACCAGGTCACTGTAAGTCACCCTTATGGTAGGCCCTGTCAGCCCAGAGGGCAGGGTGCAGGTGCCTGTGTGTGAGGGCACCCCTGAAAGAGCAGAGGTGCACCCATGAACTCCAACCCCATTTTATTAGACGCCGTGAGTGCAGAAACGCATTTTATGTGTGCACTGGACATATGTCCAGCTACATAATTGTAACTCCGAACCTGGACATGTTTAGTATCAAACATGTTGGAATCATGCCCCAATACTTTTGCAGGTATTGGTTGTATGATTCCATTAACTCTGGGGGCTCCTTAGAGGACCCCCAGCACTGCTCCTACCAGCCTTTCATGTTTTCCCGGGCAGCCCAAGCTGTTGCCACTACTCAGACGGATTTCTGCCTTCCTGCTGCTTGAGAAACCTCAAGCCTAGGAAAGCAGAACAAAGCATTTCATTTGGCAGAGGGGTGTTACACTCTCTCCCTTTGGAAAAAGGTGTTACAGGCTTGGGAGGGGTAGCCTCCTCAAGCCTCTGGCATGCTTTGAAGAACACATCTGCTGTCCTTCATACATAAGCCAGTCTACACCGTTTCAGGGACCTCCTCTGGCGCTGAACTGGACAATGGAAAGGGGAGTGACTACTCCCCTTTCCCTCACTACCCTGGGGTGGTGTTCAGAGCTCCTCCAGAGGGTCCCTGGGTTCTTCCATCTTGAATCCAAGGTTGGCAGATGACATCTGAGCCCCCTCCTGATGAGTGGCACCTGACTAGGTGACCAGTCCCCCTTTCAGAGCTACTTAGGGTCTCTCTCTTGGGTGCTTCCTCAGATTCGGCTTGCAAGATTCCAGCAGCTCTCTCTGCATCCTCCACTTTGACTTCTGGCTACTGGAGCTGTGACTGGACCCCACAGGAACTGACAAGACCGCAGATCCATGGAGAACTATTCTGCAACATTGTTTCTCAGTTCCTGACAGCTCTGCAACATTTCCCCAGCTCTGCATCCTCAGAAGACTCTATCTCTTTAGCCTGCACAAGAAGGAAAAAGGAATTTCCCTTGGAGTGAAGTAGTCACTCCGCTGCATCTGCAGGCACCAACTGCAATGACGACCAGCTGTGTGGATTCCCTCGCCTGCTGAGCTGCATGGATCCTGCTTTACGGGTGCTGGTCTAGAGTGGTACCCTTGGTCTTCTCTTCCAACTGTCTAACTTGGGTGGAGGTAAGCCTTTGCCTTCCCATGCAGGACAGTACCCCCATGCACCGCGTCTCTTTCTGCTACCAAGGCTTGGTGGCCTCTCCTCCAAGGGTACTCTGAGCATCAGGGAACTCTGGCCCCCAGCACTCCTTCATGCAACGCCCAGCCTGCTGTGTGTCTCCCTTTCAGCGTGGGAACACTCTTCTGCTGTGCTGCGTGGGCCTTCCTGCATCTCCTGTGTCCCTGGCCTGTAGGACTCCTGTGAGTGCTGCCTGGGCTTCTGTGGGCTCTCCTCCTTGCTGAGAGCCCGCTAGGACTCCCGCTCCTGGGTTGAGTCCTCCTGCACCTTCCAGGTCCCCGGCAGCTCCACGTTTCCTCCAACCGTGAAGCTTGCCTTTGCCAAGGCTTGTTGGTGGAATCCGGAACTGCAACCTCATCTGCATCTTCCACCTAGCATGGGACATCACCTGCATCCTTCAGGAACCCAACTTCTGCTTCAGTGGTGCAGTGCTGATCCTCCTGTGTGCATCGATGACCAACTCATGTACTTACAGTGTGGTTGGTACAGGCTCCTGCCCCCTGGGAACTCTATTGTGCTTTCTGGACTTGGTCCCCTCTCTCCACAGGTCCTCTTCGACAGGAATCCATTGCTGGGGTCTTGCAATCCCTTCTAAGCTTTGCATTTCTTCTATCTTCTTCTTTGTGAGTGGCTGGGGAAAATCCTCTGATTTACCCTTTCTTTCCTGGGCGCTAGAGGGTATTGTCATACTTACCTTTGTGGTATCCTGGTATCCCCAGCAACCCCCTACACTATCCACTTACCTAGGTGGGAGTCCTACATTCACATCCCACTTTCTTAGTATATGCTTTGGGTTCCCCTTTGGGTAACTTTTTTCTATTGTACTTTACACTATTTTACACTGTTTTCTATACATTTTCCTCTGCCTATTTCTAATAACTAGTGTGTATATATATTGTGTTAGTGACCTCCTAAGGTAGTATTGCCTCTATAGTAATTTCGGTGTTGTGTTACTATAATAAAGTACTTTTATTTTTTTATAACACTGAGGGAGTCATTATGACCCTGGCGGTAGGCTGAACACTGGTGGAACACCGCCAACAGGCTGGTGGTGTTCCGCCATTGTATTATGACCGTGGCGCATTAGCCACTGCCATACCGCCGGCCCCTCCACTATACCGCCAAGCTTCCGCCAGGCGGTCATAATTCCCAACCGCCAGCCTATCCATGGAAAGGCTGGCGGTAAGGGGGACTCGGGGTGCCCCTGGGGGCCCCTGCACTGCCCATGCACTTGGCATGGGCAGTGCAGGGGACCCCAGGCACAGCCCCATCGTGCATTTCACAGTCCGAATTTTGGGCAGTGAAATGTGCGACGGGTGCTGCTGCACCCGCTGCACATCAACATTGCCGCCAGCTCTATTATGAGCCAGTCGGAATGCTGAAGTGACTTTTCCGCTGGGCCAGCGGACGGGGCGCTGTTTCCGTCAGCTGGCCCAGTGGAAATGTCAAATTAGGGTGCCATCAATTCCGGTATTGTGGCGCCTGCGGTTTCGGCAGTCTTTTGACCACTAAAGTCGTAATGAGGGCCGGAGTGTCTTCTTTCTTGTGTGTAAGTGCTGTGTGACCAGTGATACTGCATGAGCTTTGCATGTCTCCTAGTTTAGCCTTGGCTGCTCATCCACAGCTACCACCTAGAGAACCTGGCTTCTAGACCCTGCCTACACTACACTAATAAGGTGTAAGTATCATAGGTACCCACCATGCACTGGAACAGCCTCCTACATTAGTGCAGCCTTATAGTTTTTCCTAGCAGAAGTTATTTGCAATTTAACGCCAAGCTCCAGGGCATCTAAGAGACTAATCTTGGCCATCCGACATTCACTGGAAAACCATCCTGGGGGAATTTTGTAATGGGACCCTCTTTTTCTAACCTTGGTGAACAAGGGCCTTAATTTCTCCATTAACTCACAATGCACCAAGACCATGTCAGGCTCATTTCCACTCAAGTCTATTACCTCAACTAGATTGTCCACAGAAAGCTCATGAATTTGGACTTGGATATCTATATTATCCACAGCTTCTGTCCATTTGACATTCCTCCTATTATTGACTGTTTCTAATAGACTTGTGTTAGAAACTGGACATAGGCTACAATTTATGAACATGGCGGGAACAAATGCAGCACTTATGGCATCATGGTTGCTGTCTGTTCTAGGGATTACAGCCATGTCAACTGAAAAAGGCCAGATATCCTGATCCACCAGAAAATATTGAATGTGAGTTTTAACAAGACCTGTTTTGAAGGTCGGCTGTGGGGATAAATCAGACCTAATGTTTCCATTGACAATACTCAAACCGTTCTCTATAATCAACATTTCCAGTTTACCTGCAACTACAATTATTTTGCTTGTTGTTTGGTCCGGCCCCCAGGGCCCAGCCGATGTACTAATATGTGCATCAAGCGGCCTAACACCCTTTGCCCTCTTCTGAGGCTCATTTTACAGTCACCTGCAATGAATTTTATGGTGCCACCTTTTAGACGCTGTTAAATGTTATTGAGATGGGCCATTGTATGGGAGCATACATTTAAGGGAACAGATCTAATATAAGCATTAATTATGGTGATATATCTCACCCCACAGGGGTTTTTACTTTTACATCTACCCCCAGTAAGTCATTTCTCCACATTGTGGTTGATTTCACTAGTGGAAAAAAAATCTAGTTTCAGCCAAATGAGGAGACCCCCAGAGGCTCTTCCTAAGTGGAAGGGACCGCATTTGCAGCAAAGGTGATATAACCACTTCTGTGTACAGGAGCCACTGCCCATGTCTCCTTCAAAAGTATGATCTGATGGTATAAACTCTCCCCACTCTGAGTCTATGAGTTTAGATGGCACACCTGCTACGTTCCAAGATTGTACTTTAATGAAATTTTCACTGTTTGTTCCACTATTAGTCCTCAACTGTACGCTGGTGCCTCCCTGGTCTACCATAAAGGATTCATGTCAGTCTTTGAGATAGAGCTTCAGAGACCATCTCCCACAGCACTTGCCACTGGGTCCTGGGTCCTGGGGGAAAACTACCCCACATCACCCACTCGCCTCTAAATCCTAGTGGTCAGCCTGTCAAGTCACCCCATAGAAGAGTAATGAAGGCAAGGGGTTGCCTTGTACCTCCCTGCTGTAAATCGACCCCTGTTAGGTTTGGAGAATCATTTACAGAGGAGGTGCAGTGTGAGTAAACTAAGGAGTTTCAAATTTCTTTTGTCAAAAGTTCCCCTGGGGGATTAGAGGGGTTCAGTTTAAGTCTAAATTGTGAGCTTATCTTAGGCCTAATTCTAAGTTCCATGACTAGCAGCTCCTCCACCAATCTGCAGTTCTTAAGTTTTATCCCTATATAATCCTGTTGGGATCCAATTAGGATATATGATATTGTCCCTGATTATGGATGTACAGCCCCTGATGTGGCAAAGCCAATGAATTGCTTTATTGGCATAAGAATCTTACCAGCAGCTAAACCAGTTCCTATTTCATGCTAAGAGTTTATAGAGGAAAGGTGGATGCTGAGCCGGACCATTGATTCAGCGTCACCTGCTATGGTCCATACATTTTCTGCCATTTCAGAAAGTTTGACCACCATCTCATCTAATTTGATTGCCATCCTATTCATACACTCTTGCAGACCCTGTATCTCCCCCCTTTAAATCTGAAGCCGGGTCAAGGGTTCCCCAGTCCCAGGATGATTCACATTTGTTGGAACTAAAGACTTTATCAGGTCTGTTGGGACTTGACCAGCTGCTAGCGCCATTTCCATATAGACCATTGGCACATTAAATATTGATTACAGGTAAGCTTCTCCCCAGTATTTGCACCTTGCTAGGGTCCTAGTTAGCTACTGGTGTACTTTCTTATGATGGCTCATCACAAATAGTGGGGCTAGTATTGTGCCTTGGGACGGTCATATTACCCCGTACCCCATTTTTTAAAAATAACACTGGATACCCTTAGGAGGCGTGGCTCTCTTCCCCTTACTCTGGGGGAAGTCCAATTTAGTCTTTGCCAGTAAGCCCTCCACCGCCACTATAAGATCGTCTATTTCTTTCAAAATGCCTGGGGATCTTGCTTACTCCTACTGTTCCCAGGGGTTTATCTGTGGGTTTACGCTTGCCCATAGTGATTTAAAAAGAATTATGAAATATAACAGTAATAATAAAAGAAACAGAAAACAACAAAGGCAAAAGGGTTAACAAGGAGCAGCGGCAGGTGCTAAGAATGTTAACTTACTCAAAAAGCCAAAGCCACAGAGTTCAGTGCACATACATACTCCAATATAATATAAAAAATAAAATGTTACTGACAGGTGCAGGATGGGACTGCCCTTGGCCCGGGCTTTGCCTGGGTGCGGCCTGCACCATTTGGAAAACAAAGAGCTTTAGTAGTGCAAAACTTGATCAGTCAGTTGGGCACAGGACTACTTCCTGGGGCCCAGTGCCTGCTGGATATTGAAGTCCTAAGAATCAGGAAAGTGCTAGTAGTAGTGTTGTATATTGTGAGTGTTCCCTAAGAGAGGTTTTTGTGCCTGTTAGTAGCATGTAAGGAACTGTCAGACCTGCACAAAAAAAAAAAGCTTAAAGCATTATTTATAAATGTTCAAATTAATGAAATAAAATCATTGTTTTACAATTTGTCTTCTTAATTGTGTGTTGATGTATTATGTGTTTTATAGTCACTTATTTGGTGTTTTAATTGCTTCATTTTTCTAATGTATGTTGATGATGAGGCTGATGTCTCAAACTATCCATAAAATGAATGAATGAAACAAGTCATTAATTTTGAGGTACTGAGAGAGCTACTGGTTTACAAAATTCTCCAAAACCTTAGTGAGACCCAGATATTGGCCCATTGTTTGAATGCTCGCTGGGATCCCGAAAAGTTTTTAAGGTTTTTAATGGATCTTACTGGATGCAGCTACTTTTCACTTATATGTTAGACACATTTTATTTGCCACTTATTTTCTTCATTTTGTGCTTGCACATCAGTTATGGAGCTCTTCATCATGTCTTCAGTGACAGAATGAGATTTCCATCTTTTTTCCAGACTGTCCCAAATGAGCAATCACAGTTCACAGGAATCGTTGAGTTGCTAAAACATTTTGGCTGGAGCTGGGTTGGTCTTCTGATCTCAGATGATGACTACGGGGAGAAAATCCAGCTAGATTTGAATTTGGCAATCAGTCAGAGTGGAGGGTGTGTTGAGTTTACTTACAGAATACCCACTTTCATTACTCTACTTAGCATGTCAAAGATAAGGGAAATCACACGCGCTCTAGAAATTTGCACTGCTCAGGTCATCGTTCTGTACACCAGTACTCCAACAATTCTACAACAAAGCTTGATTGACTTTTGGGAACTGGTATCTCACAAAACCTGGATTGCATCTACGGGTATCTCTTTTTCTAAGGAGAACATTTATTTTTTAATGACTTGGCGATATTAAATGGAACTCTAGCATTTTCAATCACAAAAGGCCAAATCCCTGGATTTTAAGATTTTCTCTATGATATCAAGCCATCAGACTTTCCAGAAGATGATGCTCTTTCTTTTTTATGGCTGGATACTTTCTATTGTAAAGTTAGTTATACAAAAAGCCCAGATCCTCCCTATTTATCTTTTTTCCCTCTGTGTTATGGAAATGAGACTTTCAGGGTTTTTTGTGAGTCCATCTCTGATGGCTTCCATTTGCGATTCACCTACAGTGTTTATACAGCTGTCTATGCATTGGCACATGCGTTACATGAGATGCATTTATCTCACTCCAGAGAAAGTTCTGTGATTGCTGCTGGGAACCTACTGCAGGACATCAAGCCTTGGAAGGTAATGGTTTGTATCATTGTCCTCCACTGACAGTTACTAGTACTAAAGTTACAAGTAGAAAGTTACCTTTGAGAATATAGAAAAGTAGTAAAGTTAGACTTTTGGTATAAGTTAGACATTTGGTTTCCCTCTGTGAATCGAGTTATCTGTCTCATTCTATCCTTTGAATGTCTGCGTCTTCTTCCACAAAACATCATTATTTTCTGTACATTAGTAGCTGTCCCTTTAAGGTGATATATTGACAATCTATCGCCCCAAACATAATTGGGTATTTTTTTAATGAACTAGCCAATCTTCCCTTATTCACTGGCACCCATTGCTCCAATCTTACTTCTTGGTGATTTCATCTTGAAACCCAATCATTTCTGACATAATGCCTTGGTTTTGGAACACCTCCCTGATTATTCACTTATTAAAACACATTTCACACCAGCCCACTAAATAGGAAAATCTTTTTTTATCATACTAGTTCACAAAACATTGTCCCCCTTCGTTTAGATTTTTGTTAAACATAAAAGTGCAAACACAATCTCAACAATTAAAAATACACAGACATGGGAATACATAATTATGTTATAATATCAGTTAAAACAACCACAACTGAAACCATCCTTTTCCTGAGGTATATATGTCCTTCATAATAAAGTACATACAGATGTAGGAACACAAAAATATGTTGAAACTTTAGTTAAAGCAACCTCATCTCAAGCCATCCTGTTCCTAAGTTGTATTGCCTTCATATTGAAAGGTGCATCATTTAAACACACAAATGGGTTGTCACGCGTAAATAGGTAGCTAATTGCAGACCTATGGTCTAGGAAGATTAATTTAAAATGGGATCTCTTCAAATGTGTGCAGAAACCACGGGAAAGAATAAAGTGCTGAGTGCTCTGCTTAGTGCAACAATAACAGTAGCAAGAACTTGTATCCAGAGGACGTACCTTCTTTACCAGGAATGCAACTAGATGATGTGCTGCACCAGCATGAAATCTAGACAGTGCAACACGATGCTGAATGTTAGTCACACATGATAGGAAATACTGGCAACCACCCTGCAGGCCAGCTGTCATGTAATAGACAACAGTCAACTTCCTTAACTCAGCACACATTCTACGATCCTGCCTGCAATTAAGGAAACATGTCCTGATAAAACTTTTAGCAAGGGTCAAGGTTTTAAGAGGATCTTGAAGAACAAAAAAAATAAACAACCAACTAAAGAACGCACCACTGTAAGAGAACTAGGGGATGTTTAAATAATGATCCAGCGCAAGTCTGTCTAAAATGACTGATTTGGTGAAACCAGTTTCCACATTGGACTTAGTAGAGAGCCAAAGTAATATGGGTTTTACAAGGAGCAGATCTTCCAAACATTGCAGACCAATCTCCCTGATGATAACAGCCACTTCAAAAAGGAATTCTCCTCTACCTGGAAGGGGCTGCTGGAGGTATAGCCCCACAGAACACCTCTAAATGTGGTGGTGGACAGTCTTCTAGCTTTTTATATAAGTCTACAATCACTTTATCCAGTTGACTGCCCAAATTGTGTGAAAACTTAAAAATCTCCTGCCAATTCCTGAACATTTCCTGTTGAGACCATGCATAATTGCTCACAAAAAGAATCTCTCAATATCGAAAGGAGTGAACTCAAACAATAGGTGAATCCCCAATAAAGAAAGATCTACATTTCTGTGTCTTCTTCCTGTAGACCATAATACATTTTCTGGATTTATTAATAGCCATTTTCTTAGAAACCGTAAAATCCTCAAATACATTCATCAGTTTCTGGAGGCCGATTTGTGCCTTAGATAATAAAACATCATCCCCAGCATATAACAACACGGGGACAGACTGGTCTGGGGCTCTGGGTGCATCGGCCCTCACAATTTGGAGAGCATCATCCACTGCATTAATAAAAAGGAAAAAAAAAAAGTACCAGTACACAGCCCTGTCTAATTCCCCTCTTCACTCCAAAAAGGAGAGCTCATTTGACATTCGGGCAAAATTAGACCATCGATAAAAGGCTGCAGTGTAGTTGGGCCAAAAAACAATGTTTTCCAGGGCACCAAGGGAGATCAAAGTAGGCCAAAAGAGAGAATGGTCAACTAGATAAAGACACCCAGACTTAGCCCTGGTATACTTGCCACTTGTCCCACTCAGCATGTGCTATGAAACACCGTCCCATCTGATATCAATTTCATTAAAAAAAAAATGTCCTTTCTACAGCATTAGCAAGACCCAAGTCTCAAAGAGAAACCCTCAATCCCCAGACTTTCATGTTTTTGTTGGCAGGCAAAGGCTTAAAGAGTCTGGAGCCTCTCATAAGTCCTTTATGCCATGTATCCTGTGGTATTTGAAGTTAGGAGAGAGCAGTACCCTGTCTCTAGGGGTTGTTTAAGAGGTGTACCCCATAGTATGTGAAGCTCAGGAAGTGTATTACCCTTTTGCGAGAAGGTGCATTGGGTAGTGCCTTCATGACCTGGCCTGATTCAACTAGTTATTGACGAGCATTATATCTCATTGTGTTAATACGCTTGAAGTCAGAACTCCATGCCTGATCACTCCATCAATCAACCGGTCCACGTGTCTAACTGGTCCCTATATTAACACTGTATATACAAGTGATGAAGGGTCAGTTCATGTTTTGCTTTTGTATCATTACACAATATTTCTAAACAACACATTTTGTTAAAAAAAGAACACTCTTATTTATTTATTTTTCTTCCTTCTTCCTACAAGGACAAAACCCAGAAGATCACCACCATTGTAGCTATCGTTTCAGCTACTGCAGTTATAAAAATGTGTGCACCCAAGAATGGCAGCTTCCCTTCCAGCATAATTTATGAAAACTTGAAAATCTAAGCCCACATTTAGAGCAGCAGAAACTAAGCAACCTGGTAAAGATCCACTAAACATAACCTCCTAGTCACACCTTGTGCATCCTGCAAGTTCTGATGAGTCTGTTGTTTATGCTTTTTTACTGGTTCTCCTGTGTTTGTAGTTTTTGAGGTACTCCCTCCTTCTCTAAGAGATAAAAAAACTGAAATATCTATTATCTAGAGAGGCATAAAAGATTATTGTCCCACACCCGCGCACTGTTGTAAATATGAATATTTCATGTCAGTTTATCACATTAGTTTTAGGAATAGTATGTTATTTTTGTTTTTGCTAGTGATACCCTAGCCCAATAATACAACTACTTATATTGGAAATGATGTTAACCACCCCACCCGGAATATTATACATACTGCATCTCTTCTTTCCAAAACATTCTGATCCTATTGTTAATGATGTCAAATACATTAATAAACAACTAAATAAATACATACAACAAAGTAGTTGTACCAAGCAGGGAAGCATGTGTTTCCAGCTGCACTAGTATATTATTAGGGACCTGTCTGTTTCGCCCTTAGTCCTCTTCCTTTGTTCTTCCTTCTCCAGTCTTCAGTGGATGGCGAATTATTTCCAATGGGTCTTCCACTGTGAAATCGTATCTAAAGAAGGCAATAGTGTGTCCATTGGGTGATAGTTAGGCCACCGTTTTCTCCTGATCCAATGATGGATGAACTGAAGCAGACCATCTCACAGTGTCCAAGGAACCTCAGATTATAGGTATCATATAGGATAAACTAGCACTCTGACCCAGGCCCGGAGGACAAAGAGGAGAGAGAAGGAAGGCAAGAGAGAAACACTGGGATGCCTGATTTATGACTACACAACTCCACACTGCTTCGTGAAACAGAGGTCATAATCAAATTTATGGAACATGCAATACCTGTTTGCTTTCCAGATAAGTTAAATATATGACTCACAATCTGGGGTTTACAGGGCTGGCTCAGCATGGAGGGGCCAGGCTCCCATGAAAGAGGACTGATGAAGTCAAAAGACAGAAGTAAGATGTAGTAAAAAAACAAATGACCATGTAGAAAGTGAAGCTGGGTAGAAACTGGGGTGGACACCAAGAAGGCTACCAACATGCACACAACACACAGAATTGCCAGGCAAAATGTAACTGCAAATCTCTGCTTCTTTTTCTCTCCCAGCTATGTGATCCAGAAGACAAACACTGGCTAAAACATCTTCTACATCCTGGATGCTTAAGATACCAGGTTGTAATACACTTTAGAGTTGGGACTGCCTTTCATTCCAACCTATGCAGAGTCCACAGATGATGGCAATGGTGCCCCTGTTTATCCTACTGTGTGAACTTGACTGTCTACTTTAATCCCCTTTTTATGTGTATTACATATTTTTATTTAATTTTCCAAAACAATACCAATTAGAAAATCAATACATATCAAGTACCAGAAAAAGGCAATACAACCATGCAGGGCCATCAACACTGGAGTCTGAATCATGGCTTGTTCAACATTCTAAATTAAGCACATTCACATCATGGTCCTTTGTAATTTTGCATTCTAGTTAACAATATTGTTACCTGCCAAACAATTATGACACCTGTACCTGGCATCTGTATAGACATGCACCATTAAATTATCAATACATTCTTTTAAAGAGGAGTGAGGAGGAACTCATTGTACCTACTTTCATGTCGTCTCTATGCATTATGACCTTCTTGACCCATATTTTCACATTCTCATCCATCTAAACTCAAGTTTGACAAATTTAAGTGAACATTTTTACTTTCTCATATGAGCTAGTGTGAGAAAATAGCCTCTTTCTAGCAAGGTTCCCCCCATTCTTGGCCTGTATGTGAGTGTTTGTCAGTGTATTTTTACTGTATCACTGGGATCCTGCTAGCCAGTACCCCAGTGCTCATAGTTTAAAACCCTATTTGTCAGTGTGTTTTGCCTATCTCACTTGGATCCTGCTAGCCAGGACCCCAGCGCTCATAGTTTGTGGCCTATATGTGTTATCAGTATGCTTGACTGTGTCAATGAAGCTCCGCTAATCAGAACCCCAGTGCTTATTCTCTCTCTGCTTACCAAATTGGTCACTACAGTTTAGTGAATTCATATTCCAATTCTGATTGGCACACTGGATCCCCCTTATAAGTCCCTAGAATATGGTACCTATGTACCCAGGGCATTGGAGTACCCATGACATTATGGGCTGCAGGATTTCTTTTGCCACTCATAAGGAGCTCATACAAACCTTTCATCAGGACTGCCACTGCAGCCTGAGTGAAATAGTGCACACACTATTTCACAGCCATTTTTACACTGCACTAAGTAACTTATAAGTCACCTGAATGTCTAACCTTCAATTACTGAATGCTAGGTGCAAAGAGACTGTGTGTGAAGGCACCCTAGCACTAGCAATGGTGCCCCCACGTTTTCCAGGGCCAATTCCCCAGACTTCTTGAGTGCGGGGACACCATTATAAGCGTGCACTACATATATGTCAATACGTACATGAAGCTTCACAATGGTAACTCCGAATATGGCCATGTGAGGCATCTAAGATCATGGAATTGTCCCCCCAATCCAAATCTGGAATTGGGGGGCAATCCCATGCACTGTGGGGGCTCCACCATGGACCCCTAGTACTGCCAAATCAGCTCTCTGAGGTTTCCACTGCAGCCCCAGCTGCTGCCACCTTACAGACAGGTTTCTGCCCTCCTGGGGATTGAGCAGCTCAATCCCAGGAAGGCAGAAAATGCATTTCCTTTACGAGAGGGGTGTTATACCCTCTCCCATTGGAAATAGGTGTTACAGGCATGGGAGGGGTAGCCTCCCAGAGCTTCTGGAAATGCTTTGAAGGGCACAAACAGTGCCCTCCTTGCATAATCCAGTATACACCAGTTCAGGGACCCCGAGTCCCTGCACTGGTGCGAAACTGGACAAAGGACAGAAGGGTTACCACTCCCCTGTCCATCACCACCCCAGGGGTAGTACCCAGAGCTCCTCCAGAGTGTCCCTGGTGTTAGCCATCCTGTATTCCAAGGAGAGGGGACCCTCTGGGGACCTCTGAGTGGCCAGTGCCAGCAGGTGATGTGAGAGACACCTCCTCGTAGGTGCATACCTGGGTACATAGCCAATCCCCCTCAACGGGTTATTTAGGGTCTCTCCTCTTAGTGTTTCCTCAGATTCAGTTTGCAAGGTTCCTCCAGGACCTCTCTGTATACTGTGCTTCAGCTTCTGACCATCGGATCAACCGCAGACTGCTCCAGGAACCGCTGTAACTGCAACAAAGTATCCCGATCGACTCCTGTGACCTGCAACTCCAGCTCCAGCCAGCATTTGTAACAGTTTCCAAGGTGTGCACACTTTGAGGACTGCCTGTCTTCACCCTGCATCAGAAGAACCAAAGGAATCTCCGGTGGAGTGATAGAGTCACTTCCCTGCTTCTGCAGGCACACTTCTGCGATGACAACTGGTACTCTGGGACTCCTCTCCTGATGACGAGCATGCTCCCTGGAACACAGTTGGTGGACCAAAGTGACCCAGAATGTCCAAAGGTCCAGCTGGCCAAATTTGGTGGCGGTAAGAGCTTGCCTCACCGTGCTGCGATAGTACCCTTGTGCACTATGGTGGTCATTCTGACCCTGGCGGTCTTTGACCGCCAGGGCGGAGGACCGCGGGAGCACCGCCGACAGGCCGGCGGTGCTCCAATGGGGATTCCGACCGCGGCGGTAAAGCCGCGGTCGGACCGGCACCACTGGCGGGGTCCCGCCAGTGTACCGCCGCCCCATTGAATCCTCCGCGGCGGCGCAGCTTGCTGCACCGCCGCGGGGATTCCGACCGCCCCTACCGCCATCCAGATCCCGGCGGTCGGACCGCCGGGATCCGGATGGCGGTAGGGGGGGTCGCAGGGCCCCTGGGGGCCCCTGCAGTGCCCATGCCACTGGCATGGGCATTGCAGGGGCCCCCGTGAGAGGGCCCCTACATGTATTTCACTGTCTGCTGCGCAGACAGTGAAATACGCGACGGGTGCAACTGCACCCGTCGCACAGCTTCCACTCCGCCGGCTCGATTCCGAGCCGGCTTCATCGTGGAAGCCTCTTTCCCGCTGGGCTGGCGGGCGGTCTGAAGGCGACCGCCCGCCAGCCCAGCGGGAAAGTCAGAATTACCGCCGCGGTCTTTCGACCGCGGAACGGTAATCTGACGGCGGGACTTTGGCGGGCGGCCTCCGCCGCCCGCCAAGGTCAGAATGAGGGCCTATGTCTTCTGCAGCTCCTTGGGCTTCTGTGCACTTCTTCCAAGAATCCTTTGTGCACAGCGTAGCCCAGGTCGTCAGCACTCCATCCTGCGATGCACAGCTCCCGGAGTTGTTCTCCGGTGGCGTGGGACCTTCTAATGTAGTGCTGCAACAACTGCAATTTGCATCTTCTTTGTCCCTGTGTTCTGGGACATCTGTTGGTGCTGCCTTGTCTTCTGAGGACTCTCTGAAGTGCTGAGAGCCCCCTTTGTCTCCTCAGTCCAAGTTGAGAGCCGCAGGTCCCTCATGGGTCCAGGCAGCTCCTTTTTGATGAAAACCGCGTACTTGCTTGAATCAAGGCTTGTTGGCGGAATCCAGTGACTCAAACAGCCTTCATCCAACAACTCGACGTGGGACATGTCCTGCACCAAGCAGGAACCCGCAGCCATCTTCTTTGGTGCTCTTCTGTACTTTTCTTCTGACCAGAGAATCCACTTTGCACCATCTTCTAGGCTGGCTGGCGTTCATGTCCTTCCTGGACTCTTCTTTGACTTTTGGACTTGGTCTCCTCTCTCCACATGTCTTCAGGTATAGGAACCCATTGTTTTTTGCTTGCAGTCTTGCTTGGTCCTTGCAAAATCTTTTATCACGACTTGTAGTGAGCCCTGAGAAAACATGCTGTACTTTACTCCTGCTTTCCTGGGCTCTAGGGTGGGGTACTTTACTTACCTTTGTTTTTTTCCTATACTACCAGTGCTCCTATACACACTACACTTGCCTAGGGGGCAATTCGACATTCGCATTCCACTATTTTAGTGTATGGTTTGTGTTGCCCCTAGGCCCATTGCAATCTATTGTATTTCCTACTGTTTGCACTATTCTATGACTGTTTACTTACCTGAATTTGGTTACTAGTGTATATATTGTGTATAATACTTACCTCCAAAAGTAGTATTGTCTCTAAGATATTTGTGGCCTTGTGTCACTAAAATAAAGTACCTATGTTATTGGTAACACCGAGTATTGTCTTTTATAGTGTATAAGTACTGCCACACCTCTGCCCTACACTGGACCGACCACAGCTGCGTCCACTTCACATTCCGACGCGAGACCTCCCACCTCCGAACTCAACCCATCCCTCATCGACAGTGGAACAAGATCCCTGAAGAGCAACTCTTCTCCGCTCTCGCCGCCAACCAACCCACCCTCACCACCGACCCCAACGACGCAGCTCTCATCCTCACAAACTGGATCTCCAACTGCGCTGACAACCTTGCTCCCCTCAAACGCACGCATCGACAGACCAACACCAAAAAACCTCTCTGGTTCTCCGACACCCTCAAAGAATCAAAGAAAACTTGTCGTGCCCTTGAGAAGGCCTGGCGCAAGGACCACACCGCTGACAACATGACCGCCCTCAAGAACGCTACACGAGAACACCACCACCTGATCCGCACTGCCAAAAGGAACTTTTTCACCGACAGACTAGACAAAAACTGCCACAACAGCAGAGAACTCTTCAGCATCGTCAAAGAGTTCTCCAACCCCAGCGCCAGCGCCAACGCCGTCACGCCCTCACAGGATTTGTGCGAATCCCTCGCCACTTTCTTCCATCGCAAGATCAGCGACCTCCACGACAGCTTCGGACACCAGACCCAACCATACACCACTGAACCCGCTTCCCCGGACATCACCCTCAACAACTGGACCCACATCAACACGGAAGAAACCAAATCCATCATGAACTCTATCCACTCCGGCGCCCCTTCGGACCCCTGCCCGCACTTCATCTTTAACAAAGCCGACGACATCATCGCCCCGCACCTCCAGACCGTCATCAACTCTTCTTTTTCTTCTGCTACCTTCCCCGAATGCTGGAAGCACGCTGAAGTCAACGCCCTACTAAAGAAACCTACGGCTGACCCAAGCGACCTGAAAAACTTCCGCCCCATCTCTCTTCTACCTTTCCCAGCCAAGGTAATAGAAAAGACCGTCAACAAACAGCTGACCACCTTCCTGGAAGACAACAACCTGCTCGACCCTTCACAAACCGGATTCCGAACCAACCACAGCACGGAAACCGCCCTCATCTCAGTCACAGACGACATCAGAACCCTGATGGACAACGGTGAAACAGTCGCCCTCATTCTCCTCGACCTCTCGGCTGCCTTTGACACCGTCTGTCACCGCACCCTAATCACCCGCCTACGCTCCACCGGGATCCAAGGCCAGGCCCTGGACTGGATCGCCTCCTTCCTCGCTAACCGCTCCCAAAGAGTTTACCTCCCTCCGTTTCGCTCAGAACCCACCAAGATCATCTGCGGCGTACCTCAAGGCTCATCGCTCAGCCCGACACTCTTCAATGTCTACATGAGCCCCCTCGCCGACATCGTACGCAAGCACGACATCATCATCACCTCCTACGCCGACGACACCCAGCTTGTACTCTCCCTCACCAAGGACCCCGCCAGCGCCAAGACCAACCTACAAGAGGGTATGAAGGACGTCGCAGATTGGATGAGGCTCAGCCGCCTAAAGCTGAACTCTGAAAAAACGGAAGTCCTCATCCTCGGCAACACCCCGTCCGCCTGGGACGACTCCTGGTGGCCCACGGCCCTCGGCACCGCACCGACCCCCGCAGACCACGCCCGCAACCTCGGCTTCATCTTGGACCCTCTTCTCACCATGACCAAGCAAGTCAACGCCGTGTCCTCCGCCTGCTTCCTCACTCTCCGCATGCTCCGTAAGATCTTCCGCTGGATCCCCGCCGACACCAGAAAAACCGTGACCCACGCCCTCGTCACGAGCCGCCTGGACTACGGCAACACCCTCTACGCCGGGACCACAGCCAAACTCTCTGCAACGCATCCAAAACGCCTCGGCCCGCCTCATCCTCGACGTACCCCGCAACAGCCACATCTCCGCACACCTGAGACACCTGCATTGGCTCCCAGTCAGCAAAAGGATCACCTTCCGTCTTCTCACCCACGCACACAAAGCCCTCCACAACAAGGGACCGGAATACCTCAACAGACGCCTCAGCTTCTACGTCCCCACCCGCCCCCTCCGCTCCGCTGGCCTCGCACTTGCTGCCGTCCCTCGCACCCGCCGCTCCACGGCGGGTGGGAGATCTTTCTCCTTCCTGGCGGCCAAGACCTGGAACTCCCTCCCCACCAGCCTCAGGACCACCCAGGACCACTCCGCTTTCCGGAGACTCCTAAAGACTTGGCTGTTCGAGCAGCGATAACCCCCCCTTTCACCCCTAGCGCCTTGAGACCCGCACGGGTGAGTAGCGCGCTTTATAAATGTTAATGATTTGATTTGATTTGTAACTATAGTGGTTTTGCAGAAGCTTGGCATGTCTCCTAGGTCAGCCTAAGCTGCTCTGTTAGAGCTACCTCTAGACAGTCTAAGCTGCTAGAACACTGCCTACATTTCACTAATAAGGGATAACTGGACCTGGTATAATGTTTAAGTACCTTAGGTACTTACTACAAACCAGGCCAGCCTACTACAGCCAGCATCCTTGTGTTACCGACATATTATCTTTCTTCATAAGAGTGAGAAATCGGAATAGTGGTTGAATGGGGAGTGATCCCTGTTCAAGCAGCACCTACAATCCCTGTTTGGGTGAACCACTAAACCCAAATACAATAACCTGTGCTTAACCCTGGGAAGCTCTGCACAAAAAGCAGTCAGGATTCACTTGGAGGTAATATGTAAAGTACTTATGCAGTAATAAAGTGAAAACACACCAAGTGAAAAATTCCACACCAATTTAGAAAAACAGAATATATCTAATTAATTATTTCACACCAAAATGATAAAAAACTCAAGCTATGAATTTGACTTTTTTGACTAAGACCCTCATTAAGAGTTTGGCAGTCAGACCGCCATGGTGGCTGCTGTCAAAAGACTGCCATGTGGCGATCTTCGACACCTCCATATTATTGCCAAAAGACAGTCTAAAACCTGACCCCACCAGGGATCAGAAGGGCAGGAAATAGGCAGTCTGATCACCGGAACCGCCAGCCCGTCAACCAACCAGCGAATCTATTACAAGTCGAAAATGTCCGTGTCAGTCTTACCATGGTCGTCTACCATTGACGGTGGGAACTGCAGCGGTTGGTGTTCCCCACAGTAATACAAAACACCACATTGACCAGCTTTGAAAACAATACAGCTGACACACTTTCACACACTCAACACACCTAAAAAACACACCCTTCACATGCCACAATCTTTGAATCTACAACGCCACACACAGCAGCCAGAGCATCTGTTCAAATTACATTACCATAGAGTAGGTGTCCCTTTATCTTTCACTGAGCAAATATCCTATGCCCTTACAGCACCCCAACATGCATAATAGCACCTCTACACCACTTGTACTCCCCGTCACCCCCTCTTTACACAGCAACTAAGGCCCATATTTATATATTTTTTTGACGCAAATCTGCGCTAGCACAGGTTTGCGTTAAAAAGATTAACGCTGGCTACCACCATTCCTACGCGCCACCTGGGTGTCTTATTTAAAATAAATGAATCGAACCGGGCAGCGGAGGCGTAGGGAAGACTGGGGGTTGTGCATCAAAGAATGGTGCAAGTCAGGTTAGCGTCAAAGATATTGATGCTAACCTGACTAGCGTCATTTTATGACGCACAACCCCCATGGAAATTACTCCTGTCTTAAAAGAGACTGGAGTCATACCCCATGCCCAATGGCCATGCCTAGGAGACTTATGTCCCCTGGGCATGGTCAGTGGGCACAGTGGCAAGGAGGGGGGCCCAAGTTAGGCCCCCCATGCCACTTTTAAAAAAAAATGAAAAAAATTACCTGGACTTACCTTGGATGGGTGGGTGAGGGTGGCAGGGGGTGTTACTGTGTGCAGGGAAGGGCACATGTGGACTGCTTCCATGGTCTCCCACCATGGAAATGAGCCCACAGGTCCCCTAACACCTGCCCTGACCCAGGCGTTCAAAAATGACGCTATTCCGACTTATTGCCATTTCATAAGGCCGCCTCTTCCTGTGCGTCATTTTGGTGCGGGAGTATAAATAAGGCGTACATGCCTTAGAGTCATTTTTGCACGGGAATGCCTACCTTACCTTTCATTAGCGCAATGTAGGTTTGCACGTACAAAAAATTACGCACACTCCATAACTTTGACGCTAGACGGGTCTAGAGCCAAAGAATAAATATGGAGTTTGCGCTGGATTTGCATAAAAAGAAAAATGACGCAAATCCGGCGCAAGCAGAGTATAAATATGCCCCTAAATTTCCTTACTCATTTTGTTTTTGTTAACCAATACCGTGACATAACAGAAACATCCCTATTTCACAGATGACAAGTGAAGAGTCATGGTGGATGAAATTATCAGAGTAGAGACACATGTATTTGGAGCCCAAGTCCAGCAAGTCCAGCAAACTACAAATGTGAGGAAAATGGAAATGTGGCAAAAGAATAGTTGACAGAGTGAATTCTGTAGGCAGCTACCCGCGTACTAGGGACAGCATCAGGAAGAGTTGGAACAAACATGAAACAGCCATTACAACTCGGCTGTTTCCCTGACTAGCCTTTACCATGCATGTGTTACAATGAATGTGTCATTGCAACGAATACCCTTTACCATGCATACCATTACAACAAATTATCATGTATTGGTATGCATGGTAAGGGCTATGCATGGAAATCCTGGTAAAGGCTATTGGCATTGTGAGAGGAAACCAAAAGATCATTCAGTTTCCTCAGAACGAGCTGTGCTGTGCCTTAGGAGTGAGATAAGGGGGATTGGGCCTGGGGTGGGTTTTTTGTAAGACCTGACAGCCTTAGTGTGGTCACCCCTAACTTTTTTCCTACCTCCCTCTACTTTTTGGACACTGTTTTTTCTGGTTTTAGGGTTCTGCACACTTTACCACTGCTAACCAGTGCTAAAGTGCATGTGCTCTCTCCATTAAAACATGGTGACATAGGTTTATACCCAATTGGCTTATTTAATCTACTTGTAAGTCCCCAGTAAAGTGCACTACAGTTGCCCAGGGCCTATAGAGTAAATGCTACTTGTGGGTCTGCAGCACTGATTATGCCACCCACCTACGTAGCCCTCCAAACATGCCTCAGGCCAGCCATTGCAAGGCCTGTGTGTGCAGTTTTACTACCACTTCGACTTGGCATTTAAAAGTACTTACCAAGCCTTAAACTGCCCTTTTTCTACATATAAGTCACCCCTAAGGTAGCCCCTAGGTAGCCCATAGGGCAGGGTGCTATGTAGGTAAAAGGCAGGACATGTACCTGAGTAGTTATATGTCCTAGTAGTGTAAAACTCCTACATTTGTTTTTACCCTTCTGTGAGGCCTGCTCCTTTCATAGGCTAACATTAAGGCTACACTCATAGACTGTTTGAGTGGTGGCTTCTGATATGAAAGGAGTAACAAGGTCATATTCAGTATGGCCAGAATGGTAATATAAAATCCTGCTGACAGTTGAAGAACCCTCCCACAAGCGGGGATGGATTAACTCTGTTAACTGTTCTTCAACCACTTTCCATTTCCCATGATAATAGGATACTGGACTTTGGACTTCAAATGTTGTTGCTGCTACACTAACGATGACATCTACCATGAATGATCCCTTCTCTGTTTGACATTTCTTTTTCAAATGCTTACCTTCACATCATAGACACAAGTAAATAAACACAATTCATACACAATCAATGTACAATAGTAATTTTTGATCATTGTGAGATGTTCACTGTGAAAATCGTGTGATGCAAATGAGATACTCAAAAGATGGTAATGTAAACAGGCATATGTCACAGGTAGTATCATGCTGACGATCACTAGTAACACAATGACACACGTGGACACTCACAAAATGTTTTATTTACACTGTGCAGCACAGCGGCTGCCAAAATGTCTGGACTGTCATAGCCAAGTATGACAAAACATTGGTGCTCCTGGTTAGGTATCTCAAAGTACCTTCCCCCTGACCACAGAAGAAAGGGCTATCTCAGACTGTGTCCTGTAGAATAGGCTAACAGATTGGTGGATTTTATCACCAGCTTGACCCTTATCATATACCAAACCATGGCACAGACAGAGGACAGTACAACTGTCCCTAGCCAGAGGTCCATCCTCTTACAATGGTCAGGAATACGTTGGCATGTTACACACCTATGTCAGTGCTGTGGCGCAGGCACTGTGGCCTGCAGTGTGGTAACACATTGACAGGTACATACAGGTTAAACAGGATCATTGTCAACACAATGTGAAGGTAGAGGGAATTGATTGCACAGGATGACGTGACAAGGACACATGATCACACACATGAGACCATTGGAACAACATACCAGGGCAAACAGGTCTATTGTGTAGCTTAGATATCTGCCCTCCCACTGCCCAGGCAGCCTGGGCATACAACCCAAATCTACAATAAACAGTACCTGGATCAATCCATGTCCACGTCACATGTCAGACCAGCAGCAGCCACCTGCTAATGTCACAACTCATAAATGCCCACAAGAGGATGGCATGGTGAACAGATCTGCAAAGAACAAGGGATAAACATGGAGTTTAAGCAGGTAACGCCATACATGAGACAGAAAACTCATTTCAAACTACTGTTGTTTCTCTGACATTGCAATGTGACTGTCCAAAACAAAGGAGATGCTCCAGAAAGTGACATCTTTAAGTCTGATATAGCCAGCAAGCCTTGCCTGTAGAATGCATGGCATGAGATGCCCTGTCTTATGGTTACAGATACCCTTTTCCACAAATCCTGACCCCTGCAGTACGGCATGCAGTCACAGTTATCATAGAACACCACATACTTACACTCAAATGAAGTACTGATTGATGAGATCTGGCTGCATGTCTCCACCTTCACCCTCATCACTGTCACGCTCACTTGGCTTTTCCAGAGGCTCGAAAGGAAACAAAAAAGGGCTAATGTATCAGGAGTGTTTAAAGAATAGCTGGTCCTGTGTACGATACTCCCATCAAACTTCAAAAAAGCCAAAGGTACACAGTTCCAAACAATGGGTTCTGTACAGGTTCATAGAGTAAACAACAGATCCTGTGAATCTGCTCATTTTAGAACAAGAGCCCTCCCTCACCAATTGGTGACATGCTTCATCATTGGGCTTTTGCTCCTCGTAAGGCAGGCACTGCAATGCCTGACGGGCCCCTCATGGGGGCTCTCTGCCGGAGATCTTTTGAGTGTAGAAATGCTGGTTGTTGAGTGCTAGAATATGGGATTGGTATATGAATGTGTGAAGGTAAAAATGGCTAGAGGTCTGTAAACATCATATTTAATCAAACACAGACTCCTGTCATGATTAAAAACAAAATATGGGTAAGGATTAGAAGTAATGTCTAGTCCACCCTCAAAGAACAAAATTTATACTAAAGTCAACAGCCCCTAGGTTGGGAGAATGTGAAAAGTGTGAGTACAGAAATTACTATACTACTGTTACAAAGGTCAACATGTTTCTCGCAAATAATGTCATTTAAGATCGGTGCGATTCGTCAGGACCAAAACGTTCCAGAGGCTCACCTGATGGCACTGCCAGCTCTCCCTCATCAGGGATGTATCAGATGTTTCTTCTCAGGACTGTGTTGTAGCAGGCCACAATGATATCACACACTTTTGAGGGTGAGTAGAGGAGGGCTCCACCTGTCTTGTCAATGTTACGGAAGAGCCCAAAAGTCAACTCCATGACCGTTCCATGTGCCTTGTTGAAGTGGACTTCCTCTAGCGTGGTTGGGCTCCTCACTGAGGTCAACAACTAGGGGATTTTGAGTATGCAGAGTCCCCTCTAAGGGAATGTGACGTGTGTAACCACTGGTCCAGAGCATTGTCTTACTGGCCGCAAACAGAGCATACAAACACACATGACATATCAGGCCCTCTCTGGGTACAGTTGCGTCATCAGCTGTGGAACAGCACTGTTCCGCATGATGAAGGCATGATGGACTGAGCCCCGATATGGGGCAGATACTTGGAAAATGTAGAGGTCCACCAAACAAACTACTTGGACATTGGTGTAATGTTCTGATAGTCCTGTTCATTTCCATATGGTTATGGTAGAACCAAACCTACGTGTGCGATCAATGGCTCCCACAACATATGAAATGTGTGCCAATCCATAGAACTGTGTCTTCACATAGGCAAAATCCTCAATTTGTGGAAAATGGATGTTGCTGTCCAGGTGCTTCAAAATTGCTGAGAGTACATCCTTCAAGACCAGACTGAACATAGGCTGGGACATCGCATTAGTTAGGGCCACTGTATTTTGGAAGAACCCTGTGGCCAGGAAGTGCAACACTGACATGACTTGTGCAATGGGTGGGATGCTATTTGGATGATGGATGGCTGGCATCTGACCTGGCTCAACTGACGACAGAGATTCAAGATTGTCTGCCTATGCAGGTGGTATCTGAATCACATGTCTGTTCATCATGGTCTGCAAGTCTGCTAGTGGACGATACACTGGAGGTTGTTTGATCCTTCTCCTTACAGGAGGACAAAAGGAAGATATGGCCCTCTCTCATTGTATCCCTTGCAATTTACATAATACATGTCATATACAAACTGTGACATGTCATGTGAATCAGTGAAACCATGCACACAACAAGCCTAACATTTGCACATTTTTATGATGTTACCCCATTGCTTCTCAAAATATGTGTACCATTCATCTATCTTGACAGCAACAACAGGCCTTCCCCTGCGGCCCCTCCCCCCTCCTCCTCACCGTCTTTTCTGTGCCTTTATTCCCGCCGCTGCCTTCCCCTGCGGCCCCACCCCCCCAGCACTCCCATTCGACAAGCCCTCCCTCCTCCCAGCTGCCACTCCCACCCTCCCCTCCTTTTATGGCAGCCAACGGCAAGCCCGTCTGCGCCTGTCCGCGCCAAGACCGTGCCCAGCGCTAGTCCCCCTGGCCCTCTCAGACAAACCTACTCCCCACTCACCCTCCACTCATTCAACCCAGGCCCCCACCCCACGAGCACCCCTTCCAGCCCCACACACACTCATGACCCCTTCACCTGCCACACCTGTCCCTTCTCCTGCTCCACATCCCTCACACCACACACCAACCATAGCGACCCCCCTTTCAACAAACACAACACCCCCAATGCAATACTCACCTGCTCTGCCCCACCCCCACCAACCAACCCCGCCGCACACCGCCCACAACCAGAACACACCCTGCAACAACACCCTCATGCACCACACCAACACCGCCCACCACAACCACCTCAACTGCCTGCTCTTCAACACCCTCTCCCTTCACAAACATGCCATAGAACTCTGGGACCTCATCACATCACACTCACCTGACATCACCTTCCTCATGGAAACCTGGACCAACCCCTCCTCAGAACCCGACATAGCCATCGCCATCCCCATCCCCAAGGGATACAAACTACAACGCAAAGACCGCATCAACAGACCAGGGGCTGCCATCGCCATCCTACACAGGTACTTTAAACTACAGACCACCAGGACCACGCCCCGCCTTCTGCGACACCATCACCGACACCATCAGCTCGCACGCCCTCACCTCCACAGACTACATCCTCCCCAGTGATTTCAACTTTCACTTGGAAAACCTACAAGACCACAACTCTACCTCCCTCATAGACAACCTCACCAACCTCGGACTCAAACAACTGGTCACCGCACCCACCCACTCAGCAGGACACCCGCTCAAAGCAATTTTCACATCAAGCCAACACATAGACTAAACCCACACCACCGAACTCCTCTGGACTGACCACCACTGCATCCACTTCTCCTTCACCAAACCCGCCACACACCACCATCAACACACCACACCCTACCGCTTGTGGGAAAAGATCCCCACAGAATGACTAAACTCCCAACTGGCTCACAACCCCCCCCCACGCCAACGACCCCAACACAGGAGCACACAACCTCTCCAAATGGATCACCACCTGCGCAGACACACTAGCCCCTCTCAGAAAACACATCGTCACCCACAACATCAAGAATGCCCCATGGTTCACCCCCAAACTCCAGACACCAAGCGCAAATGCCGCCAAGCGGAGAAAATATGGCTACTAGATCCCTCCACAACCAACTTCTCCACCCTCAAAACCACCATTCGCACCCATCACCAACTCACCAACACCGCCAAAAGAGATCACTACAAGACACGCCTTGACAACAACTCTCAAAACAGCAAAGAACTCTTCACCATCATTAATTAACTTGCCAAACCCAAAGCCAGCAACATAGACCCCTCACACACACAGCCACTATGTGACGCCCTCTCCAACCACTTCCACAACAGCTTCATACCACACACACCCACTGCACACACCCCTCACTCACCTAACCCGACCCCCACTCATGACCCCCCACCACACTTACCACCTGGACCCCCACCACACATGAAGAAACCCAAAAAACCATGAACTCCATCCACTCCGGATCCCCCTCCGACCCCTGTCCACATTGCATATACAACAAAGCCAGCCCAACCATCGTCCCCATACTCCACGACATAATCAATTCCTCTTTCAACTCCGCCACCTACCCAGACCCCTGGAAGCATGCGGAAATCACTGCGCTCCTAAAAAAAAACAAAGCTGACACGGAGATCCTCTCCAACTATCGCCCCATCTCCCTCCTCCCTTTCCCCACCAAGGTGGCCGAGAAACTAGTCAACTCCCGCCTATCCCACTTCCTTGAAGCTAACAACACTCTTGACCCCTCACAATCCGGGTTCCTCAAGAACCACAGCACAGAAACTGCCCTCATCGCATGCACTGACAACATCAGGACCGAAGTCGACAAAGGCAAGACCATCGCACTCATCCTCCTAGACCTCTCCGTAGCCTTTGACACCGTCTGCCACCACACACTCTGCACACGCCTCCACAACATAGGAATTCGCCACAAAGCCTTAGACTGGCTCACCTCCTTGCTCACCGACCAGACCCAGAGAGTCCGCCTCCCACCTTACCACTCCATCACTTCCAAGATCATCTGCGGAGTCCCCCAAGGGTCCTCCCTCAGCCCCACACTCTTCAACATCTACATGATCCCCCTAGCCAACATCCTCCGAGCACACAGAATCACTATCCTCTCCTACGCAGATGACACCCAACTCATCCTCTCCCTCACCCGCAACCCCACCACTGCCAAAATCAACCTACACGCTGCTCTCCTCGACACCGCCAACTGGATGACTATTAACCACCTGAAGCTTAACTCCAGCGAAACAGAGATCATCATCTTCGGCCCCAACAAAACCACATGGGACAACTCCTGGTGGCCCACCGCCCTAGGCCCCGCACCCACCCCTGCAAACCACGCACGCAACCTCAGCATCATCCTAGACCCCTCCCTCTCCATGACACAGCAAATCAATGCCCTAACCTCCTCCTGCTTCCACACACTCCACACTCTAAAAAAATCCTTCAAATGGATTCCCCCAGAAACCAGGAAGACAGTCACCCATGCACTCATCAGCAGCAGACTAGACTACGGTAACGCCCTCTACACCGGCACCACACTCAAACTCAAACGCAAACTACAGAGAATACCGAACAGAGCTGCACGCCTCGTCCTTGGCTTTCCCCACCACAAACAAATCTCACCATACCTCAAATCTCTTCACTGGCTCCCCATAGACAAGAGAATCACATTCAAGATCCTCATCCCCGCTCAGAAATCCTTCCACAACACTGGCCCAACCTACCTCAACGAAAGAGTGAACTTCCACACTCCCACACGCAACCTCCGATCAGCCGACCTCGCACTAGCCACAGTCCCCCTCATCCAACACACCACCACAGGAGGCAGGTCCTTCTCCTACCTCGCCCTCAAAACCTGGAACTCCCTCCCCACCAACCTTCGCAAAACCAAAGACCTCCTGCTCTTCAGAAAGAGCCTAAAGACATGGCTGTTTGAACAGTGACCCTCCCTGCCCCCTTCCCTTTTTTTTTTTTTTTTTGATTCCCCCCCCCAGCGCCTTGATACCCTCACGGGTGAGTAGCGCGCTCTATAAATGTTTTCTATTGATTGATTGATTGATGACTGTACCCCCAAATATGTTGTAATATGTGCTGGACAACATAACAATATGATCACAGAAACAATTGACCTACATGACATTAAAAAGCCAGCACTCAAGATTCAGCCAGACATAATTTTCCCCATTTGTGACACATCAACAATTAGCATTTTATTGCATTTTATGCCTCTAAAATGGTGGCTGACTGACCTATTCCACTGGAACCTTCCGCGATTGCTAGCCAAAGTCGACATGGTGGTAGGCAGATGCTACAGTGGCAGACATCGCCATTGGATAACATTGCTGCCTGTGGTGGTTGGGCCAATGACAGTGTCTGCCGGCAGTGATGGTTGCATATGTGGCAAGCGTGATCGCCATCTTCTGCTGAAACTCTTAATTGACTCCTGACCCTGCTGCCAGCAAGACCTCCACAACATGAGCTACTGTGCACCACCTCTGGAAGCAACCATGCCATGTTTTACAGGTGATAGGGCCCCTGCCTTCTCACTAGAAGAGCTGGAGAAACTTGTGGAGGAGGCCCTACCCCTGGATGAACAGCTCTATGGTGTACCAGAGGAGAAGGTAAGTGCACCATGTTCACACATTTCTTTGTACCTCCACTTACCTTTAGTCAGCCTAGTCTTAGGCCCAGTTTGTCAGATTGTGTCCTCAAAGCCTAGTAAGTGCTGTCATTGTGCATTAATGGTAGAGTCAATGGGCATGTATCTATGTTAAGTGACAGGAATGTAGTGCTGAGTCAGTGTGGTGAGTGTGCATTGAGTGTTCCCTGACCCAACTTGCATTTGACGCACATGGCTAGGTGAGGTGTCATGACAGCCATCTCCAGGAAATCTTGCCAGAAGATGTTTATTATGTGCGGTCACATGTGGTTGCATGACAGCAGGAGGGATGAATGCATGTTGCATTTATTGGTTGGTCACTATTTGAGCCCTTTCAGTGTTTGCACATTGAGCTCTTGCTATATCTGGCCTTGTTGGACTGTTGTTCTGAAGTCAGGTAATGACTCACTAAGTCCTGCAGCTCTGCACATAGACACCCATTGGCAATTGGCTGTGGAGTACATGATGTACTTTGATGCATGTGATTTGTTGGCCGTGGTGTATTGTGTAGGTCTGTCTGCTCAGCCTGCAGAGAATGGGGCTTGTCAATTGTTACTCACTGCAAAACTATAAATCTAGGCTGATACAGATTCCATTTTGCAAGTGTGACAATGTGTCCTCACCCGGAATGCATGGACAGCATGTGGTGATGCCAAATTATGCCTCATTGCAATGTGTAGCTTCATGAGCATATGATCACTGATTAGGCCAGCTCTGATGTGTCCAGTGTAGGCTCCTTGCATTTTGGACATTGCACATCTACATACAGGGTATTGTTGACTGATGTGCCATGATAGCGGACTTTGTGGTACCTGGAACATGTGCAATGAAAGTCAAGGTTTCACTTGCAGTGCTATAGGTTTTGTGTACACACATGTGTGGAAGTGTGTAAATCGATGTTGATGTGACACACATACCCTCACCCCATGAAGTAGCATGTGCCTGCATCTGTATCTGCACTTGTCCACACATGGACAGGCTTGCCTCTTTGTGTGCTCAACATGTCACTCCCTTCAGTGTGGTTGAAGCACAATGGGTTTGTCTTTAGACTGGCTGTGACCTGTAGCGACTGTATGAAGCGGGTGACAATTAGAGGTAGTGGATGTTTATGTTCATTGTTTGCTGTGTGGTTTACCTGTCACTTCCCACTTTGTGTGATGTGTTCCATCATGTTGCTGGTCACTGTAATATGGTTCTCTCATTTCCCACAAAAGACACGGGCAGATTTAAGAGCCCATTGCTCCATTTTAGCATCACCTTAGAATCATATTTTTGACGCTAAGGTGGCACTAAGGTGGCATTTTTCCTGTGCCATATTTGCAAAGTGATGCAATACATGCATTGTGCCACTTTGTAACCCTTTGCACCACATTATGCCTTCGCCAGTCATATTGTATGCAAGGGGGCGTTCCCCCATTAGGATGCCTGAACAAAATGGTGCAGTGAAATTTAAAAGATTTTTCAGCACCATTTTTTCTGTCATTTTTAACACCTGCTCAGAGCAGGCATTAAAATGACGCACCCATTTAAATTAATGGGCTTCCTTGCACTTTACAACACTAACGTCAAAAGTTTTGACGCTAGTGTAGCAAAGCGCCACAGTAGCACCAAAAGGCTTGATGCTCTTGTTCTTACTACCACCATGGTGCGCTGCATCTTATATATGGCGCACACATGGTGGTGTTAGAGGGTGTACGAGGGGTGCAAGAAAATTGGCATGGCATTGGATGCAGTGCAGCTTTTCTTAAATTTAGACCACTGTTTCTCTACCTACTAAGTGCAGTGCCTTAGCTGAGGGGTGTATGGCACCCTGTTGGGGAGTGTTTGCAGGTTTGTCCTGTGTCCAATGACTGCTATGTGCCACAGGTGGACAGGATGGTCAAGACAGGATGTTTTTGGTTTGGTGCACTGTCATGTATGTGACTGACATTTTGTATAGACTTGTGGACAGAATTTCCTGCCTTCTCTTTTGCATCCATGCAGTTCAACGCTCATAAGAAGAAAGTGAATTGTCAAACAATTGCCAATATGGCTCGCACCCTGGGGCTCCACAGCCAGCGCAGCTCCACTGTCGGAAGAGGTGGAAGGCCTTGAGACGCTGGGCCCAGAAGACCGTGGAGGCCCAGCTGGGGCTGTCCTGCCTATGAGGATGGGGTGTCCGTCAGACCATGATCCTCGTGCATTTTGCCAGTGGCCTAGCCAGCCCTTGATGGGAATTTGAGGGTAGCACAGCAACCACAAGGGGGTGAGTACAAGCCAATTCCAGGCTTGACTCTTTACCAGGTGATTGAGTGAGGGACAAAATGTTCCCCCTGATAATGTGGAATGTTTCATATGTCAAAGATCGTCTGTGATCAAATTGGTGTAAACAGGCCATGTGTTTCCAACTGGTGTGCTCATCCTTTCGGGTCTGGGACCTGGCACTAAACTGTGGGGCCCTCAGTCCAATTGCACAGCAGTAAGTACATATGACTGTGTTTATTGTTCAAATGTGCTGCTTTAACTACCCTTCTAAGTGTTAGTTTCCACCAACAGACCACTCCTCCCAATTGTCACAGTACAAAGGTGGGTAGGGTGTGGGTCACTGTCTTCTGCCATGTATCTGGGGATATGTCTAGGTTGATATCTTTAAGTCATCATGGGCAGGTTTTCTCCATTGTATGTTAGGTGCTGGTGTGTCACTGCAGTCTGTGATTCATGGGTATCCGTCATATATGTGAAATGACTTACTTGGCAAAATCTTGACAGCTGTAGCAAGGTACTTTACCTTGGTAAGTGGGGAATGTACATTAGCATGGATGTTGTCGCATAAGTGTAGAAAACATACATTTTTCATACCTGTGTACATGTGATCCATTTCTACTGGTACACATATATATGCATTAGTTGCAAGCATGTGCTAACCATGCAGATGGCATGAGTCTGAGATCTCTCACATGTATGTACATATGTCCTGTTGTCAGTATGATACATCTGCAGTGGTTGACCATTCAGTGTGATGCCCAGACATGACTATGGCATTATCATATGTGGTAACACAGATACATTCATGCCTCCTAGCATGTTATTTGTCATGTGTAACTGCAGTAGCAATGATGGACATGACAGGTAGGGCCAGTGTGTTTATCCTCTTCATGATCAATTGCAACCTTGATGCGGTATATTGCTGTAGGTGCCCAGCACCTGTGTGTTGTTAATGACATGTGCCCTGACTGTTAGGATGCATCATTGTAGGAAAGTAGCCCTTTTCTAGACTTGTTACCCCCACTTTTTGCCTGTTTGTCAGTGTGTCTTACTGTTTGTCAGTGTGCTTGACTGTGTCTACTGGGATTCTGCTAATCAGTACCCCAGTAGTTATGCTCTCTCCTTCCAAAATTGATTGTGAGTTACTGTTAAAACAGTATTCCACCCACAATTGGCATACTGGTACCCCCTTATAAGTCCCTAGTATATGGTACCTAGGTACTGAGGGCATTGAGGTTCCAGGGGATCCCTAGGGTCTGCATCATACATTTTGCCACCCATATGGATCCTATGCAAAGTGTTTGCACGACTGCACCTGCAGCCTACGTAATTAAGGTGCAAGAACCCTTTCACTGCCATTTTACACTGCACCAGGTCACTTATATGTCACCCATATGGCAGGCCTTCAGCCCAGAGGGCATGATGCAAGGTTCCTGTGTGTGAGGGCACCCCTGCACTAGCAAAGGTGCCACCACAAACTCCAAGCCCATTTCCTCTGACTTTGTGAGTGCTGGGATGCCATTTTATGCGTGTACTGGAAATAGGTCAAGATCTATGTCCAGCTACATAATGGTAACTCCGAATATGGTAATGTTTAGTATCACACATGCTAGAATCATACCCCAAGGCTATTGCAAGCATTGGTTGTATGATTCCATGCATTCTGGGGGCTCCTTAGAGGAACCCCAGTAGTGCCATTTTAGCCTCCCGAGGTTTTGAAGGCAGCCCCAGCTGCTGCCACCTCACAGGCAGGTTTCTGCCCTCCTGTTGCTTGATCTGATCTAGCCCAAGAAGGCAGAACAAAGGATTTCCTTATGGAGAGGGATGTTATAACTTCTCCCTTTGGAAATAGGTGTTACAGGCTCGGGAGGGGTAGCCTCCCCAAGTCCCTGGTAATGCTTTGAAGGGCACATTTGGTGCCCTCCTTGCACAAACCATTCTACACCAGTTCAGAGACCCCAGTCCCTGCTCTGCCATGAAACTGGACAAAGGAAAGGGGAGTGACCACTCCCCTGTCAATCACCACCCTAGAGGTGGTGCTCAGAGCTCCTCAAGAGGGTCCCTGGGTTTTGCCATCTTGGAAAAAGGTTGGCAGGGAACTCTGGGAGCATCTGAGTGGCCGGACCAGGCAGGTGATATCAGAGCCCCCTCCTGATAGGTGGTCACTCAGCTAGGTGACCAATCTCCCTTTCTCCTGGATGTTTCCTCAGATTCAGATTGCAAGACTCCAGCAGGAATCCTCTGCATTCTCCACTTTGACTTCTCACTGAAGAAACTGCAACTGGACCCTCCAAGAACTCTAGAAGCTGCAACAAAGAAGCCAGACACCTTCAGAAACATTGTATCTTCCTCTCCTGCCAGCAACTGCAACTATTTCCTGGTCGTGTATCCTCTGAGGACAGCCTGTCTTCAGACTGTACCAGAAGAGCGAAGTAATCTCCCTTGGGGTGAAGGAGTCACTCCCCTGCTTCTGCAAGCACCATCTGCAATGACGACCTGTGGCATGGATCCCCTCTCCTGCTTAGCTGCACGGATTCTGCATCATGGGGAGTAGACTGCAGTAGTCCTGACAGGCATCTGTTCCAACTGTCCAACTTTGGTGGAGGTAAGAGCTTGCATCCCCATACAAGACAGTACCCCCCAGCTCGTGTATTTTGCAGCTGCCAAGGCTTGTTGGCATTCTTCCACCAAGTTCTTCATGCATCATGTAGTGTCTGCCGCCAGCACACAATCCTGCGAGGCACAGCATCCTGAGGGGTTCTCCAGTGACGTGGGAGCCTTTGTCGTAGTGCTGGGTGGGCCTCTTTTGCACCTTCCTTATCCCAATGTTGTGGGACTCCTATGTGCGCTGCCTGGTCTTCTGTGGGCTCTCTGAGTTGCTGAGAGTCCCCTTAGACTCCCCTTCCTGGGTAGAGTCCACCTGGTCCTTCCTAGGCGTGGGCAGCGCCATTTTTCGCTAATCGTGAGCTTTGCGGATGCCAAGGCTTGTTTACGGACTTCAGCGACACAAATCAGACTGCAAACTTCCATTCAGCGTGGATCATCATTTGCACCAACCAGGAACCCGACTCCGTCTTCTTGGGTGTAATCCTAACTGTTCTTTGTCACCGGTATTTCCTCTTTTCCACCTTCATCCGGGCTAGCAGGGGCTCCTGTTCTTCGTGGACTCTTCTGTCCTTCGGTGACTTGGTCCCCTTCTTTTACACGTCTATTTGTCCAGGAATCCACTGTTGGTGTCTTGCAGTCTCTTCTGGTATTTTCATAATTCTTCTTCTTGTTTTTGTGGGTGTTTTGGGAAAGTTACTGTGTTTTACTCCTACTTTCCTGGGTACTGGGGTGGGTTCTAGTACTTACCTTTGGGGTTTTCTAGTACTCCCAGCACCCCTCTAGACACTACCCTAGGTGGGGTACCACCATTTGTATTCCACTTTCTTAGTATATTGTTTGTGTTCCCCATAGGCCCATTTCTAACTAGTGAGATTTTCACTAATTGCACTGTGTTCTAACTATTTTTATGCCTATTTCTGCATACTAGTGTATATATTTTGTGTATTGCTTACCTCCTAAGGGAGTATAGTCTCTATAATATTTTTGGTATTTGTGTCACCAAAGTAAAGTACCTTTATTTTTGTAACTCTGCGTATTTTCTTTCATGTGTGTGAGTACTGTGTGACTACAGTGGTATTGCATGAGCTTTGCATGTCTCCTAGATCAGCCTTGGCTGCTCATCCACAGCTACCTCTAGAGAGCCTGGCTTCTAGACACTGACTACACTACACTAATAAGGGATCCCTGGTATAAGGTGTAAGAACAATAGGTACCCACCACACACCAAGCCAGCCTCCTACAATCATGGAATGACTTACAATGATGTTTGCATGACTAGTGTTTGGTTTCAGGGACACATCCACAAGCAGATGCCATGCTTGTCATATCTGATATGTGGGTAGTGATGTTGGTTCCCCTTCTACAACAGTATGGTATCCTCCTATTAGTGATTGCAAGGTCTGTCTCCCTCCTTCCAGCATGGTACAGTTGTCTACTACAAACACGCTCTTAGTTTACATGGACATGGGTGTGAGACATTGGTGGGGGCTCTTCTGGGCGTTACACTACCATTCTTGTGTGTATTCTGTAGACCTTTCTTCATGATGTTTTGGACCTGACTTAATTGTTGTTCCTTGTGGCCAACACCACATGTGGGTCACATCTGCCTATCCTTACAACCACCTCCTTGACTTATTTTAGGAAAGTGTTACTTGTAGAACTGTAAATTGCTGGGATGTGTCCATAGTGACATGGATGTTTCCATGTTACCTAATGAAGGTATGACCTATTTGTACCAGTGTTTTCTGCCTTTCCTTAACAACATCTGTTATTCTTGAAACCTGACATCAGTGCAAGGTGGATGAGTGCATAGGATTGTTTATGTGTAATTGGTAGAGTACCATTCAATGAGATCCAGTTGTTGGCTACTGGTTCCCTGTGATGCGCTGCATGTGGCACAGGTTTGGGGTGGAGTGGTCACCAAGTTGTGGTATGGTTAGTGTGGTAGCTAGACATCATTCCTGCTAATGTAGTAATCTGAGACCAAGATTTGCTCATGTGTTACCTTTGTAATTCCAGATAGCATGCATGGTTTTACATTGGCACATGATGGTGCCACTTTGCTGGCACTTCAGCAGGGCCCTCTTGACACAATGGTATGTTGTGTCTCGCAGAGTTGTGATTGAAGTGTTATCATGTACATATTTCAACTCTACTTCACTTGCTGCATCTACACCGGCAGGCAAAGGGGATTGGAAGCATCTGGCCACAGGGCGTCAAGTCACAACACCAACAACACAGAGGGACTGTAGGAAAGTACCATCTTGCCTGGCATGTTACCCCCATTTTTCACTGTATATATGTTGTTTTAGTTGTATGTGTCACTGGGACCCTGCCAGCCAGGGCCCCAGTGCTCATAAGTGTGCCTGAATGTGTTACCTGTGTTATGACTAACTGTCTCACTGAGGCTCTGCTATCCAGAACCTCAGTGGTTATGCTCTCTCATTTCTTTCCAAATTGTCACTAACAGGCTAGTGACCATTTTCACCAATTTACATTGGCATACTGGAACACCCTTATAATTCCCTAGTATATGGTACTGAGGTACCCAGGGTATTGGGGTTCCAGGAGATCCCTATGGGCTGCAGCATTTCTTTTGCCACCCATAGGGAGTTCTGACAATTCTTACACAGGCCTGCCACTGCAGCCTGAGTGAAATAATGCACACATTATTTCACAGCCATTTTCACTGCACTTAAGTAACTTATAAGTCACCTATATGTCTATCCTTTACCTGGTAAAGGTTAGGTGCAAAGTTACTTAGTGTGTGGGCACCCTGGCACTAGCCAAGGTGCCCCCACATGGTTCAGGGCAAATTCCCCGGACTTTGTGAGTGCGGGGACACCATTACACGCGTGCACTACACATAGGTCACTACCTATGTGTAGCTTCACAATGGTAACTCCGAATATGGCCATGTAACATGTCTATGATCATGGAATTGCCCCCTCTATGCCATCCTAGCATAGTTGGCACAATCCCATGATCCCACTGGTCTGTAGCACAGACCCTGGTACTGCCAAACTGCCTTTTCAGGGGTTTCACTGCAGCTGCTGCTGCTGCCAACCTCTCAGACAGGTTTCTGCCCTCCTGGGGTCCAGCCAGGCTTGGTCCAGGATGGCAGAACAAAGGACTTCCTCCGAGAGAGGGTGTTACACCCTCTCCCTTTGGAAAACGGTGTGAAGGTAGGGGAGGAGTAGCCTCCCCCAGCCTCTGGAAATGCTTTCAGGGGCACAGATGGTGCCCATTTCTGCATAAGCCAGTCTACACCGGTTCAGGGACCCCTCAGCCCTGCTCTGGCGCGAAACTGGACAAAGGAAAGGGGAGTGACCACTCCCCTGACCTGCACCTCCCCTGGTAGGTGCCCAGAGCTCCTCCAGTGTGCTCCAGACCTCTGCCATCTTGGAAACAGAGGTGCTGCTGGCACACTGGACTGCTCTGAGTGGCCAGGGCCAGCAGGTGACGTCAGAGACTCCTTCTGATAGGCTCCTTCAGGTATTGCTAGCCTATCCTCTCTCCTAAGTAGCCAAACCCTCTTTTCTGGCTATTTAGGGTCTCTGCTTTGGGGAATTCCTTAGATGAGAAGGTACTCGCGCTTTGCATCGCGTTATGCGCCTCTATACAGCGATATTATTTTAAAAGCTACCTTTATAACTATTTGTGTTCTTTTTTTAGTTGTTTATTGTCCTGATTTTATAGGACTTATTGTAACCCCCTTACCTGCACTCTAATCGGTTCTCCCACCGCTGTTTGGCGGGTCCGGTCTCTGGGGTATTGATTTTGGGCTCCATCTTGGAGTGATGGTCACTCTGGGTGGGGTTGCTGACGAGCGGTCTAGCGCTCCGGCTGAGTGCAGGGACGCCTATTTAAGGCGACCTGCCCTGGGGGCTATCCTGAGAAGGTACTCGCGCTTTGCATCGCGTTATGCGCCTCTATACTGCGATATTATTTTAAAAGCTACCTTTATAACTATTTGTGTTCTTTTTTTAGTTGTTTATTGTCCTGATTTTATAGGACTTATTGTAACCCCCTTACCTGCACTCTAATCGGTTCTCCCACCGCTGTTTGGCGGGTCCGGTCTCTGGGGTATTGATTTTGGGCGCCATCTTGGAGTGGTGGTCACTCTGGGTGGGGTTGCTGACGAGCGGTCTAGCGCTCCAGCTGAGTGGAGGGACGCCTATTTAAAGCTCCCCCCAACGCGCAGCGGATACGTGCAGCGGGCGTGCCTTCGCTGTGCCGGAGTCGTGCCAGAGTCCTGCCCGTCTGCGCCCGTCCGCGCTAAGGAAGCGCGGCTCGTGGCAGAACTCTGGACCTGGTAATTATGACTGTTCGTTTGAGAACCTATAGTAGGTCCGATTTACTGGCCCTTCAGGGTCAATGTACACGTTGCGAGTGTTCGCCTGTAGGCCCGTTGTGTGGCCCATATCACTGTAGGTGCGGTGTATGGTCATTGGAACCCCCCTCCCTTATACGCTCCTTAGGGCCTGCTGTAAAGAGGATAGGACAACAGGACTTGAGTATCTGGAGCTTAAACGTCAGATCTGTGGTAAAGCACTATCAGGAGATTTACGACCTTCTTGCTGATGGTTCGCCGGATGTGCTTTTTCTGACGGAAACGTGGCTCCAGGACTCTGACTCCTCGATAACTAACTTAGCTTTTCCCCCAGAATATGCTATTTATACTTTAAATCGTACGACTAGAGGTGGAGGTATTGCGATGGTCACCAAACGGTGTTATCCCTGTCAGTGGAAAGCCGCTGAACTTTTGGGGTGTGAGGGTGCCCTATTTAAAATAGCGTTTAGTCATCAGTTTACCCTCTCTGGGTTATTAATTTACCGGCCTCCAGGCTGTGATTCTGTTTTTAGGGCTGCTCTTCCTGAGTATATTAGCATAGAGGCACTAGGATGCGCAAAATTTAATGTTGTGGGAGATCTTAATCTCCATTTGGATTGTCCTTCCTTACCTACTATTAGGAGCTTTTTGGCGGATCTTGAGGCTTTACAGCTCTCGCAGATGATTACCTTCCCCACACATAAAGGTGGTCATATTCTTGACCCGTTCTTCACAAATTTAGAAGGTCTCAGAGTTCTTGGTTCCTCTCAGTTGGTCTGGACAGACCACATGCTGGTGAAAATGGCATGCTCTCTGTCTGACTTTCCTTTTGTATCTAATGGATAGATTTGTTCTTAAACGACACTGGAACAAATTAAGTCTGGAGGATTTTTATCATCAGCTCGAGAAGGCTCCTTTAGGTCCGCTCATCGAGGTCGATTGTGGATACGACTCCTTCTGTGAGTGGATTTCTGGTGCCCTCGATTCTCTGATTCCTATGTGTTGGTCTAAGTGTCACCGGAAGGAGCCGAGCCCTTGGTATGACACTTCCTTGGCATCTCTTAAGAGGGTCTGTAGACAGGCCGAAAGATTATGGAGGAAGTCATATGACTCTGATCTGAAAATCTGTTATCTTGCTAAAATCAAGATTTATCACAGGGCAGTGTGTCAAACTCGTGCCTCCTTTTATGCTCAACAGTTTCAGAATTCTACCAATCCATCGAAACTTATTTTTAAAGTATTAAAGGACCTGATGGCGAAGAGAGTAACTGCAGGGGAAATATGCTCGGACTCACATTGTGAGGGTTTGGCCTCTTTCTTTCATGAAAAAGTGCAAGCCATCTATCGCACCTTCCCAACGGGTTCCCTGATGCTAGAGCAGGTTGGTCGCACCTTAGGTGAGGGGGAATGTCTTTCCATCTTACCCCCCTTATCTCTGGAGATGTTTGACTATCTCAGCGCCAAAATTAAGTCTGGCTCTCCGGCTGACCCGTTGAAACCGGCCCAACTTAAGACTCTGGCACCGGTTTGCCGCTCCCCGGTACTGTCCTTGATCAACCTGTCTCTTTCTTCTGGAGTGGTTCCTGTTAGATGGAAGCAGGCAGTAGTTACGCCAATTCTGAAGAAGGTGACCCTTGACCCCCTTAAACCTGAAAGCTACCGCCCTATCTCCCTTCTTCGTTGGTCCACGAAAATAGCAGAGGCCCATGTGAATGCCACTCTTACAGACCACCTTGGTAGGTTTAACATTCTTGATCCTACCCAGAACGGGTTCCGCGTGGGTCATAGTACGGAGACGGCCCTCCTCTCGATGGTCGAGCATCTGCGCTCCGTGATGGATTCCGGTCGGACGGCGGCACTGTTGTTATTAGATCTTAGTGCCGCCTTCGACACGGTCTCGCACGGAATTCTGGCTCGGCGTCTTGAGGAGGTGGGCGTTTCTGGCTCCGCCTTGCACTGGTTTCGTTCCTTCCTTATGGATAGGTCATTCCAGGTGGCGATCCCGCCCGGTAAGTCATCACTCTACCCGTTAGACCAGGGAGTCCCACAGGGGTCTTCACTGAGTCCCACCCTTTTCAATCTGTATGTGAGACCGTTGGCTGCGGTCGTCAAGCGGTGGGGCCTAACCATGGTATCCTACGCAGATGATACGCAACTGGCGGTCACACTGAGTGGGGACTCAGACCTGGAGGCTCCCAGGTTTTGTGATGGTCTGCGGGAAGTGGCTAACTGGATGAAATCCAACTGTCTCCAGTTAAACACCAAAAAGACGGAGATTATGGTGGTTGGTAAACAGGTGGTTTGGTGGGATGATAAATGGTGGCCTTCGGAGTTGGGTGTGACTCCCCTCCCAGCGGCAGAGATAAAAAACTTGGGGGTATGGTTTGATTCTTCTCTGAGTTTCATCTGTCATACCAAGAAGGTGGCGGCTTCTTGCTATGGCATCATCAGAGGACTTCGACCTATCCTCAAATTCTTTGATGCACCTACAAGACAGCTGGTGGTTCAAGCATCAGTGCTGTCTAGGTTGGACTATGCCAACTCCCTACTGGCGGGGATAAACCAGTCAGAATTTCGGCGGCTCCAGCGGGTTCAAAACACTGCGGCCCGACTGGTGACTGGTCTCCCCAGGCGATGTTCGGTGTCCAATACTCTGCGCTCTCTCCACTGGCTCCCTGTGCAGCAGAGGATTAGATTTAAGGTTCTCTGTTTTGCATTTAAAATCTTAAAGGGTACTTCCCCGCAAATCATGGAGAAATTGCTGATTCCTTATGTTCCCTCTCGCACTCTTAGATCGTTAGGCCAGAACTTAGCAGTGGTTCCGCGCTTTAAGCTGAGCAGAATTGGGGGCCGCTCCTTTCGAGTCCTGGCAGCGTGTTGGTGGAATTCTCTTCCTCCACAAATCCGGGCCATTGATGAGCTCCTTCAGTTTAGGCGGGCTATTAAGACCTTTTTATTTGTCTAAGCTTATCTGTTGTGTTTTGTCTTCTTTTGCCCGCTTTTAGTGCTGTGTTGTGTTTACTTTCTCAAAGCGCCGGGACGCCCCTTTGCTGGGGCAGCTGTGCGCGGTACAAATAAAAATAACATAACATAACGAATGCAAGAGCTCATCAGAGTTCCTCTGCATCTCTCTCTTCACCTTCTGCCAAGGAATCGACTGCTGACCGCGCTGGAAGCCTGCAAAACTGCAACAAAGTAGCAAAGACGACTACTGCAACTCTGTAACGCTGATCCTGCCGCCTTCTCGACTGTTTTCCTGGTGGTGCATGCTGTGGGGGTAGTCTGCCTCCTCTCTGCACTAGAAGCTCTGAAGAAATCTCCCTTGGGTCGACAGAATCTTCCCCCTGCAACCGCAGGCACCAAAGAACTGCATCACCAGTCCCTTGGGTCTCCTCTCAGCATGACGAGCGAGGTCCCTTGAATCCAGCAACTCTGTCCAAGTGACTCCCCCAGTCCAGTGACTCTTTAGTCCAAGTTTGGTGGCAGTAAGTCCTTGCCTCCCCACGCCAGACTGCATTGGTGGGAACTGCGACTTTTGCAGCTACTCTGGCCTCTGTGCACTTTCGGCAAAAATCCTTTGTGCACAGCCAAGCCTGGGTCCACGGCACTCTAACCTGCATTGCACGACTTTCTAAGTTGTCCTCCGGCGGCGTGGGACTCCTTTGTGCAACTTTGGGTGAGCACCATTTCACTCTTTTTTGTAGTGCCTGTTCCGGCACTTCTGCAGGTGCTGCCTGCTTCTGAGAGGGCTCCTTGTCTTGCTCGATGCCCCTTCTGTCCCCAGACGCAATTGGCGACATCCTGGTCCCACCTGGGCCACAGCAGCATCCAAAAACCCTAACCGCACAATTTGCAGCTAGCAAGGCTTGTTGGCAGTCTTTCAGCGGGAAAACACTTCTGCACGACTGTCCATGGCGTGGGGGATCCATCCTTCAAGAGGTAAGTCTCTAGCCCTTGTCGTTCCTGCAGAATCCTCAGCTTCTACTGTTCAGTAGCAGCTTCTTTGCACCCACAGCTGGCATTTCCTGGGCATCTGCCCATCTCCGACTTGCTTGTGACTTTTGGACTTGGTCCACTTGTTCCACAGGTACCCTCGACTGGAAATCCATTGTTGTTGCATTGCTGGTTTGTGTGTTTCCTGCAGAATTCCCCTATCACGACTTCCATGTCCTTTGGGGAACTTTAGTGCACTTTGCACTCACTTTTCAGGGTCTTGGGGTGGGCTATTTTTCTAACCCTCACTGTTTTCTTACAGTCCCAGCGACCCTCTACAAGGTCACATAGGTTTGGGGTCCATTCGTGGTTCACATTCCACTTTTGGAGTATATGGTTTGTGTTGCCCCTATCCCTAAGTGTCCCCATTGCATCCTATTGTAACTATACATTGTTTGCACTGTTTTCTAAGACTATACTGCATATTTTTGGTATTGTGTATATATATCTTGTGTATATTTGCTATCCTCATACTGAGGGTACTCACTGAGATACTTTGGCATATTGTCATAAAAATAAAGTACCTTTATTTTTAGTATATCTGTGTATTGTGTTTTCTTATGATATTGTGCAAGTGACACTAGTGGTACTGTAGGAGCTTTGCATGTCTCCTAGTTCAGCCTAAGCTGCTCTGCTAACCTACCATTATCTATCAGCCTAAGCTGCTAGACACCCTATACACTAATAAGGGATACCTGGGCCTGGTGCAAGGTGTAAGTACCCCTTGGTACTCACTACAAGCCAGTCCACCCTCCTACATTGGTTGTGCAGCGGTGGGATAAGTACTTTGCAACTACTTACCACTTTTGTCACTGTACTTTTCATAATAGAAAAATATACAAAACAAGTTCAGTGTATGTACACCTAACCAAAAAGTTTTTGCTTTTCTCCTTTCACTTCCTTACTAAAGTGCTAAAAAGTACTTCTAAACTTTCTCTAAAGTTCTTAAAAAGTTTTTTAAATTTTTTTTTCTGTATCTCCAAAAGTTCTGAAAAAGATGTTCTTCACTTTTTCTATCACTTAACTCTTTCTAAAAATGTCTGGCACAGGCCAAACTGTTGATCTGTCCAAACTTGCTTATGATCACCTTAGCTGGAAAGGAGCAAGGAGTCTCTGCATAGAAAGAGGTTTAATTGTAGGGAAGAACCCCTCTAGAGAACTGTTAGTGAATATGCTTGTTGAACAGGATAAGGCCAAAGCTGGCACTACTGTTGAAAAGTTAGCTGATGGTTCCCACTCTGATTCTGGGGCACCCCTAGCGAAAGATGTGGGAGGGAAACTTCCTAGCCTGCCCATTAGCAGACAACCTAGCATAGTTGGTACTGATGTAGAGTCACATCATACAGATAGTGTGGTCTCACATCACAGTAAGAGCATTCATTCTCATCATAGTAGAAGTGCTGTTCCTGTTAGCCAAGCTGTTAGGGTGCCATCTGTTAGGGACAGGTCTCCATCTGTTCATTCTCATCATACTTCTGTTTCAAGGCATGTCCCTCCCACCCACCCTGATGACAGAGTGTTAGAAAGGGAGCTCAATAGATTGAGAGTGGAGGAATCCAGGCTGAAGCTCAAGAAGCAACAGCTGGATTTAGATAGGCAGTCCTTAGAGATAGAAAGAGAAAGACAGAAAATTGGGTTTGAAACCCATGGTGGCAGCAGCAGTATTCCCCATAGTCATCCTGCAAGAGAGCATGATTCAAGGAATCTGCACAAGATAGTTCCCCCTTACAAGGAGGGGGAGGACATTAACAAGTGGTTTGCTGCACTTGAGAGGGCCTGTGTTGTACAGGAGGTCCCTCAAAGGCAGTGGGCTGCTATCCTATGGCTATCTTTCAGTGGAAAGGGTAGGGATAGGCTCCTTACTGTAAAGGAAAGTGATGCCAATAATTTCAAAGTTCTTAAGAATGCACTCCTGGATGGTTATGGCTTAACCACTGAACAGTACAGGATGAAGTTCAGAGAGACCAAAAAGGAGCCTTCATAAGACTGGGTAGACTTTGTTGACCATTCAGTGAAGGCCTTGGAGGGGTGGTTACATGGCAGTAAGGTTACTGATTATGAAAGCCTGTATAACTTGATCGTGAGAGAGCATATTCCTAATAATTGTGTGTCTGATTTGTTGCACCAGTACCTGGTAGACTCTGATCTGACCTCTCCCCAAGAATTGGGAAAGAAGGCAGACAAATGGGTCAGAACAAGGGTGAACAGAAAAGTTCATACAGGGGGTGACAAAGATGGCAAGAAGAAGGATTGTAAGTCTTCAGAAAAGGGAGGGGACAAATCTAAACATGATTCTTCATCAGGCCCACAAAAACACTCTGGTGGGGGTGGTGGGCCCAAATCCTCTTCTAATCAAAACAAAGAAAAGAAACCATGGTGCTATTTATGTAAAATAAAAGGCCATTGGACAACAGATCCCAGTTGTCCAAAGAAAAGCACCAAGCCTCCTACCACTATAACCCCTACTGCTACACCTAGTGTCCCTACTAATAGCAGTGGTGGTGGGAGCAAACCTACTAATAGCCAATCCAAGGGAGTAGCTGGGCTCACTATTGGTAACTTAGTTGGGGTTGGTCTGATTAGGGAAACCACAGAGGCTGTGTTAGTCTCTGAGGGGGCTATTGATTTAGCCACCTTGGTTGCTTGTCCCCTTAACATGGATAAGAACAAGCAACTACCCCTAATAAATGGTGTTGAGGTTCAGGCCTACAGGGACACAGGTGCCAGTGTCACAATGGTGATAGAGAAACTGGTCCACCCTGAACAACACCTACTTGGTCACCAGTACCAAATAACCGATGCTCACAACAACACACTTAGCCACCCCATGGCTGTTGTAAATCTCAACTGGGGGGGGGTTACTGGTCCAAAGAAAGTTTTGGTAGCCTCAGATTTACCTGTAGACTGTCTACTAGGAAATGATTTGGAGACATCAGCTTGGTCAGATGTGGAGTTGGAGGCCCATGCAGCAATGCTGGGCATCCCAGGGCATATATTTTTGCTTTAACCAGGACTCAGGCCAAAAAGCAAAAAGGACAGGGTGACTTGGATCCTGGAAGAATGGACCAAATGCTCCCTAAAGCTAGGGCTAGTAGAAGTAAAGCACTACCTACTATCCCTCCCTCTACAGTGGATTCTAATTCTGAGGAAGAAGAATTTCCACCCTGTGCAGAACCTACACCAGAGGAGCTGGAAGCAGACACTGCTGAGCTTTTGGGTGAAGGGGGGCCTGCCAGGGAGGAGCTGAGTGTGGCACAGCAGACCTGTCCCACACTAGAGGGTCTAAGGCAGCAAGCTGTCAAACAAGCAAATGGGGATGTCAGTGACTCTCACAGAGTTTACTGGGAGGTCAACCTCTTGTACACTGAAGCAAGGGATCCAAAACCTGGAGCTGCCAGGAGATTGGTGATTCCTCAGGAGTACAGAAAGTTCCTCCTAACTCTTGCTCATGACATTCCCCTTGCTGGACATTTGGGGCAAATGAAAACTTGGGACAGGCTTGTTTCCTTGTTTCATTGGCCTAGAATGTCTGAGGACACAAACATTTTTTGTAAGTCCTGTGAAACCTGTCAAGCCAGTGGCAAGACAGGTGGCACTCCAAAGGCACCCCTTATTCCACTGCCTGTGGTTGGGGTTCCCTTTGAAAGGGTAGGGGTTGACATAGTTGGCCCCCTTGACCCACCTACTGCTTCATGCAATAGGTTTATCTTGGTGGTAGTGGACCATGCCACCAGATATCCTGAAGCAATTCCTCTAAGGACCACTACAGCTCCTGCAGTGGCAAAGGCCCTCCTGGGAATCTTTTCCAGGGTGGGCTTCCCAAAAGAGGTAGTATCAGACAGAGGAAGCAATTTCATGTCTGCTTACTTAAAGGCCATGTGGAAGGAGTGTGGGGTGACATACAAGTTCACCACACCATATCATCCACAAACAAATGGACTGGTAGAGAGATTTAACAAAACTCTCAAAGGCATGATCATGGGACTCCCTGAAAAACTCCGCAGGAGATGGGATATCCTTTTACCATGCCTCCTTTTTGCTTACAGGGAGGTACCCCAGAAAGGAGTGGGCTTCAGCCCCTTTGAACTTCTTTTTGGATACCCTGTGAGAGGTTCCCTAACACTTGTTAAGGAGGGTTGGGAACAACCTTTAAAAGCTCCAAAGCAAGACATAGTGGACTATGTACTTGGCCTCAGATCAAGGATGGCTGAGTACATGAAAAAGGCCAGTAAAAACCTTCAGGCCAGCCAAGAGCTCCAGAAGCAATGGCATGACCAGAAGGCTGTTTTGGTTCAGTACCAACCAGGGCAGAAAGTGTGGGTCCTGGAGCCTGTGGCCCCAAGTGCACTCCAAGATAAAAGGAGTGGACCCCACACAATTGTTGAGAAAAAGGGTGAAGTTACCTACTTAGTTGACTTAGGCACTGCCAGGAGTCCCCTTAGGGTGCTCCATGTCAATCGCCTGAAACCCTACTATGACAGGGCTAATCTCACCCTGCTCATGGCAACTGATGAGGGACAGGAAGAAGACAGTGATCCTCTACCTGATCTCTTCTCTTCCACAGAACAAGATGCTCTAGTGGAAGGTGTTGTACTGGCAGATTGTCTTACTGCTGAGCAGAAAGACCACTGCATAAATCTCCTGGGTCAGTTTTCTGAACTCTTCTCTACTGTGCCAGGTACCACTTCTTGGTGTGAGCACACTATAGATACTGGAGACAGCTTGCCTGTCAAAAGTAAGATCTATAGGCAGCCTGACCATGTCAGAGACTGCATAAAACAAGAGGTGCAGAAAATGTTAGAACTGGGAGTGGTTGAGCACTCTGAAAGTCCATGGGCTTCTCCTGTGGTACTTGTACCAAAACCTCATTCCAAAGATGGAAAGAAGGAAATGCGGTTTTGTGTTGACTACAGAGGTCTCAACCAGGTAACCAAAACTGATGCTCACCCTATACCCAGGGCAGATGAGCTCATAGATACACTGGCATCTGCCAAGTATCTAAGCACTTTTGACTTGACTGCAGGGTATTGGCAGATCAAATTATCAGAAGATGCAAAAGCTAAAACTGCATTTTCAACCATTGGAGGCCATTACCAATTCACAGTAATGCCTTTTGGATTGAAAAATGCACCTGCCACTTTTCAGAGGTTGGTGAACACAGTCTTGCAAGGGCTGGAAGCGTTCAGTGCAGCATATCTGGACGATATAGCTGTCTTTAGCTCCAGCTGGGATGATCACCTGGTTCACCGATGGAAAGTTTTGAAGGCCCTGCAAAAGGCAGGCCTCACTATCAAGGCTTCAAAGTGCCAGATAGGGCAGGGGAAGGTGGTTTATCTGGGACACCTGGTTGGGGGGGAACAGATTGCACCACTTCAGGGGAAAATCCAAACAATTATTGATTGGGTTCCCCCTACTACTCAGACTCAGGTGAGAGCCTTTTTAGGCCTCACTGGGTACTACAGGAGGTTCATTAAGAACTATGGCTCCATTGCAGCCCCTCTTAATGACCTCACATCCAAGAAAATGCCTAAGAAGGTATTATGGACAGCAAACTGTCAGAAAGCTTTTGAGGAGCTGAAGCAGGCCATGTGCTCTGCACCTGTCCTGAAAAGCCCTTGTTACTCTAAAAAATTCTCTGTCCAAGCTGATGCATCTGAATTAGGAGTAGGGGCAGTCCTATCACAACTTAATTCTGAGGGCCAGGATCAACCTGTTGCTTTTATTAGTAGGAGGTTGACCCCTATAGAAAAGCGTTGGTCTGCCATTGAGAGGGAGGCCTTTGCTGTGGTCTGGGCACTGAAGAAGTTGAGGCCATACCTGTTTGGCACTCACTTCATTGTTCAGACAGACCACAAACCTCTACTTTGGCTAAAACAAATGAAAGGTGAAAATCCTAAATTGTTGAGGTGGTCCATATCCCTACAGGGAATGGACTATACAGTGGAACATAGACCTGGGAGTACCCACTCCAATGCAGATGGACTCTCCAGATATTTCCACTTAGACAATGAAGACCCATCAGGTAATGACTAGTCTTATTGTCCTTCGTTTGGGGGGGGTTGTGTAGGAAAGTACCATCTTGCCTGACATGTTACCCCCATTTTTCACTGTATATATGTTGTTTTAGTTGTATGTGTCACTGGGACCCTGCCAGCCAAGGCCCTAGTGCTCATAAGTGTGCCTGGATGTGTTACCTGTGTTATGACTAACTGTCTCACTGAGGCTCTGCTATCCAGAACCTCAGTGGTTATGCTCTCTCATTTCTTTCCAAATTGTCACTAACAGGCTAGTGACCATTTTCACCAATTTACATTGGCATACTGGAACATCCTTATAATTCCCTAGTATATGGTACTGAGGTACCCAGGGTATTGGCGTTCCAGGAGATCCCTATGGGCTGCAGCATTTCTTTTGCGACCCATAGGGAGCTCTGACAATTCTTACACAGGCCTGCCACTGCAGCCTGAGTGAAATAATGCACACATTATTTCACAGACATTTTCACTGCACTTAAGTAACTTATAAGTCACCTATATGTCTATCCTTTACCTGGTAAAGGTTAGGTGCTAAGTTACTTAGTGTGTGGGCACCCTGGCACTAGCCAAGGTGCCCCCACATAGTTCAGGGCAAATTCCACGGACTTTGTGAGTGCGGGGACACCATTATACGCGTGCACTACACATAGGTCACTACCTATGTGTAGCTTCACAATGGTAACTCCGAATATGGCCATGTAACATGTATATGATCATGGAATTGCCCCCTCTATGCCATCCTAGCATAGTTGGCACAATCCCATGATCCCACTGGTCTGTAGCACAGACCCTGGTACTGCCAAACTTCCTTTTCAGGGGTTTCACTGCAGCTGCTGCTGCTGCCAACCCCTCAGACAGGTTTCTGCCCTCCTGGGGTCCAGCCAGGCTTGGCCCAGGAAGGCAGAACAAAGGACTTCCTCAGAGAGAGGGTGTTACACCCTCTCCCTTTGGAAAATGGTGTGAAGGCAGGGGAGGAGTAGCCTCCCCCAGCCTCTGGAAATGCTTTCATGGGCACAGATGGTGCCCATTTCTGCATAAGCCAGTCTACACCGGTTCAGGGACCCCTCAGCCCTGCTCTGGCGCGAAACTGGACAAAGGAAAGGGGAGTGACCACTCCCCTGACCAGCACCTCCCCTGGGAGGTGCCCAGAGGTCCTCCAGTGTGCTCCAGACCTCTGCCATCTTGGAAACAGAGGTGCTGTTGGCACACCGGACTGTTCTGAGTGGCCAGGGCCAGCAGGTGACGTCAGAGACTCCTTCTGATAGGCTCCTTCAGGTGTTGCTAGCCTATCCTCTCTCCTAAGTAGCCAAACCCTCTTTTCTGGCTATTTAGGGTCTCTGCTTTGGGGAATTCCTTAGATAACGAATGCAAGAGCTCATCAGAGTTCCTCTGCATCTCTCTCTTCACCTTCTGCCAAGGAATCGACTGCTGACCGCGCTGGAAGCCTGCAAAACTGCAACAAAGTAGCAAAGACGACTACTGCAACTCTGTAACGCTGATCCTGCCGCCTTCTCGACTGTTTTCCTGGTGGTGCATGCTGTGGGGGTAGTCTGCCTCCTCTCTGCACTAGAAGCTCCAAAGAAATCTCCTGTGGGTCGACGGAATCTTCCCCCTGCAACCGCAGGCACCAAAGAACTGCATCACCGGTCCCTTGGGTCTCCTCTCAGCATGACGAGCGAGGTCCCTTGAATCCAGCAACTCTGTCCAAGTGACTCCCACAGTCCAGTGACTCTTCAGTCCAAGTTTGGTTGAGGTAAGTCCTTGCCTCCCCACGCCAGACTGCATTGCTGGGAACCGCAACGTTTGCAGCTACTCTGGCCTCTGTGCACTTCCGGCAGAAATCCTTTGTGCACATCCAAGCCTGGGTCCACGGCACTCTAACCTGCATTGCACGACTTTCTAAGTTGTCCTCCGGCGGCGTGGGACTCCTTTGTGCAACTTCGGGTGAGCACCGTTTCACTCTTCTTCATAGTGCCTGTTCCGGCACTTCTGCGGGTGCTGCCTGCTTTTGAGAGGGCTCCTTGTCTTTCTCGACGCCCCTTCTGTCCCCAGACGCAATTGGCGACATCCTGGTCCCTCCTTGGCCAGAGCAGCATCCAAAAACCCTAACCGTACGATTTGCAGCTAGCAAGGCTTGTTGGCGGTCTTTCGGCGGGAAAACACTTCTGCACGACTCTCCACTGCGTGGGGGATCCATCCTCCAAAAGGGAAGTCTCTAACCCTTGTCGTTCCTGCAGAATCCTCAGCTTCTACTGTCCAGTAGCAGCTTCTTTGCACCCACAGCTGGCATTTCCTGGGCATCTGCCCATCTCCGACTTGCTTGTGACTTTTGGACTTGGTCCCCTTGTTCCACAGGTACCCTCGACTGGAAATCCATTGTTGTTGCATTGCTGGTTTGTGTCTTTCCTGCAAAATTCCCCTATCACAACTTCTATGTCCTTTGGGGAACTTTAGTGCACTTTGCACTCACTTTTCAGGGTCTTGGGGTGGGCTATTTTTCTAACCCTCACTGTTTTCTTACAGTCCCAGCGACCCTCTACAAGGTCACATAGGTTTGGGGTCCATTCGTGGTTCGCATTCCACTTTTGGAGTATTTTGTTTGTGTTGCCCCTAACCCTATGTGTCCCCATTGCATCCTATTGTAACTATACATTGTTTGCACTGTTTTCTAAGACTATACTGCATATTTTTGGTATTGTGTATATATATCTTGTGTATGTTTGCTATCCTCATACTGAGGGTACTCACTGAGATACTTTGGCATATTGTCATAAAAATAAAGTACCTTTATTTTTAGTATATCTGTGTATTGTGTTTTCTTATGATATTGTGCAAGTGACACTAGTGGTACTGTAGGAGCTTTGCATGTCTCCTAGTTCAGCCTAAGCTGCTCTGCTAAGCTACCATTATCTATCAGCCTAAGCTGCTAGACACCCTATACACTAATAAGGGATACCTGGGCCTGGTGCAAGGTGTAAGTACCCCTTGGTACTCACTACAAGCCAGTCCAGCCTCCTACAGGGACCCAGTGGCCTGGAGGGTGAGGGGAGTGCCTCTACATCATCGGATTCCTCCTCTAGTGGCCACACCCTAGTAGTGGCAGACCCATCAGGGACCCCCCAGTACCATCTCAGTCCTCCACCCGCTGTTCTAGCACCGCTCTCCCTGTTGCTCCCCACTAAGTTGGCCATTCCTGCTCACCCACAAGGGTGAGTCTCTCCTTTGCCAAGGACACCTCAGCCCTAGCCCCTGTTAGCCCTGCTGCCCTCAATGAGGAGGCTTTTCACCTTCCGAGAAACATCCCTGTGGTTCAGACCACCATCATGAATACCATCCAGGGACTGGCAAGCCAGGTCCAGCAGAGAAATGCATTCCTGGGTGGCATTCACAGTGCATTGACTGGCCTGCAGAGATCTTTTCAGGTTCTGGCCTCTATACTGATCACAGCCAGACACCCCTTGTCTACCATCCCCCCTCCAGCTCCCTCTTCCCAGTCCAAATCCCCCCTTCCCTGACCCATCCAAAGCACACAGACAGACTTGCATACATCCACCTCAATGGGCAAGGGAAGCACACATAAACATAAGCACCACAAGACATGCCATTGGCAAGCACACTACCTACATCCACCCGCAGACATAGCAACAATCAAGACTTGCCTGACACCTCTCTTCCACCCCCAGCAACACACACACAACATCTGGCACACTGACAAACCCCACATCAACAGTCACTGATCTAGTCACCACACCTATTCTACCCACATACACCACCCCAGCACACCCTCGGACATCCACCCTAGTCACCACACCACCAAAAGAACTAACACACCTACATACAGTATATCTACAATACTTGCAGTCACCACCCCATCAGCCATCTACCCATCCACCACAGCAACATCCTGTACCTCCACCATCCCTCAGCCCTAGACACATACTCACCTACCCAACAGACACCCAACACACACAAGCACACCTCCTACAAACATGCATCCAAGACATCCACACCCACAATTCAGACAAACACTCCCTCAACCTCCAAATGCACACACCCATCTGATTCCTTTCCCCTGTTTGCCTAAAAAACATTTCCTTTGTGACCTTGATCTTTCCCTTGTTTGTCCCATCCTCAGTGACAACCCCAAAATAACAGTTTCCCACCCAAAGGGCATCCCATCCACCTCCTGTCCCCATCCTAGCATCCATTCCCCTCCCCTGCCAAGAAAATGCCCACTCCTCCCAAGAAGGTTGAAAGAACCCAAACACCCCCTTGAAAGCCCAGACCAAAACCGTTCCCCTACGCCCCTCAGATAATCACTGAGGTGCCTGCCTTCCCGCTTGATGCCCCTACCTGTGGAGGTTACATGGCAGTCAGGAGTTGAGTTGAGGCCCAATATTGTGCCTTTTGGGCAAATTTCTTTTGGACTGGTCTATCGCCTTGGACTTAACTATTTGAGTGACCTTATTTATAACTAAAGCCAACCGGTTGGTAAATTTGTTGGATACACATTTTTATGCATTTCCTTACCTGGGTTTCTGTTGTTCTTGGCTGACATTGGTTGTGTGCCTGTAGTTGTGTGTGTTTGTGGTGCTTGCATCTTCATGTGGTGTCTTTGCAGTTTGTGAGTTTGTGTGCAGTGCTGTTGTCCCCCAAGGATAGGGTGTATGTTGTGCGATTTGTGTGTATGTAGCTGAAATGTCAGTGTCTTGGTATTGTGTTGTGTTTGTAGTGGTATGTGTTTCATTTTGTGTTGTGGGTATGTTTGGTATATGACTTGTCCCCTGATACAGCTATTGTCTAAATGGGGTGCGTGTGTACTTGAGTTTTGCCAGTGCAGGCATATGGAGTGTGTTGAGTTGTGGTAGTTTGCTTTGCATTTGTGTGCATGTGTCTATTTAGGTGTATGAGACTTGGATACCGTTGGTGTAGGGTTATGTTCCATGTAGTTTGTGCTTTTTTGCCTCACCCTTCATCCATTGTGTTACTGTGCATGACTATTGATATTGATATCGCTTGTCTCTGAGATCCATTCGGGGCCAGTTCCTGTGCGGATTATTTTCTGGGGCCTTGGGTCCCAATGCAGCCTTCATCCCTGTATGGTCTTGCTGCTCCCAGCACAGTTGTGCAGGTCTTGTTGTGGTGGTGGGGTTTGTGTCTTATGTCTATTTGTCTCTGTGTGCATGGCATTGTTGGTCCATTGTGCTATGTGTGTTTGTGATGTGTGTGTCAATTGCAGGGTTGTCTGATGGTGGTGTTGAGTGTGTTCCATGATACATGGATGGATATGTGTGTTATATGTGTGGCCAGTCCAGGGCCAGTGTTGGGTGTGAGTGTGTGGAATGTATTTGTATGTGTGCAGTATTTGTGTTGTTGTTGCTGCTGTGTGTATGTATGTTGCCTGGCCTTCAGAGTCCCTGAGCCTGTGCTGTGTAGCCTGGAGTATATGTGTAGTATTGTTGTGCAGTGTGTCTCTGTGTGCTGACTGAAGCATGCGTGCTGTGAATGTGTGGTTGTCCTTGTTGCAGTATGAGTGAGTGTGTCTAGAATGATAGGTGTAGCTGATCCCAGCCTCCCACCCCCAAGATGTGTTTGTTAGTGGTACAAGTTTGTAAAAAAACATTGTTGATACAGGTTGATGTGTGTACCTATGGTTGCTGTTGTCCATGTCAGCATGGATTTCGTTGTGTTTCAGTGAGCAGGAGCAGTGGTATGTCATTGAGAAACAGCTCCATGGCGGCTCCGGACGTGTATGGCTGTCTGCAGGTGAGTGTTTCGGTTTATACTGTTTGTTTGCTTATGCCTCTGAGATTTTGGCTTTGTCACCTGCAAGGGAATTAAACCATTACTCTGGAGAGTCAGTGAGACAGTGAGCATCTACATGATACACAGTGAAGGTAATTTGCTTTAGAAGTTCCCAAATTTCTTGCCACAATTATTTGCCCCACACCTCCTTAGAATGTATTTGCCAGTTATGGCCATGCCATTTGGGAAGCCAGGTGGCTAACCCATTGGTGGTAGACCGGGAATCAGTATAAATGTGACAGGTCCCAGGCAACTCTTGTTTCGGTACCTAATATACAGCGTACAATTCTGCATATTGACTACTCTTCCCTTCTTCTGTAGTGGGTAACAACTTCTTGGTAACTGGGTTACATGACACTGCCTTCCAATGTCTTTTGGCCCCCACACACGTGGCTGAACCATTGTAAACCATACATGCTTCCTATCCTCAGGGGACAAGGATTCAAATGGATCACCTCACCTGATGACTCTTTTATCTCTGGTGCATCCTGCACCCTCTCATCTTCATACACAAGGGCTTGTGCCACTTGTTCGTGTCCCACTCAGGCCCTGTCCTATATGTACCACTTCCATCGAATTATACTGGCCTCTTGTGCATGTACTATGCAGTGAGTTTTAAGTGAACTCATAACCTTCTGCATTATTGGAATTTCAGGTCTCAGAATCCACTAGAGCCCAGTAACAAGCAAGTTACTGTTTCTCAAAGGGACCATATCTCTCTTCTTCATCAGGTAGCTTTTTGGTCCGTAGAACACAGAGGCACCCTCTTTCTTCCCTGTTTTTTGCCACATGTTCCAATTTGCATATTGCCCCTGAACGGTTACATGTAACTCAGGTGCGCATTACGACCCTGGCGGTCATGAGACCGTAAGGGTCGTGGTCGGACTGCGATCAAAGCAGCAGTCTGGCCGTGATATTATGACCGTGGTGAAAGCGCTACGAGCAGACTGCTGGCACTGCCAGTTTCCCTCTACAGGAGGTGTCAGTGATCCCGGCGGACTTGATCAACTAGGGACAGTGCTGCCCTGCGGATTACGACTCTACTCTCCGACAGCTTTTGCATGGTGGTTGAACCGCCATACAAAGGCTAGCAGAGACAGGGTGCAGGGCCCGACTGCAGACAGTGATTAGAGTGAGGGGTGCTGGTACACCTCACAAACTGCAACATTGCCACCAGCTTGATTACGAGCCGGCGTCAATGTTGTGGTCCAGCAGGAAACTCTCAATGGGTGTCACGGAAAAGAGATTGCACCGGCGGTCTCCTACCCGCAGGAGTTTGGCACCTGCCAAACTCATATTGAGCTCTAAACCCTGTTAAATCACCGCCTTTGCCAAGTCAAATGCACACTGCTTCTGCTCTCCCCGTTCAAAAATGTGTTTCTTTCTTGTCACTTTGTACAGAGGCCAACATATGACTCAAGTGCGGCATATGCTGTCTCCAAAATCCAATCCAATGAAACGCTGAGCCCCTGCTTAGTACGGGGAGTAGAGAATTTTAAGATCTTTTGTTTTGCCTGCGACAACGCCTCTCCAAGGCCCAGATGTATCATTGTTCCTAATAGCGATTACCTAATTGTTTTTTTCTGTGAATTGCAATTAGGTCATCGCCATTTGAATGAATGAAACTTCAGGAGTTTCATTTAGCGATTCCCAACGGCTCGCAAATCGACCTACTTCATTAATATTCATCAGGTAGGTTGCAATTTGCGACCCATTGTGAAGACAACAATCACAGGGATGGTGGCCTGCTGGGCTCAGCAGACCACCATGTCTGTGATTGTGTTAAAATAAAGCAATCTTTTTTTTAAATGCAGCCCATTTTCCTTAAAGGAAAATGGGATGCATTTAAAAAAGAAAAATGAAAAGCTTTCTTTTCATTTTGTAAGAGCAGGCAGTGGTCCGTGGGACCACTACCTGCTCCTAAAAACATATTTTGCATGCATTTACGAAAGGAAGGGGTCCCTTGCGGATCCCTTCCTGTTTGTGAATGGGTTACCACCTACTCGAAGTAGGTGGTAAAATGCGAATGTTTTGCGACCGCATTTTAGTCAAAAAATATTCCTACATACCTCTGCGATTCGGTATTAGGAAGGGATGCTCTTGACACATGTCCACAGTACCATCTTGCCTGGCATGTTGCCCCTATTTTTTACTTGTTTGTCAGTTTGTTTTTGCCTGTCACACTGGGATCCTGCTAGCCAGGACCCCAGTGCTCATAGTTGTGGCCTGAATGTGTTCTCTGTGTGGTGCCTAACTGTGTGCTTATGCTCTCTCTGCTTTTAAAATTGTCAAAACAGGCTAGTGACCATTTTTACCAATTCTAATTGGCACACTGGAATACCCTTATGATTCCCTAGTATATGGTACTGAGGTACCCAGGGTATTGGGGTTCCAGGAGATCCTTCTGTGCTGCAGCATTTCTTTTGCCACCCATAGGGAGCTCAGACAATTCTTACACAGGACTGCCACTGCAGCCTGAGTGAAATAACGCCCATGTTATTTCACAGCCATTTTATACTGCACTTGAGTAACTTATAAGCCGCTTATATGTCTAACCCTCACTTGGTGAAGGTTAGGTGCAAAGTTACTACGTGTTAGGGCACCCTGGCACTAGCTCAGGTGCCCCCACATAGTTCAGAGCAATTTCCCCAGACTTTGTGAGTGCGGGGACACCATTACACGCGAGCACTACATATAGGTCAATACCTATATGTAGCTTCACAATGGTAACGCCGAATATCATGGAATTGTCCCCCCATGCCAAATCTGGTACTGGGGTGCCAATCCCATGCATCCCCGGGGCTCCAGCATGGACCCCGGGTACAGCCAAACCAGCTCTCTGGGGTTTCCACTGCGGCTACCGCTGCTGCCAACCCACAGAAAGGCTTCTGCCCTCTAGAGGCCTGGGCAGCCCAGTCCCAGGAAGGCAGAACAAAGTATTTCCTCTGAGAGAGGGTGTTACACCCTCTACCTTTGGAAATAGGTGTTAAGGGCCTGAGAGTAGTAGCCTCTCCTGGCCTCTGGAAATGCTTTGAAGGGCACAGATGGTGCCCTCCTTGCATAAGCCATTCTACACCGGTTCAGGGATCCCCAGCCCCTGCTCTGGCGCGAAAATGGACAACTGAAAGGGGAGTGACCACTCCCCTGTCCATAACCACCCAAGGGGTGGTGCCCAGCGCTCCTCCAGTATGTCCCAGATCTCTGCCATCTTGAATGCAGAGGTATGAGGGTACAATTGAGGCCTCTGAGTGAACAGTGCCAGCATGTGACATCAGAGACCCCTCCTGATAGGTGCTTACCTGACTAGGTGGCCAATCCTCCTCTGAGGGCTATTTAGGGTCCCTCCTGTCGGCTTCTCTTCAGACAACAAATGCAAGAGCTCACCAGAGTTCCTCTGCATCTCCCTCTTTGACTTCTGCCAAGGATAGACCGCTGACTGCTCCAGGATGCCTGCACAACTGCAACACAGTAGCAAGAAGACTACCAGCAACATTGTAGCGCCTAATCCTGCCGGCTTTCTCAACTGTTTCCTGGTGGTGCATGCTCTGGGGGCTGCCTGTCTTCACCCTGCACTGGAAGCCAAGAAGAAATCTCCTGTGGGTCAACAGAATCTTCCCGCTGCTAACGCAGGCACCAAACTTCTGCTTCACTGGTCCTCTGGGTCCCCTCTCATCAGGACGAGAGTGGTCCCTGGAACACATGAGCTGGATCTAAGTGACCACAACAGTCCAGTGGTCCATCTGTTCAAATTTGGTGGAGGTAAGTTATTGCTTCCCTACGCCAGACAGTAATTCTGTGTGTTGCATGAACTGCAGCTGCTAGGGCTTCTGTGCACTTTTACAAGGAATCCTCTGTGCACAACACAGCCCAGGTCCGCGGCACTCCGTCCTGCATTGCTCAACTCACTGAGTTGACCACTGGCTTCGTGGGTCCCTCTTTTGTACTGTTGAGATGACCACCATGCTCAGTTTTCTTGAACCTGGGTTCAAGTACTTCTGCGGGTGTTGCCTGCTTCTGCATGGGCTCTTTGTGTTGCTGAGTGCCCCCTCTGTCTTCTCCTCCAAGGGACGACTTTATGGTTCCTGTCCCCCTGGACACTTTCATGACTCTTGGATTGGTCCACTTTCTTTGCAGGTCCTCAAGTCCAGGAATCCGTCTTTGGTGCTTTGCAGTCAGTTGTGGTCTTTGCAGAATCTCCTATCACAACTTTAGTGTGTTTCTGGGGAAGTAGGGTCACTTTACTCCTACTTTTCAGGGTCTTGGGGTGGGGTATTTTGGACACCCTTAGTGTTTTCTTATACTCCCAGCAACCCTCTACACACTACACTAGGTCTGGGGTCCCTCAGTGGTTCGCATTCCACTTTCCTAGTATATGGTTTGTGTTGCCCCTGTGCCTATAGCTTCCTAATGTATTCTACAGTGTGTGCACTACTTTTCTAACTGTTTACTTACCTGATTTTGGTTTGTGTGCATATTTTGTGTATTTTACTTACCTCCTAAGGGAGTATATCCTCTGAGATATTTTTGGCACATTGCCACTAAAATAAAGTACCTTTATTTTCTGAGTATTGTGATTCTTATGATATAGTGCTATATGATATAAGTGGTATGGTAGGAACTTTGCATGTTTCCTAGCTCAGCCTAAGCTGCTCTGCTATAGCTACCTCTATCAGCCTAAACTGCTAGAATACTACTAATCTACTAATAAGGGATAACTGGACCTGGCACAAAGTGTAAGTACCATCAGGTACACACTATAAACCAGGACAACCTCCTCCATTGGTGGTGCAGCGGTGGGATAAGTACTTGTAACTGCTTCACCACTTTGTCATTGGTGCTTTTCATAAGAAAAACATATTCCAAATACTCAAAAATATACACAGTTAACCTAAACAGTTTAACTTTCTTTCTACAAACTTTCTACAAAGTTTCTAAACAGTTTTGAAAAGTTTTGAAAAGTTTGAAAATGTTCCTCTTTTCCTTAAAAGTTTCTAAAACTTTTTTCCCTTTGTCCTAAACCCTTTCTAACAACTATTTCTGCAGTATAACTTACTCCCACAGTTGTCCATTCAACATATGGTAGTTTAAACTTTAAAAGTTTGAGGGGTCTCTGCATAGAAAGAGGTTTAAGCATTGGTAAGGACCCTATCAAAGATCTTCTCCTTAGCCTTCTCCTAGAAAGTGACCAGAACCAGTCTGCCCATCCCAGGATCAGGAGGCAGAGGAGGGTGGTACCCAGCAAGAATCAGGGGATGGCCCTGAGGACTCTGGGGAGGGTTCATCCAAAGACCTGCCAGCTAACAGGCCACCTAGTGACACTGGTAGTGGGAGGGGGTCACACACTAGTAGGGCACCTTTCACTCCAAAAGGCCAAGTAACTAGAGTCCAGCCAGTTAGAGACATGTCCACTTCTGCCAATTCCCACATTTCCCCAGTGTCTCAGAATTCCCATGCCTCCCACCCTAAAAATGACACCCTAGACAGGGAACTCAGAAAGCTGAGGTTGGAAGAGGCCAGACTGAAGCTAAGACAGCAACAGTTGGCTTTAGACAGGGAATCTCTAGATGTAGAGAGGGAAAGGCAGAGGTTGGGGTTAGTTCCCCATGGGGGAAGCAGCAGTGTTCTTGATAGTAATCCTGTAAGAGAACAAGATTCTAGGAACCTGCATAGATAGTCCCCCCTTATAAGGGGGGGGGGTGACATAAATAAGTGGTTTGCTGCACTTGATAGGGCCTGTATGGTACAGTTGGACTCTCAAAGGCAGTGGGCTGCTATCTTGTGGTTATCTTTCACTGTTAAGGGTATGAATAGGCCACTTACTGTCAGAGAAAGCGATGCCAACAACTACAAAGTTTTGAAGGATGCACTCTTAGATGGATTTGGCTTAACCACTGAACAATACAGGATATAGTTCAGAAATACCAGAAAAGAGTCCCCTCAAGACTGGACAGACTTTGTAGACTGTTCAGTGAGGGCCTTGGAGTGATGGTTACATGGCAGTAAAGTGACTGACTATGAAAGCCTGTATAATCTAATCCAGAGAGAGCATATTTTAAATAATTGTGTGTCTGACTTGTTGCATCAGTACTTGGTAGACTCAGATCTGACCTCTCCCCAAGAATTGGGAAAGAAGGCAGACAAATGGGTCAGAACAAGAGTGAACAGAAAAGTTCATACATGTGGTGACAAGGATGGCAAGAAGGAGGATGGTAAGTCTTCTGACAAGGGTGGGGACAAAAATAAAAAACATTCTGAGTCTTCATCAGGCCCACAAAAATACTCTGGGGCTGGTGGTTCCAAATCCTCTTCCAACAATCAAAAGAAGCCATGGTGTCATTTATGTAAAAGTAAAGGCCATTGGGCAAGTGATTCCACCTGCCCAAAGAAAAGCACAAAGGCTCCCACTACCACAACCCCAACTGCATCCTCTAGTGCCCCTAGTAATAGCAGTGGTGGTGGGAAGTCTACTACAAATAGCCAATCAAAGGGTGTAGCTGGGCTTACCATTGGTGATGTAGTTGGGGTTGGTCTTGTTAGGGAGACCACAGAGGCTGTTTTAGTCTCTGATGGCGGTATTGACTTTGTCACCATAGTTGCTTGTCCCCTTAATATGGGTAAGTACAAGCAACTTCTCCTATGGTGATTGAGACACTGGTTCACCCAGATCAATACCTACTTGGTCAGTAGTACCACGTAACTGATGCTCATAACAACACTCTTAGCAAGCCCATGGCTGTTGTGAATCTCAACTGTGGGGGGGGGGGGGTTACTGGTCCAAAGAAAGTTGTGGTAGCCACTGATTTACCTGTAGACTGCTTACTAGGCAATGATTTGGAGACATCAGCTTGGGCTGAAGTGGAATTGGAGGCTCATGCAGCAATAATGGGCATCCCAGGGCATATCTTTGCTTTGACAAGGGCTCAGGCCCAGAAGCAAAGAGGACAGGGAAGCTTGGATCCTGGAACAATGGACCAAGTGCTCTCCAAAGCTAGGGGAAGAAAGGGTAAATCTCTCCAGAAGATTCCCCTATTGAGGAAGAGGAATCCTCTCCCTGTGCAGTACCTACACCAGATGAGCTGGCAGCAGACACTGCTGAGCTTTTGGGTGCAGGGGGGCCTGCTAGGGAAGAGCTGAGTGTGTCATAGCAGACCTGTCCCACACTAGAGGGTTTAAGGAAGCAAGCTGTCAAACAGCAGAATCGGGATGTTACTGATAGCCATTAGGTCTATTGGGAAGATAACCTCATTTATACTGAGTCAAGGGACCTTAAACCTGGAGCTCCCAGGAGATTGGTTATCCCCTTGCAGTATAGGGAGTTTCTTCTTACCTTGGCACATGATATTCTTTTGGCTGGGCATTTGTGCCAGAGCAAACCTTGGGACATACTTGTTCCATTGTTTCACTAGCCTCATATGTCAGAGGACACTAAGGAGTTTTGTCGCTCCTGTGTGACCTGCCAAGAAAGTGGCAAGACTGGTGGCACACCTAAGGCCCCCTTAATTCCACTTCCTGTGTTTGGAGTGCCCTTTGAAAGGGTGGTGGTTGACATAGTTGGCCCCCTTGACCCTCCAACAGCTTCAGGCAATAGATTTATCCTTGTGGTAGTTGACCTTGCCACTAGGTATCCTGCAGCAATTCCCTTAAGGACCACTACAGCTCCTGCAGTGGCAAAAGCCCTCCTGGGAATCTTTTTCAGAGTGGGTTTCCCTAAGGAAGTGGTGTTAGACAGAGGTAGAAACTTCATGTTTGCATACCTCCAAGCTATGTTGAACGAGTGTGGTGTAACTTACAAGTTCGCTGCTCCTTATCATCCACAGACAAATGGTCTGGTTGAGAGGTTTAATAAAACTCTCAAAGGTATGATTATGGGACTCCCTGAACAACTCAGAAGGAGATGGGATGTCCTGTTGCCATGCCTCCTTTTTGCTTACAGGGAGGTACCCCAAAAAGGAGTGGGCTTTAGCCCCTGTGAACTCCTCTTTGGGCACCCTGTAAGTGGTCCCCTTGCACATGTGAAGTAGGGTTAAAAGCTCCAAAGCAAGACATTGTAGATTATGTACTTGGCATGAGATCCAGAATGGATGAGTACATGAAAAAGGCCAGTAAAAACCTTCAGGCCGGCCAGGAGCTCCAAAAGCAATGGCATGACCCGAAGGCTGTCCTGAACCAGTACCACTCAGGACAGAAGGTGTGGGTATTGGAGCCTGTGGTCCCAAGACCAGTCCAGGACAAATGGAGTGGACCCCATCTCATTGCTGAAGAGAAGGGTGAGGTTACCTGTTTGGTAGACCTTGGCAGTGCCAGGAGTCCCCCTAGGTTTCTCCATGTCAATCGCCTAAAACCCTACTATGACATGGCTGATTTAACCCTGCTCATGGCAACTGATGAGGGGCAGGAAGAAGAGAGTGACCCGCTCCCTGATCTCTTCTCCACCACTGAAGCTGATGACTTAGTGGAAGGAGTGGTGCTTGCAGATTGCCTTACTGCTGAGCAGAAGGACAACAGTATAAATCGCCTAGGCCAATTCACTGACCTCTTCTCACTGATAGCAGGTACAGCTACCTGGTGTGAGCCCACAATAAACACTGGAGACAGTTTACCTGTTGAAGGTAAGATTTATAGGCAGCCTGACCATGTCAGAGATTGCATTAACAAGAGGTACAGAAAATGCTGGACTTAGGTGTGATTGAGCCTTCAGAAAGCCCATGGTCTCGCCCAGTGGTGCTTGTCCCAAAACCTCACAGTAAAGATGGTAAAAGAGAAATTAGGTTTTGTGTTGACTACATAGGTCTTAATCAAGTAACCAAAACTGAGACTCACACTATACCCAGTGCAGATGAGCTAATGGATACACTGGCTTCTAACAAGTATCTAAGCACTTTTGATTTAACTACAGGGTATTGAAAGATTGAATTATCAGAAGGTGCTAAACCTAAAACTGCATTTTCCACCATTTGAGGGCACTATTAGTTCACTATTATGCCCTTTGGTTTGAAGAATGCACCTGCTACTTTTCAGAGGTTGGTGAACACAGTCCTGCAAGGTTTGGAAGCTTTTAGTGCAGCATATCTAGATCATATAGCTGTCTTTAGCTCCAACTGGGATGAGCACCTGGTCCACCTATGGAAAGTTTTGGAGGCCCTGCAAAAGGCAGGCCTCACTATCAAGGCTTCAAAGTGCCAGACAAGGGTGTGTCTTCTGGTGCTAGTGTTTTGTGCACTTCAGTTATCTGTTGCGAGTGGATGCATGTTATTCTCTCTGTGTGCTTTGGCTGGGTCGGGGAATGGGTGATTTCAACTGGGTAGAGGAAGGGGGAAGGTAGTGAGGATGCAATGCATTCCTGAAGGGAATGCCCTTCAGGAATGCATTGCTCTGTTGCATCTGGCTTGCCAGTCCCTAGATGGCATTCAAGATGGAGGACTGACCTACAGAGATAGACTTCAGGAGGTCAATATCCTCCTCACTGAGGGCAGCAGGGGCAACAGGGGCTGGGGCAGACGTGTCTGGGGCAAAGGAGACACTCATCCTCTTGGGTGAGCAGGCATTGCCAACTCCTTGGGAAGCAACAGAGAGGACAGTGATAGAATGGCAGGTGGCGGACAAAGATGGCACTGGAGGGGTCCTCAATGTGTCTGCCACAAATGCGGAGTGGCCACTAGAGGAGTAATCTGTAGATGAAGTGGCAGGTCCATGGCACTCTCCTTACCCTCCGGGCCACTGGGTTGCTCGCTCGCTGTCTGTGGTGTCTTGACCGGAGGTCCCGTTGCCAGAAGCTTCCTGGCTCTGACCATCTCCTTCTCCTGCCGGTGCTGATGATGAAAACAGATAGTGAAGGAGGGTTAAGACATACACATGAGAACACTTCCATCACGATACTGAGCCCCGCAGGAAGTACCAGCAAGCTGCCAACATTATGTAATAACAGAATACAATGCATGTGTATCAAATTCATTAGGGTATCATACCATCAGAGCTACCTATTTGAAAGTCACATTCATACAGACCCAATGCCATCCTCACTAAGACATTGCCCTGCATTCTTTTATCAACCAACTACATAGATTTCCAAATAAAGGCAGTCAACCCTGGTATAAGCAAGTCATACCTTCATCAAATGACATTAGATCATCCATATCAATATGGACATATATCATTATATGACATATCAACATGTAACACCTGCCAAATGACATATGTCGATATGTATCCTTGGTATTTGTATCAAATTAACAACTGCACTGTGCAGGAGGAGGGAGACAGACCTTGTCATCACTACATAGAATACACCAATTGTTAGTAGAATGAAAAGCAACATCACCACCCACATTTCAAACATGGTAAGCATGCCATCCTTCAGAGTCTCAACTTTAGTAAGATAAACATGAGTGTAACACAATCCATGATGAGAAACCACACTCATTTGACACTTCCCTAACCATGCACAGGTGTATTAGGATCAGCACTACAGACTCAATGATGTCAAAATTCAAACATAACATGAACATAATTATGTGGCGGAACAATCATAGCTACAGCAGGGGCATATTACAAAATGCAGAAATGGAGGCATGATTATTGAAGGCAGTACACACATGATGTTGATACATGACTGACTGGCCCATTGCTGTGATTGGACACGCATTGCCCGTGTACCATTCCTACTATTTGTATCACAAAGAAACAAATGTCATGAGTCTCCTGCATGAGGATGTCAGCATCACTGTCACATGCTTACATCTAATGCACACTAATGTGTCACAGTGGAAAAGAAGCACAACCACACAGGGATTCAACATGTGTTAGGGCAATTATGACAGTACATGACACATGGTTAGGTACATAACCCAGTTACCAAGGTATTAACCCTGCAACAGGTGTCAAGAGATCATCCATGCAAATCATGTAACATGTATGATGGACACAAATGCATCACAGAAAGCTATGACACATCAGTGACCAACATACAATAGACATACCTTGCCCAGTCCTGATTCAAACACTTACATAGACATATCCTATGGTACATATTAAAGGATAGTGTGTTAGCATCTACACACCTCTCTACTGTAACATCAGGGATGATTCATCTCTTTTTGAGAAGTTACACCGACTTGGGGAGTATAAGCTGATCATTCGAATACAATACAAAATCAAAAGTTAGCAATGCTGTGGCATAGGATTGAGGGGAACGCATAGTATGTACCAGGCCCTAATCCCAACTGGATGTGCACACATGTTGGCAATATAAGATCCAAGTAAACCAATGTGGGCACAGAGCAACTGTGATACACAACACTTCCAACATTGTCAGAGCTAGCATTCTGTCCCTCACTCAGTCACCTGGTAAGTGATCAAACATGACTTAGGACTGCACTTACCCGCTTCTGTTCTGCCTTCAAATGCCCATCAAACTCAGGGTACGCCATAGCCAATACGTGGGCCATTAGGAGGGTCATGGTCTGATGGGCAGCACGTTCTCGTTGGGAGAACAGCCCCAGCTGGGCCTTTGTAATTTTCCAGGCCCATTGTCACAGAGCCTCCCACCTCTACCTGACAGTGGGTACTCTACTGACTGTAGACCCCCAGGGTCCGCACCTTCTTGGCAATGTCACGCCAAATCCCTTTTTTCTGATGGTGTTGCCCTGCAGAGTTACAAAAGACGAGAAAGAAAATCAAGTCCACAAGTCCCACACAAGATCAGGCAGTGTCATATTCAAGGAATTGCAACAAGTCATTCAGAACCTGTCCAGAACATCCTGCACACCTGTGGCACATACTAGTAATTGGACAGAGGGACATTACTACACATAAACACTATAAGGGTACCCCTCACACACCTTAGCTTATTTCCATGGTGGGCCAGCATACACTCATTAAACAGTTTCCATTTTGTCTTAGGACACCAAACCTGCCACCTCATGTAGTTACATGTCCAGGAACTCAACCATTTATGCGCACTTATGGCACCTACAGAGCTAAAATTACACAATCCTACTTTAAACCCATTAGCTGGAGCAGAACTAACTAATATTGGAGGTGAGCAACTGGAACAGATCAGCATATGGTGCTCTTACCTGCTCCTCTGGTGCACTGCTAGAGCTATCCATAAAGGGGAAGGACCTCTTCTACATGCTTCTCCAGCTCTTCTTGTGAGAAGGCAGGGGCCCTTTCACCTGTTGGACATGGCATGATTGCTCCCAGAGGCAGTACACAGCAGCTCAGGGTGTGGAGGTCCTACTGGCAGCAGTGTCAGAAGTCAAGTGAGAGATTCAGCAGGAGAGGGCGGGCATGTTAGTCATGTACGTGACTGTCACCAACAGCAGACACTGCCATTGGCCCAGGACCACTACAGGAAGCAAGGTAATCTAATGGCTATGTCCAATGTGGTAGCAACTGCCTACTGCCATGATGACATCTGCCAGTGGTCTCAGTCGTTTTCCATTGTCCAGTGTAGTAGGTCAAGCATTTTCCATTTTAATGCCTTTCTAAGGTAGGGATATGGATTGTTTTGATGCATCCCAATGTTGAAAACAGTTCTACAACCTAGGCATTTGTGCTGGCCATTACTATAGATATGTGCATGTAATGGTAGAAGGATCATGTTGTAATGTTGGCATGCTAATCTCTAAAAAATTGAGGGGGAGTACAGTCACCACTATCTTGGCCATAGGCAAACTTGTGTTTTGGAAATTTGACCACCACCAATGTCCGATGTTAATATCACATACTGTCACTGTGGTATCATCTCAGAATCTATACACTTTTTTTCAGGCAATATGATATAATGTCAGTATTGTGCCACTGTTTCCACTGGTGTGTGATGTGTGACATTTTTTCACTGTTTCAAATGGCATGTCAATGTGTTTATGTGGCATATGCATTGGCATGACAAGTAACACAATGAGTGACAGAAATACCTTCTTATTTCCTCACAGTTACCCTGGAATGAGAAGAGTCTGACAATCTCCTGTGTACCGTCCACTGGCAGACTTGCAGATAGGCTAGATCTCTGTCATCAGTTGAAGCTAGATCTGATGCCTGCTATCAGTCATCCAAATAGCATACCACCCATTGTAGAACTAACTGCTGGGAAGTCCAGTCTATGTTCAGCCTTGTCTTGAAGGATGTATTATCTGCATAGTTAAAACACCTGGACAGCTACATCATTTTTCCTGAACGTGAAGAATTTGTCCATTGAAGGCAGGTCTATGGTTTGGCACAAATCCCACATGTAGTGGGATCCATAGATGGTAGTAATGTAGCATTGGTTCCTCCACATGGGAATGAACAGGTCTATTGGAACAGGAAAAACTTCCATTCCATAAATGTCCAGGTGGATTGTTGTATGTGCCTGGCATCCCTGGTGAGTCCATGATGCCTTCATCATGCAAAACAGTGCTACTGCCCAGCTGATGACACAACTGTGTCCCAGAGAGGGTCTGGCTGGTTGATGAGACACATATGTCATGTGTGTTAGTATGCTATTTCTGCAGCTTCATGTGATGATGGCTTGAACTTATGTTTGTACTTATGTTGCCTTCCCTTACAGGGGGCCTACCCAAACCGTCCATGGTTGTTGACACCAGTGAGGAACCCAGCCGTGCCAGGGGAAGTCCGCTTCAACGAGGCACATGGAAGGGCAAGTCATGTCATAGAGCGGACATTTGGGCTTCTGAAGGCAAGATTTTGCAGCATATAAAATTCTGGTGGAGCCCTCCTTTACTCACCAGCTAAGGTCTGTAAAATCATTGTTGTCTGCTGCATGCTCCAAAACCTTGCCCTGAGAAGACATATCTCAGACATCGTAAATGAGGGGGAGCTAGCAGTGCCACTGGGTGAGATTGCAGAAATGCCAAGTGAGGATGACAGTGATGAGGATGAAGGTAGAGATATGCAGGCTGATCTCATCAATCTGGACTTCACCTTCAATCTGTGATTCCACTGATTCCTAGGGGAACTATGTGGTTCATGATTGTATGTGAATGGTCTTTGTGTGATTATCAGAAAACTAATTTGATGCTATGCAGTATGCAGCAGAAGTTGTCAAGGATTACTTGACTTACACTTGTGACATCCATAAGGAAGACCTTAGTTTGGGGCATTGCAATGCATAGTGTGATTTACAGGTAAAATTGTAATGGAGGCTTGTGGGTCATGTAAGCCTTCACCTGGCAAACCATCTTGTGTGACACTTTTTTCCTTCCAGGTCTCTTCACTATTCCATCGTCGTGTGGACATATCTGAGTTGGGTCATTGGAAGATAGATGGAGCCGGTCTGACACGTGGAGTGGAACAGGTGCTCTGTTACAAGTACTATGAATCCCATGCCCGGGCTGCCAGGACACTGGGAGGGCAGAGACCTATGCTAAATAATGGACTTGTTTGGCATGGTTAGTGAGTGCAATGGTGTCACATGTGTGATTTTGTGCCCCTGTCACATGTGATCCGGTGCAAGCCATTCCCTCTTCCTTCACATTGTGTTGGCAATGATCCTGTGTGAGTGGTATGTAGCTGTCTTTGTGTTCCCTCATTGCAGGCCACAGTGCCTATGCCACAATGCTGACATAGGTGTGTCACATGCATGCAGATGTCTGGCTACTGTAAAAGGAACAAGCTCTGACTAGGAACTGCAGTACTGTTCTCTGTCTGTATCATGGGTATGTAGTTTTGTCTGACATGTTGTAGGTATGTCTTAAAGGTCAAGCTGATGACAATTTCCACCATTCTGTTGGCCTATTCATTGGGATACAGTCTGATATGTCCATGACTTCAGTGACCAGTGGGATGGTACTTACAGATACCTAAGCAAAAGTACATATTTGTTGGACAGACGTGACTTTGACAGGCCTGAGAAGTGTGCTGTATGTGTGCTGCACAGTGTAATAAAAACAGTTTTAGTAAAATGTTGACTTTGGTAACTGTGTTGTTTGTGATCCTCAGTGTTAGAAATACGGTCTTTGGTTGGCAGTCAGGTTACCCCTGTCCAAGCAAGGACCCTCACTCTAGTCAGGGTAAGTCACACACAATCCAACTTATCCTATGCCCATCCTCTGGTAGCGTGGCACTGAGCAGGTAGGCTTAACTAAGAAGGCAATGTGTAAAGTATTTAGGCAATAGATCATGCAATAACATAGTGGGAACAATCCAAAATGACACCACAAAGGTTTTGAAAAATATAAGATATTCATCTGATTAAAAGCAGGTCGAAACAATCAAGATATATTGAAATATCACTGTTGAAATGATAGAGTATTTAGTTCCTAAAAAGCAACAAAGTTCCTGCTTTGCGTCTAAATTATCCGCACGAGACTGCAGAGGCACGATGGATGAAGTCACAGGTGTTGCATCGATCCGTTGGGCGATGTGGGGAAATTTCTGTTGCACGACTGGTGATGAGTCAATTTCTCGTGCAGGAAGTCGGGCTGTGTCAGTCTGGCTCGGCGATGAGTTGATCCGGGATGCTGCTCGTCAAAGTTCCAGTCACAACTCTCGCACTGCATCGATCTTCACTCAGGAAGCCTGGCTGCATCGATCCGGTTCGGCAGTGCAGTGATTTTCTCACCGCTAGATAGGCAGTATGGGTTATGCTCCCCACCACAGCTGAAGGGAGTAACAGTCTTTCAGCCCCCTGCAAACCGAAGGATCCCATCCTAATGGCAAGAAAGAGGACATTTGATTATTTTGGATTTTGATTTTACATTTGGGCCAAGGCAGCTTGGCTAACTCCCAATATCATCCCACTTGGAATGGTGGGCGGCTGCACTTTTTGGATTTTGATTAGCTGTCACCGAGAAAAATCTACCAGACCTAGACACATCTGAAAACTAAACATCTGGATGAGTCCTGGGTGGTGTGCTTCACAATTTTCCTACCCAAAATACCCTGCAAACCTCTAACTTTGTTTTAAATCACGTATTTCCCCGAAATTTTTATGATGGAACCTTCCGGAACCTGCAGGAATACACAAACTTTCTACCACCCAGCATTGTTGCATCTATACCGATAAAAATTCTGCCCCATTTGTCAGCCTAAAAACGTTTTTTCTCAAACTGCCCCATTGGATCCACTTTGGTTCTCTCCCACACAAGTGAGGAATCATTTTTAACGGGAGACCGAGGGCAACGTTGGGTGGTAGGAAGTTGGTGCCAGTATGGTGATCCCACAAAGAAATTTGAGGAAAATTTGATTTTTTTTAGCTAAATTTGAGGTTGGCAGGGGATTCTGGTTAAGAAAACAGTGGGGGTTCCATGCAAGTTACTCCTCCCTTGACTCCAGCGGGTGTCTAGTTTTCAGAAATGTATGGATTTGATAGCTTTCCCTAGATGGCTGCTGAGCCCAGGACCAAAAACTCAGGTGCCCCCCTTGCAAAAACAGGTAGTTTCGTAATAGATCATTTTGATGTCTCCATGTCGTGTTTTGGTCCCTTCCCTGTGGCGTGCACTCGGCCTACCCACACAAGTGTGTTACCATTTTTATCGGGAGACTTAATAGAGTGCTGGGTAGAAGGAAGTTTGTGACTCCCCTCAGATTCCAGAACTTGGCAGCACTGAAATGTGAGGTAAATGTGTTTATTTAGCCAAATTGGGAGGTTTGCAAAGGATTCTGGGTAACAGAACCTGGTGAGAGCCCCACAAGTCACCCCATTCTTGATTCCTAGTGTTCTCATCTAGTTTTAAAAATGTATAGGTTTTCTAGGGTTCCCTAGGTGCCGGCTGAGTTAGAGGCCAAAATCCACAGCTAGGCACTTTGCAAAAAACACATTCAGTGGGTGGAAGGAAGTTTGTGGCTCCTCTCAGATTCCAGAACTTTCTGTCACTGGAGTGTGAGGAAAAAGTGTTTTTTCTGGCCACATTTTGGGGTTTGCCAAGGATTCTGGGTAACAGAACCTGGTGAAAGCCCCACAAGTCACCTAATCTTGGATTCCCTTATGTGTCTAGTTTGCAAAAATGCACAGGTTTGGTAGGTTTCCTTAGGTGCCGGCTGAGCTAGAGGCCAAAATCCACAGCTACACACTTTGCAAAAAACAGCTGTGTTTTCTTTGGGAAAATGTGATGTGTCCACATTGTGCTTTGGGGCATTTCCTGTTGTGGGAACTATGCCTACCCACACATGTGAGGTACCATTTATATCGGGAGACAAGGGGGGACAAAGAATAGAAGAACAAGTGTTACTGCCCATTGTCTTTCTCCACATTTTCTCCTTGCAAATGTAAGACAGTGTGTAATAAAGAAGTGTATTTGAGAAATGCCCTCTAATTCACATACTAGTATGGTGACACCCAAATTCAGAGATGTGCAAATAACCACTGCTCCTCAACACCTTATCCTGTGCAGATTCTGGAAATACAAAGGTTTCCTTCATCCCTATTTTGACTCTTTCTATGTTACCAGATGAATAGCTGTGTACCCACTATACAATGAAAACCCATTGCAAGTTGCAGCTCATTTATTGGCTTTGCCTACCAAGGGTTCTTTATGAACCTACAAGCTCTATATATCTCTGTAGTGAGAAGAGTCTGGCAGATGTAACGTTATATTGCTTTTGAAAATCTGACATCGCAGGAAAAAGTTACATAGTAAAACATAGAGAGAAATGGGTGTTTTTTTTCACCTACATTTTAATATATTTTATTTTAGCTGTTATTTTCTGTTGGAAAAACTTGCAGGATCTACACCAATGAACCCTTGCTGAATTCAGGATTTTGTGTACTTTGAATCAGAAATGTTTAGCTGTCCAGGATCCACCGTTGGTTTCACACCTATTTTTGCCACTAAGTTTAAGGAGTCTGAAAGCACAAAATATGGTAAAATCGGGTATGTTGCAATAAAATGCCATAATTGTGTAGAAAAATATGGTTTTCTGATTTGATTCAGTCTGTTCCTGAAAGCTGGGAAGATGGTAACTTCAGCACCGCAAACCCTTTGTTGATGCCATTTTTAGGAAAAAAAACATGCTTTCTTCTGCAGCACCTTTTTCTCCTTATTTGCAAAAAAAGCTAATTTTAGCTGTATTTTTTCCTAATTTCTTGGTCTCTTCCAGGGAAACACACAAACTCTGGTTACCATTAGGGTCCCTACGATGTTAGAAAAAAAGGACGCAAATGTGGCATGGATAGCTTGTGTGAACAAAACATTATGATGGCCTAAGCGCAAACTGCCCCAAATAGCCCAAAAAAGGCTCGGCACAGGAAGGGAAAAGGCCTGGCAGCCAAGGGGTTAATCCTACTTGTACATAGTTTTTTTAGAGAATTTAAAAAATAACTAAAAAGTTTTTAAGCAATATGAAGAATTCTTAATGTTTCTACTACTGTTGTGTAGCCATTTTAGTTACAGCTTCAGACCCGTTATTTTAGCGAACTACGCCCCATATTTAGGAAATTCTGGATTTGCAACTCGCAAATTGCGAGTCTGAGCAACTCGCAATTTGTGAGTCGCAAACCCAGGTGCAGGATGGTGTCCCTGACACCATCTGTGACTTGCAAGGGGGTCGCAAAGGCCCACCTCATTAATATTAATGAGGTGGGTAGCAATTTGCGACCCCCTTGTGAGTCGCAGCACTCACAGGGATGGTGGCCTGCTGGAGACAGCAGACCACCATGTCTGTGACTGCTTTTAAATAAAGCAGTTTTTCTTTTTTTGTAATGCAGCCCGTTTTCCTTAAAGGAAAACGAGTTGCATTACAAACGAAAAAATGAAATATGTCAGTTTCATTTTTTCAGAGTAGGCAGTGGTCCATTCGACCACTGCCTGCTCTGAAAAAATGTTTTTAGGGCCATTCACAGAGGGGAAGGTAACCATGGGGACCCCTTCCCTTTTGCGAATGGGTTACCACCAGTGTGACACTGGTGGTAACTGCGAATTGCTTTGCGACCGCGTTCGGGTCACAAAGCAATTCTGCATCGCAATGCGACTCGCAAATAGGAAGGGGAGCACCCCTTCCTATTTGCAACTTGAATTCCCATTTTGCGAGTCGGTAACCAGGTTACCGACTCGCAAAATGAGAATGGGCATCGCAATGTGGCTTTTGCGTCTCGCACATAGCGATTTTCGCTGTTTGCGAGGCGCAAAAGCCTTCCTACATCTGGCCCTAGGTCTGCCGCTGTGCACTTTAACTTAGATATATTTTATTCAGCTTTGTTTATTATTTTAATAATAGCCACATTTGCAGTCTTGTATTATTTCTGTCTATCTATTCTTTGCCTAGGACAGCACTGTGTTCTTAAACAAGACACTTCTTTCACTTTGTGCTTTTCTCAAGGCTGCAGTAAGACAGGTTACTGGCAAACCTGGTAAAGCTTTTTCTCTAGTGTGCATAGAAACATAGCTGTTTTATTATAAAAACACTACTTTGACCCATTTACATTAGAGGGAGATTCCAGCTAGATGACCACGACTGTATGCTGATGGCTCAGTGCTTCGCTACAGCTGCTTATGTAGACTACAGTCCTCTTACTCAGGTATGGGGGATGATGTCTTCTCAGGGGAACCTGAAGGGCAGAACTAGAACTTAACATGCTGTGTTCTAACATAGCCTAGGTAGGAAATATTTTAACAATTCCAGTGATTCTAGTGACAATATGGCAGCGTTATTTTTATGCTTTACTCTCCTTGTCACAATTTTAAACCTGTCATGCTTTATTGAAGTACATGCTTTATTTTCTAAAATTGAGTTGCTTCATTAAACCCTTATTGAAATATATACTGCCTCTGTTTGTCCTTGTATCTGTGAGACTAATGAAAGGGATGAGATCTGAATGACCACGATTTCCCTGAGGAATCAATTGTGTCATGCGCTCGGCTGTCCAATCATTCCTGCTCTTGGGTGGAGTTGAGGCACTGCTAGTTAGCCGGAACAAAACCCGGATTAGGACGACAAGTGTCACCTGTAGTGGGTTCAGACTCAGTCTCCCACAGTGCAAGTGATTTTGCCGCTCAAATTCAGTAGTCTCATTAGAATAATGAGACCTACACAACACTACTACACTGTTTTTGATTTGTTGTAGTTTGGTCTGTAGTCACAGAGGTCTCAGGTGCTAAACCCAACCAAATATACCACCCAATATTCTTTTTCTTATTAGTTAGGGAGGACTTCCTCTACATTTTTGTCATTTTCTGCTTTTTAAGGGTCCCTTTCTTTATTGTGGATTGATGTTTTCCTGAAGGCTTTTTTTTATGTTTTCTGCTATTTATTTGTTGGAATATATAGGTGTTTCACTCGAATAAAAAAAGGCCAGTTCAGGTGGAAATAATTTGAATTGCTTTACAGTACCCAAACGAATTGCATTTTTTGACAAGACAGGAATGTACGATTTTTGTACTGTGTTATTATATTATTATTGTTAATATTGCAGTATAAAGGGTATGCTTTCGATGCAGTCTGTTCCTCCATCCAAATTACTGAACTTTCTAAAGTCATCCATTAATTTCATTTTTTTTTTTTTTATGACTCGTATCTGCACACTAACTATAAAAGTCTGGCCCTTTGTAGTTCTTGAAAAATGTATTTCTTCGAAATTTCAAGTAAAAGGTAGAAAGTGGAGTCAAAAAATGGCGCAAAGGCGACACAAACTTTTCATAAATATGCTCTTTCTGTTCTGGCACTCTTGTGGGTCACACTAGGTGAGAGGGGGCCCAAATATCATAACCTCTTCCACCACTAAACGCATCTTTAAATTCTGTCATAGCTGAAAATACAATTTTGTTTCTACAGCTGAGAGGACTATTCGTTATACGGGCCTTGTTTGTATTAGTATTCTGGCAGTCCTGTTTGGTCTTCAAATGTGTAATGCACTATGCTTTTCTCAAAAGGATAATTGTTGCCACAGCACTGATATTTCAGCTGGCTCAACAGGGACATTAAGCTACTGCACTTTCTGCTATTGACTCTACAGGGACACCTAGTAATGATCTGCGGCACTGCATCCTTGTGCCACTGACTCCACAGCTAAATGATATTTAAAAGGCCTACTAGGCCTGACAGTGTGCAAAACACCATGCCCTCAAGGGGCTGATTACATGATTACACTGCAATAATCTTCATCATTCTTTTTTATGTGATTATGCCCTCAAGGGCTGAATATATGTTTATATGACCATGTTTCCTCCAAATGCTACTTTTACTGTGGTGCTCTGTGGGGGCTGTTCAGAACATTGTAGTGTAGCCATTTTTAGTATAGCGTTATGCACGTTAGGTTAACATATTAGGCCTCTGTGCACTTTGCCCTAGACACGTTTTCTTCCACCTCGCACTGTTATTTTACAATAACCAGTTTTACGGTCTTGTTTTATTCTTTCTATCACACTGTTTAGCTTAGTTCAGCACTGTGTTCGCAAACACTGCATTCTTTCTCACCCTGTGCTTCAGTCAAGGCTACAATCTGGTACATTGCCGGTGCACATGGTAGAAGTTTAGTCTCTAGTGTTCGTAGACGATACACATCCTTACGTAGGGACATTTTCTTAGAACATCTGCGTGTTAGTTATAAAATCACTTTCTAGTCCTAGTACAGGTCAGAGGGAGATTCCGACCAGGAACCTACAACTAGATGCTGACTGCCCCGTTGCAGATGCTGATGCAGCTTACAGACCTTTACTCAGGTATGAGGGTCGATGTCCTCCCGGGGGAACCTGAAAGGCAGGCTTAGAGGCAGGCTTAGAGCTTCACATGCTGTGCTCATAATATAACTTAGAGAGAACTTAATATAGTTGCATTATGATAGCCTTATTCTTGTGCTTCACTCTCATTGTTACTATTTTAATCCTACTGTGTTGTTTCGTTCTGGTTATTGCAGCTCACACCTTACTACATAAAATGCAGTCGTTTTATTAAACCAATCTTTAAACTTAAACTGCCTTTGTCATTTTTACCGTAGTGTGTATGAGAGCACCGGTTGTGACCTGAGTGACCACGACTTCCCTGGGAAGTACTAAGATGTCATGCGCTCGGCTGCCCAATTGTCTCTTCCCTTCAGGAGGGATAAGGCACTGCTAGTTAGCCGGAGCATAACCCGGATTTGGGGTGACAAGTGTCCTTCACCGTGGGTCAGACTTAGTCCCCCCACTGCGAACGATCTTGCCGCCCGAAAATCCAGTAGTCTCATTAGGATAATGAGAGCCTACGTGTCACCATTACAGTCTAATGACAATTGTATGAAGGAATGCACAAACACAGTCTATTTCTGATAAAGGCTATGGGGCAGATTTATGTAAAGTGCCCCTTAGCGCCCCCCTACGACCATCATGTGTGTGCCGTATTTAAAACACGGTGCACCATGGCGCAGGGTAGTGGGCAATAGCATAATGTTTTATGATGCTATTGATGTAGTCTTCAGGAGTAGCACCAAAATGTTGGTGCTACTCCTGCAGAGTACATAGGGGCCATTAGAAAGAATGGAAGCCCCTTCTTAATGCATGCTTTGAGCAGGAGTTAAAAGTGCCATAAAAATGGTACAATCTCATAGATTTCCTTGCAACATTTTTTTTCCCTGCATTATGCCTGCCACATCCATAATGTAGCGCAAAGGTTTACAGAGTGGCGCAATGCATGCATTGCACCACTCTGTAAATACGGCACATGGATTTTTGCCTCGCTGGGCCACATTAACGTCAAAATAAATGACGTTAATGTGGTGCAAGATGGCACTATAAATGTGCCCATTAATGTGTTGCATGGCAAAATATTTATAAGGTCCAAAATGCGAGGTTGTCCTGATCATTTACAATGCCAACAGCTCTAACTCTCTCTAATACGAAACCTATTGCAATGCAAATGCTTGTTTTAATAGCCAATGCTGCATGTAATTTTAATAGCTAGCCACTGCTGTATTTGCAAGATAGTGCCGTGGTACTCTGTTACATTAAAAAAAATATATAACAGTAAACATACTTTTTCCTAACTATTCACGTAAATTGCCTCATTTCTTCCTAAAGGTTAGTATTGTTATACATCTTGTTCAAACCAATAACTCAGGCATTTTGTTGCTTTGTCTGTCTAGAAGATCAATGGAAAATGAAATAAATACTCCATAATATGCTGCCACATACCACTTCACTTAATAACGTGTCATTCCACTCTACAACTTGCCACTTCAATCTGCAAAATGCCACTCTGCTCTAAGTCACTCCATTTCACTCTACTCTATCACAGGCCACTGCACTGTACAGCACACCACTCCACACTACACAGCTCCACTCTAACAGACTCAATGAATCTGTGAGTTTGTGAGTGTGGTGTGTGTATGGGTGTCAGGCTTGTGTTATTTAAATTGACCAATGTAGTGTTGTTTTGTATGTGTGTGTGTATTTTGAGTTCGGCGGTATGTACTGCCAATGGTTTTCCCCGGTTGCATGTCCGCCGTGGTGATTCGTGGGTCATTATGTGATGGGCGTTGTTCTGTTGGCTTAACGGTGTGGGTTTTGATAGCGCCAGTTCATCACTGACCTTTGGTGTGGCGGACTTGTGTCTGTGGCTGAATAGTGACGGATTGGTGTGTGTGTGTCATAATATGGTGAATGGATATCCGCTGCGGCATAACGAGGGCCTATATGTTCAGATTTTTGTATATATTTTCATTTAAAAAAAATTTTTTATTTATTAAATTGGTTTAATATGTAATTTTTAATTATTTGATGTCTTTTTTTTGCAGTGGATTAGTTCAGGGACATTATTAAAAATCGGTACTTTAATTTTTAATTTCAAGTTTAGAATTTTTTAAGATATGCAATTTTGTATACATTGTAAAATGTGTTTTAATATATTACATTTTTATTTCATTTTCAAATTTAATATGACATAAGACCTATTTTAATGTTTTTTAATAAAATATTACATATTTAAAACAACCTTTCAAATAATTTTGTAACTTTTAGTATTAAATCGTATTTATTCAGATGAGTACATTAAAATGAATGTCTTTTGTATATGAAATGGTTATAATTGTTTAAAACTGTAAAAGTAATATTTAGAAAGAAAAAAGTTCATGAATTGTTATAATCTGAAAAAATGTAAAATACTTGTGGGCATGTGTTTAGAAAATGTGGTTAATTTTGGTGCTTTAACATTTGTGAATTGTAGAAAATGTTTATTACAATTTGGAAAGGCTATTACTAAATAAAATATAATTTGTATTTTTAAATGATACATAAAGATAATAGTAGTTTAAATGAGTGTGCTATAATATAACATTTTTTAAATGTTGTGATTTACTAACATGTGATAATGTGTAGTGTTGATTGTATAATAATCTAGGTAAAACGTTTTATTTTGAATTGAATTTAATAAATTTGTATTTTTAATTTTTTTACACCTTCCCCAAATTGGATTAGAGTGGAGTGGGAAAAGCAAAATTTTTAGTGTCCAACACCTTCCAAAAATTAATTTAGATTTGAGTGGGAACGCTAAATGTCTCCCATTAGTGTCTAACACCTTCCCTAAATTGATTTAGATTGGAGTGGGACTAGTAAATTATATCCTTTCAGTGTCCAATACCTGCCCTGAGTTGGTTTATATTGGTCTGAGAATAGAAAATGTCTCCCTTTTAGTGCCCAACACTTTCCCTAAAGTGGTTTAGATTGGAGTGGAAATAGTAAATGTCACTCCTTTAGGGGCGCATTACGAGCTTGGTGGTCTGATGAGCTGACCCCCAAACATGTGGTTATTAGGCGCCCATCAGCCTGGCTTCCTCACCCCCTGTCATATTACGATGTTGCTGCTGTTCAGCTTGGTCGGAACAGTGCTACATATTGGTCTCAGCTCCCTTAAGGGAGGCAAGGCCAATACTGTAGCACAACTGCAACCTAGGAATGTGCATTGTCTGCATAGCATGGTAGTGGGCAGTCCCGGGACCCCCCGCAATAAAATAGTAAATGGCACCCCTATAGTGTCCAACACCTTTCCAGAGTTGGTTTAGATAGGAGTGGGAATTGCAAATGTCACTTTTTTGATGTCTTATATTTTTCTCCAAATTTAGTATAATAAGATGTCACACAAATTTTTTTAATTAGATTTTTTGACAATTTTTATTCATTGTATACTTTTATATTGTGTCAAACATATTTTTATAATAAAAATAATACTACAATTTAATAACTTTAAAGTAAAATATTTCTATTATTTTCTCTCTTTTATTCTTTTTTCATTTTTTAATTGTAAAAAGCAGAAATAAATCAGATTTCATTTATATTTGTATAATGTACATTTTCACCTGTTACTTTACTGTTATTTTACATTCAATATCATTTTCAAACATTTTTTAAAAAACATTTTTGGAACATGTTTTACAACATTGCTTGTTTAGTATGTTTAATATTTTTGATAATTGTTTCCATTTTTTTAAACATGTATTTTTTTTTTTATTATTTCCCTCTGATTTCTATGTGGACATAGGGCCTGATAATGAAATTGTTGGTCCGACCACTGGACCGCCAATACAGCAGTCGAGAGGATGCCACCAAGCTGGTGTTCTTCCCACCACTGTATTACAGTACTTCCGCTGGGCTTGCGGTAGTGTCTGAAGCAGTGGCACTGCGGCGGCAAGAAAAGTGAGCCCAAAGCACATGCAGCCGCAGTGCAGTGGTACATGCAACTCGGGTGCACTGTGTGCCATAAGCAATGTTATGCATGTCACACAGTGTGCACCAATAGCCCAGACATAAGGGTGCACAACATGCCCCCTGCCACACTGCTCAAATGGGCAGAATCGCCCTAGGGCCATGTTTGGGGCCCCTTCCCTGACTTTTTACCAAGCTCTTCATGGAGGGGTCCCTGCCATGAAAAGCTTGACAGAAAGGCAGGTAGGTCATGATCAGCATGGCGGTGCCAGAATGCCACTGCTGCAATGGATCATGCCTCCCCTGATCACCTCCTCTACAGGATCCAAGATCCTGAGGGTTGCAGCGGTGTTGTGGTAGTCCGACCTCCAGCTTCATAATCTGGCAGTCGGACCACCAAGAAAGCTGTGGTCAGACCACCACCTCGGGTACCGCGGTCCTTGGGCCACCGTACTCATAATCAGACCCATAGTCTTTTTTTAGTTTCATTTTGTGCTCATTTATTTACTCCTAGTTTCTATTTACAGTCTATTGGTGTTATTTTGGGTCTTTTTTCCAGGAACTCCTTCGTGGGTAGAAGCTGCTGTTCGTCGGAACGCATAAGTGCTTTGTTCAGGTTTTTTTTAAGGGTTTGAAGGGTGGGACTTAGGATGAATGATTTAAATTGGGTATTGTTTAAGTGTATATGGTATGTTTAGATGCATTTTTGTTAGTGTTTTGCATGTTGTTTTGTCATTTTTTATATTGTATCATTAATGTATGATTTAGTATTTTAAAATATGTGATGTTAATTATATTTTCATTATGAAATGTTATGTATGTGTATATTTGGGACAGTAATCTACTGTACGGGTGGGTGTTTAATGTTTCTTTTACATGTTTTTGTCTACGAATGATTTTGATGGGGAGGTGGAGTTTATGATTTTTTTTTTCTCAGGAAATCTGTTTTGGTTTATTATAATCATCAGCCACAAAAAAAGCCCCTCTACAATCCTGTAGGCTGGGGGAAGGGGAGAGAACGATATACGGCAACCATTTGTGCGCTCCTGAAACATAACTACCACACAAGAAGCAAACATGCCAATACCTGTCAGGAGATCCTCTTACTTTGAGGGCTTTACACATTTGGGGGGTTATTCTAACTTTGGAGGAGTGTTAATCCGTCCCAAAAGTGACGGTAAAGTGACCGATATACCACCAGCCGTATTACGAGTTCCATAGGATATAATGGACTCGTAATACGGCTGGTGGTAAATCCGTCACTTCTCCGTCACTTTTGGGACGGATTAACACCTCCTCCAAAGTTAGAATAATCCCCTTGGTTTGTTGTGTTAAAATATGTTGTCATTTTGGGGTTTTTGTTAGGTTAATATGTATTTTAGAGGATAGATTTGGATATTATTATAAAGTAGTCTAGCCCTTTGTTATTTATGAAGATTTTGACTATACATTCTAGCATGTCATGCATTTTGTTAGTTTGTTTGTTAAGTTTAGGGCCAATTTGGGTAACAGATTGCTCTATTCTTAGTTCTTGGTAGCATTGTTATTTTTGTAATGCTTTGATAAATTTGTATAATGTAAGTGAGTTTTACCTAGTGGGTGTTGGAAGACATTATGCCATCCTTCCGCTGTGTTTTTGTTGCCTTCCTGCACCAGGGTGCTGTCATAGATATTCCACCATGGTATCTGGAGTTTGCCTTGGCATCTGTGTCCTGACCAATGTAGTCTGCCAACCCAAGTTCCCTCAACATAGGCAATTAAGGGAATAGAGGCTTCATTATTTGTTTGGCAGTCCTAGGACTGCCAGACTTGCTGTGTCAGTTGGACTGCTGAAACCCTGGTGGCCCAACCACCAGATTATGATCTTGGCAGTCAACCCCCAGGCTTAGGGATCCTGATGGGTAAGAGGTGGACAGAGTCCTGGTCAGCCATGGTGGCACCCAATTTGGCACCGCTGTGATGATCACAACTTTCCTTTCTCCCAGCCTTTTTATGGTGGGGTCCCTGCCATGAAAAGGGCGGCGGAAAGTCAGAGTTGGGGGACACAGATTGACCACTTCTCTGCCCATGACAAAGTTGTGGGCAGTCAGAGACCCCTTGTCATCACCCTTGGAATGTGCACTGTCTGCTATGGTAGACAGTGTGCATTCCAAGGGTACTGAGTGAGACAGCATTGGCCTCAGCTCCCATCAGCCACAGTCTATGTCAAAGCCATTGGCCTAAGCTTGGTGCCATACATATTTTTGGCTATGATTACCAGCAGAAAAGGCATGCCATAAAAAAATCTTGTACTCCCAGCAATTTGTCTGGTCCTTAAGGTGTTTCTGCTCCCTATCCGTGGTCATAAATGTAGGTCCTCATGCACAGCACTATTGCAGATTGGTGTAGGTTCATGTTCCATGTGCCAGGATGTGTGGAATTTATGATGATAGGCAGAAGCTCATGATCTCTTCCTGTTCATTCATAAGTCGATAGGATATCTGAACGTGTGTGCAGATGACCTGAGCCATTGTCATCTTGCTTACAATAAGTGAAATCTCACAACTTGGGTGATCAGTCAATGTTTGCCCACTGTAGAATACTTCAAATGAAACATGGTACCATGCATGGGAACACTCACTACCTGCTGTAATGCCCTGCAGCTCCGCCTACAAGAGGCTCTTGGGGAACCCTCTTGCATAAAATAGGATGTCCAGCTGCACTAAGCACTGTCACCCTATTAGGGGAAGGGGTGCGTGCCTCACCTGAGTCTCTGGAACCTCCATTTAATGCATTTAACTTGATTTTGGAAGGGGCAGATGTATTTCCCACTGCTCCCTTAATTCCCAATATCTGTCTGCTGGTCCTGTTTTCTTTCATATTATAAGAAAAAATAGTTGCACTTTCTCAAAGCTCATTTGACATTTTGGGCTGTTGGGCTTGTTGAACTTCATCTGCTTATCAAATCAGTTCCCCTTGTTCAATTCACTTGTGATGCAGTTTCTGAAAGGTTAATACGTTACCCGTTCTCCTTTTATTAAGCATTAATGGGACATTAACTTGGTGCTCACTTATCTGAAGGGTCTGCTCTCTTATTCATCCTCTGCTTTCTTTATTTCTCAGATAAACAAATATTTTGGATAAGAACTTCCTTTCTGCTGAGGATGTTTTTTTCCATTTCAGCAGTCAAGGAACAAATAAGGCTGCATCAATTAGAAACTTACAAGACTCTAAGCTGTTATGTTGCCAAGACTAACCTTCATGCTGATGATCAGTTGTTTCTTGACTTTAATGTTTCAAAGAAGGGCAAGGCTTTACAAAACATGCTGCTATATTGACCTGTACATTTAAGTGTGCCGTGCCCTTGCCAAGAAGCATGCATGAGCTGCAGTGTCTCAAGGTGATTGTCAATTTTTGGGCATTTTCTCAGGGTGCTTTTATTTTGGGATCATTCCAGAAATAACATGCGCTTCAGTCTGCACTTTCATCAAGCACTACTGCCTTGACTCTGGGGTCTGCCAAGACAGACGTTTGACCAGGTCTGCCCTTCTAATGTTTTGGTCCAATCACCTCCTAAGACCCTCCTCCATGGTTGCCCTTCTATGTGATTAAATCTCAAGGTAAATAATCTATGACTAGAAGTATCAATCAGAAGGAAATGTTACCTATCTTTTTTAATGATTTTTGTGATGTATGTTCTATCTACCTGCACATACTTCACCAACCTGCACACCTCTTCATTCTGAGGAAGTCGTCTTACAGATATGGTTATAAAGGTCCAGAGTTAATTAATCTAGTACACTGTCATCATTCAGACAATCGTGTAGGTCTTGTCTCTCCCTCTGAAGGGGTGGAAGAAAGGATGCAAACTGACATAAGTGGATGTGGTGGTGCCTTAAATAATTCTGTGATGCCACATCTACAAGAGGTCCCAGAGCTCTGATCGCATAAAACATAACATCTCTTTTATCACCCTGAGAAGTTATTGCAATCATTGCTTCATTCAGCAAGGCAACTAGGGAGGTTTACATGGTGAGGAATTTTTCGATACACAGAGGATCCACCAGAAAGCTTCTAACCAAGAGTAACTACATTTTTTCTTTTCTACATTGTATTTAGCTTAATCTGTATTAAGTAATCTCAGAACCCTGCACAGGGGGCTGTGAGGAAGCAGGAACTACAGGCCCAACTGTGAGGGTTAATGATTTTTACTTCTGATGCCCCATGGATTGACCTACTATGGGTCCTGAGCAACTGGGCCAAGTAATCTTGCAGCACTTGACTCTTAGTGGTAGTATGGGTCAAACAGTTCAAGGCTTCTCGGGGGTGGAAGACACAGGGGTGTGAACACAAGCTCACAACTCAAAATAAGATCAGCAGCAGGAATACATTATATATCCAGTCAAATACTTGATTTTGTGAATAAAGGAGTATGTATATATGAACCCAAATGTAATATAACATTCACAAATAATACACAAAGTCCCCCCAGGTCAGGGCTCTAGTGTTTTATAGCCGAGTACCTGAGTCCCTCTCCCCCTCAGTAGCAGTAGTGGTTATTTCCCATCCACTAAGGGTGAAGTTCAGGGCGTCCGCACTAGTGGCCTGAGATTCAGGAACCCAACTCTGACCCTGTTTTAAAGTCAAAAGTGTTCCAACGCTGAATCACTATCTGGCAGATAAGTTACTATGAGGCTGTCTGGCCTGTAAATCTCTTTTGCCTGCACCAGCAGGATCTGAGCGACTGGAGTCTCTCGGCATGGCCCCTTCATGGGCACTAAAGCTACAGTCGCCGCCTCTGGTAAGTCTTTCACACTTGTCCCAGGAGGGGCTGAGGTCCGGTTTCCTTGAGTGTCTCACACAAGGTCCTGCAGTAGCAATGGGCAGAGGTTCTTGATGCTCCCCCAAAGGTAGTAAACTTCTTATGATTCTCCCCAATGGGAAGGAGATTGGTGGAATGCTCCTGGTCTTCAGTCATGGCTGGGGCACTCACGGGTTACCAGGGTTGCTTCCTCCCTCCTTCAAAGCTCTCAGACAGACCATGTTCCTTGCCTTCCTAATGGCCCCCATGGTATATGGGGTCACCGTTCCTCCTCTGCACAGAAGCTGCAGCTTGATCAGCACAGAAGCATTCTTCACAGCTGCCCTTCCTGGTATAGGGGATTGCTGACTTGGTTTTGCACAGAGCTATGGACCGATCGTGTGGCAGCAATCTTCATTGTGGCCCGTCTAGCATACAGTGTTATCAACTTGGTATTTGCACATGGAAACCATCCGGGTCAGTACAGCAGCATTCGAGGATCACTTCACAGTGGCCCACCTCTAGCTAATGGGGATCAACAATTTTTCCTGGTCAAAGGCAGAAGTGTTGCAGAGCTTTCCATCGCGCAGCCTCACTGGTTGCTTGTCACATGCCAATTGTGGGGTCTCAAGCTCTCCTTCTTAAAGTGCATTCTAAGAATCCAAACATGCTTTTGAGTCTGAATCTTCAAAGTTTATTTTGGGGGTTCTGCTTCTTTTGAAGTGCATACTTTTCTTCTTTCTTCTTCCTCTTGAAAGCAGACTTTCACAGCAGGAGTGTCTCCAAAAGTGATACCCCACAACACAGGCTAAGGGTTGTGACTAGAGATTTGCATCTAGATGCCAGCCACATTGACAACTGTATAAAAAGGATACTCCAGGGCCTCAGCCCTACTCTTTATGATCTTCTTATCTGCTCCATATCCTTCCTGATAACATCTGATGGCACAACAACAGAGTGTTGCGCTGCGGGGACCTGAGGCGCCAACTGGTCGGGCCGCAGTCCATTTTACTGGCCGTGGGGCCCGTCACGCCCCCTTTTTTCCGGCCTTGTGCCTTCCTCACTACTGTGGCAGGGACGGGAGCCCAGACTTGGTCTTCGGTTCTTGCTGCGTATTTTACGCAGCGCACAGGGGAGAGGTGAAGGTCCTCGGCCCACCGGTCTTCCACTCACCTATGATTCCGTCTTTGGCATTCTTCTTCTTGTCTTCTTTTGGGAAGCCATTTTTTCCTGTTTTCCCTTCATACCTTTCTCTTCTCTGGTTCCCTACATGCACCTGCTTCCCTTCTTCCTATGGCATTTTTTCCGATCTAGTTATATTACCCCTTCCCAATCCAAGATGGGTGTTTTTCCTTTTCCTGTTTGTCACTTACTGTCTAGTGGTATATAGGGGCATTGATTTATCTTCTCTTTGCGTTGCAACACTTCTCCGGTGGTGCTCACGCTCCAGCTGGTCTTCTCTTTTTGAAATCCAGTATTTGTTCATGTTTCTGCCTGTTCTTCCTAGTTTCTAGGTTCTGATTTTTTTCCTTGTGTCCTCCTTTCTTCCTTGTGTCCTATGGGGTTTTTCCTCAGGGACTCCTTCTGGAGGGCACGGACTGGAGTGGGGTATAACTGTCAACAGCACCGTGGCTACTGGAAAGGGTCACCCCTACCTCGGCCAGAGCCGGACCAGCAAGAATCAAGGCTGCACACCATCGCCCTCTGGTCTGGACGGTAAGCCAAAGACAAAGCTTAACACAGAGGCACAGAGTGTAGTTTATAGGTGAGCCTGAATCCCCACCCAATGTATGTCAGTGTATGCCTTCATGAGTCATACCCCATCTCATTGTGCAGGACTAATGTGTGTCCCTCACTTCTTGCAGGTGATTCTGGCTACTCAAACCTGTTGTGGCTCCTGACCCCTGTTAGGAATCTGGGAACATGGGCTGAGAATAGGTACAATGATGCTCATGAACTTGGGGACCCTGAAGGCCAGGTTCAGGTACCGCCATCTGACAGGTGGATCCCTATGCTACTCCCCTGAGAAAGCCGCACAATTTGGCCCTCAGACGGCATGTGCCCTATCTGCAGGAGGAGGGATGTGACAATGCAGCTGTAGCATCAGTGGACACTGAGGACAGTGAGGAGGAGGAAGTGGAGGAGGGTGTGGACAGCAGGACACATATGATTCAGCAGTACTTCCAATGCCACTCAGATAAGACTGTTGAACTAAACATTTATCCCTTTTAGTGTTGTGCTGCGTGGCTGTAGCATAATGCTAGTCATTACCTTTGCATCCCACCTGACTGTCACCTATGCCTTCCCTTCTTTCAGATGTTGCTGTGGTTAAAACAGTGTAATGCTGTGATGTGTACAGACTGTTGAGATACATTTGTAGCATGAATCAACATATTAATGGACATTTACAAAGGATCATGCAGTTCATAACAGTTCTATACATTGTACATTACCTTCAGATAAAGCACTATTACTCAAGTTGTGCCCAAGGGTGTTTAATACAAATGTGTATATAATGCAAAGTGCAATAGAGTGGGGTGATGGTTGGGAATAGTCCAGTGTAGTGGGCCAGTTTGTTTGTGGCACAGGTCCAGTGTCCAAGGGGTCATAGGAATGGGAGCAATGGTAGTTCAAAGTGGACAACATGACACAGTGGAACACAAGGGGCGCATTCAGTAGTGGCTCATTTCCTGGCAGTGGTCTTGGCAAATGTCTCTGGTGTCTGTCTGGGTCGCAGTTACCATTTGCCGGGTGGTTCACCTTCTGCGGGGGAAGGGGTGCTGGTGTCCTGTGGGTCCTGTGGCACGGCACCTTGTCTACTAGCTGCACCATGTGTGGAGGGCTGGTCAGTACACTGGCTAGTGGAAGGGGCCAGCTGGTGTGCTGTATAGTCCCTCATGATATTTTCCATGTTACCCAGCACCCCTGCAATGGTGACCATGATGATGTTCAGGGCCTGCAATTATTGCTTGATCTCCTGGTGGTGTTTCCCCTGCAGCCGCTGGTTCTCCTGCATGATGTTTAAAACCTGACCCATCTTGCCCTGGGAGTGTTGGTAAGCCCCCAGGACATTAGTAGGTGCCTCCTGGTCAGTCAGTTCCTTGGGCCTCTCCCCCCAGTGCACAGCTGTCCTCTGGGTGTCCTTGACACCCTGTGCCTGTGTCTTCTAACCCCAGGACCCTCATAGTCTTGCCTGTGAGGTGTGGACTGAGATCCCTGTACAGGTGGGCACACTACTGATTCACATGTCCTGGGGACAGAGGTCTGGTGACATTGGGTGGCTGCTGTGGTGTTGGATTCTGAGGGAGGAGGCTGTGTAGTGGACTAGTGTGGGCTGGGTTGGCTGACTGACCAGTGGTCCCTAATGGGCCAGAGAGTTCATCCAGATCCAGAGCTCCAGAGTTGCTGTCATCACTGGGGGCATCTTCTGGTGGGGGAATGGGTAGCCATGGCACCTCCTCACCACTTAGATTGGTTGGGGCACCTGTAAGTAAGTGAGTACATTGTGCTACATTTCTGTGGCATATTCTGCATCACCAGCTTCCCCTATACTATTGTTGCTGTCCTGCCACTTTTGTTTGTGTATGGTGATGGATTGTGGGATTATTAGTTCTCTGTGCTGTGCATGGATTGGTGGTGGGTGTACATGAAGGGCTGGAAGGGATGTGCATGCAGGCAGTATGGCATGCAGGGCCTGGAATTTTGGTTTGTTTATTGTGGTAGTGCACTATGTGGGATGGAGTGGGTGATGGGAGTCAGGGTGAGGGGTCAAGATGGCATGCTGGCATGGGAGGGTGATAGGTAGTAAATGTTTACTCACCAGTGTCCATTCCACCGGCTACTCCAGTGAGTCCCTCAGGATGCAGGACTGCCAAGACCTGTTCCTCCTATGCTGTCAGCTGTGGGCGAGGAGGTGGGGGTCCACCACCAGTCCTCTGGATGGCGAGCCAGTACCTTGCTGCAATGGAACGCACCTTCTCCGTAGGTCCCTCCACCTCTTCCTGATGTCATCCCTTGTGCGTGTATGTAGTCCCATGGCGTTCACCCTATCCACAATCCTCCGCCATAGCTCCATCTTCCTGGCAAAGGATATCTGCTGGACTTGTGCTCCAAACAGCTGTGGCTCTACCCTGACTATTTCCTCAACCATGACCCGCAACTCCTCATTAGTGAAATGGGGGTGCCTTTGTGGGGACATGGGTGTTGTGAGGTGTATGTAGGTTATGCAGGGGGTGATGTGTGATGGGGTGGGGTGTGTGGTGCATACGGGAAGCACAGGTAGTTGTGATATGTGTGTGTAGTTCTCTTTTGTGTTAGCGTCGCTAAGTGTATCCGTCTTGTCGTGTTAGCAAAGGATTGTGGGTGATGTGGGAGTGTGTTTTATAGTGCTGTCGGTAGGTTTGAGGGCTGTGTGTATTTATGTCAGCTATGGGTTTTTTGTTCTGGCAATGTTGTATTGTTTTGTATTTGGATGGCCTTACCTGCCGGTGCTGTGTTTACAGCTAATGGTTTACCGCCATTTAATGTCCACTGTGGTGACTTGTGGGTCATTATTTGTAGGGCGTAGTATTGGTGGCATAACGGTATGGGTGGTAGTTCTGACAGTTTATCATGTTCAGTGGGTCTGTCAGATTTGTGGTTGTGGCTGTTTTCTGTTGATTGTACGTTTATGTGGCATAATCTGTCGGACGGATGTTCGCCTCCGCTGGGGAATGTTGGCGGCAATCACTGTGGCAGTGCTCAGAATTGACAGCCAATGTCATAATGAGGGCCATAGTGTCTTGAAAAGATTAGTAGTTTGATCTATGATTGGGTCTGTTAAAAATTAAATACAAAATGTAATACATACTTGGATATTCTTTTCAATATGTACAGTAAACCACACCTGCTACACCTCATTTTGTAGCTACTATGGTCCTTCTAGAATGTTTTGTGAACTTGTGACCTAATTGTGCTAAGAATGTATTGGGGGAAAGGTGTTAAAGAGGTAGTTCTCTCTTTTTAAAGATTAAAGGTGTTTAGACTTGTTGTTGCTTAAACATGGCTCAATTCCCTAATGAGGGATTGCTAATATTCTGTACTGTACTCTTAAAGTCATGAAACTACCAAGCTAAATATGTTTTTGGATGCCCGTTATTGTTAGTGAATTTGTTGTGACAATCACAATTAAGTCACATATGTAAGCAGAAAGCCCTACCATATAGGGCTTCTTTACAGAAACGCATGTATTGGTTAACCCATAGTAACCATTCATAAGTAGGCTTACAAAACTAAAATATGAAAGGTATATTTTTATTTGTTGTCTTCTGCAGTATTAGACAATGTAAAGTTGTAATGGCTGCCATTTATGATTGCTCTGTATGAGATGGGTGTGCCATCCCAATGCTTAGTTTTTATAATTCCTGAGACCATTTAATCTATGTAATAGGAGCAAAAAAACTGTTACACCAATGAACTGAAATTTGAGGTATGTGATTAACATTTTATTTGTGAAAACAAATGATTAAAAAGTTATATATCTATGTGAGATTGTTAAAAGGGTGTGAAACATGCGAAAAGGTATTGGAAGCACATTTACTCAAAGATCTAATGGGACTAATAGAGGTGTACTCCTACATTCACTAAGATATATAGGCAAGTAGTGACGCAACCTCATCATCCATGCAGAGAAATAGTCCTTGAAAGAAGGATCAGACCTACTAGTGCAGATGCCACCTGTGCACTGTCACTGCTAGCTCTACTTGGCATATAAAAGAGTTTCACCATGCCTTAAAACCTATTTCTAAGTACACATATGTCACTTCTGACTTATGCTGTAAGTATGCCATAAAGTACAGTGCTTTGTGCTTAAAAGATGAGAAATGTCCTTTAGAGTTTTAGTAAGTTACTCATGCACTTATAGACCCCTATGCGAAGCACTACATGGAGTATGCCACCCATTAGGCGACTGACTTATATGTTTTTAAAGCATAGAGCCTCTCTGTCACACAGTCAGACAGCGAGAAAGTTGTACATTCACTCATATACTCAGAAACTAGTCATGTACCCAGCAATATGAAAAGTACATGCAAACACAGCATTACCCCTCTATTCCCTAACACAGGCACTGAGGTATTTGTTCCTCCACTTACACGCACATTCAGAGAGCTATAGAGGTACTTAAACAGAGAGTCACATACTGTCACATGTACTTGAACATCTCACTGCTATGAGTGGACAACCTTGTCATCCATCCAGAGAAATAGTCCTTTAAAGGAGGATCATGCCTACTAGTACAGATGCTGTCTGTGCACTCTCACTTGCAGTTCACTTGGCATGTAAAAACTGTTTGTCAGGTCTTAAAGCCATGTTTTTCTACATACCTCTGAGATAAGGTGTAAGTATGCTATAAAGTACAGTTCTACATCCTGGTGAACACTTTAGTGCACACAGTTGATACATCTTGATGATGGTATGAGATGAAAGATGGTACTTCTTTTCCAAAAGAGGTAATGGTACCTAGAAGTGTAGAGGAAGTCATAGCTGAAGACGTACAGGGAAGGCATAGACAAGTCCCCCTATATATATGAAGCTGAAAACGTGTTGCAGTGTTCGGCAGCAATTATTGATATGTTAAGGAATTTCCTATGTATCTTTCCATGCAAAAGTCTTACACAGAAAATTAGCATTTTGCAGGGATTAGATCCATGCAAAGTAAGGAAATATACAGATTTTCAAGGACAGTCACTAGCACGTGCCAAAGCACCTTTCAAGAGTTATCTAAACACCCCTCAGGAATGCGAACTTTAGTTAGAATGCTTTACCATGTCAAGAGTGCTGCACTATATTCAGGAGAAGTGAATAGAGCTCCTTTTCATGGAATAGTGGCAGAGGTACAAAAGGTTTGTGATGATGTCCAGCTTAGTTCTTTGGTCCTGAAGGGGAGTGTAGGGAATATGACTTGTTATCTGCAGGTGTAGCGGAAGAGAACACAACTATTACTTTTATAACGTTTTGAGAAGAAATTACAAAGGGAAGGGGGGGCACCTCAGCCGGATAAGTGCACGCCGCCAGCTCCACCAGGGGGCTCCATGCCTATTGATGTTTCCTGGGGAGTGCAAAGCCACAGTCTCTCAAGTCTCTCCAGTGGGTGGTTTGCCCACTGCTTTATCCTGGGGAGTGCAAAGCCACAGTCTCTCAAGTCTCTCCAGTGGGTGGGTTGCCCATTGCTTTATCCTGGGGAGTGCAAAGCCACAGTCGCTCAAGTGGATAACAGTCTTCACTGGTTCTGGAGAGGGCTTTGTGCCCAGAGTGCTTCATCCTGCCAAGGACTGAGGTAGTGGATGCATTTCTCCAAAGGACTGAGGTAGTCGATGTCTTTCTCCACTGGTTATAGAGGGGGCTTTCTGCCCAGGGTGCTTCATCCTGCCAAGGACTGAGGTAGTCAATGCCTTTCTCCACTGGTTCTGGAGGGGGCTTTCTGCCCAGAGTGCTTCATCCTGCCAAGGACTGAGGTAGTGGATGCCTTTCTCAACTGGTTCTGGAGGGGGCTTTCTGCCCAGAGTGCTTCAACCTGCCAAGGACTGAGGTAGTGGATACTTTTCTCCACTGGTTCTGGTGGGGGCTTGGTACCCAGAGTGCTTCATCCTGCCAAGTACTGAGGTAGTGGATGCCTTTCTCCAATGGTTCTAGAGGGGGCTTTCTGCCCAGGGTGCTTCATCCTGCCAAGGACTGAGGTAGTGGATGCCTTTCTCCACTGGTTCTGGAGGGGGCTTTCTGCCCAGAGTGCTTCACCCTGCCAAGGACTGAGGTAGTGGATGTGATACTTCACTGACGGTGGGGCAACATGGAAGCTGCCCAGGCCCCTGGAACTGACCACCAGCCATGTACAGATGACCACTGGGGATGGCAGCCATGTCTGCTGTGGTGCCACTGGCTCAGGTTTTCGCGGGGCCGCTGGCAGGGCTAGCGGCGGTATCATTAGCGGCGGTGCTTGCAGCGGTCATTGTGGCGGCGGTGCTAGCGGCGGTCATTGGTGCTAGCGGCGGTCATTGTGGCGGCGGTGCTAGTTGCAGCCTCACTGACTGCAGTGCTGGTGGCTGGCTCACTGACTGCCGTGCTGATGGCTGGCTCATTGACTGCGGTGCTGGTGGCTGGCTCACTGACCGCGGTGCTGGCGGCGGTGTCAGTAATGGCGGTGCTGTGGCGGGCTCACTGACCGCGGTGCTGGCGGCGGTATCAGTAGCAGCGGTGCTGGTGGCAGGCTCACTGACTGCAGTGCTGCTGAAGGGCTCTGTATCTGGGCTGCTGGCGGCTTGTCTTGGCTGAGCCCTTGGTGGCAGGTGTTTTGGCCTTCTGCCTCGAGGATGTGGGCAACGTTTTCTGTTTTGGAGGTGGGGGAATGTCCTTGGCCTCGCTCCTTGGCGCTGACACTGGCAGCCCTGTTGCTTGGCGCACTCCAAAAACCGGGTATTGCTGGCACCACTGTGCCCGGTGATGTGGTGGCTTAGGTGCTTGGTTGGGACCTGGAAATGTGGGCCCTAGGGGACGGACGGTGGGGGGGAGGTGTAGGGAAGAGGTCAACATTTAAGAAGAAAAGTTTTTTTGACACACTGGGAGAGGTAGATAGAGGGGGTTAGGGAGTGGAGGAAGAGGTAGTGGTTGTAGGAGGTGTTCATTTGCTGACTTTGGGTGAAGGTGCATGGGCTGGAGGCTGTCGTGAGGTGGATGGCTGTTGGGTGGGTGTGTGACTGCGTTTGTGTACTTTGGGAGGAGGGCTCACAGACACACTGGGAGAGGACACTGGGGATGTGTGAATGGTAGTGGGGGTGGTGAGTGTGTGGTGATGGGTGTGCTGGTGATGGAGGTAGTGACTGAAGATGTAGTGCATGCAAGTGTGAGTGGAGACGTGACAGGGAGGGAGGAGGGAGACGTGGAGAAGGGGGACACAGTGGAGGCAGTGGATGTTGGTATGTGTGCATGGGTATGATGCTTGTGTGAGTGCTTGTGGGATGTGTGGTGCTTATGTTTGACAGAGCCTTCCTTGTGTGTTTAGGTGTGTGCATGCTGGTCTTATGGTATACTTGGGATAGACTGAGGTACTGGGGATTGGGTCTGGGTGGAGGAAGTTGGAGGGGGAGGCTGGTCACAGGGACAATGGCTGCCATCAGTGCAGAGGCCAGAGCCTGAAATGCTCGCTGTTGGGCTGCCTGGCCAGAATGAATGCCCTCCAGGTATGCATTTGTCTGTTGCAACTGCCTCTCTACACCCTGGAAGGCATTCAGAATGTTAGACTGCCCAACAGTGAGGGATCTCAGGAGGTCAATAGCCTCCTCACTGAGGGCAGAGGAGCTGACTGGGGCAGGGCCTGAGGAACCTGGGGCAAAGGAGATGCCCACCCTCCTGGGTGAGCGGCCACGGGACACACGTTGAGGGGCTGCTGGGAGGGCCGTGCTGGTAGGGGGGGTGGTGGCTGTACCTGTAGATGCGGCGGGCACAGAGTGTCCCGCCACCGCAAGGTAGCTCCCATCAGAGGAAGAGTCGATGTCGCAAGTCTCAGCTCCTGTCCCCGCCGTGGACCTCCCTTCGCCCTCCATCCCACTGGTGAATTCAAACTCCGTTGCCTGGCCCTCCAGGGCCATGTGGGATGCAGCTCCCTCCTGCTCCGGTGGCACAGCTTCTCCGTCTGATGATGCTAATGCACACAAGAACAGGGAGACCACAAAAAGGGGGGGGGAGAAAGAAGAAAGACATGTTCAGTGCATACAATACCGCTACCGACGGCGGACACTACAGACACAGCAGCCCTCTGTACTACGCCATGTACTTGGAGTTCCCTAATTAATCACAGGGACATGGGGTACATGGCCTATGCCTGATTGCTGCACACATGGAAGTCACAGGAGCCTGACTAGGTGTAGATGGCTCTTACTACTGGTGGGGATGGGGTGCCACCTAGCCTGCCTCACAAAGGGGCCTTGCCTACAAAGCGTGCCCTAGCCTAAGGGAACCCACTGCCCACCTCCCCCACCCAGACACCTCCAATGCGCGCATAGTCAGCTGAATGTGAGTGTACTCACCCCCTTGTGGCTGCTGTGATGCCCTCAAGTACCCATCCAACTCCGGATACGCCACCGCCAGGATCTGGAACATCAGGGGGGTCATGGTGCAATGGGCACCCATCCCACGTTCGGAGGCCATCCCCAGCTGGGTCTCCGCCGTCTTCTTGCTCCAGCGGCGAAGGTCCTCCCATCTTTTATGGCAGTGGGTGCTCTGTCTGTGGTGGACCCCCAGGGTCCGGACGTCCTTGGCGATGGCACACCAAATATCCTTCTTCTGGTGGGCACTTACCTAGAGGAATAGTACAGGGGAAAATGTAACACTTTTACCGTCCAGACCATCACAGTCATTGTCCCACGTTCCCACCCTTGCCCTGACATACATACACTCACAGACTGATCATGCAGGCCTCATCCCCCGTATCTTCCATCCACACCACTCCAAACAGGCATTGCCCATACAGCATGCTCACAGTGTTCTCACCTGTTTGTCTGGAGGACCGTAGAGTAGCGTGTACTGGGGGAGGACCCCATCCACTAGTTTATCCAACTCCTCCAATGTGAAGGCAGGGGCCCTTTCCCCAGACACATGAGCCATCATCTCTTCCAGACTGAGGTCACAGCAGCACTTGCAGTGTAGGTCCTCTCCTGTCGAAGATCAGGTATCAAGTGAGTGAACAGAGAGAAAATGGCGGTCACGTCCACCAGCGTACATCGTCATTGGCTCCTGGGACCCATGGGGCCCAATGTTAACCAATGCAGGATTGTGCCGCGATCTTCGACCACCTACCGCGACGGTGTAGAACGCCAGCGCAGTTACCTCATATCCCCTTGTCCCACATTACAGGTCAGGCAGCCGCCATTTCAGGTGGCCACCTGGCATTATATTTTATTGCGTCACGCATATATAGGCCTTGCATATACACAGAGACAGGCACATAGCGTATTGACAAATGTGTGCAATACAATATAGTCCTGATTCCAACTTTGGCGGAGGGGGTTTATCCGTCCCAAATGTGACAGATATCCCACCCGCCGTGTTACGAGTCCATTATATCCTATGGAACTCGTAATATGGTGGGCGGGATACCCATCACATTTGGGACGGATTAGCCCCCTCCGCCAAAGTTGTAATCAGGCCCTATGTGGTCTAATAAAGGCAACCTATCTGACCACATTACAAGCACACTACCTCAAAGTGATGTCACAACACTCAGCGTTGTGCCAGCACATTAACACATTTGCTGGTCATCAGAAAAGCTGACTGAGCATCGAGCTTGGTGAAACCATGCCTGACCAACATATCAGACCATTACCTTGCAATCATACAAGCACACATTACACTTGTAGGAGTACAATACCACCATGCTGCTGAATAATGTCCCATCATCATACCAACATGCATGTTCATCATACTTGTAGGAAAGTACCCTCTTTTTGTCATGGTTACCCCCATTTTCTGCCTGATGTCAGTGTGCTTGACTGTGTTCACTGAAATCATGCTAACCAGGACCCCAATGATTATGCTGTATCTCCTCTAAATGTTGTTGTTGAATACAGGTAACCAAGAATTTCACCCACAATTGGCATACTGGTGCCCCCTTATAAGTCACTAGTATATGGTACTTAAGAACCCTGGGCATTGGGGTTCCAAGGGTTCCCTATGGGCTGCAGCATATCCTTTGCCACCCATAGGGAACCTATGAAAAGGCTTCTTCAGGACTGCCATTGCAGTCTGCATGAAAAGGTCCACCCACCCTTTCACGGCCATTTACACTGCACCAGGTCACTTATAAATCACCCCTATAGCAGGCCCTCCAGCCCTGAGGGCCCACTCCCCTGTCCATCACCACCTCAGGGGTGGTGCTCAGAACTCCTCCAGAGGGTCCCTGGGTTTCGCCATCTTGGATTCAAATTTGGCTGGGAACTCTGGGATCATCTGAGTGGCCAGTGCCAGCAGGTGACATCAGAGCCCTCCCCTGATAGGTGCTTAACTGTATAGCTGACTAGCCACACTTTTCAGGGCTATTTAGGGAATCACCTTTGGGGGGTTGTTCAGATTTGGATTGCAAGACTCCAGCAGGGATCCTGTACATCCTCTACTTCACCTTCTCACCAAAGAAACAGCAACTGGACCCTCCAAGAACTCTACAAACTGCAACAATGACTTCTGCAACATTGTATCTTCAGCTCCTGCCATCAACTGCAACTGTTTCCCGGTCACGCATCCTCAGAGGATAGCCTGTCTTCAGCCTGCACCAGAAGAGAGAAGGAATCTCCCTTGGAGTGAAAAAGTCACTCCCCTACTTCAGCAGACACCTCACAGCATCGATGACGGGCTGTGTGGATCCCCTCTCCTGATGATCAGCGTGGATCCTGCATCATGGGTGGTGGACTGAAGTGGTCCCGACGGTCCTGACGTCCTACTGTCCAACTTTGGTTAAGGTAAGAGCTTGCCTCCCCACACAAGACAGTACCCCCGTGCACTATGTGTCTTGCAGTTGCCAAGGCTTGTTGGCATACTTCCACGAAGTTCTTCATGCACTGTGCAGCTCCGGCCCCCAGCACTCTACCCAGCGACACACATCTTTCTGAATTGTTCTCTGGCGGCGTGTGCCAAGGCTTGTTGGTGGACTCCAGAGACGCAAACCAGACTGCAACCTTCCATCCAGCGTGGGACATCATCTGCACCAACAAGGAACCCAAATACATCTCCTTTTTTTTTTGTTTTTAACACACAGCTGGGTACATGCTTACAGCACAGATACATGAGTACATCAATATTGTCATACCTACAAGAAAAGAGAAGCTTTCTATCACAATTTGTAGTCTTTAGAGTCTCATATAGCATTCATTTTTTAATTAACATATTCTCGGGGCCCAGGAGCCATGCAGCAAAGAGTGCCCAAATTCTAGTGCCCTTTTTACCGGCTGCGGCTCCTTTTAATTCATACAGGCTGTTTTCTAAATGATAAATAGTTAAAAGTCGTGAAAGCCATTGATTAAACCGTGGGGGATGTACATCCCGGCAATAAGATGCTACGCAGCTACGTAATACAGACATTGCTATAAACAGAAAGTATCTATCTCGATTATTACAGACTGAATGATCAACCCCCAACAAAACCATTTGAGGTGTCAGATAGACTGCCTGTTTCAAAATTTTCTTCAAGATATCAGATATACCGGTAATCAAACTTGCAAATTTTGCACACTCAAAACACATATGGCAAAGATCTGCTTTCGGGCTGCCACATCGCGGGCAAGTAATACCAACCGTCTTACCCCAGCTCGCAATCTTAGCAGGTGTATAATATAAATTGTACAATACCATAAAATGCTGAGCTTGCGGGCCCGCAGAAAATAAGACCGTCCGTGCCATTTCCATTGACTCACAAACCTCTGCCTCTTTGGCTCCAACCCGCCCTTCCCACTTTTTGATAAGTAAAACCAGGTCATCCTGTATTGCATTTAAAAGAAGTGGATACAAATTCTTAATGCGGCAACTAGTGGGGTGTCTCGAAACCTCCATCAGCTTAATTTTGTCTATGCACCAGCCTTGAGTCATGCCAGTTACTAGAAAAGCCCTGATCTATAAAAATTCTAAAAAATCTCTTTTTTCTAGGGCAAATTCCACGCTTAGATCTTTAAATGATTTGAAGTAGCTACCAGAAAGGAACAGGTCCCCGACTTTATGAATACCACGACTACCCCATCTCAAACAATAATGGTCTTTCAATATCGCTGGAAACATTGGGATATTCCACAGAGGAGTATAGTAGCAAATTCTTCCCATGCCTATCTTGCATTTGACCTGAGTCCATACCTTAAATGTGGAATAAATTACCTTGAATTTAACCTTTTTATAATAACTAGGTTCCAAAATCCGCAAAAAGCTGCATCTGCTTCTTTGCCCAGAATCAGGGTATATATCGAAGGGAGAGCATCTTGCCTGGATCTATCCGTGACATAAAGTGTCTGTGCATACTGCAGTACTGCTGCCAGATAATAGAGTTTAAAATTATGGAGTGCCCAACCCCCTTTCTCTCTTGGAAGCATCATATAGTGGAAAGCCCGGCGCAGTTTCGTGTAGGACCAAATAAAACTATTAACCAATCCCTCTATTAGTTTAAACCAGTCCTGCCCAATCTCTAGCGGGATTGTTCTAAAAAGATAAAGTACTTTAGGTAAAAACACCATTTTAATCACATTGCACCGTCCCATGAGTGATAAATGTAGGTTATTAATGCAAGCGAGATCTTTCCTAGTCTTAGTTAAGACCAGGGCCAGGTTTATTTTCACCAATTCGTCAAGCTTTGCTATCAATTTAACACCTAGATATTGAACCTATGTCTTTACCCGCTCATCCTTAAAGTCTACCGATTCATTCACCAACATTTGACATTTACTTTTGTTCAACAAATAGCCAGACCTTTTTCCAAACTGTAGGGCTTCCTGCTCTATTTCCAATATGGCCGTCCTAGGATCAGTAGTAACCACCGCGATATCGTCCGCATATGCTAAGATCTTGGTGCACCCCCCTTTCAATGAGACTGGAATGATCCGATCATTACTAATCAATTTCCTGATCAAGGGGTCGATATATAGCACGAAAAGAAATGGTGAACACGGAAAACCTTGTCGCGTACCTCTCTGAATACTGATTGAAGCCGACTTCAGCCCGGCAACTTGTACCGTAGCCTTTGGTTTGTGATAGAGCTGTTGAATTGCTTTAACAAACCGAGGATCAATGTTATTTTTGCACAAGACAGCCCATAAAAAGGGCCAATGAACCCGATCAAAGGCTTTTTCTGCATCTAGCAAAATTACTGCCATGGGAAGCTTGACCGATGCACTAGCGTCAAGTAGCGCAATAACCCGTCTTAAATGATCTGCCGTACTCTTCCCCGGGATAAAGCCATGCTGCCATGGAGATACTAAACCAGAGATTACCGAGCTCAGTCGGCTAGCAAGTATTTTAGCATAAATTTTGGCATCGCTGTTGATTAACGAAATTGGGGGATATGAGCCAGGAAGGCAGGGTTCCTTGTCCTTTTAAAAAAAAAAACGACTATCTTGGCCTCCCCCCAGGAGGCCGGTTGAGGGGCCCCTGCCTGTACTTCGATAAATAGGCTAAACAGCTGTTTACATATCTCAAGAAAAAAGACCTTATAAAATTCTAGTGGAATTAGATCCCCCCCTGCCGCTTTCCCACTTGCCAGAGCATGAGTTGCTGTATCCAATTCTTCAAGTCACGGGCGCTTCTAAAGCTATCTTATCTTCCTCACTTAATTGACCTAATATCTAATTACCCGTAACACCAACCCCCTCCTCTTCTTGTGACTGCTCTTCCTGACTATATAGTTTTTGATAGAATCGTCTGAAGGCTTCCATATTCTCTGGGCCGTTGTGAACCAGCTGCCCCTCTTTATTCATTAAACTTTTAATGTTCCCAAATACCTGCTTCTGTCTTATTTTTAAGGCTAGCTGTTGGCAAACTTTCCCACTATACTCAAAACATTCCTGGCGATACACCAAAAGTTTTGCAGCAACCCTTTCCATAAAAATCTTAGTGGCTTCTGCCTTAATAATATTTACCTCGCACAAAATGTCAGAGGTCTCTGCTTCACTACGGATCGCCTCCCCTAATCGTTGCTGCGCTATCACCAGCTTTGTTTGAATTAGTTTTAACTGATCCATGCACATTTTCTCCTTTCTTAGCCCATAGCTCAAGGTTTCTCATCTGACAGCTGCTTTAAATGTATCCCATACTGTCTGACAGGAAGCAGAGCCCTGATTTATCTTGAAGAATTCCGGAATCCATTCCTTCATTTTTTGGATATAACATGGATCAGCTAATAGTGCCCTATCAAATGTCCGAGATCTAGGCTGCAGGCCCTTTCTCCCAATCTCCATAGCCAATACCAGTGGATTATGATCTGATATGATTCTAGGGAATCTATCAACCCTTATTTGCTTTTGCAAAGATGCTGTCACAAAAAAGTAATCTAACCTGACTAATTTCTGTGGAGCAGAGAAGAAAGTGAACCCTGGATCCTGCGGGCAGCACTAGTGCCAGGCGTTGATCAAACCATGATTGATAACCAATGACTGAAGCGCCCTAAAGACTTTATTCTTTCTACCCAGGTACATAATTTGTTCCTGAAAGGGTTCTTTATTATCTAGATGTATATTAAAATCCCCACACATTATAACCTGCATTGCCCATCCCATAAGTTCTAAGTTAGGTGATTCCAGTACCTCCGGATCATCTGTGTTGGATCCATAAATGGAACATATAGTGAACTTTAACCCTTTAACCAAACATTCCAACAGAGCCAGCCTGCCTAATTTGTCAGCAAATTGTTTGTGTATAACCAAAGATCTGATTCTAGTTAATATAGCAACCCCTCTGGTGGTTGTGTTTTGATGTGTAAATACCACTAAATTCCACCCATAAAACTCCATTAGCTGCTTCTGTGTGCCTGCAATATGTGTCTCCTGCATACAAATAATATCAACATTCCATGACTTGAAAACCTCTCCTACAAGCTGTCGCTTTTCACCACTATTGAGCCTACAGACGTTTACTGTGGCAATACGTAATTCACTTTCCTGCCCCATTTTTATGCATGTTGATCCTCCTGGTTCCCCTGTACGCACCATTCAACTTTGCTGCTTCCACAACCTGAACCCTTTTCAGGTGATGAACAACATCCCCACTCTCCCTGCTGTTTGTCCCATTATCTCTGTGGCCCCCCAATCCTCATCTAACTCACCCCCGCCCCCTACCCCTACAAAAGGGCCCCACCATCCTCTAACCCACCCCCATCCCCTACCCCTACAAATGGAATCGCCAGGCTCCTGAGCCCGTAAGATGGAATTTGCCAGTCCCGTTAGCCCACCCACACATAAATCACCTACACAAATTCACACCTAACAAATCCTTGCACGCGGCCCCTCTTCTTCACCCTCCTAATCAGTGCCCTCTAGTAGGAACAATCAAAAAGAAAAAAAACTAATGGAAAGAAAATGAATAGATATAAAAAAAAATAAGGAATAAGGAAGGGGAGAGGTGCCTACCCCAATCGTTATCACATACACTTACATATAGATGACTTAATTTTGAGACAAGCTATCCCCCCCCTTCTCCCGTACCCCCTATGTTTGGCTAGTTTTCAATTGCTGTACATATTCCCCTGCTTTGACTTCTGAGAGAAAAAATCTTGTAGTTGCTTTATAGATAACTTTTAGACGCGCAGGGCTCAACAGGTATGCTTCCGCCCCCAACTCTTGAAATTGAGCAATCATCTGCCTGAGTCGCCACCGTCTCTTTACTGTGGCATGCGCAAAGTCTGGCCTGGTAAAGAACGATACACCTTCCACCGTCAGCTTTGAGTTGGGGCGAGTCCTTTCAAACACCACCTGCCTCAATAAAAAGTTGCCAAAGTACACGATGATAGCCCATGGATAATTCTGGTCTCTACCAGTAGTAGTCGATGCCTGTTTCTTTCTCATTAACGGGAATCAATGTGCTCTCTGGACCTCCTTTTCCCAGTCCCACCCCATAAGATCTGGGAATGCTTTCTTGAAGAGTGAAGCTATGTAGGTCCTGGTATCCTGCCCCTCGAGGTCCTCAGCTATGCCCAGAATCCTCAAATTATTCCGCCGCTGGCGATTTTCAGCATCTTCCAGTTTCCATTGGATGTCCGAGATCTGTTGCCCTTGTGACGCCGTCTGGGCTGTTGCCACTCTAACTTCAGTCTCCAACTCCTCAAAACGAGTCTCCATGGAGGCAATGCGTGTGCCAATGTCCTGGCAGGATTTAACCACTTTTTTGATGGATAGTTGTAACTGTCTATTTGCCAATTTCACTTTCCTACTCTCCTTCTGAGCCTGCTCGTGATTATGAACCATTGTCCTGTAAATAAGATCCAACAAGGGAGTCTCCGCAGGGCCATCTATAGGAGGCGGCACTGAAGTGTTCGTGCCGAATCGCCTTTCAAAAAAGCCTGTTGGGTGCCAGTATAGTCCCACTGCATTTTACAAACCTCTTCTTGAGGATTAGGCGGGTCCCTCCTGAGCTTAGCCCCCGAGTTGTATCTAGCACCAGTCTGCTCAAATGATTTTCTTCTACATGTTGAGTAATTAGATACCCAAATACTTGTTGCGGAGCTACCTTCAATATCTGAATCTGTTAAAGGGATTTCCTTGTCTAGATCCGAATCTCTATACTGATCAGAGAGGGAAAAAAAAGCTTTCTGCTGTATCAAACAGCCCCTGATCACTGTTCGCTGATTTTGCCTCTTTCCCCCTCTGAGCTGAGGCTGGAGTGATAGTCTCATGTATCGTTAAGTGTTTGACCATACTCTCAGCCTGTTGTGCGAGCGCCTCGTTAGTTAAGGTGCGAGATTGTACATTGCCTTTCTCTGGATTAGGCTCCTGAAGCCCTTCCTTTAGCTCCTTTGGTTCCTGCTCGGATGATTTCTCACCCCCCACCAGGGGGGGACCCACCACCTTCCCGCTATTTCCTGGGCTTGCACTAGTAGTCTCTAGGCTGGCTGGCTCCATCCCCCCTGCATCACATATAGGAGTAAGTACTTCAAAAGATATAGCTGCAACAGATACCTGCCCACCATCGACTCCTGGCACACTGGATTGTGAGTCACGTGCTACCTTCTCAAGGGGCATTGGTTTGGTCTTCATCATGCTAGCAAACATTGTTGGAACCGAGTTTGTTGCCTCCTTTTCCATATCAGATATCCTCTGCTGGGGCCCCTTCGCGTAAGGGTTGCTGTGCACCTTCAAACCGGGGACCGGAAGTTTTTTATCCTTTCTGGTTCCTCCTAGGTCTTGACTCTGCCATGCCCGTAAGGAGCGAGGGGTCCTGATCGGCTTCGGCGCCATCAGGACGCCCCAAACGCCAAATACTATCCCCAGGAAACAGCGGGGGTCACGCTCGGTCGGAAAAAGGAAGATTGCGGCTCTGGAACGAGCGCTGCGCTCAATTCTTCCTGCGGTGCCCTCCGGTGCCTGCCCTCGCGGTCTTGATCCCTGGGGAAGCCGCCAAAGAGCCGTGAGGCGCCTGCAGCGGTCCGTGCTGCAGGCGCGCGGCATCCGCGGCATCCATGGCTTTCACGGCGGGTGAGAGAGAGCCTCCTGCAGACAGGGGATGGGCTGGAGTGGTGGTGGCGATCACCTGGAAAATCTGGCCGCCATCTTGGATTCCGCTGTTGTTTCCCAAATACATCTTCTTGGGTGCAATACTGATTGATCTTCTTCACCGGTGGTTCTTCTTATGCACCTTCTTCCGGGTTAGCAGGTGCTCCTGTTCTCCCTGGACTCTTCTGTGCTTCTTGGACTTGGACCCCTTCTTCCACAGGTCTTCAGGTCGAGGAATCCACTGTTGCTGTCTTGCAGTCTCTTCTGGTTCTTGCATAATCTTATTTCTCATGTTCCTCTGTGTTCTATGAAAGTAACTGTGTTTTACTCCTGCTTTCCTGGGCTCTGGTGTGGGTTCTATTATTTACCATTGGTGTTTTCCAATACTACCAGCGCCTCTCTACACACTAACCTTGCCTAGGTGGGAAACCGATATTCTAATTCCACTTTCTTAGTTTATGGTTTGTATTCCCCCAGGCCCATTTCTAACTATTGTGATTTTCACTAATTGCACTATTTTCTAACTGTATGTGCACCTGTTTTTGCATACTAATGTGTGCATTACTTACCTCCTACTTACTATTTTCTTTCATGTGTGTGAGTATTGTGTGACTACAGTGGTATTGCATGAGGTTTGCATGTCTCCTAGATGAGCCGTGGCTGCTCAGCTACAGATACCTCTAGAGAGACTGGCTTTTAGACACTGCCTACATTTCACTAATAAGGGATAACTGGACCTGGTATGAGGTGTAGGTACCCACTTCAAACCAGACCAGCCTTCCACATTGGTGATGCAGTGGTGGGATAAGTACTTGCAATTGCCTTATCACTCTGTCACCTGGTGCCTTCCACAGGAACGACTACTCTATGCCTAGAGCTATACAAATATACCTAGTAGAGGGGTCTAGTCTCTTACTTTCCTTTTTCTAGAGACTAGAGTTTAGGTAGGCTAGGTTCTCCCTACACCACCCTAACACACACATCATGTCTACTGGTGGGTCTGGCTCTGAGGTCATGGGTACTCCCTATGAGGGCATGACCTTTAAGGAATTGAAGGGGCTTTGTACAGACAGGAAACTAGATGTGAGGAAGAACCCCAACAGGAATTTTCTTTTGAGCCTCCTTCTCCAGGATGACCAGGAGCATGCTGGTAGCCAGGAGGAGGAGAAGGAGGAGGAGGAGCATGGAGAGTCTGACCTCATTGAATCAAAGAATCTTTCAGGTTCAGGGGAGGGCAGTTCCAAAGATCTTGCACCTTGCAGAGCCACTAGTGTAGCTGGTAGTGGGAGGGGTAGTCACTCAGGTAGGGCTCCCTTCACACCCAGAGGTCAGGTCATTAGGGTCATAAAAGCTAGGGGAAGACCCACCTCTGACAAATTCCCATATCACCTCAGTGTCTGAGGGATACAACTGCACAACTCCAGGATATGACTCCATAGATAGGGAGCTCAGCAAACTGAGACTGGAGAAGGTCAGTCTGTGGCTGCAGCAGCAACAGCTAGCCCTGGATAGGGAGGCCTTGGCAGTGGAAAGGGAAAGGCAGGGGTTGGGGTTAATACCCCCTGGTGGAAGCAGCAGCAGTTTCAGGGATTATAGAGTCAGGGAGGACTCCATTGATCCCAGGAACCTGCACAAAATGGTTCCCCCATACAAGGTGGGGATGACATCTACAAATGGTTTGCTGCACTTGAGAGAGCCTGTAATGTTCAGAGGGTGCCTCTAAGGCAGTGGGATGCTATTCTCTGGTTTTCATTCTCTGACAAGGGGAGGGATAGACTTCTCACTGTCAGAGAATAAGATTCAGATAACTACAGTATTCTTAACACAGCACTATTAGATGGTTTTGGTCTCACCATTGAACAATATAGGATCAAGTTCAGGGAGACCAGAAAAGAGGCCTCACAGGATTGGGTTGACTTTGTGTACTCTTCTGTCAAAGCTTTAGAAGGCTGATTACATGGCAGCAAAGTGTCTGATTATGAGGGCTTGTGCAATATTTTGCTGAGAGAGCATATTTTGAAAAACTGTGTGTCTGACTTGTTGCACCAGTACTGATAGACTCAGTTCTAACCTCTCCCCTAGAATTGGGAAAGAAGGCTTACAAATGGGTCAGAATAAGAGTGAGCAGAAAAGCTCATACAGGAGGTGACATGGACAAGAAGAAGGATGGTAAGTCTCATGACAAGGGTGGGGACAAAGATAAAAAACAAAGAGTCTTCATCAGGCCCACAAAACTCTTATGGGGTGGGTCTAAATCCTCTTCTCACAACCATCAGAATAAAAAGGCTTGGTGCTATATCTGTAAGAATAAAGGCCATGGGGTAGGAGATAGTTCTTTCCCTAAGAAAAATACCAAATCTCCCACCACCACAACCCCCACTGCTTCAACTAGTGCCCCTAGCAATAGCAGTGGTGGTGGGAAAAATAACACTACAAATAGGTAAATTCAAGGGTGTAGCAGGGCTTACTCTAGGAAGAGTAATGGGGGTTTGTTTAGTTAGGGAAACCACTGAGGCTGATTTAGTCTCTGATGGTGGCATTGACCTTGCCACCCTTGTTGCCTGTCCCCTTAATATGGACAAGTACGAGCAACAACCCCTAATAAATGGTGTTCAGGGTGAGGCCTAAAGGAACACAGGTGCCAGTGACACAATGGTGACTGAAAAACTGGTGGCCCCTACTTGGTCATCAGTACCAAGTGACTGAAGCCCAGAACAATAGTGTAAGCCACATCAAGGATGTTGTTGATCTCAATTGGGGGGAGGGGAGGTACTGGTCTTAAAAAAGTTGTGGTATCCACATACCTACCTGTAGAATGTCTACTAGGGAACTACTTGGAGATTTCAGTTGGAAGCCCATGCTAGGCATTCCTGGGCATATCTTTGCTTTGAAAAGGGCTCAGGCCAAGAAGCAAAGAGGACTGGGTAAATTGGATCCCTAAAGAGTGGACCAAGAGCTTCCTAAAAGTAGGGATAGAAAGGGTAAAAATGTATCTACTATCCCTCCCTCCACTGATGATTCCACATTTGAGGAGGAGGAGTCAACTACCCGGAACAGAACCTACACCTGAAAAGCCTCAGGCTGATACAGCTGAACTCTTAGGTACAGGGTGGCCTGCCAGGGAGGAGTTAAGTGTGGCACGGCAAACCTGACCCACACTTGAGGGTTTAAGACAGCAAGCTGTCAAAGAAGAGGCAGGAGATATCAGTGGGAAAACAATCTCTTATATTCTGAGGCAAGGGACCCAAAACCTGGTGTCACCAGGAGACGGGTCATTCCCTTGCCAAACAGAGAATTTGTGTTGACCTTAGCTCATGATATTGCCCTTGCTGAGCATCTGGGGCAAAGCAAGACATGGGACAGAATGGTCCCTCACTTTCACTGGCCTCACATGTCTGAAGATACCAAGGGGTTTTGTCAGTCCTGTGTCACTTGTCAAGCCAGTGGCAAGATAGGAGCCACTCCAACTCCACTGCCAGTGGTTGGGGTGCCCTTTGAAAGGGTAGGGGTCACTACCTATGTCCAGCTACATAATGGTAACTCCGAACATAGTCATGTTTGGCATCAAACCTGTAGGAATCCTACCCCCATGCTTTCGCAAGCATCGGTTGTATGATTACATGCACTCTGGGGGCTCCTTAAAGGACCCCCAGTATTGCCATTCCAGTCTTCTGAGGTTTTTCAGGCAGCCCCAGGTTCTGCCACCTCTGAGACAGGTTTCTGCCCTCCTGTTGCTTGCGTAGTCCAAACCCAGGAAGGCAGAACAAAGGATTTCCTCTGGGAGAGGAGTGAAACACCCTCTCCCTTTGGAAATAGGTGTTACAGGCTTGGGAGGGGTAGTCTCCAAAGACACTGGAAATGTTTTGAAGGGCACATTTGGTGCTCGTCTTGCATAAACCAGTCTACACCGGTTCAGGCATGTATGAGCAGAAGGCTTACATCAGCTATTATGATCCCTGAGCCATTTCATCAATAGAACTCCTAACATTCCAATCTTTTAATATTGATTACAGAGTTCCATACCTCAAACTGATAATGATGTGACCTCACCCACCATGTACACCACTGCACATACACAGCCTTTAACTATCATGTAAAACAATATAAAATAATGTATCATCAGATTCCTTACTGTTAGACCTGACAGCCTTAGGGTGGTCACCTCAAACTTTTTGCCTGCCTCCCTCCACTTTTTGACACTGTTTTTGCTGGTTTTAGGACTCTGCGCACTTTACCACTGCTAACCAGTGCTTAAGAGCATATGCTCTCTCCCTAAAACATGGTGACATTGGCTCATACCTATTTGGCTTATTCAATCTACTTGTAAGTCCCCAGTAAAGTGCACTACATGTGCCCAGGGCCTGTAGATTAAATGCTACTAGTGGGCCTGCAGCACTGATTGTGCCACCCACATAAGTATCCCCTTATTCATACCTCAGGCCTGCCATTACAAGGCCTGTGTGCAGTTTCACTGCCAATTTAACTTGGTATTTAAAAGTACTTCCTAAGCCTTAAACTCCCCTTTTTCTGCATATAAGTCACCCCTAAGTTAGGTCCTAGGAAACCCAAAGGGCAGGGTGCTATGTAGAGAAAAGGCAGGACATATACCTGTGTAGTTTGTATGCCCTGGTAGTGTAAAACTCCTAAATTCATTGTACACTGCTGCGAGGCCTGCTCCTTTCATAGGCTAACATTAGGGCTACCCTCATATACTGTTTGAGTGGTATGTTCTGATCTGAAAGGAGTAACAAGGTCATATTTAGTATGGCCAGAATGGTAATACAAAATCCTGCTGACTGGTGAAGTTGAATTTAATATTACTATTTTAGAAATGCCACATTCAGACAGTGAGCATTTCTCTGCACTTAAATCCTTCTGTGCCTTGCAATCCATGTCTGGCTGGGTTAGTTGATACCTCCCTTGTGCATTTCACTCAGACAACCCTGAACACTGGACACTCAGTAACACCTGCACACATCTGCATACTGAATGGGTCTTCTTGGGCTGAGAGGGGGGAGGGCCTGACAACTACATGTGAAAGGACAGTGGCCTGCCCTCATACAATGGACGGCCAAACCCTCTACTGGGACCCTGGCAGACAGGATGGAACTGAAAGGGGACCTTGGGCACTCCCCCACTTCAAAGGCACATTTGGGTATTCAAACAGGGCATCTGACCCTACCAACTTAGGCCTGAACCTGCAACCTGTCAAGAGGAACTGACTGGCTGCCCAGAGGACTCACCTGACTGCTTTTCTACAATGGACTGCTGCCCTGCTGTTGCCCTGCTGCCTTGCTGCCCTCTGGCTCTGCTGAGAAGTGCTCTCCAAGGGCTTGGATTGAGCTTGCCTTTTGTTTTCTGAAGTCTCAGAAGACTTCGGGCCTGATTACAACTTTGGAGGAGGTGTTAATCCGTCCCAAATGTGACAGATATACCATCAGCCGTATTACGAGTTCCATAGGATATAATGGACTCGTAATACGGCTGGTGGTATATCCGTCACTTTACTGTCACTTTTGGGACGGATTAACACCTCCTCCAAAGTTGTAATCAGGCCCTTCATCTCTGCAAAGAACTCCTTGTGCGGTGAAATTTTGACGCACATATGCCAGAACTGACTCACAGCCCGCATTGCAGTGAGAAAATCTCCGCACGCCAAACTGGAACGATGCAGCCCGACTACCCGAGTGGAGATCGACACAGCGGCAGAGTTGCAACCGGAACTTCGATGAACTTCGACTCACAGCCCACTGAAACAACGCATAGCTGAGCTGGAAAAACAAAGCCCGACTTCCTGTGAGAAGAATGGATGCAGTGCCTGCCGTGCGACAGAAATTTCTCTTCCTCGCCCACCGGCTTGACGCAGCTCCTGTGACTTCATACTGCATGTCCAGGATTTCTCTACACCATCCCTGGAGAGTCCAAATACCCTGCAACCCAAACAGGATCCAAGTCTGCATGCCAGAAATCGATGCACAGTCCTTGTTGCATGAAATAGCGTTGATGCATCTGTATGCACCAGGAGAAACCGACACACACCTCCCCGTTTTCCACGCACCTTCTCTGAGGTCTCTTGAGGATAATTTAGATGCAAACCAGGTACTTTGTGTTTGCAAGAGACACTTATAGTTTTTAAGGAATTAGGAGGGTCATTATGACCCCGGCGGTGGGTGATAATGTTGCAGTAGTACCGCCAACAGGCTGGCAGTACTTATCGCCACATTATGACATTTACCATACCGACTGCCATGGCGGTAGCAGCAGCCAGGCCGGAGATAAGAATCTCCAGCCCGGCGGGCGCTATTGTACCATCGGTAGCATCAAGACCCTGCCTACTGCCTTGGTTTTTGTGGCGTTCACAACGCCACAAAAACCATGGCGGTAGGCCCTATCAGTGACAGGGAACTCCTTTTCTCTCACTGGTAGGAGAACCACCCACGCCCACAAGCACTCCCCCTCCATCCACGCACCCCCTTCTGATTCCCCACCCCCGAAAACATGCACACTCGCAGACACACACCACGCATACACACACTCACTCACACAGGCATACACGCATTCATTATTCATTCACGCATGCATCCACTCATTTTCAAACACATCCGTACACACGTTCACACTGACACGCATTCACATTTCCATTCATACACGCATTTTCACACATGCATAAACCCATGCAAACAACACTACACAGACATTCACATTGACTCACACACTCACACATCTATGTACACCCCCCCACACACACAACACACCCCATCTCCCTCCCCTGTCAGAAACCCAACTTACCTGCATCCAGGGGGTCTTCTGACAGGGGACGGGACGGGGGGCTGCTACCACCAGCAGTGCCCGTCAGCAGAACACCACCAGGCTGTGTTATTTTTCATAATATGGCTGGCGGCGGTCTACTGGTGTGGCGCTGCTGGTGGTAGCAGCGCCACCTTAACACCATCCACCAGTATGGCCACAACTGGATTTCCACCCTTCTTGTGGTGGAAATCCGGCTGTGGTCATAATGTGGCAGATGGCTGTTAGCCACAGCGACAGAGGCTGGATTCTGTACCCCTTTGTTCTCTACCAAATGCTGAAAAGAAAAACATTACATAATTAACACATAAATTATACGCCAAAGCCTAGCTCTGCCTGTGAAAATCATTTTACTTGGGATCCCTAGTTTTAGTGTTGGCGAATCAATGTCAGAAGTGCTGCTTGCTATCACTCACTACGATAATATGATATAAAAAATGAGGCGATTGTATTTATCACAACCCCTACGACTTCAGTTAGGGGCATAACATTGATAACAGCACTCTGATTCTGAAATTTGTTTCAGCACCAAACCTTCACGCAATACCTGCCTACCCACTTCATGGGCCCAAGACCAGGGTGCTAATAGCACGCGGCACTACAATAGATTTAGGCCCGTATTTATACTCCGTTTGCGCCGAATTAGCGTTGTTTTTTTCGACGCAAATTCGGCGCAAAACTAACGCCATATTTATACTTTGGCGTTAGACGCGTCTAGCGCCAAAGTATGAGTAAAGAGCGTCATTTTTTTGCGTGAACGCCTTCCTTGCGTTAATGAGATGCAAGGAAGGCGTTCCCGTCTAAAAAAATGACGGCGACGCAAATGCGCCGTATTTATACTCCCGGGCAAAAATCACGCCCGGGAGGTGGCGGGTCAAAAAACCCCGCATTTGCGCCACTATTTAACGCCTGGGTCCGGGTAGGCGTTAAGGGGCCTGTGGGCTCAAAATGAGCCCACAGGTGCCCTCCCCTGCCCCCAGGGACTCCCCCTGCCACCCCTGCCCACCCCAGGAGGACACCCAAGGATGGAGGGACCCACCCCAGGGACATTCAGGTAAGTTCAGGTAAGTATAATTTTTTAAATTTTTTTTTTTTTTTTGGGTGGCATAGGGGGGCCTTATTTGTGCCCCCCTACATGCCACTATGCCCAATGACCATGCCCAGGGGACATAAGTCCCCTGGGCATGGCCATTGGGCAAGGGGGCATGACTCCTGTCTTTACTAAGACAGGAGTCATTTAAATGGCGTCTGGGCGTCGAAAATAATGGCGCAAATCGGGTTGAGGCGATTTTTTTGCCTCAATCTGACTTGCCCCATTTTAAGACGCCCTAACGCCATTTTCCCCCTACGCCGGCGCTGCCTGGTCTACGTGTTTTTTTTCCACGCACACCAGGCAGCGCCGGTCTGCTAGCGCCGGCTAACGCCATTCCATAAATACGGTGCCCGCATGGCGCTTCAGAATGGCGTTAGACGGCGCTAAATTTTTTGACGCTAAACTGCGTTAGCGCAGTTTAGCGTCAAAAAGTATAAATATGGGCCTTAAAGTCTTAGCCTTTAGGCTTTAGACATTACAGAAACAATTATTTAACACATGATGACGCACAACGCAACCACTGCTGTAAATTCCTGTGCCTCAAAAATAATGTTTTTTTTAATGTTCTATAATCGCTTACAAAAAAAGTAATAATCCATTTCTCAGAAATGATGTCTGTAACTTTAACATAACTGCTAATTTCCTGCAGTGGCCTGGTCACAACAGCAGTGCATCAAGGTAGGCGGGGCCTCCGGGGATTATTTTCCTTTCTCAAATACTAGTACATTGCAGGTTGTGTCATCCATTGAATCTGTTATCAGGCCCTGTGTGGTTAGTTTATGTCTTGGCTTGAATTCTGATGCTTGCATTTTTAAGCCTGTGCTTTCAGCAAACCAGTGTGGTAGGTCGCATGCAATGCAAGCCAAATGTAAAGCCAAAAAGACATCACACAGGACTGAGGCTCACGAGGAGTCAGAGGGCCTGCAAACAAAGGCCCATATTTATACTTTTTGACGCAAAACTGCACCGGCGTAGTTTTGCGTAAAAAATATTACCACCGGCTAACGCCATTTCTGTGCGCCGTGCGGGCGTCAAATTTATACTTTGGCGCCCGTCGGCGCAAACCACAGGTGTAATTTTTTTTTACGCACACTGCAGCGTCAAGTCGTAAAGCAAAATTACGTTAACGCGGCAGAAATGACTGTGGGTCGATTTACAACCCCGCACACCGGATATGCAGCGTTTTTTGGCGCAATAGCATCAAAATTCCCCGCAAACACAGCCATTTCAGCAGAGGTGAGCCAAAATGGATCCCAGATGCCTGTACAGACCCCAGGAAGATGACAAAGACCAGGAACCAGTCAGGAGGACACACACAAGACCCATGACAGTTTTTAGAAGAAAAGAAAGTGTTGCTTCAGTGCAGAGGAACAGGAAATTCTGGTGAACGAGGTGACGGAACACCAGCACCAACTGTTTGTCACCTCAAACTTGCCAATGAGTAGGAGAGAGGCAATATGGCAACAAATTGTTGACAAGATTAACAGTGTGGCAGAAGTACGCAGAACAGTCATCGAGTGCAAGAAACGCTGTCATGACTGCAAGAGCAGGACCAAGGAAAAGATGGCCAGGAACAGGAAGGCAGCACTGCAGACTGGAGGTGTGCTTTCAGCACCACAGGAGCCCCTGGACCACATGGAGGAGCTGGTCGCAGCCATCATCCCTGAGGAGATCGTCACAGGGATTCAAGGACAGGACAGCGCAGACTACCAGGAGACAACGCACATGCAGGGTAAGTTGCATGGGGAATTATAATGCACTAATATCAACTGTGAGCAGGGGGGATACTGACCACAAAATACATGGAAGTCATCATATACATGGAGTGGCATGGGTAAAGGGGTATGGCATGGGGCATGGTCTGCACAGAGAGAAGCTGGGGCACACCATCACACTACACCAACAACAGTCCCATGGGGGCATGCTGCCATGCCAATGATGGAGCAAAGGTAAAGCCACGCCAGGAGGGAAGGGCACAACATCAAACTGACATCCCGTCACACGTCATCCACTATACCCCCTAGATTAACTAGGGCCCAATTAACAACTTCTAGCCATACCGACAACTGGAATGTAATAGTGAAAACAGTTGCCACTACCACCTCTGCTGTGTGTGCTGGTCAAGTAGCCAATGGCAGTAACGTCCCCATGGATCATACAAACCTAAATTAGTGGGTTGAGGGTGACTACTTTAACAATCCCCTAAACAAGACAAAGGCTCCAGTCCTGTCAAATGTGAATGCCCACATTTGCCACAAACATCAGCCAATGTCATCAACATGAGGAGCTACACCGCACTAAGGACACCCCCATGCTGCATATGCCCGGGTCCATCCTGTGCCTGGGTCAAAATGCAACATCCCAAATGTCATACTGCTCAGACCACAGCATTGAGGGGGAGGACACATGTAACTGGTCACTGACATACACCTGCACAGTCAGAGGAGGAAATAGGACACAGCTATGACTATCAGGGCAATCCAATGTACCGCACATTCCCCAACATCAGCTGTATGCATTACCAATGCTAACATCCATATTGTGCCATAACAATGCTATGCATAGGATACGCTACATGTCAACTACATATAAGTGGATGTGAAAGATCAGAGACTGGAGCAGGTCCAGATTGTTAAGTGTGCTGCTAGAGCCATCAGAGCACCCACAACCAGTTAAAGGCCTCACCATGAGAATGGATGTAGATGGAGGCTTGAGTAGGACAAGAAGGTGGCAATTCACTATTTGGCCAAAAACAACACTAGAGGAGATGATGCTGACAAGTCTAAGAACTTAATACAATACATGTGACATGCAGGTGGGCCATAGGCCTGGGAGAATGCCCATCTGAAAGACTGGAGCAATGAACAGGAAACAAGATCACAATGTGAATTCATCACAAGGCAGGCATGTCACATCACCAATGTCACAACACAGACGCACTAATTGTACCCTATTTCATTGCAGAGGATGAGGGATCTCCTGCGGATATGCCTGTCCAGGACTACCCTGATGACATGGATGACAAGCTGACAAACATCAGCCAGCAGACAATCCAAGATGTCCTTGGAACCCTCCAGACCCCACCTTCAGTCACAAGGAGGAGCTCAGAACAAGCAGCCATCACAGAGGACCCACCCACAACACCAATTGTAAGACCTGCCAGTTCCAATACAGCTGAGGACTCAGACAACACAGGCACCAGCTTTGAGGAACTGTAGTCAGAGTACAGCAGGAGCTGGCCAAGGAGGTGCGGGTGGGGATGCAAACTATGGCAGCCAGCCTAAAAGAAAAAGGGAGCACACTGCCTTGCATTCAAGCGGAAAATAGCCCCAAGGCATCATGGTAAATGCAGTCATTTAAATATAAATAGCGAGAATTTTTCAAAAAATTATTCACCCTAAGTAGGTGCAGCAAGTGCTGTATCGCTGTAGAAAGTCTTTCACCTAAGGTAGGTGCAGCGAGTGCCGTATCTCTGGACTCCTGTGAGCCTCTGAGCTGACGAGCTCGGGTGAAGCACCTGTGCGCCTTCCTGAGTGGTACTTAAACCTGTGAATACTTTCAAGGCGGCATTTCAAGCAACCCCGCCAGCTACACGTTGCTCTTCGCTGATGACGGCCAAATAGCCAGAAACACGTGTCCGAAGATACGGCACTCACCGCACCAACTTATGGTGAAAAACTTTCAAATCAAATTCGTGCTAATGACTGCATTTATCATGATGCCTTGGGGTCACAAATGCTGGAATGGAAGACAGGGTGCTCCCCATTTTGACTGTTGTAATTAAGGCTCCTGTGAGCCTCTGAGCTGACGAGCTCGGGTGAAGCACCTGTGCGCCTTCTTGAGTGGTACTTAAACCTGTGAATACTTTCAAGGCGGCATTTCAAGCAACCCCGCCAGCTACACGTTGCTCTTCGCTGATGACGGCCAAATAGCCAGAAACACGTGTCCGAAGATACAGCACTCACCGCACCAACTTATGGTGAAAAACTTTCAAATCAAATTCGTGCTAATGACTGCATTTATCATGATGCCTTGGGGTCACAAATGCTGGAATGGAAGACAGGGTGCTCCCCATTTTGACTGTTGTAATTAAGGCTCCTGTGAGCCTCTGAGCTGACGAGCTCGGGTGAAGCACCTGTGCGCCTTCTTGAGTGGTACTTAAACCTGTGAATACTTTCAAGGCGGCATTTCAAGCAACCCCGCCAGCTACACGTTGCTCTTTGCTGATGACGGCCAAATAGCCAGAAACATGTGTCCGAAGATACGGCACTCGCCACACCAACTTATGGTGTAAAACTTTCAAATCAAATTCGTGCTAATGACTGCATTTATCATGATGCCTTGGGGTCACAAATGCTGGAATGGAAGACAGGGTTCTCCCCATTTTGACTGTTGTAATTAAGGCTCCTGTGAGCCTCTGAGCTGACGAGCTCGGGTGAAGCACCTGTGCGCCTTCTTGAGTGGTACTTAAACCTGTGAATACTTTCAAGGCGGCATTTCAAGCAACCCCGCCAGCTACACGTTGCTCTCCGCTGATGACGGCCAAATAGCCAGAAACACGTGTCCGAAGATACGGCACTCGCCGCACCAACTTATGGTGAAAAACTTTCAAATCAAATTCGTGCCAATGACTGCATTTATCATGATGCCTTGGGGTCACAAATGCTGGAATGGAAGACAGGGTGCTCCCCATTTTGACTGTTGTAATTAAGGCTCCTGTGAGCCTCTGAGCTGACGAGCTCGGGGTAAGCACCTGGGCGCCTTCTTGAGTGGTACTTAAACCTGTGAATACTTTCAAGGCGGCATTTCAAGCAACCCCGCCAGCTACACGTTGCTCTTCGCTGATGACGGCCAAATAGCCAGAAACACGTGTCCGAAGATACGGCACTCGCCGCACCAACTTATGGTGAAAAACGTTCAAATCAAATTCGTGCTAATGACTGCATTTATCATGATGCCTTGGGGTCACAAATGCTGGAATGGAAGACAGGGTGCTCCCCATTTTGACTGTTGTAATTAAGGCTCCTGTGAGCCTCTGAGCTGACGAGCTCGGGTGAAGCACCTGTGCGCCTTCTCTAGTGGTACTTAAACCTGTGAATACTGTCAAGGCGGCATTTCAAGCAACCCCGCCAGCTACACGTTGCTCTTCGCTGATGACGGCCAAATAGCCAGAAACACGTGTCCGAAGATACAGCACTCGCCGCACCAACTTATGGTGAAAAACTTTCAAATCAAATTCGTGCTAATGACTGCATTTATCATGATGCCTTGGGGTCACAAATGCTTGAATGGATGACAGGGTGCTCCCCATTTTGACTGTTGTAATTAAGGCTCCTGTGAGCCTCTGAGCTGACGAGCTCGGGTGAAGCACCTGTGCGCCTTCTTGAGTGGTACTTAAACCTGTGAATACTTTCAAGGCGGCATTTCAAGAAACCCCGCCAGCTACACGTTGCTCTTCGCTGATGACGGCCAAATAGCCAGAAACACGTGTCCGAAGATACGGCACTCGCCGCACCAACTTATGGAGAAAAACTTTCAAATCAAATTTGTGCTAATGACTGCATTTATCATGATGCCTTGGGGTCACAAATGCTGGAATGGAAGACAGGGTGCTCCCCATTTTGACTGTTGTAATTAAGGCTCCTGTGAGCCTCTGAGCTGACGAGCTCGGGGTAAGCACCTGGGCGCCTTCTTGAGTGGTACTTAAACCTGTGAATACTTTCAAGGCGGCATTTCAAGCAACCCCGCCAGCTACACGTTGCTCTTCGCTGATGACGGCCAAATAGCCAGAAGCACGTGTCCGAAGACATGGCACTCGCCGCACCAACTTATGGTGAAAAACTTTCAAATCAAATTCGTGCTAATGACTGCATTTATCATGATGCCTTGGGGTCACAAATGCTGGAATGGAAGACAGGGTGCTCCCCATTTTGACTGTTGTAATTAAGGCTCCTGTGAGCCTCTGAGCTGACGAGCTCGGGTGAAGCACCTGTGCGCCTTCTTGAGTGGTACTTAAACCTGTGAATACTTTCAAGGCGGCATTTCAAGCAACCCCGCCAGCTACACGTTGCTCTTCTCTGATGACGGCCAAATAGCCAGAAACACGTGTCCGAAGATACGGCACTCGCCGCACCAACTTATGGTGAAAAACGTTCAAATCAAATTCGTGCTAATGACTGCATTTATCATGATGCCTTGGGGTCACAAATGCTGGAATGGAAGACAGGGTGCTCCCCATTTTGACTGTTGTAATTAAGGCTCCTGTGAGCCTCTGAGCTGACGAGCTCGGGTGAAGCACCTGTGCGCCTTCTTGAGTGGTACTTAAACCTGTGAATACTTTCAAGGCGGCATTTCAAGCAACGCCGCCAGCTACACGTTGCTCTTCCCTGATGACGGCCAAATAGCCAGAAACACGTGTCCGAAGATACAGCACTCGCCGCACCAACTTATGGTGAAAAACTTTCAAATCAAATTTGTGCTAATGACTGTATTTATCATGATGCCTTGGGGTCACAAATGCTGGAATGGAAGACAGGGTGCTCCCCATTTTGACTGTTGTAATTAAGGCTCCTGTGAGCCTCTGAGCTGACGAGCTCGGGTGAAGCACCTGTGCGCCTTCTTGAGTGGTACTTAAACCTGTGAATACTTTCAAGGCGGCATTTCAAGCAACCCAGCCAGCTACACGTTGCTCTTCGCTGATGACGGCCAAATAGCCAGAAACACGTGTCCGAAGATACGGCACTCGCCGCACCAATTTATGGTGAAAAACTTTCAAATCAAATTCGTGCTAATGACTGCATTTATCATGATGCCTTGGGGTCACAAATGCTGGAATGGAAGACAGGGTGCTCCCCATTTTGACTGTTGTAATTAAGGCTCCTGTGAGCCTATGAGCTGACGAGCTCGGGTGAAGCACCTGTGCGCCTTCTTGAGTGGTACTTAAACCTGTGAATACTTTCAAGGCGGCATTTCAAGCAACCCCGCCAGCTACACGTTGCTCTTCGCTGATGACGGCCAAATAGCCAGAAACACGTGTCCGAAGATACGGCACTCTCCGCACCAACTTGTGGTGAAAAACTTTCAAATCAAATTTGTGCTAATGACTGCATTTATCATGATGCCTTGGGGTCACAAATGCTGGAATGGAAGACAGGGTGCTCCCCATTTTGACTGTTGTAATTAAGGCTCCTGTGAGCCTCTGACCCGTCGAGCTCGGGTGAAGCACCTGTGCGCCTTCTTGAGTGGTACTTAAACCTGTGAATACTTTCAAGGCGGCATTTCAAGCAACCCCGCCAGCTACACGTTGCTCTTCGCTGATGACGGCCAAATAGCCAGAAACACGTGTCCGAAGATACTGCACTCGCCGCACCAACTTATGGTGAAAAACGTTCAAATCAAATTCGTGCTAATGACTGCATTTATCATGATGCCTTGGGGTCACAAATGCTGGAATAGAAGACAGGGTGCTCCCCATTTTGACTGTTGTAATTAAGGCTCCTGTGAGCCTCTGAGCTGACGAGCTCGGGGTAAGCACCTGGGCGCCTTCTTGAGTGGTACTTAAACCTGTGAATACTTTCAAGGCGGCATTTCAAGCAACCCCGCCAGCTACACGTTGCTCTTCGCTGATGACGGCCAAATAGCCAGAAACACGTGTCCGAAGATACGGCACTCGCCGCACCAACTTATGGTGAAAAACTTTCAAATCAAATTCGTGCTAATGACTGCATTTATCATGATGCCTTGGGGTCACAAATGCTGGAATGGAAGACAGGGTGCTCCCCATTTTGACTGTTGTAATTAAGGCTCCTGTGAGCCTCTGAGCTGACGAGCTCGGGTGAAGCACCTGTGCGCCTTCTTGAGTGGTACTTAAACCTGTGAATACTGTCAAGGCGGCATTTCAAGCAACCCCGCCAGCTACACGTTGCTCTTCGCTGATGACGGCCAAATAGCCAGAAACACGTGTCCGAAGATACAGCACTCACCGCACCAACTTATGGTGAAAAACTTTCAAATCAAATTCGTGCTAATGACTGCATTTATCATGATGCCTTGGGGTCACAAATGCTTGAATGGATGACAGGGTGCTCCCCATTTTGACTGTTGTAATTAAGGCTCCTGTGAGCCTCTGAGCTGACGAGCTCGGGTGAAGCACCTGTGCGCCTTCTTGAGTGGTACTTAAACCTGTGAATACTTTCAAGGCGGCATTTCAAGCAACCCCGCCAGCTACACGTTGCTCTTCGCTGATGACGGCCAAATAGCCAGAAACACGTGTCCGAAGATACGGCACTCGCCGCACCAACTTATGGAGAAAAACTTTCAAATCAAATTTGTGCTAATGACTGCATTTATCATGATGCCTTGGGGTCACAAATGCTGGAATGGAAGACAGGGTGCTCCCCATTTTGACTGTTGTAATTAAGGCTCCTGTGAGCCTCTGAGCTGACGAGCTCGGGGTAAGCACCTGGGCGCCTTCTTGAGTGGTACTTAAACCTGTGAATACTTTCAAGGCGGCATTTCAAGCAACCCCGCCAGCTACACGTTGCTCTTCGCTGATGACGGCCAAATAGCCAGAAACACGTGTCCGAAGACATGGCACTCGCCGCACCAACTTATGGTGAAAAACTTTCAAATCAAATTCGTGCTAATGACTGCATTTATCATGATGCCTTGGGGTCACAAATGCTGGAATGGAAGACAGGGTGCTCCCCATTGTGACTGTTGTAATTAAGGCTCCTGTGAGCGTCTGAGCTGACGAGCTCGGGTGAAGCACCTGTGCGCCTTCTTGAGTGGTACTTAAACCTGTGAATACTTTCAAGGCGGCATTTCAAGCAACCCCGCCAGCTACACGTTGCTCTTCTCTGATGACGGCCAAATAGCCAGAAACACGTGTCCGAAGATACGGCACTCGCCGCACCAACTTATGGTGAAAAACTTTCAAATCAAATTCGTGCTAATGACTGCATTTATCATGATGCCTTGGGGTCACAAATGCTGGAATGGAAGACAGGGTGCTCCCCATTTTGACTGTTGTAATTAAGGCTCCTGTGAGCCTCTGAGCTGACGAGCTCGGGTGAAGCACCTGTGCGCCTTCTTGAGTGGTACTTAAACCTGTGAATACTTTCAAGGCGGCATTTCAAGCAACCCAGCCAGCTACACGTTGCTCTTCGCTGATGACGGCCAAATAGCCAGAAACACGTGTCCGAAGATACGGCACTCGCCGCACCAATTTATGGTGAAAAACTTTCAAATCAAATTCGTGCTAATGACTGCATTTATCATGATGCCTTGGGGTCACAAATGCTGGAATGGAAGACAGGGTGCTCCCCATTTTGACTGTTGTAATTAAGGCTCCTGTGAGCCTCTGAGCTGACGAGCTCGGGTGAAGCACCTGTGCGCCTTCTTGAGTGGTACTTAAACCTGTGAATACTTTCAAGGCGGCATTTCAAGCAACCCCGCCAGCTACACGTTGCTCTTCGCTGATGACGGCCAAATAGCCAGAAACACGTGTCCGAAGATACTGCACTCGCCGCACCAACTTATGGTGAAAAACGTTCAAATCAAATTCGTGCTAATGACTGCATTTATCATGATGCCTTGGGGTCACAAATGCTGGAATGGAAGACAGGGTGCTCCCCATTTTGACTGTTGTAATTAGGGCTCCTGTGAGCCTCTGAGCTGACGAGCTCGGGTGAAGCACCTGTGCGCCTTCTTGAGTGGTACTTAAACCTGTGAATACTTTCAAGGCGGCATTTCAAGCAACCCCGCCAGCTACACGTTGCTCTTCGCTGATGACGGCCAAATAGCCAGAAACACGTGTCCGAAGATACGGCACTCGCCGCACCAACTTATGGTGAAAAACTTTCAAATCAAATTCGTGCCAATGACTGCATTTATCATGATGCCTTGGGGTCACAAATGCTGGAATGGAAGACAGGGTGCTCCCCATTTTGACTGTTGTAATTAAGGCTCCTGTGAGCCTCTGAGCTGACGAGCTCGGGTGAAGCACCTGTGCGCCTTCTTGAGTGGTACTTAAACCTGTGAATACTTTCAAGGCGGCATTTCAAGCAACCCCGCCAGCTACACGTTGCTCTTCGCTGATGACGGCCAAATAGCCAGAAACACGTGTCCGAAGATACGGCACTCTCCGCACCAACTTGTGGTGAAAAACTTTCAAATCAAATTTGTGCTAATGACTGCATTTATCATGATGCCTTGGGGTCACAAATGCTGGAATGGAAGACAGGGTGCTCCCCATTTTGACTGTTGTAATTAAGGCTCCTGTGAGCCTCTGACCCGTCGAGCTCGGGTGAAGCACCTGTGCGCCTTCTTGAGTGGTACTTAAACCTGTGAATACTTTCAAGGCGGCATTTCAAGCAACCCCGCCAGCTACACGTTGCTCTTCGCTGATGACGGCCAAATAGCCAGAAACACGTGTCCGAAGATACTGCACTCGCCGCACCAACTTATGGTGAAAAACGTTCAAATCAAATTCGTGCTAATGACTGCATTTATCATGATGCCTTGGGGTCACAAATGCTGGAATAGAAGACAGGGTGCTCCCCATTTTGACTGTTGTAATTAAGGCTCCTGTGAGCCTCTGAGCTGACGAGCTCGGGGTAAGCACCTGGGCGCCTTCTTGAGTGGTACTTAAACCTGTGAATACTTTCAAGGCGGCATTTCAAGCAACCCCGCCAGCTACACGTTGCTCTTCGCTGATGACGGCCAAATAGCCAGAAACACGTGTCCGAAGATACGGCACTCGCCGCACCAACTTATGGTGAAAAACTTTCAAATCAAATTCGTGCTAATGACTGCATTTATCATGATGCCTTGGGGTCACAAATGCTGGAATGGAAGACAGGGTGCTCCCCATTTTGACTGTTGTAATTAAGGCTCCTGTGAGCCTCTGAGCTGACGAGCTCGGGTGAAGCACCTGTGCGCCTTCTTGAGTGGTACTTAAACCTGTGAATACTGTCAAGGCGGCATTTCAAGCAACCCCGCCAGCTACACGTTGCTCTTCGCTGATGACGGCCAAATAGCCAGAAACACGTGTCCGAAGATACAGCACTCACCGCACCAACTTATGGTGAAAAACTTTCAAATCAAATTCGTGCTAATGACTGCATTTATCATGATGCCTTGGGGTCACAAATGCTTGAATGGATGACAGGGTGCTCCCCATTTTGACTGTTGTAATTAAGGCTCCTGTGAGCCTCTGAGCTGACGAGCTCGGGTGAAGCACCTGTGCGCCTTCTTGAGTGGTACTTAAACCTGTGAATACTTTCAAGGCGGCATTTCAAGCAACCCCGCCAGCTACACGTTGCTCTTCGCTGATGACGGCCAAATAGCCAGAAACACGTGTCCGAAGATACGGCACTCGCCGCACCAACTTATGGAGAAAAACTTTCAAATCAAATTTGTGCTAATGACTGCATTTATCATGATGCCTTGGGGTCACAAATGCTGGAATGGAAGACAGGGTGCTCCCCATTTTGACTGTTGTAATTAAGGCTCCTGTGAGCCTCTGAGCTGACGAGCTCGGGGTAAGCACCTGGGCGCCTTCTTGAGTGGTACTTAAACCTGTGAATACTTTCAAGGCGGCATTTCAAGCAACCCCGCCAGCTACACGTTGCTCTTCGCTGATGACGGCCAAATAGCCAGAAACACGTGTCCGAAGACATGGCACTCGCCGCACCAACTTATGGTGAAAAACTTTCAAATCAAATTCGTGCTAATGACTGCATTTATCATGATGCCTTGGGGTCACAAATGCTGGAATGGAAGACAGGGTGCTCCCCATTTTGACTGTTGTAATTAAGGCTCCTGTGAGCCTCTGAGCTGACGAGCTCGGGTGAAGCACCTGTGCGCCTTCTTGAGTGGTACTTAAACCTGTGAATACTTTCAAGGCGGCATTTCAAGCAACCCCGCCAGCTACACGTTGCTCTTCTCTGATGACGGCCAAATAGCCAGAAACACGTGTCCGAAGATACGGCACTCGCCGCACCAACTTATGGTGAAAAACTTTCAAATCAAATTCGTGCTAATGACTGCATTTATCATGATGCCTTGGGGTCACAAATGCTGGAATGGAAGACAGGGTGCTCCCCATTTTGACTGTTGTAATTAAGGCTCCTGTGAGCCTCTGAGCTGACGAGCTCGGGTGAAGCACCTGTGCGCCTTCTTGAGTGGTACTTAAACCTGTGAATACTTTCAAGGCGGCATTTCAAGCAACCCAGCCAGCTACACGTTGCTCTTCGCTGATGACGGCCAAATAGCCAGAAACACGTGTCCGAAGATACGGCACTCGCCGCACCAATTTATGGTGAAAAACTTTCAAATCAAATTCGTGCTAATGACTGCATTTATCATGATGCCTTGGGGTCACAAATGCTGGAATGGAAGACAGGGTGCTCCCCATTTTGACTGTTGTAATTAAGGCTCCTGTGAGCCTCTGAGCTGACGAGCTCGGGTGAAGCACCTGTGCGCCTTCTTGAGTGGTACTTAAACCTGTGAATACTTTCAAGGCGGCATTTCAAGCAACCCCGCCAGCTACACGTTGCTCTTCGCTGATGACGGCCAAATAGCCAGAAACACGTGTCCGAAGATACTGCACTCGCCGCACCAACTTATGGTGAAAAACGTTCAAATCAAATTCGTGCTAATGACTGCATTTATCATGATGCCTTGGGGTCACAAATGCTGGAATGGAAGACAGGGTGCTCCCCATTTTGACTGTTGTAATTAGGGCTCCTGTGAGCCTCTGAGCTAACGAGCTCGGGTGAAGCACCTGTGCGCCTTCTTGAGTGGTACTTAAACCTGCGAATACTTTCAAGGCGGCATTTCAAGCAACCCCACCAGCTACACGTTGCTCTTCGCTGATGACGGCCAAATAGCCAGAAACACGTGTCCGAAGATACGGCACTCGCCGCACCAACTTATGGTGAAAAACTTTCAAATCAAATTTGTGCTAATGACTGCATTTATCATGATGCCTTGGGGTCACAAATGCTGGAATGGAAGACAGGGTGCTCCCCATTTTGACTGTTGTAATTAAGGTTCCTGTGAGCCTCTGAGCTGACGAGCTCGGGTGAAGCACCTGTGTGCCTTCTTGAGTGGTACTTAAACCTGTGAATACTTTCAAGGCGGCATTTCAAGCAACCCCGACAGCTACACGTTGCTCTTCGCTGATGACGGCCAAATAGCCAGAAACACGTGTCCGAAGATACAGCACTCGCCGCACCAACTTATGGTGAAAAACGTTCAAATCAAATTCGTGCTAATGACTGCATTTATCATGATGCCTTGGGGTCACAAATGCTGGAATGGAAGACAGGGTGCTCCCCATTTTGACTGTTGTAATTAAGGCTCCTGTGAGCCTCTGAGCTGACGAGCTCGGGTGAAGCACCTGTGCGCCTTCTTGAGTGGTACTTAAACCTGTGAATACTTTCAAGGCGGCATTTCAAGCAACCCCGCCAGCTACACGTTGCTCTTCGCTGATGACGGCCAAATAGCCAGAAACACGTGTCCGAAGATACGGCACTCGCCGCACCAACTTATGGTGAAAAACTTTCAAATCAAATTCGTGCTAATGACTGCATTTATCATGATGCCTTGGGGTCACAAATGCTGGAATGGAAGACAGGGTGCTCCCCATTTTGACTGTTGTAATTAATGCTCCTGTGAGCCTCTGAGCTGACGAGCTCGGGTGAAGCACCTGTGCGCCTTCTTGAGTGGTACTTAAATCTGCGAATACTTTCAAGGCGGCATTTCAAGCAACCCCGCCAGCTACACGTTGCTCTTCGCTGATGACGGCCAAATAGCCAGAAACACGTGTCCGAAGATACGGCACTCGCCGCACCAACTTATGGTGAAAAACTTTCAAATCAAATTCGTGCTAATGACTGCATTTATCATGATGCCTTGGGGTCACAAATGCTGGAATGGAAGACAGGGTGCTCCCCATTTTGACTGTTATGGCAGCCAGCCTACAGGGTGTGCGTTAGTGCATGATGTCAACTGAAAAACAGGCAGCAGCTATGCAAAGGCGGACAACTATCTTTCAGGAAGTAGAAAAAAGGCTGAAGGAAATCAGCACAGCTGTAATACAGTTGACCCAACACTTACAACAGCAATCCTGTCAACGCGTGCACAAATTCAACATTGAACCCCTCAGGTCTGACCTGGCTGCCTACCATCGTGACGTGGCTGCTATTCTTAAGAATCAGAAGATCCTCCTTGCAGCAGTACTGCCCTTAAGAACTTCACAGGTAGCAGCGACCGGGATGTCTGACTCCACGTCTTCTAACACTGAGGTGTGTGTTGCCCCTTCACAACCACCACCACCAAGGGCAGAGGAGGCAACACACACATCAGAAGAAGAAGACATGGAACATATCACCTTCACATGGAAAAGTGCCCGGAAGCACTAGTCCCTGCCACATGGCTAACTATTACCAAGGTCCAGCGCTTTGTAACATGCCAGTCTTACAACAACTGTACTCAATGACCTTTCTGCAAACCACTGTTTATCTTGTCAGCCTGCCCAGTGATTGTCTCTCACTTACTCATTGGCAAATCCTGTCCCTCTGCACTGTCTGACACATCGCCCCAGCATGTCAAATGCATTTTCCTTTAGCACTTGCGTAGGATCACAATGGAAGATGTCACTATAATGAACTCACAATCATGGACAATGTACATATAGCACTACAGCACTTTTCAATAAATAGCACTTTCACAACCACTTTGTCTCTTTTTAATGTGACATATCAACTGTGCAGTAGATAACTGAAATGTGCCTCCTGTCAAATTACGTAGCTTGTCAATACAACTGTCCTGAAATTATGTAGTCTGATAACTATGCACAGTGGCCTGGATTGCACCGTACTCTGCCCTTCCTGAGGGTAATATCTGATGAAAAGAGTAACCATACACCATCATGCTGTGTTGGACAGAATAATGCTTCCTCAAGGGATATCTAAGCCATCAAATAGTGGCAGCAAAATGGTGTCACCATGCATTACTAACACTTATAACAGTGCCCACAAATCTAAGCAAACACTCAAAAAACTGCATGAATGAAGGTGTCTGAGTTTCCATCCAAATAAGTAATCATGCTGAACAGTGTCACAAATGATCTATGTGAGTCATGAAGACGATACTACAAGAGTGCTTACGACCACTCACCTTAAAAGGGTTTCCTTGAACATCACACTGCAGTCAGACATAAAACAGTTCCCCCAATACCTAATCTGGAAGCACTGTTTGTGACTTTGAAAACATACTTATTGAAAACAACACGTTGGGATCCATATTAACTGTGATTGGTGGTTGCAATGAATGGTGGAATCTTTGCAAGGTAGCTCTGGGGTAGCTGCCAATCTTACAGCTCAGTTGGGATTTGTTCGTAGCATAGGACACAAATGTAATAGAACAAAGTGCATGTACACTTATGCCAAGGCCCTGATCAACAAGCATTTAACACATACTGTAAAGGGTTCACTATAAATTTATTAAACGGTAATAACAGAAGAGGAAAACTCTGGGAAAAGTCTTACCTACCCTAATCTAGCCTAACTACTCATTACCCACAACTGTCCCTAGTAACCTAAGCTAAACTTACTTATCACATGTAACAAAATGTTCTAAACATCAACCGCCCACCCCCCTTTTGAGACGGGACACATCGAGGACAACAGATACTAACCTAAACACATACTATCCTTTACTAAACAAATATATATTTTTTTGTATTTTTTGATATATATATATATATTTTTTTTAAACACACAAGAACCCTAACATAGCCAAACACCCACCCACCCACACACTCAAAAAGAAAAAATAGAAATAATCAGGACCCCCACCCCCCACCCACTAACACTAACTAAACTAACAGCCTATACTACCCTAACACTAAGCCCCCTAAGCCCACTAAGTATAAGAACAAGGAAAGAGGAGGGAGGGGAAGGAATCATGTCGATTTAAAAAGTCTAGAGGTTGGCCCTCTGGAGGGTCAGCTTTATGGACCGCACATGTCTGTTCATATGGCGAACATCCCAGCTCAGGTGACAAATTTTCCGTAGGGCACAGTCCATTTTGCGTTGCTTGTCCTGAAAAGCTGCAGGGTCAACTGTAACAGTTGGGGTGGTCTGGGTACCAGCTGAGGACGTGTGTGGGCATGTATAGTCAATGCCTATGGGCTGCCCTGAAGGTGTTCCACTGCTAGGGCGTGGAGCACTTGCAGACGTTGTTGGGCAACCGTCCCAGCTGTGGGTGGTGTCACCTGGGTGGAAGTGGTGGTTGTGCTGGTGGTGGCAGTGGTGGGCAAAGTAGGGCCACCCTGTGGGAAAGCCCTCCATGCTCCGGAGGCCCGTTCGGTCCTGTATCTTCAGGTCATCCGTCTGAACCCTGACTCTACCAGCAGGATATGCTGGTAGCGCATTGTCCGCCTCTGGAACTCACTGACCTGGATGGGTGTCATGTTAGCAGCTGTGAAGACAAAGGCAAAAAATTACATTAGGAACTGCATTGTGAAATGGCACAAGAAGTAAATCAGACAGTACATCTACTGTACTTGTAACAGTTCCTATCATCATACAGAACATTGAATGTCCCTGAGGAAGTACATGGCAGGCCAGCCTACAAAGGTAATCTCACACATAGCACATCTAAACCTTAAAAGATGGGTAACAACTGGCATTAATTTGGCATCAGAGTTCTGACAGTTGTCAGCTAACAATCATGCAGCACATCCTCCACCAATGCCAGGGCTACAAATGTCAGTCTACAGGATGGAAATCTAGGGCCACATGATCTGCAAGTAGTAAATGGACTTGCTAGTATACTACTCATGTGATACACCTGAGTGTGTAAACTATGTTCTGACCAAACATTCACAGATTTACATGTCTGTGTAACATACTTGTATTATCAGTCATAGGTACACTATTCACAAACCCATGTCTGTGTTTGAGGGTGGGGGGGGGGGAGAAACAACTAACAATTTCCAACAACATGGACACCCAGGAAGCTTAGGAAAGCTGGACATGTGTTTGGCTCTACGCACACACACCACAGGTAAGGAGTATCTACAAATAGGAGACAGCAAACCCTTGACCAATCGCAGCACCACACATGTCTGGAAATGCAGACCTTTGTCCACATCATATACTTCCAGTAAGGCATGACTTACAACAGACACAGGTGGTCATTCTGACCTCGGCGGTAAAAGGCGCCTACCGCCGGTCAGAAATCCTCCATAATTCCGCTGCGGTCGCGGTAACCCGCCACGGTCATTCTGACCCGCAGCAGCCAAACCTCCGAAAATCCGACAGCCACAACAGACCGCCAGACCAGTGGTCGGCGGAAAAGTGGAGGTGACCAAACCTCCACCGTCACGCCAGCAGAAATACGCCCATGCCATTACGACCCACGAATCCACGCGGCGGTCATTCAAACGCGGTTTTCCATTGGCGGTACACACCGCCGCGGTCAGAATACACACAAACGAAAAAAACTCAGCCACATTGGCCGATTTGAATTCCACACACCTGATACAAATACACACACCACTCCCACACACACAATACAATATAAAACACACACCCACAAACCCCTACGACAAAAAATTCCGAAAGAAGCACCGAGAGACACATCATCGAACACAGAATACCATCACACAGAGGCACACTACACCATCACCCACACAATATCCACACACAAAACAACACACACCACCACACTCAACACACTTAACTACACATACTCCACCCCACACATCATACACACCACTCCATGGCACCCCAAAGACAGCCCCGCTTCTCAGACGAAGAACTCAGGGTCATGGTGGAGGAAATCGTTCGGGTAGAGCCCCAGCTCTTCGGCACACAGGTCCAATACACCAGCATTGCCCGGAGGACGGAGCTATGGCAGAGGATTGTCGACAGGGTCAACGCTGTGGGACAGCACCCCAGAAATCGGGAAGACATCAGGAAGCGATGGAACGACCTACGGGGGAAGGTGCGTTCCATGGTATCCCGGCACAACATCGCCGTGCAGAAGACTGGCGGAGGACCCCCACCTCAACCCCCACAATTTACAACATGGGAGGAGGAAGTCTTGAACATCCTGCATCCTGACGGCCTCGCAGGAGTCGGCGGAGGAATGGACACTGGTAAGTTGAAGCTTCACTACTGCTTCCCCCCCACCTGCATGCCAAATCATACCCCAACCCTCACCCCCATCCTCGAACCCCACCCTCACCCCCACCCCCATCCTCACCCCCACCCTCACCCTCACCCCCACCACCATCCTCACCCCCACCACCATCCTCACCCCCACCCCCAGCACACCTATTCCCTGCCAATGTCTCACCATCACAACCCACACATCCCAAAACCTAGGCCTGCATGCGTCCACTAAGCATGGACACCCATCACCAAAGCATGCCCAATGCATATACACATCCCCCCCACAAGCCACCCTCACCAAAGCCCCCACACACGAATGCCAGCACTTGGGGACACGGGAACCCACAGATACACCCATATGCCACACATTGAAACTATAACCATACCTCTATACCCCTGCAGGACCCGACCGCCAACACACCGCCACGGAGGGCTCAGAATTCTCCACACCCCCCACCCAAGAGGCCGTCAGCGATGACAGCAGCTCTGTCGACCTGGACACCGATGACCAGCCCGGACCATCGGGGAACTCTGGACAGTCGGTTCCCCTCAGACAGCCACAGGCCACCACAGACCCAAACCCCTCTGGGAACACCAGCACAGCTCCCACCCAGCGGGCCCATGCCTCTGTCTCCAGGGCGCGTCAATCTGCGGTGTGTCTACCACTACAGGGCACCCAGGATAACCCACCACCCCAACAACAACAGGGACCTGGGGGCAGTGGTAGTGGGCACACCGGCCAGGGGGCAGAGGCCCAGGGAAACAGGGCAACTCGGAGGGCAGCTGTGCGACAGGGGGGGGACGGGCCCAGGGAACCCACTCTCCACGAGGCCCTCACCACCATCATGGGAGCATACAACCGCTCCCAGGAGACGATGGCGACGGTACTGGCCCGGTTCCAGGAGATCCAGGTACTGCAGGAGGAACACTATCGGGGGTACAGGGAGGACATCAGAGCCCTCACCTCCACCCTGGTTACCATGGTCGGGCTGCTGCAGGACCTCATCAACACCAGGACGGACACTCAACACCAACAAAGGGCCCCTGCCACTAGCCTGGACCAAGAACAGCCAACCACCTCCGCCGGCGCTAGTGGTCAGGAGGCCCCCGCACAACAGCAGCCCACCAGACCCCCACCTCCTGCAGGAGAAGAACCACCCCGCAAGAGGGCCCTGAGATCTCGCAAGAAGACAGAGTAGGATGTCAAGACCCCCGCCAGCAAAGGATACCACCTGATGTCATCCCACTGTCCCACATTGTCACCCTGTCCATCCTTGAACTGCCCATGCTCCATCTCTCCACAGGCCTCTGGACAATGCACCTGTGTGACTGTTACTCTGGACTCTGCCATGGACATTCCTTCACCATAGCCCCCACCCACTTGAAACCACCCATCCCATTTTGAGCACTTAAATAAACACCCATTTAGCACAAAACTATCTGGAGTCTGGCTGTGATTTCAAAATATTGTAATTGACATGACATTGCAAATATGTCCTTGTACATAGTGAAGTCAACAAACAGCTGCCACAAAGCTGTAGTCCATGGGGAAACGAAGCACAGGACTCGTAGTGGGGACCCCAGATCTGAAATAGGGAGGGAAAAGCCACAACTCAGTCATCATACACTGGGGCAAATAGACAGGCAGCAGAGATGCAGGAGAGTAGTTCACATTCACTAAATTATGTTTGAATTGTTACCTGTGTCCTATTGGAAGTACTGTTCAATGATTCTGTCCCTGTTGTCTGTTTCAGCCCCGTCGTCTTCCTCCTCGTCACTCTCCACAGGTTCCACAGCTGCCACTACACCACCGTCTCGAACATCCTCCTGCAGGAAAGGCACCTGGCGGCGCAAAGCCAGGTTGTGAAGCATGCAGCAGGCCACGATGATGTGACACACCTTCTTAGGTGAGTACATTAGGGATCCACCTGTCATATGCAGGCACCTAAACCTGGCCTTTAGGAGGCCAAAGGTGCGTTCGATCACCCTCCTAGTACGCCCATGGGCCTCATTGTACCGTTCCTCTGCCCTGGTCCGGGGATTCCTTACTGGGGTCAGTAGCCACGACAGGTTGGGGTACCCAGAGTCCCCCAATAGCCATACACGGTGTCTCTCTAGCTGTTCCATCACGTAAGGGATGCTGCTATTCCTCAGGATGAAGGCGTCATGCACTGACCCAGGGAACTTGGCATTTACATGCGAGATGTACTGGTCAGCCAAACACACCACCTGGATGTTCATGGAATGGTAACTTTTTCTGTTCCTGTACACCTGCTCCCTGTCTCTTGGGGGAACCAAAGCCACAGGGGTCCCATCAATGGCACCAATGACGTTGGGAATATGTCCAAGGGCGTAGAAATCACCCTTCACTGTAGCCAATTCGCCCACCTCAGGGAAAATGATGTAGCTCCTCACGTATTTCATCAGGGCAGACAACACTCTGGATAACACCTTCGAAAACATGGGCTGATACATCCCAGAAGCAATTCCCACTGTTGTCTGAAATGACCCACTTGCCAGGAAATGGAGTACTGACAGGACCTGCACCAGAGGGGGAATCCCTGTGGGTTGGCGGATGGGGGACATCAGGTCGGGCTCCAGCTGGGCACACAGTTCATGGATAGTGGCACGGTCAAGCCGGTAGGTCAGGATAATGTGGCGTTCTTCCATTGTCGACAGGTCCACCAGCGGTCGGTACACGCGAGGATTCATCCGTCTCCTCACCAAACCCAGCGGACGGTGCCTAGGAAGGACAACATGGAGCACAGAGTCAAGCAACCCACAGGTACGTACTCACAGCTTGCACAGTAAACGATTCTCTATGCAGTGAATGGCGTGTCTGAGTGGCTATGCAAGGCCTAGGCCTGTGTGACGCAGTTGAAATTGAGTTATGTGGACCCTCGAAATGGCGGCTGCCTGACCTGTGAAGTGTGACAATGGGATGTGAGGTCAATGCGCTGGCGTGGCACACCGCGGCGGTCGGCGGGCGAAGACCGCGGCGCGAAGCCGCATTGGTTAACATTGAAGCCTATGGGTTTCAGGAGCCAATGGCGAAGGGCGCCGGCGGTGGCGGTACGCACCGCCGCGGTACGCACCGCCGCGGACGAGACCGCCATTTCCTATCTACTTATCAACTTGCGACTTGAACTTTCACAGGAGAGGACCTATACTGCAAGTGTTGCTGTGACCTCGGTCTGGAAGGGACAATGGCTGCTGCGACTGGGGAAAGGGCCCCTGCCTTCACTGGAGAGGAGTTGGAGAAATTTGTGGATGGGGTCCTCCCCCAGTATGCGCTACTCTACGGTCCTCCAGACCAACAAGTGAGTTTAATTCAATATGGATTTGGGGCCACTGGCTGGCTTGGGGGCCTGGCGGGGGGCCTGGCGGGGATGGGGGGCATGTTGGGCCTGGCGGGGGGCCTGGCGGGGATGGGGGGCATGTTGGGCCTGGCGGGGGGCCTGGCGGGGGGCCTGGCGGGGATGGGGGTCATGTTGGGCCTGGCGGAGGGCCTGGTGGGGGGCCTGGCGGGGATGGGGGGCATGTTGGGCCTGGCGGGGGGCCTGGCGGGGGGCCTGGCGGGGATGGGGGGCATGTTGGGCCTGGCGGGGGGCCTGGCGGGGATGGGGGGCATGTTGGGCCTGGCGGGGGGCCTGGAGGGGATTGGGGGCATGTTGGGCCTGGCGGGGGGCCTGGCGGGGGGCCTGGCGGGGATGGGGGGCATGTTGGGCCTGGCGGGGGGCCTGGCGGGGGGCCTGGCGGGGATGGGGGGCGTTGGGCCACTGGCAACGATAATGCAGACAAACTTGAACGTGGTATTTCTCCCTCCCTGTACGTGTCACATAGGTCCGCGCCCATGAGAAGATCGGGATTTGGCGTGCCATTGCCAAGGAAGTCCGGACCCTGGGGGTCCACCATCGACGGGGCACCCACTGCCGCAAGAGGTGGGAGGACATCCGCTGCGGGACCAAGAAGACCGCCGAGTCTCTGCTGGGGATGGCCTCCCAACGTAGGCGGGGTGCCTGCCGTCAACTGACCCCCCTGATGTTCCGGATCCTGGCGGTGGCCTACCCTGATTTGGATGGGCGCGTGAGGGCAGCACAGCAGACACAAGGGGGTGAGTACAAGCATCATCTACTCTGTTGTCGCGCAGTGGAGGTGTCTGGGTGGGGGAGGAGGGCTGTGGGTCCCCCTAGGCCAGGGCGATATCTGTAGGCTGGGCACCCCCGTAAGCCCCTGTGTCCCCAGCCACCACCCTCAGTAGTGTGTCAGTACAGCCATCCCTGGGCCGTGTCATCCATGGGTGCAGTTGTCAACTCTAGGCGTGTAGGGCATGTTCCACGGAATGCGTAGCGGACCCCAAGTGCGCAACTTAGTGCAGGGGGCATCTGTGTCTGTCATGTCCGCTAACTGTACCGGTGATCCATGTACTCAAAATCTCTTTATTTCTCTCTCCCCCCCCCCTTTTTGTTTGTCCTTCTGTGCTTGTGTGCATCAGCATCATCAGGCGGAGGAGAAGTGGCATCGGGGCAGGAGGGAGCTGCATCTCACATGGCCCAGGAGGGCCATGCCACAGAGTCTGACTGGACCAGTGAGACGGAGGGCGAGGGGAGCTCCACGACGGGGACGACTGGACCCTGCAGCGACACGGACACGTCCTCGGAAGGGAGCTCCCTTGCGGGGGTGGCACCATCCGTGCCCCCCGCCATTACAGGTACAGCCGCCACCCAGCGCACCATCTCCGCCCTCCCAGCAGCCCCTCAGCGTTCGCCCCGTGCCCGCTCTGCCAGGAAGCCGGGCATCTCCTTCGCCCCAGGCACCTCAGGCCCTGCCCCTGTTACCCCCGCTGCCCTCAGTGAGGAGGTCATTGACCTCCTCCGAACGCTCATTGTTGGGCAGACTACCCTTTTGAATGCCATCCAGGGGGTGGAGAGGGAGGTTCATCGCAGCAATGCGTACCTGGAGGGCATTCATTCGGGTCAGGCTGCCCATCAGCGATCGTTCCAGGCTCTGGCCTCAGCACTGACGGCAGCCATTGTCCCTGTCTCCTGCCTCCCTCTACTAACTCCCTCCTCCCAGTCTCCTGTTCCTCTGCCTGTCCCACCCACACCATCAGACCAGCCTGCACACACCTCAACACCCAAGAGCAGCTCATCCAAACATAAGCACCACAGATCAAGCAGACATTCACACAAGCAACATTCCGATGCAGACATGCCAACAGTCACTACCACCTCTGTGACCCCCACCTCCTCGTCTCCCTCCTCCCTCCCTGTGACGTCTACACTCACACCTTCATTCACCTCACCATCAGCCAGTGTTTCCATCACCAGCATACCCTCCACTCCAGTCCGCACACGTGCAGTCTCCACCCCCACTGCCATTTACACGTCCCCTGTGTTCTCTCCCACTGTGTCTGTCACCCCCTCTTCCACACCACACAAACGCAGCCACCCACCCACCCAACAGCCATCCACCTCACGACAGCCTCCCGCTCCTGCACCTGCACCCAAAGACAGCAAACTTGTCTCGCCTACAACCACATCCTCTCCCTCCACTCCCATACCCACTGTACCTACCACTCTCCATTGTCCCAAGAAAATCTATCTCTCTACTGCTACCTTCTTTCCTGACCCTGAGCCCCCCCCTCCTTCTCGTCGGGGTAAAAAGAGCACCTCAGCCACCACCAGCCCTGCAGCCCCCTTGACAAGGGTGCAGGGGTATTGGAGCCCACCAGCCCGCAGGTCTGGATCTTCGCCCAGCAGCAAGGGGACAGCCAGCCCACCCCCTGGGAAGAGGAGCAGAAGGCGGAAGGGCCGCCGCCGGAGCCCGGATTCGATATCCCCCCAGGACACTAGCCAGCCACCGTCAACAGCCACAACTCCAAAGGGAGGAAAGGGCCACAGACTCCCGACTAAGGAGGGCAAGGGCAGCAAGGCGGAGAAGTCAGGCAGCAGGACTGCTGCCCATGGAGGACCCGTCACAGCTGCCCAGGAGGAGCCCGCAACCCCCATAGCCGCTGCCCCGGGAGGAACCGGCACAGCTGCCCCGGGAGAGCCCACCACCCCCATAGCCGCTGCCCAGGGAGGACCCAGCCCAGCTGGCCAGGAGGGACCCACCACCCACAGCACAGGTGGGCATTGAAGGAGCACCATCCCCGCTGCCCAGGAGGGCACCACCAGGCAATGAGCAGTTGGCCATAGAATGGCCGCCGTCTCCAGCACCGCTCCTCTGGGGCCCGCCGTCTCAAGAACTGCTGAACTGGGCCCTTCACGGCAAGAACCGCTGAACTGGGCCCTTCAAGGCAAGAACCGCTGAACTGGGCCCCGCCATCTCCAGCACCGCTCCACTGGGGCCCGCCGTCTCAAGAACCGCTGAACTGGGCCCTTCACGGCAAGAACCGCTGAACTGGGCCCTTCAAGGCAAGAACCGCTGAACTGGGCCCCGCCGTCTCCAGCACCGCTCCGCTGGGGCCCGCCGTCTCAAGAACCGCTGAACTGGGCCCTTCACGGCAAGAACCGCTGAACTGGGCCCTTCAAGGCAAGAACCGCTGAACTGGGCCCCGCCGTCTCCAGCACCGCTCCGCTGGGGCCCGCCGTCTCAAGAAGCGCTGAACTGGGCCCTTCAAGGCAAGAACCGCTGAACAGGGCCCCGCCGTCTCCAGCACCGCTCCGCTGGGGCCCGCCGTCTCAAGAACCGCTGAACTGGGCCCTTCAAGGCAAGAACCGCTGAACTGGGCCCTTTGGCAGACGTGGCAGGGCAGGATCTGTCTCGGGCAGGGCTGCAGGATGTCCTCTGGCCAACATGCCTCCTCCAGTGGCAGTGGAGTCTGTTATGGACTGCTTGGACTGTGGCTTTGCTCTCCCCAGGATGGCCCAGTGGGCAGGCCACCCACTGTATGGACTGTTTGGACTGTGGCTTTGCTCTCCCCAGGATGGCCCAGTGGGCAGGCCACCCACTGTATGGACTGTTTGGACTGTGGCTTTGCTCTCCCCAGGAAGGGCCAGTGGTCATGGAGTCCCCTCGTGGATCTGGCGTCGTGTACTCAAGTGGCTGAGGTGCCCCCCTTCCCTTCCCCCTGAGGTGCCTGTCCTTTTTTCTTTCTGATGCCCCTGCAGTGTTCTCTCCGTGGAGTTCTTGTCGTGGGACTGGGCCTTGCCCCTTTGCTCAGGACCCCTGTGGTCCACGGACAGTGGTTGGACTACATTTAGTGGCTGTATATATTTTGTACATAGTTTATTTATTTATTTGGATTACTGCTGTCCATTTTTCAATATATCTGCCCGTTTGAGATCTCTTCTTTTGGTCTTTGCATTATTTCGGAAGGGGGGGGTTTGTGGGTTGTGACAGTGATCTGTGGGAATGCATTGATGTGTGTGTTGTAGTGGGTGTGGGTGGGTGGGTGTGTGCCGGTAATCTTTTCCCTCCCCTGTGTCGTAGGTGCAGTACTCACCGATGTCTTCCGCGCCGCCGGGCGTGCTCCTGGTACAGGAGCAGGTATAGGAGTGCGGGGATGACCTGCAACTCGGGTTCCATACTGCCGGAATCACGCGTGCTGTATGTGGAGGTGAGCGTTTTCCCGTTCGTAGTCTGTTTCCGCCGTGTTTTTATCGGCGGTGCTCCCGCCCCGGAAAAGGTGGCGGATTGGTGGGTCGTGATAGGGTGGGCGGTACATTGTCTGCCGCCTGGCTGTTGGCGGGGACCGCCGCGCTGTTTGTTTGTTCCGCCGTGGCAGGCGGAGTGTTAATGCGGCGGGCTGTGTTGGCGGTTCCCGCCAGGGTCAGAATTGCATATTTTGGACCGCCGGCCTGTTGGCGGGTTGGCCGCCGCTTTATCACCGACCGCCAGGGTCAGAATGAGGGCCACAGAGTTGCAAGAACACCCCAGGCCATGATTTGCATGCACACCTAGGCCATTGCACTCAAGTGCCACATACTTGTAGCACTACATGTGGAGCTATATGCTGCTAGGAATTTCACCCTACAGTTTCATAAGTACTTTGGATGAATAGGGAAGCAGAAGTCTGTGGATAAGCATTTTGCAGCATCATTCTGGGAGAATGTGGGTCTGACAGGCAGGCCACATCTGAGATTAGGTCCAGTGCGACTCTTGTTGATACAAGTGTTATCCACATGACTCACCCCAGTTCACATTGCAGGGCCTACAGGAATGACCTAGAATCCCTAGATAAGACAATAGGATAAGCATTGGCAAACTCCAAAATGCTTAGAAAATGAAATCCCACTCATGGAACAAGACAAATGATGGGCCAGCGCATCATACCCTGCTATGTGTTCAACACACAGGAGTCCATCACACATCACCAGCAAACACAACACATAACAGACATATCAACACTTAACGGAGTTGTCGGGTCCTCAAATGAAGCCACCTCGCCCACAGTGTAGGGTGCCGTTCCACCTATAAGGCATGAAAGGAAGAAATGTGCTCAAAATCTGTGCACTGATCAACAATTCCAAAGACAAAAACTATGTGTAAGATGACATAAGTAAGCAAAGCCACTCAGACATGATGATATAGCATGGCTAACATGTACATAGCAAGGGTCTCCTGTGACAATTACGCACATATCTGCACACATGCAGTGGCCCTAACTATCATGTGGTGGCAAACATGCTCCTTCATTAGTGAGCAGACATAATAATGGCGTGTATTCGTCTCATCATGTGCATCCAAGAGAGACATCCAATGCCTGGTTACTTGAGGAGTGCTTTACCAGTCAAACAGCCATTGTGGCCATGACACATTTATGACACATAGGTAAAATGTACAGAGGGACAGGGACATTTGTAAGCCCTCATGTTGTTACAGTTTCTTCATTTGATGTGGCCCAGCTATGTTGATTTGTATCAACCATAGAGATGTGAACCCATGTGCATATCTTTGGCCTGCCATCCCTAAACGAAAGGTGGAACACCAAACACCAAATACCAGTATAAGATGTTAGCTGAGGGCACCTTACACCTTTTCCCGATGTTCCCAAATCCAGATTTGACATGTATCCAAAATGATGATGGACCACAATAATCCCTAACATTCATAGAACTTCCAAAAACGCTTTCCTTACACACTCACCAGACACACATGAGACATATGTCTGGGCCACATTGCTATCATCAATTGACGTGAAGCCAGCACTCAATTTCTGCATCATGTAGTGTTAAGAAAGCCAGTCTAGCTGTTGCGTCAACAAAGGTTGCCAATATTTTGGAAAATCTATACTTCCTGGCAAATGTGACCTATATAGACATGATTGGCTCCTAATTTGTGTTGCTGTCTGACACAAAGGCAGCACCAAATTACATTAAGCAAAAGTATTCAGTAAGTTTTCAGAGCACGTGCTTCCTGACAGCTAGCAATTGTGGTCCTTCACATAGTCCATCAATGACCCTGTATGTTTCCAAAGCATTCCACACAGTCAGCAACTTAGCCGGCAGATATTGTACAAATCATCTGATGTCACTACAGAGCTTTTAATTGTGCACATTTACATGATTTGTACTCACCAACAGGGCTCCCTGGTGATTAGGTCAGCCCAGCGGTGCTTCAGCTGGTGGTCATTCCTCTGGCTCCCATACACGCGCTGCAAGTGATGCAGGACCTTTCCCCACCGGATTTGTCGTGCCTCGGTGTGATACCCCTGTATCACCCTGCCCCCTGCCTCGATCATCAGTGGGAGTAAATGGCACACCAGCCATATAAATCCCCCAAGCTCCTCCTCACCCATCTTGCCAAGACGTGGCCTACCCAACATCTTAGCACCGAAAAGGGGAATAGGGGATAATAAAGAACAAAAGAGAAAAGGGGGAAAGTAGAAGTACAAAAAAGTAAACTTAACCACTAAAAGAGCCCAACTATCCCCAAACTAGCACTACCCACAACAGACTCCAACAGACAACAAAGACAATAAAATACTGGACAAGAGTACACTAAACACACTCAGACAGTACACAACAAAAATATATATTTCACAAACTAACAAGTAATGGAGCACACAGGAGACAAAAGCACAATTTCACTGGACAAAACTCAGAGCACAGCCACACAGTCTAGAAGAATCACAGACTGCAAAGTGAAAGTGAAAGTACACCTACTGTACATATTCTGTAAACAGGATATCCTATTACATCACTTCCTGCACAAAATGGGCGCCATTTTTATTGTTATGCGTCATAATTGTTCACGCATACAGTATGTGCGTCATTTTTTCGACGCACAGGAGTAAAAATTAGGCTGCATCCATATATTTGGAAATAGTCTTAACGCTTAACCAATTTCAGGCCATTATGCGTCATTTTTCGGGCATAAGCGTCATTTTTTGACGCGTGTGTGTCAAAATTTCAGGGCATGAACTGGTTTTGGGTATTTTTTCCATTTTAATGTAATGTTGTATTTGTGACACAACTGAGATAGGTTGATTGCACCCACTTTGGTGTTGATGTGTACGTTCACATGTGAGACATCATACTGCTGGGGACCATGACCCGCTACTTCCTTAACAGGATTCTCACACTTGGCTGACGCACTAGATGGCCATATGTGTGGCCTACATATATGTATTGCACAATTTGGGCATGTTTGGCATCAGGAGAGGATAGTAATGTGACGCACATAAGTACAATACCTCATTGGCTATGGTTCAATGTGTGTGCATTGGCTACTAATGTAATTGTTGACCCAGGGTGTGTGCATCATCACAAGATGCATTATTGCAAATATGCTTGTATGAATGTGAAGTCAATGTGTCCAAACCTTAGATGCAAGTCATTGTGGAAATGAGAGAGGACATGTGCTAGTCATACATGTAGCAACATCTGTTGTGTACACTTCCAAGATTTTGGGTAATGTAGACATCACAAATGACAAAGCATACACCGGATAGATGGCAGGGGCTAGTTCATGTCAATGGTCCACAAGTTGGCCATCCCATGTCCTAGAAATTTGGTAACTGCTTCCTAGGCACTTGTTGGTGAACCCACAGTGAGTCAGGCACATGCATAGACGAAGTGGGTACCATGTTATTGGCTAAGACTGGTCGGAGGAAGAACAAGACAGTTGACATGGAACATTGTGTATGTCCTGTGTTTTTGAAGGTGACACATAAAACCAAGGGCTGTGTTACACGGCTTAATCACTAGCAATACATAACGGTGGAACTTCTATGCTGTTCCAGGCATCAGCAGGGGCAGTGCATGTTCAAATGGGTGGTGTGCATGGAGGTGATCACAGGTGTGTGCTCCAACATTTTCTCACAAGTCCTGTATGTGAGATTCAAATTCAAATGGCCAACAGTACCTTTCACACGGGAAGAAATCTACAGGTGATAACAGGGCTTAGAAACTACAAGCCAGTGTATTAATTGACCTGCCGTCCATGCAGTCAGATGTACTATGACAATGGCATAACATAGGAAAGGGTGTAGCACACAGGATTAGTATTGTTGGTCTGTGTGTGTAGAGGAGGGAATATCGAGGTACACATATTACCATTCCAGGGACCTCTTCAGACAGGTGAGATGAGTAGTGGGTACCAAGGGGTACTTACACTCTGTACCAGGTACAGTTATCACTTATTAGCGTAGAAGAGGTGTTTCTAGAAGCTTAGGCTGATAGAAGGTATCTATAGCAGAGCAGCTTAGGCTGAACTAGGAGACTTGCAAAGCTCCTACTATACCACTGGTGTCATATGCACAATATCATAAGAAAACACAATACACAGATATACTAAAAATAAAGGTACTTTATTTTTATGGCAATATGCCAAAAGTATCTCAGTGAGTACCCTCAGTATGAGGATGCCAAATATACAAAAGATATATGTACACAATACCAAAAATATGCAGTAATAGCAAAAGGAAGTAATGCAAGCAATGTAAAGTTACAGTAGATTGCAATAGGAGCACATAGGTATAGGGGAAACACAAACCATATACTCCAAAAGTGGAATGCGAACCATGAATGGACCCCAAACCTATGTGAGCTTGTAGCGGGTCGCTGAGACTGTAAGAAAACAGTGAGGGTTTGAAAAATAGCCCACCCCAAGACCCTGTAAAGTAGGTGTAAAGTGCACCTACAACCCCCAGAGAGCACAGAAGTCGTGATAGGGGGATTCTGCAAGGAAGACCAACACCAGCAATGCAACAACAGTGGATTTCCAAACCTGAGTACCTGTAAGACAAGGGGACCAGGTCCAAGAGTTGCGACAGTGTCGGGAGTGGGCAGTTGCCCAGGAAATGCCAGTTGAGGATGCAAGGAAGCTGCCACCGGGTGGAAGAAGCTTGGTGTTCTGCAAGAACGAAGAGGACTAGGAACGTCCCCTTTGGAGGATGGATGTCCCACGTTGTGAAGAAGCTTGTAGAGGTGTTCCCACGCAGAAAGACTGCAAACAAGCCTTGCTAGCTGCAAGGGTCACGGTAGAGGTTTTTGGATGCCGCTGTGGCCCAGGAGGGACCAGATGAAACCACTTGGATGAGGAGACAGAGGGGGCACCCAGCAAGTCAGCGAGCCCTCACAGAAGCAGGCAGCACCCGCAGAAGTACTGGAACAGGCTCTTTGAAGAGGAGTGAACCGGAGTCCACCCGAAGTCACAAAAGGGAGTCCCACGACACCGGAGGACAACTCAGAAGGTTGTGCACTGCAGGTTAGAGTGTTGGGGACACAGGCTTTGCTGTGCATGAAGGAAATCCTGAAAGAGTGCACAGGAGCCGGAGCAGCTGCAAATCACGCGGTACCCAGCAATGCAGTCTAGCGTGGGGAATCAAGGACTTACCTCCACCAAACTTGGACTGAAGAGTCACTGGACTGTGGGAGTCACTTGGAAAGAGTTGCTGAGTTCCAGGGACCACGCTCGTCGTGCTGAGAGGGGACCCAGAGGACTGGTGATGCAATCTTTTGTTGCCTGCGATTGCAGGGGGAAGATTCCGTCGACCCACGGGAGATTTCTTCAGAGCTCCTGGTGCAAGAAGGAGGCAGGCTACCCCCAGAGCATGCACCACCAGGAAACAGGCGAGAAAGCCGGCAGGATGAAGCGATACAAGGTTGCAGTAGTCGTCTTTGCTACTTTGTTGAGGTTTTGCAGGCGTCCTGAGCAGTCAGCGGTCGATCCTTTGGCAGAAGGTGAAGAGGGAGATGCAGAGGAACTCTGGTGAGCTCTTGCATTCGGTATCTGAGGAATTCCCCAAAGCAGAGACCCTAAATAGCCAGAAAAGGAGGTTTGGCTACCTAGGAAGGAGGATAGGCTAGTAAGAAAGGTAAGAGCCTATCAGAAGAAGTCTCTGACGTCACCTGCTGGCCCTGGCCACTCAGAGCAGTCCAGTGTGCCAGCACACCTCTGAATCCAAGATGGCAGAGGTCTGGGGCACGCTGGAGGAGCTCTGGGCATCTCCCCTGGGAGGTGCAGGTCAGGGGAGTGGTCACTCCCCTTTCCTTTGTCCAGTTTTGCGCCAGAGCAGGGCTGGGGGATCCCTGAACCGGTGTAGACTGGCTTATGCAGAGATGGGCACCATCTGTGCCCATCAAAGCATTTCCAGAGGCTGGGGGAGGCTACTCCTCCCCAGCCCTAACACCTATTTCCAAAGGGAGAGGGTGTAACACCCTCTCTCTGATGAAGTCCTTTGATCTGCCTTCCTGGGCCAGGCCTGGCTGGACCCCAGGAGGGCAGAAACCTGTCTGAGGGGTTGGCAGCAGCTGCAGTAAAACCACAGGAAAGGCAGTTTGGCAGTACCCGGGTTCTGTGCTAGAGACCCGGGGGATCATGGAATTGTCCCCCCAATGCCAGAATGGCATTGGGGTAACAATTCCATGATCCTAGACATGTTCGGAGTTACCATTGTGACGCTGTACATAGGTAGAGACCTATGTACAGTGCAAGCGTGTAATGGTGTCCCCGCACTCACAAAGTCCGGGGAATTTGCCCTGAACAATGTGGGGGCACCTTGGCTAGTGCCAGGGTGCCCACACACTAAGGGCCTGATTCTAACTTTGGAGGACGGTGTTAAACCGTCCCAAAAGTGGCGGATATACCACCTACCGTATTACGAGTCCATTATATCCTATGGAACTCGTAATACGGTAGGTGGTATATCCGCCACTTTTGGGACGGTTTAACACCGTCCTCCAAAGTTAGAATCAGGCCCTAAGTAACTTTGCACCCATCCTTCACCAGGTGAAGGTTAGACATATAGGTGACTTATCAGTTACTTAAGTGCAGTGGTAAATGGATGTGAAATAACATGGACGTTATTTCACTCAGGCTGCACTGGCAGGCCTGTGTAAGAATTTTCAGATCTCCCTATGGGTGGAAAAAGAAATGCTGCAGCCCATAGGGATCTCCTGGAACCCCAATACCCTGGGTACCTCAGTACCATATACTAGGGAATTATAAGGGTGTTCCAGTATGCCAATGTGAATTGGTGAAATTAGTCACTAACCTGTTAGTGACAATTTGGAAAGCAGAGAGAGCATAACCACTGAGGTTCTGGTTAGCAGAGCCTCAGTGAGACAGTTAGTCATCACACAGGGAACACATACAGGGCACACTTATGAGCACTGGGGCCCTGCCTGGCAGGGTCCCAGTGACACATAGACTAAAACAACATATATACAGTGAAATATGGGGGTAACATGCCAGGCAAGATGGTACTTTCCTACACAACCCCCCCCCCCCAAACGAAGGACAATAAGACTAGCCATGACCTGATGAGTCTTCATTGTCTAAGTGGAAATATCTGGAGAGTTCATCTGCATTGGAGTGGGTACTCCCAGGTCTATGTTCCACTGTATAGTCCATCCCCTGTAGAGATATGGACCACCTCAACAATTTAGGGTTTTCACCTTTCATTTGTTTTAGCCAAAGTAGAGGTTTGTGGTCTGTCTGAACAATGAAGTGAGTGCCAAACAGGTATGGCTTCAACTTCTTCAGTGCCCAGACCACAGCAAAGGCATCCCTCTCTATGGCAGACCAACGTTTTTCTCTAGGGGTCAACCTCCTGCTGATAAAAGCAACAGGTTGATCCTGGCCCTCAGAATTGAGTTGTGATAAGACTGCCCCTACCCCTAATTCAGATGCATCAGTTTGAACAATGAATTTCTTGGAGTAACATGGGCTTTTTAGGACAGGTGCAGTGCACATGGCCTGTTTCAGCTCCTCAAAAGCTTTCTGACAGCTAGCTGTCCACAATACCTTTTTAGGCATCTTCTTGGAAGTGAGATCATGAAGTGGGGCTGCAATAGAGACATAGGTGGTCATTCCAACCTCGGCGGTAAAAGGAGCTTACCGCCGTTCAGAAGACCGCCATAACACCGCCGCGGCCGCGGTAAACCGCCACGGTCATTCTGACCCACAACAGTCAAACCGCCAAAATACTGACATCCACAAAAGTCCGCCACACCAAAGGGCAGCGAGAAACTGGCGATGACCAAACCTCCACCATCACGCCAACAGAAATACGCCCACACTATCACGACACACGAATCCACGCGGCGGTCTTTCAACCGCGGTATTCCATTGGCGGTACACACCGCCGCGCTCAAAATACACACACACCTACAAAATACAACCACATTGGACAATTCAAAATACACACACCTGATACACATACACACACTACTCCCACACACCCATTACAATATAAAATACACACCCACATCACCCACAAACCTCCACTCCTAGAGATTCGTGAACACGCACCGAGAAAAGACATCCGAGCACCCAGACGCCCTATTCACTGTCACCCAGCAATATTTGCACGCACTTCACACAACACAACAATACACATCACCACACTTAGCACCACACAATCCACCCTACACATCACCCACACCACCCCATTGCACCGCAAAGACACCCCAGGTTCTCTGATGATGAACTCAGGGTCGTGGTGGAGGAAATTGTACGAGTAGAGCCACAGCTGTTCGGGGCACAGGTGCAGCACACCACCATTGCCAGGAAGATGGAGCTATGGAGCAGAATAGTCGACAGGGTCAACGCTGTGGGACAGCACCCAAGAAATCAGGACGACATCAGGAAGAGGTGGAACGACCTACGGGGGAAGGTGCGTTCCATGGTATCCAGGCACAACATCGCAGTGCAGAAGACGGGTGGCGGACCCCCACCTCCTCCCCCAGAATTTACAACATGGGAGGAGCAAGTCTTGAACATCCTGCATCCTGAGGGCCTCGCAGGAGTAGGCGGAGGAATGGACTCTGGTAAGTCAAATCTTCACTACTTCTTCCCCCCACCCCACCTGCATGCCAACTCATACCCCCACCCTCACCCCCACCCCCATCACACCTACTCCTTGCAAATGTCTTACCATCACAACCCACCCATCCCAACACCTAGCCCTGCATGCGTCCACAAAGCATGGGCACCCATCACCGAAGCATGCCCACTGCACATACACATAAACCCCCCCCCCCAACCACCGTCACAACAGCCCCCACAAAGGAATGCCAGCACTGGGGTACACGGGCACCCACCCATTGCACGCTATGGCACACACAGAATCAATAACCATACTTTTATATCCCTGCAGGACCCGAACGCCAAGTCACCGCGCAGGAGGGTCCACATATGTCCACTTCACCCCCAGAAGAGGCCCACAGTTAGGACAGCAGCTCTGTCTCCCTGGATCTAGATGACCAGCCCGGTCCATCGGTGACCTCGGGACAGTCGGTTCCCCTCACACAGCCACAGGCCACAGCAGACCTTCCCCCCTCTGGGAACACCAGCACAGCACCCACCCAGCGGGCCCATACCTCTGTCCCCAGGACACGTCAATCAGCGGTGTGTCCACCACTACAGGGAACCCAGGCTAACCCAACACCCAAACAACAACAGGGACCTGGGGGCAGTGGTAGTGGGCACATGGTCCAGGGGACAGAGGCCCAGGGAAACAGGGGAACTGGGAGGGCTGCTGTGCGACAGGGGGGGGACAGGCCCAGGGAACCCACTTTCCACGAGGCCCCCTCCTCCATCATGGTAGCATACCACCGCTCCCAGGAGACGATGGCGACGGTCCTGGCCAGGTTTCAGGAGATCCAGCTTCTGCAGGAGCAACAGTATATGGGGTTCAGGGAGGAACTAAGAAACATAAGTTCCGCCATGGGTACCATCGTAGTGGCCCTGAATCAGGTAGTCACCACATTGCGGGACACTGTGGCACCTCAAAGGGCCCCTGACACTAGCATGCACCAAGAACTGCCTACCACCTCCGCCGGCGCTAGTGGACAGGAGGCCCCGACACAAGACCAACAGGCCACCAGAACCCCACCCCCTGCAGAAGGAGAACCACCCTGCAAGCGGGCCCTGAGATCCAGGAAGAAGACAGAGTAAAATGTCAAGACCCCCGCCAGCAAAGGATACCGCCCTGATTGTCATCCCATTGTCCCACATTGCCACCCTGTCCAACCTTAAACTGCCCCTGCTCCACTTCCCACAGGCATTTGGACAATGCACCTGTGAAACTGATAGTCTGGACTCTGCAATGGACAATCCTCCACCATCACCCCTCACCGATTTGCAACCACCCATCCAATTTAGAGCACTTGAATAAAAACATTTATTGCACAAAACAATCTGGAGTCTGGCTGTGATTTAGAACAAATGTATTAGACATGACCGTGCCAAAATGTACATTCACATTGTGATGCCAACAAACCGCTGTCACACAGCTGTAGTCGATGGGGAAACAAAGCAGATGTCACGCAGTGGGGCCCACATCTCTGAAAACGGATGGGAAAGTCACAACACAGTTACCATACACTGGGGGAAAAAGTCAGACAGTAGAGAGGTAGGAGTCTTTAAGTAAATGTAATATGCCGGTGTGTACTCTTACCTGTGTGTCACTGAAAATACTGCTGTATTACTGTGTTCCTGTTCTCTATGTCGTCCTCTTCGGCTTCCTCCTCTTCAGTCTCCACAGGCTCCACAGCTGCTACAACACCACCATCTGGACCATCCTCCTGCAGAAAAGGCACCTGGCTTCGCAAAGCCAGGTTGTGAAGCATACAGCAGGCCACGATGATCTGGCACACCTTATTTGGTGAGTACATTAGGGATCCACCTGTCATATGGAGGCACCTGAACCTGGCCTTCAGGAGGCCAAAGGTTCGCTCGATCACCCTCCTAGTCCGCCCTAGTCAGCCTTCACTGTAGCCAAATCCCCCACCTCAGGGAAAACGATGTAGCTCCGCATGTGTTTGAGCAGGGCAGACAACACTCTGGACAACACCTTGGAAAACATAGGCTGGGACATCCCTGATGCTATAGCCACTGTTGTTTGAAATGACCCACTTGCTAAGAAATGGAGTACTGACAGCACCTGCACTAGAGGGGATTCCCTGTGGGTTGGCGGATGGGTGACATCAGGTCTGGTTCCAGCTGGGCACACAGTTCTTGTATAGTGGCTCGGTCAAGCCTGTATGTCAGTATGACATGTCGTTCCTCCATTGTCGACAGGTCCACCAGCGGTCTGTACACGGGAAGATTCCTCCATCTCCTCGCATGTCCCAGCGGACGGTGGCTATGAAGGATAACAGCGAGCACAGAGTCAATCAACCCACAGGTACGTAACCACAGCTTGGACATGACATGATTCCCAATGCATTGAATGGCTTGTATGAGTGTTGGTGCAAGGCCTAGGTATGTGTGACGCAGTTGGTAATTAGGCCATGTGGGCCCTTGAAATGGCGGCTGCTTGACCTGTGAAGTGCGACAGTGGGATGTGAGGTCAATGCGCTGGCATGGCACACCGCGGCGGTAGGCGGTCGAAGACCGCGACACAAAGGTTAACATTGAACCCTATGGGTTTCAGGAGCCAATGACGATGTGCGCCGGCGGTCGCGGTACGCACCGCCGCGGGCGTGACCACCATTTTCTATCTGCCTAATCACTCGATACCTGATCGTCGACAGGAGAGGACCTACACTGCAAGTGCTGCTGTGACCTCGGTCTGGAAGAGACAATGGCTCATGCGACTGGGGAAAGGGCCCCTGCCTTCACTGCGGAGGAGTTGGAGAAACTTGTGGATGGGGTCCTCCCCCAGTATGCGCTACTCTACGGTCCTCCAGACCAACAGGTAAGTACACTGGGACCATGCTTAGTGGGCAATGCCTGGGTTGAGTGGGGTGGATGAAAGATGGTGGGGAGGGGAGCGATTGAGGCATGCATCAAACGACAGATGAGAGCATGTGCCACATGGCAAGGGTGGGGATGGGGGGCCACTCACATCGACCATGCAGATGGTGATGACAATTTTTCTCTCCCTGTACATGTCACATAGGTCAGCACCCACCAGAAAGACGCGATTTGGCGTGCCATCGCCAAGGACGTCCGGACCCTGGGGGTCCACAACAGACGGGGCACCCACTGCCGGAAGAGGTGGGAGGACATCCGACGCTGGAGCAGGAAGACGGCGGAGGCTCAGCTGGGGATGGCCTCCCAACGTAGGAGGGGTGCCAGTCGTCATTTGACCCCCCTGATGTCCCGGATCCTGGCGGTGGCCTACCCCGATTTGGATGGGCGCGTGAGGACATCACAGCAGACACAAGGGGGTGAGTACAAATACATTCTGCTGACTTTGCGCGCAGTGGAGGTGTCTGGGTGGGGGAGGAGGGCTGTGGGTATCCCTAGGCCAGGGCGATGTCTGTAGGCTAGGCCCCTCCGTAAGGCATGGCCCTGTGCCCCCGCCCCCCACCTCTGTAGGGTGCCAAGTACAGGTATCCATGGCCCTGTGTCATCTATGTGTGCAGTTGTCGTCCATAGGCTTGTAGGCCATGTCCCACGGATTGCGTAGTGGAACCGAAGTGCGCGGCGTAGTGCAGGGGGCTTCTGTGTCTGTCTTGTCCGCCAACGGTAGCGGTAGCGGTAATCCATGCACTCAACATGTCTTTATTTCTCCCCCCCCCTTTTTTGTGGTCTTCCTGTTCATGTGTGCATTAGCATCATCAGGCGGAGGAGAAGTGGCATCGGAGCACGAGGGAGCTGCATCCCACATGGCCCTGGAGGGCCATGCAATGGAGTCCGAATACACCAGTGGGACGGAGGGCGAGGGGAGCTCCACAGCGGGGACTCGTGCTGATGTCAGTGACAGCGACTCGTCCTCTGAAGGGAGCTCCCTTGTGGTGGCGGCAACATCCATGCCCCCCGCAACAACAGGTACATCCGCCACCCAGCGCACCAGCACCGCCCTCCCAGCAGCCCCTCAGCGTTTGCCCCATGCCCGCTCACCCATGAAGGTGGGCATCTCCTTCGCCCCAGGCACCTCAGGCCCTGCCCCTGTCGCCCCTGCTGCCCTCAGTGAGAAGGTCATTGACCTCCTGAGGACCATCATTGTTGGGCAGTCTACCCTTTTGAATGCCATCCAGGGTGTACAAAGGGAGATGCACCAGAGTAATGCATACCTGGAGGGCATTCATTCGGGTCAGGCTGCCCATCAGCGATCGTTCAACGCTCTGGCCTCAGCACTGACGGCAGCAATTGTCCCTGTCTCTAGCCTCCCCCTCCAACTTCCTCCACACAGAGCCAATCCCCTGTACCTCTGCCTATCCCAGACACACCATCAGACCAGCCTGCAAACACCTCAACACCCAAGGGAAGCTCATCCAGACATAAGCACCACACATCACACAAGCATTCACACAAGCAACATCCACATGCAGACATACCAACAGCCACTGCCTCCACTGTGTCCCCCTCCTCCTCGTCTCCCTCCTCCCTCCCTGTCACGTCTCCACTCACACTTGCATGCACAACATCTTCAGCCACTACGTCCATCACCAGCACACCCACCAGAACACTCCGCACACGTGCAGTCACCACCCCCACTACCATTTACACGTCCCCTGTGTCCTCTCCCTGTGTGTCTGTCACCCCCTCTTCCAAACTACACAAACACAGGCAGCCATCCACCTCACGACAGCCTCAAGCCCAAGCACCTGCACCCAAAGACACAAGACTTCACACTCCCTCAACCACATCCTTTTCCTCCACTCCCATACCCACTACACCTACCCGTCACTCTCTTTCCAAATTGCTTTTCCTTGCCAACCTTAACCTCTTTCCAACAATTCCCCCACCCCGTCCATCTCATAAGACTCCAATCAGCACCTCAGCCACCACAAAACCGGGACCTGTAAAGACTGTTGTCCATGGACTGTGGAGTACCCCACCCTCAAGGGCATCCAGTTCAGCTAGGAGCCGAGGCACGGCCAGCCCACCCCCGGAAAAGCACCCGAAGATTGCCAGTGCCCGGCGCGAGAGACCAAAGACCCCAGGGACCAAAATCCCTACATTGGCTCCGGCAGGAAGTCGGGTGCCACCTGGCACACCACCAAAGGTGGGAAAGGGCCACAAGCGTACAGGGAAGGGTGGGAAGGGCAGCACGTCCGACAAGTCCGGCAGCAGGCCAGCTGGCCAGGAGGGCCCCACCAGCCCCATCCCAGGTGGGCAGGAGGACACCCACAGGCCGGGTACTGCAGCCCAGGAGGGCCCCGCAAGCCACCAGACAGATGGGCAGGAAGGCCCCGCCAGCCACATGTCAGGTGGCGAGTGACATCCATGCCTGGGCCGGATCCGCTGACCAGGACACTCATCTCAAGCACCGCTGAACAGGGCACCGCCGTCTCAAGCACCGCTGAACTGGGCACCGCCGTCTCAAGCACCGCTGTACTGGGCACCGCCGTCTCATGCACTGCTGAACTGGGCCCTTCATCTCAAGCACCGCTGAACTGGGCTCTTCATCTCAAGCACTGCTCCGCTGGGCCCTTTATGTCAAGCACCGCTGAACTGTGCCTTTCATCTCAAGCACCGCTGAACTGGGCCCTTCATCTCAAGCACCGCTGAACTGGGCCCTTCATCCTAAGCACTGCGCCGCTGGGCACCGCCGTCTCAAGCACCGCTGAACTGGGCCCTTCATGTCAAGCACTGCTCCGCTGGGCACCGCCGTCTCAAGCACCGCTGAACTGGGCCCTTCATCTCAAGCACTGCTGAACAGGGCACCGCCGTCTCAAGCACCGCTGAAATGGGCCCTTCATCTCAAGCACTGCTGAACAGGGCACCGCCGTCTCAAGCACCGCTGAACAGGGCACTGCCGTCTCAAGCACCGCTGAACTGGGCACCGCCGTCTCAAGCACCGCTAAACTGGGCCCTTCATCTCAAGCACCGCTGAACTGGGCCCTTCATCTCAAGCACTGCTCCGCTGGGCCCTTCATGTCAAGCACCGCTGAACTGGGCCCTTCATCTCAAGCACCGCTGAACTGGGCCCTTCATCTCAAGCACCGCTGAACTGGGCCCTTCATGTCAAGCACTGCTCCGCTGGGCACCGCCGTCTCAAGCACCGCTGAACTGGGCCCTTCATGTCAAGCACTGCTCCGCTGGGCACCGCCGTCTCACACACTGCTGAACTGGGCCCTTCATCTCAAGCACCGCTGAACAGGGCACCGCCGTCTCAAGCACCGCTGAACTGGGCACCGCCGTCTCAAGCACCGCTGAACTGGGCACCACCGTCTCAAGCACCGCTGTACTGGGCACCACCGTCTCAAGCACCGCTGAACTGGGCCCTTCATGTCAAGCACCGCTGAACTGGGCCCTTCATCTCAAGCACTGCTCCCCTGGGCACCGCTGAACTGGGCACTGCCGTCTCAAGCACCGCTGAACTGGGCCCTTCATCTCAAGCACCGCTGAACAGGGCACCGCTGTCTCAAGCACCGCTGAACTGGGCACCGCCGTCTCAAGCACCGCTGAACTGGGCACCGCCGTCTCAAGCACCGCTGTACTGGGCACCGCCGTCTCAAGCACCGCTGAACTGGGCCAGTCATGTCAAGCACCGCTGAACTGGGCCCTTCATCTCAAGCACTGCTCCGCTGGGCACCGAAGTCTCAAGCACCGCTGAATAGGGCCCTTCATCTCAAGCACTGCTCCGCTGGGCACCGCCGTCTCAAGCACCGCTGAACTGGGCCCTTCATCTCAAGCACCGCTGAACAGGGCACCGCCGTCTCAAGCACCGCTGAACAGGGCACCGCCGTCTCAAGCACTGCTGAACTGGGCCCTTCATCTCAAGCACCGCTGAACAGGGCACCGCCGTCTCAAGCACCGCTGAACAGGGCCCTTCATCTCAAGAACCGCTGGCCCATTGGCGGAAGGGGCAGGCCCGCATCTGTGTCGGGCAGGGCTGCACGAAGCACTCTGGGCACTAGTCCCCCTCCAGTACCAGTGGAGACTGATATTGACTTGAGAGACTGTGGCTTTGCGACCAGGATGGCACAGTGGGCAACCCACCCACTGTAGAGACTTGAGAGACTGTGGCTTTGCACTCCCCAGGATGGCACAGGGGGCAACCCACCCACAAAAGAGACTTGAGAGACTGTGGCTTTGGACTCCCCAGGATGGCACAGTGGGCAACCCACCTACTCTAGAGACTTGAGAGACTGTGGCTTTGCACTCCCCAGGATGGCACAGTGGGCAAGCCACCCACTGTAGAGACTTGAGAGACTGTGGCTTTGCACTCCCCAGGGTGGCACAGTGGGCAACCCACCCACTGTAGAGACTTGTGAGACTGTGGCTTTGCACTCCCCAGGATGGCACAGTGGGCATGGAGGCCCCTCGTGGATCTGGCGTCGTGGACTCATCTGGCTGAGGTGCCCCCCCTTCCCTTCCCCCTGAGGTGCCTGTAGTTTTCCTATCTGATGCCTCTGCAGTGTTCTCTCCGCTGGAGGCAGGTATCCTGTGTGGGCTTTGCCCATGTGTTTTGGCCCAGTGGCCCACGAACAATGGCTGATAGACATATCTGGACAATTTATGTATATAAAGTTATAGATGTGTGATATATTTTATACTCAGTCTTACAATATAATTCATATTTATAGTCATTTCCTTTTGCCTTTGCATTCTTCAAGGGGGTTTGGGGGGGTAACTGTGATGTATTTCTATGCATTGATGTGTGTGTTGCAGTGGGTGAGGGTGGGGGTGGGTGTGTCGCGTATGTGTGTCCCTGTAATATTTTCTCCTCCCCCCTCCCCTGTGTCGTAGGTGCAGTACTCACCGTTGTCTTCTGCGTCGGCGTTCGTGCTCCTGGTAGAGGAGCAGGAAGACAATGGCTGGTAGGATGTGGAGTTCGGGTTCCATGCTGTCCAGATTCCTCGTGGGGTGTATGGAGGTGAGCGTTTTCCGTTTGAAATGTCTGTTTCCGCCGTGTTTTTATCGGCGGGGCTACCGCCCCGGAAAAGGTGGCGGATTGGTGGATTGTGATTGGGTGGGCGGTACATTGTCTCCCGCCTGTCTGTTGGCGGTCACCGCCGCACTGTTTGTTTGTCCCTCCGTGGCGGTCGGAGTGTTATAGTGGCGGTCTCTGTTGGCGGTTTCCGCCAGGGTCGGAATTGCATTTTTTTTACCGCCAGCTTGTTGGCGGTTTGGCCGCCGCTTTAACACCGACCGCCAGGGTTGGAATGACCCCCATAGTTTTTAATGAATCTCCTGTAATACCCAGTGAGGCCTAGGAAGGCTCTCACCTGGGTTTGTGTTGGAGGGGGAACCCAATCTATGATTGTTTGGATTTTCCCCTGAAGTGGTGCAATCTGTTCTCCACCTACCAGGTGTCCCAGATAAACCACTTTCCCTGCCCTATCTGGCACTTTGAAGCCTTGATAGTGAGGCCTGCCTTTTGCAGAGCCTCCAAAACTTTCCACAGGTCGACCAGGTGATCATCCCAGGTGGAGCCAAAGACAGCTATATCATCCAGATATGCTGCACTAAAAGCCTCCAACCTTTGCAGGACTATATTCACCAACCTCTGAAAAGTGGCAGGTGCATTTTTCAAACCAAAGGGCATTACTGTGAAATGGTAGGGCCCTCCAATAGTCGAAAATGCAGTTTTTGCTTTAGCATCCTCTGATAACTTGATCTGCCAATACCCTGCAGTCAAATCAAAGGTGCTTACATACTTGGCAGATGCCAGTGTATCTATGAGCTCATCTGCCCTGGGTAAAGGGTGAGCATCAGTTTTTGTTACCTGGTTGAGACCTCTGTAATCTACACAAAACCTCATCTCCCTTTTTCCATCTTTTGAGTGAGGCTTTGGTACAAGCACCACAGGAGAGGTCCATGGGCTTTCAGAGTGTTCAACCACTCCTAGTTCAAGCATTTTCTGAACTTCTTGCTTTATGCAGTCCCTGACATGGTCAGGCTGCTATAGATTTTACTTTTGACAGGCAAGCTGTCTCCAGTATCAATTGTGTGTTCACATCAAGATGTGGCGCCCGGCACAGTTGAAAAGAGTTCAGAAAACTGACCTAGGAGATTTATGCAGTTGTCTTTCTGCTCAGCAGTAAGACAGTCTGCCAAAACTACACCTTCCACTTGTGCATCCTCTTCTGTGGAAGAAAAGAGATCAGGGAGAGGGTCACTCTCTTCTTCCTGTCCCTCATCTGTTGTCATGAGCAGGGTGAGATCAGCCCTGTCATAGTAGGGTTTCAGGCGATTGACATGGAGCACCCTAAGGGGACTCCTGGCAGTGCCCAGGTCAGCCAAGTATGTGACCTCGCCCTTCTTTTCAACAATTAGATGGGGTCCACTCCATTTGTCTTGGAGTGCTCTTGGGGCCAAAGGCTCCAATACCCACACCTTCTGTACTGGTTGGTACTGAATCAGAACAGCCTTCTGGTCATGCCATTGCTTTTGGAGCTCTTGGCTGGCCTGAAGGTTTTTACTGGCCTTTTTCATGTACTCAGCCATTCTGGATTTTAGGCCGAGTACATAGTCCATTATGTCTTGCTTAGGAGCTTTTAAAGGTTGTTCCCAACCCTCCTTTACAAGTGTTAGGGGACCTCTTACAGGGAGCCCAAAGAGGAGTTCAAAGGGGCTGAAGACCACTCCTTTTTGGGGTCCCTCCCTGTAAGCAAAAAGGAGGCAAGGTAACAGGACATCCCATCTCCTCCTGAGTTTTTCAGGGAGTCCCATTATCATTCCTTTGAGAGTTTTATCAAACCTCTCTACCAGTCCATTTGTTTGGGGATGATAAGGTGTGGTGAATTTGTATGTTACACCACATTCCTTCCACATGGCCTTCAAGTATGCAGACATAAAGTTGCTACCCCTGTCTGATACAGCCTCTTTTGGGAAACCCACCCTGGAAAAGATTCCCAGGAGGGCTTTTGCCACTGCAGGTGCAGTAGTGGTCCTTAGAGGAATTGCTTCAGGAAATCTTGTGGCATGGTCCACTACCACCAAGATAAAGCTATTGCCTGAAGCAGTAGGAGGGTCAAGGGGGCCAACTATGTCAACCCCTACCCTTTCAAAGGGAACCCCAACCACAGGCAGTGGAATAAGGGGAGCCTTTGGAGTGCCACCAGTCTTGCCACTGGCTTGGCAGGTCACGCAAGACTTACAAAAATCTTTTGTGTCCTCTGACATCCTAGGCCAGTGAAACAGGGGGACAAGCCTTTCCCATGTTTTAATCTGACCTAAATGTCCAGCCAAAGGAATGTTGTGTGCCAGAGTTAGGAGGAACTCTCTGTACTGCAGGGGAATGACCAATCTCCTGGCTGCTCCAGGTTGTGGATCCCTTGCCTCTGTGTAAAAGAGGTTGTCCTCCCAGTAAACTCTATGTGAGTCACTGACATCCCCATTTTGCTGTTTGACAGCTTGCTGTCTGAGACCCTCTAACGTGGGACAGTGTTGCTGTGCCACACTCAGCTCTTCCCTGGCAGGCCCCCCTCCACCCAAAAGCTCAGCAGTGTCTGCTGCCAACTCATCTGGTGAAGGTTCTGCACAGGGAGGAAATTCTTCTTCCTCAGAAGTAGAATCATCTGTAGAGGGAGGGATAGTGGGTAGGGATTTACCCTTACTAACCCTAGCTTTAGGGAGCACTTGGTCCATTGTTCCAGGATCCAAGTCACCCTGTCCTTTTTGCTTTTTGGCCTGAGCCCTTGTCAAAGCAAACATATGCCCAGGAATGCCCAGCATTGCTGCATGAGCCTCCAACTCCACTTCTGCCCAAGCTGATGTCTCTAAATCATTTCCTAGTAGACAGTCTACAGGTAAATCTGAAGCAACCACAACTTTCTTTGGACCAGTATCCCCCCCCAGTTGAGATTCACAACAGCCATGGGGTGGCTAAGAGTGTTGTTATGAGCGTCTGTCACTTGCTACTGGTGACCAAGTAGGTGTTGTTCAGGGTGTACCAGTTTCTCTATTACCATGGTAACACTGGCACCTGTGTCCCTGTAGGCCTGAACCCCAACACCATTTATTAGGGGAAGTTGCTTGTACTTATCCATATTAAGGGGACAAGCAACTAAGGTGGCCAAATCAAGGGCATGTTGAGAGACTACTACAGCCTCTGTGGTCTCCCTAACAAGACCAACCCCAACTAAATTACCAAAAGTGAGCCCAAATACTCCCTTGGATTGGCTATAAGTAGGTTTGCTCCCACTACCATTGCTATTACTAGGGGCACTAGAGTTTGCAGTAGGGGTTGTGGTAGTGGGAGGTTTGGTGTTTTTCCTTGGACAACTGGCACCAGTTGTCCAATGGCCTTTTACTTTACATAAATAGCACCAAGGCTTTTTTACTTGATTAGAAGAGGATTTGGACCCACCACCCCCACCAGAGTGTTTTTGTGGGCCTGATGAAGACTCATTTTTAGATTTGTCCCCACCCTTGTCTGAAGACTTACCATCCTTCTTCTTGCCATCCTTGTCACCCCCTGTATGAACTTTTCTGTTCACTCTTGTTCTGACCCATTTGTCTGCCTTCTTTCCCAATTCTTGGGGAGAGGTCAGATCTGAGTCCACTAGATATTGGTGTAACAAATATGACACACAGTTATTCGGAATATGCTCTCTCAGGATTAGATTGTACAGGCTTTCATAGTCAGAAACTTTCCTGCATGTAACCACCCCTCCAAGGCCTTCACTGAATAGTCAACAAAGTCTACCCAGTCTTGTAAGGACTCTTTTCTGGTTTCTCTGAACTTAATCCTGTATTGCTCAGTGGTTAAGCCAAATCCATCCAAGAGTGCATCCTTCAAAACTGCAAAATTATTGGCATCACTTTCTCTAACAGTAAGGAGCCTATCCCTACCCTTTCTATTGAAAGATAGCCATTGAATAGCAGCCCACTGCCTTTGAGGGACCCCCTGTACCATACAGGCCCTCTCAAGTGCAGCAAACCACTTGTTAATGTCATCCCCCTCCTTGTGAGGGGGAACTATCTTGTGCAGATTCCTGGAATCATGCTCTCTCACAGGATTACTATCAGGAATACTGCTGCTGCCACCATGGGGTCCAAACCCCAACCTCTGTCTCTCCTTCTCTAAGTCTAGGGATTCCCTGTCTAGAGCCAGCTGTTGCTGTTTAAGCTTCAGCCTGGTCTCTTCCACTCTCAACTTGTTGAGTTCCCTTTCTAACATTTTGTCATCAGGGTTGAGAATGTTTTGACACAGAAGATATATTGGAATGAACAGAGGGAGACCTGTCCTTAACAGCTTGCACTCTAACAACTTGGCCTTCAGGAACAAAAACATCCCTACTATGATGGGAGCTTCTATTACTACCAGGATTGCTATGAGGTCTGCTGGGGGAAGATTTGGAAGAGAACCCTGTACATCTCCCTCAAGGGTCTCCCCTGGGTCAGAGTGTGAGCTATCTACTAACCTTTCTGATAAAGTACCACCCTGGGCCTTATCATTCTCAATGAGCATGTTAGATGGAAATTCTCTAGAAGGGTTCTTTTCTACCACTAAACCTCTATCAATGCAGAGATTCCTTAGGCTCTTAAAGTTAAGATTGTCATATGTTGTATTGACCATTTTAAGAGAAGTTCCTACATCAGACATGATAGAAGAAGGTTTAGGGACAGTAAGAAGAGAGAAAAAGTTTCAGGACTTTTTAAAGAACAGGAAAAAAAACGTTTTCAAACTTTTTGAAACTTTTAGAAAGTTTAGAAGTACTTTTCAGCACTTAGCAGATAGTGTAAGAGAAGAAAAGCAAAACGTTATGGTTAGGTGTACATACACTGAACTTGTTTTGTATATTATTCTCTTATGAAAAGTACACAATGACAAAGTGGTAAGTAGTTGCAAGTACTTATCCCACCGCTGCCACCAATATAGGAGGCTGGCCTGGCCTGTAGTGGGTACCAAGGAGTACTTACACTCTGTACCAGGTCCATTTATCCCTTATTAGTGTAGAAGAGGTGTTTCTAGCAGCTTAGGCTGATAGAAGGTAGCTATAGCAGAGCAGCTTAGGCTGAACTAGGAGACATGTAAAGCTCCTACTATACCACTGGTGTCATATGCACAATATCATAAGAAAACACAATACACAGATATACTAAAAATAAAGGTACTTTATTTTTATGACAATATGCCAAAAATATCTCTATGAGTACCCTCAGTATGAGGATGCCAAATATACACAAGATATATGTACACAATACCAAAAATATGCAGTAATAGCAAAAGGAAGTAATGCAAGCAATGTAAAGTTACAGTAGATTGCAATAGGAGCACATAGGTATAGGGGCAACACAAACCATATACTCCAAAAGTGGAATGCGAACCACGAATGGACCCCAAACCTATGTGAGCTTGTAGAGCTTCGCTGGGGCTGTAAGAAAACAGTGAGGGTTAGAAAAATAGCCCACCCCAAGATCCTGTAAGGTAGGTGTAAAGTGCCCCTACAACTCCAGAGAGCACAGAAGTTGTGATTCTGAAAGGAAGACCAACACCAGCAATGCAACAACAGTGGATTTCCGGACCTGAGTACCTGTAAGACAAGGGGACCAAGTCCAAGAGTCGCGATAGTGTCAGGAGTGGGCAGATGCCCAGGAAATGCCAGCTGAGGATGCAAGGAAGCTGCCACCGGGTGGAAGAAGCTTGGTGTTCTGCAAGAACGAGGAGGACTAGGAACTTTCCCTTTGGAGGATGGATGTCCCACGTCGTGAAGAAGCTTGCAGAGGTGTTCCCACGCAGAAAGACCGCAAACAAGCCTTGCTAGCTGCAAGGGTTGCGGTTACGGTTTCTGGATGCTGCTGTGGCCCAGGAAGGACCAGGATGTTGCTGCTTGGATGAGGAGACAGAGGGGGCACTCAGCAAGTCAGGGAGCCCTCACAGAAGCAGGCAGCACCTGCAGAAGTACCTGAACAGGCACTTAGAAGAGGAGTGAACCGGAGTCCACCTGAAGTCAGAAAAGGGAGTCCCACGACGCCGGAGGACAACTCAGAAGGTTGTGCACTGCAGGTTAGAGTGTCAGGGACCCAGGCTTGGCTGTGCATGAAGGAAATCCTGGAAGAGTGCACAGGAGCCGGAGCAGCTGCAAATCACGCGGTACCCAGCAATGCAGTCTAGCGTGGGGAATCAAGGACTTACCTCCACCAAACTTGGACTGAAGAGTCACTGGACTGTGGGAGTCACATGGACAGAGTTGCTGAGTTCCAGGGACCACGCTCGTTGTGCTGAGAGGGGACCCAGAGGACTGGTGATGCAGTCTTTTGTAGCCTGCGGTTGCAGGGGGAAGATACCGTCGACCCACAGGAGATTTCTTCAGAACTCCTGGTGCAAGAAGGAGGCAGGCTACCCCCAGAGCATGCACCACCAGGAAACAGGCGAGAAAGCCGGCAGGATGAAGCGATACAAGGTTGCTAGTAGTCATCTTGCTACTTTGTTACGGTTTTGCAGGCTTCCTGAGCAGTCAGTGGTCGATCCTTTGGCAGAAGGTAAAGAGGGAGATGCAGAGGAACTCTGGTGAGCTCTTGCATTTGTTATCTGGTGAGATCTCTATGGCAGAGACCCTAAATAACCCAAAAAGGAGGTTTGGCTACCTAGGAAGGAGGTAAGAGCCTATTAGAAGGAGCCTCTGACGTCACCTGCTGGCACTGGCCACTCAGGGCAGTCCAGTGTGCCACAAACACCTCTGTTTCCAAGATGGCAGAGGTCTGGGACACACTGGAGGAGCTCTGGACACCTCCCCTGGGAGATGCAGGTCAGGGGAGTGGTCACTCCCCTTTTCTTTGTCCAGTTTCGTGCCAGAGCAGGGCTGTGGGATCCCTGAACCGGTGTAGACTGGCTTATGCAGAGATGGGCACCATCTGTGCCCATCAAAGCATTTCCAGAGTCTGGGGGAGGCTACTCCTCCCCAGCCCTAACACCTATTTCCAAAGGGAGAGGGTGTAACACCCTCTCTCAGAGGAAATCCTTTGTTCTGCCTTCCTGGGCAAGGGCTGCCTGGACCCCAGGGGGGCAGAAACCTGTCTGAAGGGTTGGCAGCAGACACAGGGCAAACCCTGAAAAGGCAGTTTGGTAGTACCCGGGTTCTGTGCTAGAGACCCGGGGGATCATGGAATTGTCTCCCCTATGCCAGAATGGCATTGGGGTGGCAATTCCATGATCTTAGACATGTTACATGGCCATGTTCGGAGTTACCATTGTGACGCTGTACATAGGTAGTGACCTATGTACAGTTCACACGTGTAATGGTGTCCCCGCACTCACAAAGTCCGGGGAATTTGCCCTGAACGATGTGGGGGCACCTTGGCTAGTGCCAGGGTGCCCACACACTAAGTAACTTTGCACCCAACCTTCACCTCAGTACCATATACTCGGGAATTATATGGGTGTACCAGTATGCCAATGTGAATTGGTAAATTTAGTCACTAGCCTGTTAGTGACAAATTTGGAAAGCAGAGAGAGCATAACCACTGAGGTTCTGGTTAGCAGAGCCTCAGTGAGACAGTTAGGCATCACCCAGGGAACACATACACATAGGCCACAAACTTATGAGCACTGGGGTCCTGGCTAGCAGGATCCCAGTGACACATAACAAACACACTTACAACATATTGTTCTCACTATGAGCACTGGGCCCTGGCTAGCAGGATCCCAGTGAGACAGTGAAAACACCCTGACATATACTCACAAACAGGCCAAAAGTGGGGGTAACAAGGCTAGAAAGAGGCTACTTTCTCACAATGTGTAATCTGCTCTCCCTACTACAGTGGTGTGTTTGGGGCTATCACTTCAAGAATCTTTTGAGTCCTTTCAGAGCAATGTAATTCCTTATATCAGTGATTCACATGTTACGCTATGTAGGTACAATTCTACGGTATCTAAATGTTTAGAGGTGGAGTTGTCCATACACCAGGCCCTATGATGCATCTTTGTATTTGTCCTTGCTCAGAGTTACGAGCCCTACAATCCTTAGGGCACCGACGGGGGGTATTAAGGGTGAATTTTGTGTCAATGTTCTTTGAACCTACACTTTGTATGTATAATTCCTCACTGTTAGAAATGGAAGCCTCGAGTTGGCATAGGTATACACTCTTGTTCAATTAGGGATCACAATCCTAGTCAGGGTAAGTCACACACAATCCAAATTATCCTGTGCCCACCCTCTGGTAGCTTGGCACTGAGCACTGAGGCTTAACTTAGAAGGCAATGTATAAAGTATTTGTGCAATGAAGCATACAGTAACACAGTGAAAAGACCACAAAAATACGCAACACAGGTTTAGAAAAATATAGGATATTTATCTGAATAAAATAAGGTCAAAACAATAAAGATTCAATAAGCACAAGTTGAAATACTGCTTTTGCAAGCTTTAAAAGAGTCTTAAATCTTAGAAATCAACAGTTGTCAGTTGATTACACAAAGTCAAAAATAACATGCATGGAGACCGCAGAGGAGGAGATGCGCGGAAAAATATGGTGAGCGTCAGATTTTCCGATAAGAGGCACAGACGATGCGTTGTTTCTTTCCACTCTGCAAGGGGCTTCATTTTTCAGTGTGCAGTCTTGGTTCCTCACTGAGATTCGGGGATCTTTTTAACGCCCAGGGATGATGCAGGAAAATCCTGGGCGCTCTGGAAGAAGTCATAGGCATTGCGCTGATCCTGTAGGGTGGTGCGTCAAATTTTCTGTTCCATGACAGGTGCTGCATCGAATTTCTACTCGGGAAGTCGGGCCGCGTCATTACGGTTTGGCTGTGTGGTGATTTCTCAGTCACATAGCAGGCTGTGAGTTGTTTCCGGCAGACTTTGGGTCGATTGTTGGCGCACTAGGAGTTTTCGGGAGAGATGAAGTCTTTGTGGCCCTGAGACTTCAGAAAACAGGCAACAAGGTCAATCCAAGCCCTTGGAGAGCACTTCTCAGCAAACTCAGAGGTAAGCAGGTCAATAGCAGGGCAGCAAGTCCTTCTCCGCAAAGCAGTCCAGATGAGCCAGGCAGTTCCTCTTGACAGGTTGCAGGTTCAGGTCCAGAGGTGTCTGATACTTGGTGGGTTCAGATAACACATTTTTATACTCAAAAGTGCATTTGAAGTGAGGGAGACTTCAAAGAGTGGTTCTGAAGTGCATAAGTTCCTCTTTCAGTACAGGTCTGTCTGCCAGGGTCCCAGTAGGGGGTTTGACAGTCCATTGTGTGAGGGCAGGCCACTAGGCTTTGAAATGTAAGTGTCAGGCCCTCCACCCTTCCAGCCCAGGAAGACAAATTCATTATGCAGATGAGTGCAGGTGTGACTGAGTGTCCTGTGTTTGTGGTTGTCTGGGAGAAATACACAATGAAGCTGTCAACCAGCCCAGCTCAGATGTTGATTGGAGACAGGCTGTAAGGAACAGATGGTTTTAAGTGTAGAGAAAGGCTTACTTTCTAAAAGTGGTGTTTGACATGGCCCTTTTTGCGGGTTCATCCCCAGACTTTTTGCCTCCTTCCTCCTATTTTTTCTGACATATTGCTGTTGGCTCTAGGACTCTGAGCACTTTATCACTGCTGATTAGTGCTAAAGTGCAGGTGCTCTCACTTCTAGTATGGTATAATTGGCTCATACCTAATCGGCACATTTAACACCTGTAAGTCCCTTGTACAGTGGTATCTCTATATCCAGGACCTGTAAATTAAATGCTAATAGTGGGTCTGCTGTGCTGCTTGCACCACCCACAGAAGTAGCCTTTCAAACCTGTCTCAGGCATGCTAGCACCGGGCTTGCATGCACAGTTTCTTGCCACAGGGACCTGGCATCTACATTTGCTTGCCAGGCCCAGAACTCCCCCTTACATGTAATTCACCCAAAGGTAGACCCTAGCTGGCTCTATGGGCATGGTGCTATGTACGTAGAAGACAGGATATGTGCCTGGTTATGTGGCCTGTCCTAGTAGTGACAAACAGTCTATTTGGTTTCTCACTGCTGTGAGTGCTGCCTTCTCATAGGATTGCATTGGAAATGCTCTGCTTTATGTGTAGGGGGTATTGTCTGATTTATGAGGGGTAGCATAGGCATGTTTGATATGGCTGTAAAGGTAGTGAGAAATGCTGCTTACTGGTGTAGGTGGATTTTGTATTAGCATTACAGAAATGACAATCCACGTCTAGTCAGAGTGACAGTTTGGCTTTGTGCATACTTTTCAGACAGCCTTGTACACAGGGAGAGTGGAGGTATCACAGAGGTGCATCTACATTTCGAATAGAATTCCTGGGCTGAGAGAAGGGAAGGCTGGCACACTTGCATCTGTAAAGGCTGTGCCGTGGCCTCACACAAGGGGCTCATTTAACCCCAACTGATGTCTGGAGCCTATGCTAGAGGATAGAGGGGACACTCCTGGAACCATTTGGAAATGGTTGGAACCTCCTCTCCCCCTCATGGAAAATGCATTGCAAAACTTAGTATAAGTACAGGGGATTTTCCCCATACAGACACACAAGAAACATACTTGGAGCTGGACACAGGATGCTGCTGGAGGGACTCACCAGGAACCGCCTTGGACCGCTGCTGCTGTGCTGACCTGTGACCTGCTTGGTCACTTGGGAGAACTGCCACTGTCTTCATTCTCTTTGTGCTGGCCTGTTGCTGGACCCTTCTGCCCTTTGTTCCACCTTTGTGTCCCCAGGGACTGGGTGCAGTGGCCCCTGACCCCTGCATTGGCCTGCTTGTAGCACCGGAGGAGCGCTTAATTTTTATTGCATTAGCGCCTTTAGAGCGCTTGTTCCAGTATTCATTGGTGCCTTGTGAGTGCTGCTGAGGGCTTTGCTGTGACCCGGGTGGGTCAAATCCTTTGTGTGGTATGCTTTTCTGGTGTGCCCAGAGCACTTTGAGATCGCTTGTTCCAGTATTCGTTGATGCCTTGTAAGGGCTGCTGAGGGCTCACTGCCGCGACCCGGCTTGGTCAAATCCTGTGTGTAAAGATTGATGCGCCCCTTCTGTCTATGCCCCTGGGGAATGGGAGCCTGGTGGAAAGTGTTTCCGGGGCACCAATAGAAACTACTTCTGGATCAATCTCACCACCGCGACCCAGGAAAGTGGACTACTCGCACACCGGATCGGGTACCTGCCAGAACAGTACCTGGAGCCCCTGAGGGCAGTGGAGCCCCTTTCAAGGGATTGGGAGGCTGGTCGGGAGGTCCGGTAGGGCCTGAGGCCAGGAGGCTCAGCCACGGGGACCTTGGGCCCCCTGTCCTGTTGCAACGTTCCCCTGTCCTGCCAGGCACCCCCTCTGTCAAGAACCCCCTGAGTTGCAATGCTTTGTCTCCTGTGAAGAGTGAGAGAAGAGCAAAATATTTGCAATTCAAAAGGTATCCATAGTGGAAGAGGCGGCATCCTTATTGGAACGTATTGTGTTGAGTTATATTACAGTAATTGCACAGAGAGAAGCATCTAAGATGGCCGTCAGGTTGTGCAGGCACAAGTTACAGTTCGAGTGTTGCTCTTCCACAATCGAGTTGTTAATAGGTGTGCGCTGCTTGAGCGCCGCTCACTTCAAATGAGTTCTGACTTGAGTCCGGAGGCGAAATATGAGAGCGATTATACTGAAGTAAAAGTTGTCGGCAAAGGCACCATAGTTCACAGGAGCCCTGAGGTAAATGTTATCGGTGAAGGCACCATAGTCTATAAGAATTAACAAACAATTCAAGTAAGTCTCAGATACTTTTTGACAATGTAAAGTCGACAAAGGTTTCAAGGCGATTCACAGCGTCCTGAGAGTTGTGCTTGTATTCTATGTAAACACTTGATATGAACATTTTCAAAATACGACAGATAGCCTATTTATAACTGTATTTTGATGGTACAGACTTCGAAGTAGTCAGCAGGGTTTTAGAGAGTTGTTGGCTGAGTTTCAAGAAGCGAACATTACTAAAACATATCGAAGACATTGTAGAAGGTGTTGTTAACTGTTTAATGTTGATATGGTCCAGAGATATTCAAAGGTCCTGTGATAACGTATCATAAGGAGGATTTCAAACAAAAAGCATTGTTATCTACAAAGGAACATTTAAAAGACAGTCAGATAAGAATTCCAGTTTCATAAGTCATATGACAGTATTTAATTCTATACATATATATATATATATATATATATATATATATATATATATATATATATATATATGTATATATATATATAGCAACCACTATTTACAAAAGGAATTTAAGGCAAGAATGAACTAATAATACATGCCTACAGAGACAATGATATTCAACAAGAAAACATCAAAATGACTATTATCTCAATCGAATATCAGATAGTCCTTCATGTAATCTATTTATTATATATACTGATATATACCAGTTGAGAGAAAGAGAGAGGCAAATTCCTCAGAAAGTGCAGGTAAAGAGTGTGGAGTATAATAGAAAAAAAAAAACTAATTCATTGTTGGTAATGTTATAGGTGTTAAAGAAAACAATGTGTCCCTAGTAAGTGTGATTGTAATTTTTCAGGTGTTGCTTCAAGATAAATACAGAAGTGTCTAGCAGACTGAACAAAAGAAGAAGCAGACCTCTGAGGCAGTCTCTCTTATCCCATTCCCCTTTCCCCTTCAAGGGTGCTCAAAACGAGGAACTATTAATTGGAAATAGCTTGGGTTGGGAATTGAGGATTAATCTTCTGTTCCTGAGGGAATCGAATCAAGGTACTCTGACACCTTCCCATTAAGGAAAATAACTTGCGAAGTGCTGATCGCAGCACTCATGACCTCACCAGCGGGCAGGAGATCCCCGCCCGGCTGAGGGTCAGAGAAGTGAGGTGGCCCCTATTTGAGGAGTGGGGTCCCCCATTCCCCCACATCACTGTAGTCTGGGATTACCAACCCTGGTAAAGTATAAAGGGAAGTACATTCATGTCACTGGCTTGACCTTTTGGTAACATGTGTTTTTCAGTTCTATGTGCATCCATGCTGATGTTGTCACTGTACTCCAGGAGCTTTTGGTCACTGTTAGAAATGGGTTCTTTGGTTGGCAGTCAGGTTACCCCCTGTCCAAGCAGGGACCCTCACTCTAGTCAGGGTAAGTCACACACAATCCAAATTATTGTGTGCACCCCCTCTGGTAGCTTGGCAGTCAGGCTTAACTTAGAAGGCAATGTGTAAATTATTTGCGCAATAAATCATACAATATCACCATATAACACCATAAAAATACACCACACAGTGTTTAGAAAAATATATAATATTTATCTGGATATTTGCAGGTCAAAACGATCAAAGATGCAATATGTAAATGTAGAGATATCACTGAAAAGTGATATAAAGGGTCTTAAGTCTTTTTAAAGCAAACAGTCTCTTTCAAGCACAAAGTACCTGGTTTGCATGAAAAATCTCCGCAAAGGGCTGCAGAGGAGGAGAAGCGTGGAAACAAAGGTGTGTGCGTTAATTTCTCGGGCGGCACACGGCGATGCGTCGTTTAGTTTCCACGCAGGGACGGCTGTGCATCAATTTCCGGTGCTCGGTTGTGGATCTTCTTTGGGTTGCCGGGTTTTCAGACGCCCCGGAGTCTCTGCATGAAATCCTGGGCTTGTGGAGTGAAGTCACAAGTGATGCGTCGATCCAATGGGCTTTGAGTGGAATTTTCTCCAACACTGCAGGTGCTGCGTCGATTTCCCCTCTGGAAGTCGGGCTGCGTCGTCCCAGGTCAGCTGTGTGTCAATTCGGTGGGCTGTGCGTCGAAGTTCCACTCGCAACGCAGACGCCGCATCGATCTTCTCCTTACGAAGTTGCGCTGCGTCATTCCGGTTCGGCCTACGGTGAATTTCTCACTGCAGGGCAGGCTGTGTGTCGTTTTGAGCAAACTGTGCGTCAAATGTTTGCCGCACAAGGAGTCCAGTTGCAAGAGTGAAGTCTTTTTGGTCTTGAGACTTCAGGGAACAGGAGGAAAACTCTATCCTAGCCCTTGGAGAGCACGTCTTCACCACAGCCAGAGAGCAGCAAGGCAGCAGGCCAACAGCAAGGCAGCAGTCCTTCACAGAAAGCAGTCAGGTAAGTCCTTTGGGCAGCCAGGCAGTTCTTCTTGACAGGATGCAGATTCTGGTTCCAGTTTTCTTCTCCAGGAAGTTTCTGAGTTGGAAGGGGCATAAGCCCTGTTTATATACCCAAATGTGCCTTTGAAGTGGGGGAGGCTTCAAAGAGTGGCTTAGAAGTGCACCAGGTCCCCTTTCAGTTCAATCCTGTCTGCCAGGGTCCCAGTAGGGGATGTGGCAGTCCTTTGTGTGAGAGCAGGTCCTCCACCCTCCCAGCCCAGGAAGATCCATTCAAAATGCAGATCTATGCAAGTGAGGCTGAGTATCCTGTATTTGGGGTGTGTCTGAGTGAATGCACAAGGAGCTGTCAACTAAACCCAGCCAGACGTGGATTGTAAGGCACAGAAAGATTTGAGTGCAGAGAAATGCTCACTTTCTAAAAGTGGCATTTCTAAAATAGTAATATTAAATCCAACTTAACCAGTCAGCAGGATTTGATATCACCATTCTGGCCATACTAAATATGACATTCCTACTCCTTTCAGATCAGCAGCTACCACTCAAACAATGTCTGAGGACAGCCCCAATGTTAGCCTATGAAGGAAGCAGGCCTCTGAGCAGTTTAAAGACAAATTCAGTAGTTTTACACTACCAGGACATGTAAACTACATAGGTACCTGTCCTGCCTTTTGCCTACACAGCACCCTGCCGTATGGGTTACCTAGGGCAACTTTAGGGGTGTCTTATATGTAGAAAAAGGGGAGTTTTAGGCTTGGCAAGTACTTTAAAATGCCAAGTCAAATTGGCAGTGAAGCTGCACAGACAGGCCTTGCAATGGCAAGCCTGAGAGAAGGTTAGGGGGCTACTTAAGTGGGTGGCACAACCAGTGCTGCAGGCCCACTAGTAGCATTTAATCTATAGGCCCTGGACACATATAGTGTACACTACTAGGGACTTATAAGTAAATTACATTTTCCAATTGCGTATGATCCAATGTTACCATGTTTAAAAGGAGAGAGCATATGCACTTCAGCACTGGTTAGCAGTGGTAAAGTGCGCAGAGTCTAAAAAACATCAAAAACAGTGCCCCAAAAAATGCAGGGAGGCAGGCAAAAATTAGGTGTGACCACCCTAAGGCTGTCCGGTCCAACAGTCACCATGTCATATTAGGTGCAGCCATGATAATGTCCTGGCAATGCTGACTCTGACCTTATGGTGATACATTTTGCTGACTTGCCATGTATTTTCCGATGTTCCTTTTATGGGCATGTAGGGTGCTTTTTTGACATGTGCATTATCTTAGTAATGTATTCCTTACTACTGCTTATGCTGCAGCATAATTAGTAACCTATGTATTTTATCTGACTAGTGCTAGCTTCCACAGAGTAACAGTACTGTGTAATGTTCTGATAACTGCTTGGATAGTAGGGTATTACTGACATGTTTTGTTTGGTCTAATAATGTGTACAGTTTATTTTTATATAACTTGGTGCTGTGTTTCCTTTGTGGTGGAGACAGTGAGTCATGTGTGTTGTGTGTTTTGTGCAAATGCTGTATACATTGCCTCTGGGATAGGCCTGACTGTTCGTGGCAAGCTACCAAGGGGGTGAGAAGGGTTATCCTAGGTGTGTAACCCACTTGCCCTGACTACAGTGGGTGGGTTCTGCCTGGCTTAGTTGCACACCCTAGCCGACCAGAAACCCCATTTCTAACATTGGTTGTCAGCGGTGAGGATAAGACTTGCATTTGCACAATACCATTGTGACTCATTGTTGCACCACAAAATGTATTTTAGACCATCACATGTTTTGTTTCTCCTGATTTTCTCCTGTTTTCAGGTCTTATGCTTGGGTATTTGGGTTGTCACACTTGTGTTTACTGTACCTTTTCATAATGGTGCCAACCTTTAACCTAGAGGACCTGCCCTTTTACACACAGGAATAATTAAAGGGGTTCTGCAGAGAGTGAGAACTGCCAGAGAGCGTAGCCCTCTGGATATCTCTGAATTTCTTTGAAAAGTTTGTGACATATACACAGGGGAAGAGTGTTCTTAGGGGGTACTCAGAGGATCCTGATTGTAGTGAGGGTTCCCAGTGTGAGGGCTCCCAGAGCTCATCCCTAGTGAGCAGTGAAGAGGAGGGTAGGAATGACCGGGCGGGGATGCCAGTTGATAGGGAAGGCCCCAGTATACGGAGTTCCTTGCTGGGTCCAGTGTAAGGAGCAATGTCCCCTTTCATTCCTTGTCGTCTGATGAGCTTAGAGATAGGCGGGAAGAGAGGGATTTGAACTTGTAGCTAGTGCGTCTGGCTTGGGAGGAGAGAAGGACTTAGGTGGAAAATACCTTAGTGAAGGAGAGTATGACAGAGAAGGCCTTTGCAAGAGAGAGGCTCGCTGTTGAGCACAGTCTGAAGGGTCTGGACCCACCAGTGCTGCAGGTGAAGTTCAGTGGTAGCAGCAATGCAAAGTGTAGTAGTAAAGATGTTCCTCATACCCATAGATCTGGTACCTAGGTTCCAAGAGGAGGGGGACATATGTCAGTGGTTGAAGGAATATGAGAGGCCACTGGTAGAGTGCAGGATCCCTGAAAAGAATTGGGAGACTGGCCTTTGGAGCTACATTCCTGTGCAGGGGAGGGATGCCCTACTGGCTGTGGAAGGGAGTGACAGGAAGGGGTATTCCACCATGAAGGACACACTGATTATCAAGTATGTTTTTTTTTTCCCGTGAGGAATACAGAAAGATGTTCACACCAGTCTTGGGGGGAGTTTGTGGAGGATTGCTACATGGCACTAGATGGATTGGTGAAGGTTAGCACAGTAGACAGTTTTGAAAGGGCTGTTCAATCTGATTTTCATAGAGCACCTGCTTTGTTGTTGTTTTTCAGGGCTACACAAACACTTGTCAATGTGTGAGGTCTCTGACCCCAGGGAGCTTGAAAAGGAGGCAGACCTCTGGGTGAGTGCCAGAGGGTCAGGTGAGGCATTTTGGAGTGTTCCTAGAGGGAGTGGTCCAAGTGTTTCACAACCAGGTGTGGTGGGAAAGGCTTGTGTCCCAGGTAGGTCCCAGTGTAATGAGAGTGGTTTGGGATCCCATGTCTTGTCTCAGAGGAAAGGGAGTGGGGGTGGGCTGTGTCCCAGGATGTCCGAGACCTAGCCTCAGAGCTTGGTTGGTTCCAGGAGTGAACTTGCACCGTAGGGCCAGCTGCTGTAAGGGATCCCATTTTGCCAGGTGGACTTGGACAGGTGGCTGGTGATAGCGTTCTGCCTGTCCTGGTGTCTGGTAGTCTCACTTCAGAGTGGAGGAGGCAGAAATCCAGGCGTAGGGTTGAGAAGGGATTGGTGGCCCCAGTGGAGAAACGGGAGGATCAGGGTTCAGCTCTGAAGTCAGAGACTCCCAGGAATGACCCTGGTGATACAATTTTTGGGCTGGGGGGAATCCAGACTCTGTGAGGTGGGCAGATGTCAGGAAACCTGCCCCAGACAGACTCTAGCGCAGCCCTTGGGGAAGGTGTTTCCCTTGTGGGGGACAGGTGTGCCCCCCAGGAAGTCCTGGTTTGCCAGGCAGTAGTCCAGCTTCAGCGTGGTGACTGTGGGTTGGATGGACAAGTTCAGGGGGTAAGCTCTGACCTGATGGGGTGGTAGGTGTGCTCCCCAGGAAGTCATGGTTCGCCGGGCAATGGTCCATTCTGAGGGTGGTGACTCTGGGCTGGGAAGTTAGGTTCAGGGGGTAAACTCTGAACTGGTTGGGGGGAGGCATTTGGTGTGCTCTCCACCCCTTGTGTAACTTCTAGAGGTACTTCCCATGATGGGGGGATGTAGAACTCTGGGGGGGGAGGGTTCAGGAAGAGAGAGACTCACCCCGAACCCTGGTGCAATCCATGGGTGGTGACCCTAGGTTAGGAGGCCAGTTGCTTGGTGGTGATCCAGGGCTGGTGGGAGAATTGTGCAGGACGGCTATACCCAGCACCCTGACAGTTCTGGATTCTGGTGGTACCACTCCTAGGAGAAGGTGGCGGGACCCTAGAAGGATGGTTAGGGGGAGGAGAGCCTCACCTCTAACTCCTGTGGAACCAATGGGTGTGAACCCTAGGTTGGTGGATCAGTTGCAGGGTAGACTCCCTGAACTGATTGGAAGTAGAGTGGAGACAGGGTGCTATGCACCTGGGTCTACCACCTCCACCTCCACTCAGTGTGGTTTCAGAGACCAGAGGCCCCTGGGCACCCTAGGGCCTGTTTCTGGCCATTGGCAGCTAGAGAGGCCCCTTGGGCTAGCCTAGGTTGCCTGGGAAGCATTGACAGAGGGACCCAACTGGGATCAGAGTGGCATAGAACTGGAGCGTGTCCCTGCAGTTCCTGTGCAGGGTTCATGTTCTATCACCCCAACCAGGGGAGCACATCAAGGTTTTGATTGATCTCCCCTGACTTAAGGCTGGTGGAGTGTTGGACCTGGTGTTTTGGACCTGGCCCTTTTTGCAGGTTCATCCCCCGACTTTTTGCCTCCTTCCTCCTATTTTTTCTGACTTCTTGCTGTTGTCTCTAGGACTCTTTATCACTGCTGACTAGTGCTAAGGTGCAGGTACTTTCCCTTTTAAAAGTTGGTATGATTAGCTTCTACCTAATTGGCACATTTAATTTACCTGTAAGTCCCTTGTACAGTGGTACCTCTATACCCAGGGCCTGTAAATTAAATGTTAATAGTGGGCCTGCAGCGCTGCTTGCTCCATGACAGAAGTAGCCTTTCTATCCTGTTTCAGACCTACTACCGCAGGGCCTGCATCCACAGTTTTCTGCCACAGGGACCTGGCATCTAAATTTACTTGCCAGGCCCAGAACTTGCCTTTTCCTACAGTAAGTCACAGCTAAGGTAGGCCATAGCTAGCCCTATAGGCAGGATGCTATGTATGTAGAAGGCAGGACATGTGCATAGTTGTGTGGCCTGTCCTAGTAGTGACAAACAGCCTATTTGGTTTCTCACTGCTGTGAGTGCTGCCTTCTCACAGGATTACATTGGAAATGCCCTGCCTTATGTGTAGGGGGTAGTGTCTGATTTATGAGGAGTAGCATAGGCATGTTTGGTATGGTTGTAATGGTAGAGAAATGCTGCTTACCGGTGTAGGTGGCTTTTTTATTACCATTAGAGAAATGCAACTTCTAGAAAGTGAGCATTTCTCTGTGCTAATGACTCTAATGTTTTGCAGGTTGACTCCAATCCACGTCAGGTCAGAGTGACAGTTGGGCTTTGAGCATACCTTTCAGACAGCCTGTGCACAGGTTGGGTGAAGGTGTTCCAGTGGTGCATCTACATTTTGAATGGTCTTCCTTGGCTGAGAGAAAGGGATGTCTGGAGCCTCTACTGGAGGAGAGAGGGGACACACCTGGAACCAGTTGGAACTGGTTGAAACCTCCTCTCCACATCATCGAAAAAGCTTTGCAAAACTGAGTATAAGTACAGAGCTTTTTTCCCCATAGAGACACACAAGAAACATACTTGGAACTGGGCACAGAATGCTGCTGGAGGGACTCACCAGAAACCACCTTGGACTGCTGCTGTTGTGCTGACCTGTGACCTGCTTGGTCACTTGGAGGAACTGCCACTGTCTGCGTCCTCTTTGTGTTGGCCAGTTTCTGGGCCCTACTGCCCTGTGCTCCACTTTTGTGTTCCCAAGGGCTGGGTGCTGTGGTCCCTGACTCCTGCATTGACTCGCTTGTAGCACCTGATGAGCGCTTCATTTTTATTGCATTAGAGCCTTGAGAGTGGCCGTTCCAGTATTCATTAGTGCCTTGTGAGAGCTGCTGAAGGCACTACTGTGACCCAGGTTGGTCGAATCCTTCATGTAGAACACATTTCTGGTGTTCCCAGAGCGACTTGAGAGTGCTCGTTCCAGTATTCGTTGGTGCCTTGTAAGCACTGCTGAGGGCTCACCACCGTGACTCAGTGGGTCAAATCCTGTGAGTAAAGCACGAAGCGCCGCTTCCGTCTGTGCCCCTGGGGGACCAACAGAAACTACTTCTGGATCAATCTCACCACCAAGACCAGGGACAGCGGACAATTTGCGCACTGGATTGGATGCCTGCTGCAATAGTCCCCGGATCCCCCGAGGGCAGTGGAGCCCCTTTCAAGGGATTGGGAGGCGGGTCGAGAGGTCCATCCAGTAGGGCCTCTGGCATGGAGGGTCAGCCACGGGGACCTTGGGACCCCAGTCCTTTTGCAAGGTTCGCAGGTGATGGAAAACCTCGATGGAGGGCCCCTTTCCTCCCCGGCCCCCCTCCCTTCAAGGAAAATAACTTGCAGTGTGCCGATTGTGGCACTTGTGCCCTCGTCGGCAGGCAGGAGATCCCCTGCCTGGCTGATGGTCAGAGAAGTGAGGTGGCCCCTATTTGAGGAGTGGGGTCACCCGTTCCCCCACATCACCACATTCTGGGATTACCACCCCTGGTAGAGTATAAAGGGAGGTACATTCATGTCACTGGCTTGACTTTTTGGTAACATGTCTTTTTCAATCCTTTGTTCATCGAGACTGATGTTGTTGCTGTATGCCAGGAGCTTTTTGTCACCATTTCATAATAGGTGCAACCATGAGAATGACTTGGCAATGCTGACCCTGCCTTTATGGTGATGTATTTTGCTGACTTGCCATGTATTTTCTGATGTTCCTTGCATGAGCATGTGGGATGATTTTATGAAGTGCATTATTTCAGTTATGTTTTCCTGACTACTGCTTATGTTGCAGAATAATCAGTAACCTATACTTTTTATGTGACTACTGCTGGCTTTCACAGAGTAACAGTATGTTCTGACAACTGCTTGGGTACCAGGGTATTACTAACATGTTGTGTTTGGACTAATAATGTGTACAACACAGTTTATTTTTATATAACTTGGTGTTGTGTTTCCTTTGTGGCGGGATAGTGCATCATGTGTTTTGTGTCTGTTGATCAAACGCTTTACACATTGCCTCTGGGATAGGGTTGACTGATTGTGCCAAGCTACCAAGGGGGTGAGCAGGGGTTTTTCTAGGTGTGTAACCCCCCCCCACCACTCTGATTAGAGTGGGTAGCTTTATTGCTTAGGTTTTCATTATGGTAATGAAGCTATTGGATATGGGAGACAGGATCACATGGATTTTGGCTACTAAGTAGAATTCCACATCATATGATGCCTGTCGGCCTAATCCGGGCTCTCCGGCTAACTAGCAGTGCTTCATGTCTGGCTGAGATGATTGTGGCAACCGGGCGCATGACAAGAAGACTCCTCAGGGGAACCGTGGTCGATCAGATCCCATCCCTTTCTCCCAGTTATCAAAAAGTCTCATACAGGCAAAGACAACAGAGGCAGAATATATTTCAATAAGAATTTATTGAAGTGACTGCATCTTAGATAAAAAGGCATGTATTGCAATAACTAGGATGATAAAACACAATAAAAGCAAACAGGTGACTAACAGAGTAAAACACAAGAATAATCCTACATTACTGTCACTAGGAGTAGCATATAATTCTCCTACCTAAACTATGGCTGAGCACAGCATAATAAGCCAAATCTGCCCTTCAGGTCTTCCCCCTGGGGGTACATCATCCCTCATACCTGGATTAAGAAGCCTGTGATCTAGAGAGACACCGTCCTCATGTGGATTGGGGGTCCGGCTGTCTAGGCAAGTAGCTGCAGCGAAGCAGTCAGCAATCAGCGTGCAGTTGTGGTCATCTGGCTGGAATCTCCCTTTAACGTGTCTGGTGAAAAGGGGTGTTTTTATAATAAAACAACTGATATTCTAAGAAAAGGTCCCCAAGTATGAGTGTGTGTATTCTGTGAATGTTGGAGACAAAACATACCACGTTTGTCAGCAACCCTATCTGACTGTAGGGTTGGAGAAAGCACAGAGTGAAATGAATGTCCTGGAAAGATTGTAATGCTCTCCTAGGCGAAAGTACGATGAGATAAAGAAAAGAAAATAGCACAGCAAATATTGATATTGCTAGAAAAATAAAGCAATGTTGAATAAAATGTAACAGGGTTAAAGTGCACAGTGGCAGGCCTAGTTAGCATAAAACAATGTGTCTAAAACATGGCTAAAATAGCTATACAACAGCTTCTTCCTGGCTTAGGTGCATACCCTAGCCAACCAGAAACCCAATTTCTAACAAGTGGCATTTCTAAAATAGTAATATTAAATCCAACTTTACCAATAAGCATATTTTCTATTACCATTCTGGCCATACCTAATATGACCAGGTTACCCCTTTCAGACCAGAATCTACCACTCAAACAGTAAATGAGGGCAGTCCTAATGCTAGCCTAAGAAAGGAGCAGGACTCACAGTAGTGGAAAACGAATTTAGGAGTTTTCCACTACCAGGACATATAAAACACACATGTACATGTCTTCCTTTTACCTACAGAGCACCCTGCCCTATGGGTTACCTAGGGCCCACCTTAGGGGTCACTTATATGTAGAAAAAGAGGAGTTTAAGGCTTGGCAAGTAATTTTACATGCCAAGTCGAAGTGACAGTAAAACTGCACACACAGGTCTTGCAATGACAGGCCTGAGACATGGTTAAGGGGGTACATATCTGGGTGGCACAATCAGTGCTGTAGGCCCACCAGTACCATTTAATTTACAGGCCCTAGGCACATGCAGTTCACTTTACTAGGGACTCACAAGTAAATTAAATAATGCAATTGTGTATGAGCCAATGTTACCATGTTTTTAGGGAGGGAGCACATGCACTTTAGCACTGGTTAGCAGTGATAAAGTGTCCAGAGTCCAAAAACCAGCACAAATGAGGTCAGAAAAAGAAGAGGGGGGAAGACAAAAATGTTTGGGGGTGACCCTCATGAGTAGCCATTTCCAACATATCCCCTGTCCAGCCTAAAGCCATTGTAGGCTAATCAATACTTTGGTGGACGTCCTGCTTAGGGCAATTGAACATGGACAATGGCCCACTACTGCAAGGGCGCTTCAATTCAGTCTAGTTCTATGCCTTTCCTAACTCAGTTGGGCTTCTCTATCTGTACTCTCTGAGGCCACTGAACTGACCCATGGGGAACCTTCTCCTCATCTTCATCTGTGGACCCCATCTGTGAAGCTCCTAACCTTACTTTGCTCACAGATGTATCCCAGTAGGCAGGCAGTACAACCATGGCCAACCAAGTGATATGGCCCATTCCACTCCTTGGGTATGACTTCTGTCGTCAACCCAGGGACACTGGGTTCATCAAATTGACACTGATCCATCAACCCAAGGTCTGTACCTTGAGGGTAAATAGGGGACAGGGGTGACTCATCCCTCACCTTGCCCCTATATCTGGGCTCCCGTACCCTCCTCTGGGGAGTGGTACTGCCAGAAAACTGAACTGTCATGGTGCCCTTAGGGGTCACCCCTCTCAGTTCCCCTACCACCAGGGGGAACTAATTCCCTAGAATGCAGTCAATGGGCATCTGGGGACTAACTATGACCATCCTTTGTGTCACCTCCCCACCCCACTCCAGGGATACCAGGGCCATAGGACTGAAAAAATCCTCCCCATGGGCTGGAGTCACCATACACACCTGGCAGATATACTGCTCTGGGGAAACTAGTCACTCCACCATCATGGAATGACTAGCCCGGTGTCCCTCAGAGCAGTGACTGGGACCCCATTCACTCCCACCTGGTGGAAGTGATGGCTACCACCCTCAGGGATCACCAGCTCACCCTCTGAGTCTATCTCCCAACTGAGGGAGATTAGGGAGTGGTCTATGACCTGCCCCTGGGGACTACTTTCCCCTAAGGCCACATTGGCCACCCCTGTAGAGGTCCCACCATTGGGTGGTGTCTTTCGACGGACAGAGCCCCCTGCTTGTGTCCTAGTTGGGAGCACTTAAAGCAGCAGGGTTGATAATGGGTTGCCATGGGCTACCACCCACCAGAACCTCCACCCTGTTTCTAAGATGGGAGATGGGAACCCTTTCTTCCCCTCTTATTCTGGGACGTGCCTGGGTCATCTTTAACTTCCCCCTCACCCTGCTGGGTGGAACCTGAACCACCCTTCTTGGGGTCACTCCCAGGTACATTTTTGGACACTCTGGTGCTATCCCAGAGGTCCGTCTCCTCAGCAAGCTTCCTGGGATCAGTCAGCGTACTGTTAATTAGGTGCTGGCACAACTCTGTAAAGCAAATACTGAGCATATGCTCTCTCAGGATCAAAATATCTAAACCTATCCTTTCAGTGCCTTACTAGGGGAACCCTAAAAGTCTACCCAAGTTTGGTTGGAGAGTTTGGTACTGTCCCTGAATCTAGACTTGAGGTCCAGCTCTTTTATATTCCGTTCATGAGCCAAGGCCTTCTCAGCTGAAACCTCAGCTTGTTTGGCTCCTCTCTTAGCTTTCCTCTCCTTTGCCTCCATGTTTAATCTTGCCAATTGCAGTTGCATCTCTCTCTCCTCCCTCCTTTCCTCTGCAGTCAGATTGTGACTTGAAACACTGCTCCCTGGTTTAGAAGGGTGCACAGATCCAGGGGTGTCATCCCCACTGTTGTTGGAAAATCTTCTGGAGAGCCATCCTCTTGCTCTCCCAACTCAACATGCTCTCATGAACAGGATTCTCTCCAGGCCCTCAGTGCCTTTTGGTACTCCTCCTTCTTGAAGAAACCCCAGGTTGGTACTCCCATTCCCTTGTGAAACCCTTTCAGCTGGTTAACAGTGTATGTCTCCAGCTTAGCTAGGTCAAACTCTCCAGCTCATCCTTGAGACCCAGCCACAGAGATGCTGTATAGGATTAAATTAATATGTCAAGCAGGAAAATTGCAGCAAAAAAAGAGAACAAATCAGATTGACCTTTTACTGTGGGTAGGTAGTGTACATGTAGCTATTGTATGTCACTGCACAAACACAAGTCCTATCATCACGGCTGATCACCAATGTTAGAACTGGAGTATCTAGTTGGCAGAGGTATACACCCTTGTCCAAGTAGGGGCCACAATCCTAGTCAGGGTAAGTCACACACAATCCAAATTATCCTGTGCCCACCCTCTGGTAGCTTGGCACTGAGCAGTCAGGCTTAACTTAGAAGGCAACGTGTAAAGTATTTGTGCAATAAATCATACAGTAACACAGTGAAAACACCACAAAAATACACCACACAGGTTTAGGAAAATATAGGATATTTATCTGAATAAAATAAGGTAAAAACAATAAAGATTCAATAAACATCACTTTTGCAAGCTTTAAAAGAGACTTAGGTGGTCATTATGATCATGGCGGTGTGGCCCGCCATGCCGGCGGTGGCGGGAAAACCCGCCAGCCTGCATGGCGGGCCACACCGCCACATAATGAACCCTATGAGGGCCACAATAGGTGGCCCTCACTCACCGCCAGGCTGCCACCGTCAGGCAGCCTGGTGGCAGTCGGAATCGTGTTCCCCTGTGCAGTGCCCCATCCCGCAGGTCACCTCCCGATTTTTGGGCAGTGATCTGCATGACGGGTACAGCTGCACCCGCCGCACAGAGGCATTGGCGGTGGCTCCATGTGGAGCTGCTGTCAATGTCCCAGCCACGCATTCCATTGTTTCCGCCTGCCGGCCCACAGTAATGTTCATTATACGGGCCTGCGGGGATCCGGGGACGCTGGCGGTCAGTAGTTTGACCGCCAGCATGAACACGGCGGTTTCGACTGTTGTGATAATATTGAGGGCCTCAAATCTTAGAAATCAACAGTTGTCTCTGGATTACACAAAGTACCTGGTTTGAGTAAAAAGTAACACGCATGGAGACCGCAGTGGAGGAGATTCATATAATTCTTTCCACGTTGCAAGGGGCTTGCGACGTTTTTCGGCACGCAGTCTTGGTTTCTCGTTGCGATACAGGGATCATTTTGGCACCCAGGGATGACGCTGGGCACGCTGGAAGGAAGAAGTCGCAGGCTTTGCGTCGATCTGGTATGGCGATACATTGCACGGCAGGTGCTGCATCGACTTTCCACTCTGGAAGTCGGACTGTGTTGTTCCAGCTGTGTGGTGATTTCTCGGTTGCAAGGCAGGCTGTGCGTCATTTCCAGAAGGCTGTGCGGCAATATTTGGTGCACAAGGAGTTTTCTCAAAAAGGGGCTACTTATGTGGGTGGCACAATCAGTGCTGCAGACTTGAAGGCAGGCGGGAGAGTGGCCGGTGTTGTAGTGAAGACGTGTGTGCCGGCAGTGGGGGTAATGGGAGCCAGAGGTTCTGGTGCTGGGCATGGTCCAAGAGCAGACGGGCGCTGACAGGCTTGCCTTCTTTGGTGCGCCTTCGGCACACCAGCGGCGCGGCCGCCATTCAAGAGGGAGATGGGAGGGAGGAAAGGACAGCTGGGAGGCGGGAGTGGGGGCAAAAAACATAGCAAAAAAGGGGGGTGGCTGCAAAAAGGGGGCAGGGCCGCGGGGGCCGCAGCGGCGGCGGAGAGAGAGAGGGGAGAGAGCGAAAGTGAGAGAGAGAGTGAGAGCAGAGTGAGAGAAAAACGAGGAAGAGAAAGTGACAGAAGTGAAGCAGAGCAGAGAGCAAAGCAGAGAAAGGAGGAGAAAAGGAGGAAAGAAGCAGAAGGTAGCCTAGTAGGAAAGCAGAGCTCTCCCACTGGACACCAGGGATGAGGCACAGGCAGAAGCCTGCGGGTGGAGGAGGGCCTCGAACTCCTGACTGGGGTCAGGAGTTCAGAGAAGCCAAGGAAAGGGCTTTACTTGCAAGGTGATGCAGAGCAGTACATTGACCAGGTCAAGATCCTCTTGGAGAGCCAGTTATTCAAAATGAAGCAGCCATAGTCATGAACAAGCTGGAGACTGCAATGCAGCAAGCAAGTAAGGAAACTATTGATTTTGAACACTTAGTAGCATAACTGAATGACAAACAAAAAGAAATTCATGTGGAAATAAAAGAAAAAATAGAGCACAGATTTCTAAATTAGAAGAAACAATGTGAATGTTCTTAGTTTAAGCCAATACTGCTATACATCAGTGGTAAAACTGCAACCGGAAAAAAGTTTTCAAATCAAAGGTCTCACAGCTTATTTATAGAGGACTACAGACTCAAATGTATCATGTGTAGTAACAGCAGGAACAGCATTAGTTGCACATAATATTAAAGGAATTTAAATTGACTACTTTAGCAACCTGTTGAACATGACAATAAAGTGGAATACCAGACATTTCCTGGTGAAGCTTGTCATAAGATGTCAACAATATTGAAGAAACTGAAGCTTTTAATCATCAAAGAGGTGAGCAGGGTATCAAACTATACATATATATATATATATATATATATATATATATATATATATATATATATATACATGCTCATCCAAACACTCCCTGCTGTTCTTCCTGGTTCCGCCAAGCGGGTCGTTACACTGCTACGGGCACAGGACCCGTAAATCATATTATTAATGAAAACAAAATCCAGACGGCACTCCAAACAACTGTCGTCTTTAATTCATGCTCTTCAGGAAATTGGTCAACAGAAAAAACTTTCTTTTAACAGCTTGACGCGTTTCAAACAAACGGTCTTCTTCAAAAGCCTCAGTTATTTTGTTTTCATTAATAGTATATATATATATGTATATATATATATATACGTATATATATATATATATAAAAATTATTTGGGAAGTATTGGCAATGTAAATATTTGGTTAAACTTCAAATACAACAAACAAGTGAAGAATATGTGTCAAGCATCTGATGTGGAACATGTAAATATTTTGAAGGACATGAGAGTAGAAGTTCTGACAAAGGAGGGAAAACATGCATTAGAAAGTCGAATTATCAAGCAACTATTTTTATCTAACAGCATAGCAGCACAACTTATATAAAATTTCGTTGAAGAAGACAGATAGTATGTTTAATGCCTACACTTCAAGAGTGCTCCAACTTTAATGAAACATTACTGTAACTGGAGAAATGAGTTATTTTGGAAATTACAGCTATCAACAAAATGGAATACCAGAAAGTTACAATTCTGAAAAGCTACAAGCAAAATTGAATTCTTTGGAGAAGCCTGTATCGAGGAATGCAGGATTACAAAAGCGATTGCATGTGTGCAAAAACTGTTGAGTAATTTTGAGGTGTAATTTAAACGTTAAGGAAGGGTTATTAAATGGTGCAGTGGGTAAAGCTATTAATTTTCCAAATAGAGATGAGGTTGAATATTAGATATAAAATTCAATCAGATTATTGACGTGAAGCAGATTGGCCAATGTATTGCACGTTTGTGGCTTGTAGAGGACTTATATGTCTGATGCCAACAGTTCCCACTCTCTTTAGTGTGTGCTGTAACTATCCATACATCTCAAATATTAAGTCTAGATGCAGCTTTTATTAATATTGGAAGTACAGTATTTAAAGACGTATGTCATATGTAGCATTATTCAATGGTATGACATTGTCCAGTTTGTTTTTGGTTGAATCTGACGATAGGAAATTTAGTGCTGATGCAAGCTGTGTAAGAGAGTACAATAAGTTGAGACGTTTATACGCTGCTCATTTAGGTGAATACCCTATTACGGGATACAGTTAATCTGTCTGAAGTGGAAGCTTACAAAAGAGTTGCCGGGTGGTCAAGAAAAGAAGAAAAACAAGGACAAGCTAGAAGTGTTTTCTTCTTTTGAAGAAGAAAAAAGTGGAGAGAGGGAGATATTGTAGGTTACCAGTTGGAAAACAGTTCAGGTGTCAACTGCTATGAAAATGTTATTCTTAATTTACTCTTTCATTTACCACATCTTGTAAGTGGAATTCAACAAAAAGCAGATAACACTGTATAACTTGTTCCAACTTTTACTCAGTGATAGGATTCTAATACATTCTGCTTCAGGCATTCAATACCTTGTAGATACATGGAGTGGATCTGTAGGGTTTACTCTCAACAGTCAACAAGATGCACAAGAATGTACAAGGATTATCCTTAGACTATTAGAATAAGAAGAAATAAATACTGAGGAGTTATTGGGACTGAATTACAGATGAAATGATGACTTTAGAAGATTGCTCTTTCTATCCACTACTCAAATATATTCTGAGCGATTTCTGTTCTCAACACTTCCGGACTACCGAAAACTGTGCCTTTTGACATGGAGCCACTGACTTCCAGTCACCCACCCTCACTCTCCTAGTCACTCACTCATACAGCTACTCACATACCCAGTCACCCACCCACAGAGCCACTCACACTCCCAGTCACTCACTTATACAGCAACTCACCCACCCACTCACTCATACAGCCACAAACACAACTCAGTCACCCATACAGCTACTTACACACCCAGTCACAAACCCATACAGCCACTCACACACCCAGTCACCCAACCATACAGCCCCTCAGACTCACAGTCACTAACTCATATAGCCACTTACCGTCCCAGTCACTCACCCACGCATACACTCACACACCGTCACTCACCGATACAGCCACTCACACTCTCAGCTACTCACTAATACAGCTGCTCAAGTCCCCAGTCAGCCACTCACACAAGCACTCATACAGTCACTCACTCATACAGCCACTCCCATTCGTTCACTCATCAGCTCACAGACCTAGTCACTCACCCATACAGCCACTCACAATTCCAACCACTGATTCATACAGTCACCCACCCACTCACTCATACAGACACTCACATACCCAGCCACTCACCTATACAGACACTTATACTCTGTCACTTGTTCATGCAGTCGCTCATGTCACCAGACAATCACTCACACAGGCACTTACACAGTCACTCACACATACTGCCACTCATACTCCCAGTTAATCACATGTACAGCAACTCTCAGACCCAGTCAGTCACCCATATAGCCACTCACTCTCCCAATCACTCAGTCATACAGCCACTCATCCACTCACTCATACAGCCACTAACACAGCCAGTCACCCATACAGCTACTCTCACACCCAGTCACCCTCTCATTGTCAAGGTGGCCGGATCCTCAGGGTTTGCGCCTGTTGTCAATAGGTCCACCTCTAGGCAGCTCCAAGCTCCACTGGCTATCATAGCATAGAGATTAGGCCAATTGGGGGATAGGGTTTAGGTTGGCGACTGCCGGGAAGGAGACCTGTGGAAGCAAGAGTTAAGAACACAATAACAAGATTAAACACATTGATTTTTATAAACTTTGTTTGGAACTATCTATATTCTTAATAATCCTATACTCTGAACATTGAATAACACTCTGTTGGATTTAGGGTTCAAAGATACTCTGAACATGAAATAACACCCTGTTGCATCTAGGGTTCAATGATACTCTGAACATGAAATAACACTCTGTTGAATCTAGGGTTCACTGATACTCTGAACATGAAATAACACCCTGTTGCATCTAGGGTTCAATGATACTCTGAACATGAAATAACACTCTGTTGAATCTAGGGTTCACTGATAGTCTGAACATGAAATAACATCCTGTTGCATCTAGGGTTCGATGATACTCTGAACATGAAATAACACTCTGTTGAATCTAGGTTTCGATGATACTCTGAACATGAAATAACACTCTGTTGAATCTAGGGTTCAATGATACTCTAAACATGAAATAACACTCTGTTGAATCTTGGGTTCAATGATACTAGGATCATGTTATAACACTTAGACTGAAGAAACATGAATGGCCTAGAACTAGACTCTAACTAGGCCTCAAGAAATCTAGGTACCTGGAACGAATCAAGAATGGGTTAATACAATGTTTCATATGAGCTTTTCATGAAATATCATATACTGTCTAGAATACAAGAACCTTCTAGAATAATGTTTCAGAACAAACATAGCATTTTACATGAGGACAAAGGCTGTCTAAAATATTCCCTGGAAACAACAGGAATTGTACTAGGGACTTAATATGCACAAAGAATATCGTACTTTGCATTAAGCATCTTCACAGAAAATCCAAAAGCTCGGCATAAATGTGTGCACCTAAACAAACACAACACACCAAAGTTTTCAATGGCATGACATGATCGCACACACTGTTGAACTAAGAGCCAAGCGCTTTATGACAGAGTTGAATCACGCACACTGTTGCCGATTCAAACAAGAATATGTAAATACCATGAAATGATCACGCACACTGTTGCCGATCTGAATGCCAAGTTTTAATGAGAGAAATGAATCGGGCACTCTGCAGATTCGAACAAGAATATGCAAATGACATGAACTGATCTGAATGCCAAGTTTTACATGAGAGAAATTAATTGCGCACTCTGCCGATTCGAACAAGAATAAGCAAATGCCATGAACTGATTGCGCACACTGTTGCCGATCTGAATGCCAAGTTTTACATGAGAGAAATGAATTGCGCACTCTGCTGATTCGAACGAGAATATGCAAATGCCATGAAGTGATCGCGCACACTGTTGCCAATCCGAATGCCAAGTTTTACATGAGAGAAATGAATCGCGCACTTTGCCAATTCAAACAAGAATATGCAAAATGCCATGAAATGATCACGCACACTGTTGCCGATCTGAATGCCAAGTTTTATATGAGAGAAATGAATCGTGCACTCTGCAGATTCGAACAAGAATATGCAAATGCCATGAAATGATCGCGCACACTGTTGCCGATCTAAACGTCAAGGTTTACACGCTAGGAATGAATCGCGCACACTGAAAGTTTCACAAGTAGGCCCAAAACTCGAAAGTCTTTGAGAACGGGGTCGGGGCCCAGCCCGACCTCCGCCTTACCACCCTGCTTAAGGATCACCAATATAATGAGGGCAGGCGTGGAATATCAAGGTAGGCCTCCGGAACAGGAGCTCAGAAAGTTGCTGCTGCTCTGCACCGGGACCTCTGAATAGTGAGCACGTGGAGCTGGGCTGGCTCCCTTATATAGAGTCTGGCCCAGCCCACAAACTATACCCAGTCATGCTGCAGGGAAAGCTTCTAGAAGGTCCTGCAAAGGGACCACACCCAAACACTCTCAGTAAGCCTGCAGCAATACCTTGCAAATTAACATTATTTGCAAACATTATTAATAGTGGTTCCAAGGTAAAACTCTGCATTGCAAAAGGTTAACAAACTGCATATAAACGCAATGCATGAATTATGCTTTTGCATAAAGCCTGGGTTTTTTCATTTTAGTCGCCCGTAGAGCACGCACTGTCCTTATGTTGACACTCATACAGACACTCACATTCCTAGTCACTAACCCATAGAGCCACTCGCATTCCACGTCATTCAATTATACAGCTGCTCATGCTCCCAGTTGGTCACTCACACAGCCACACTAACAGCCACTCACTCAACCATAGAGCCACCCACATTCCAAGTCACTCAGTCATACAGCAACACACAAACCCAATCACTCATCCATACAGCTACTGACACAGCCACTCAGTCACCCATACAGCTACTCACACACCCAGTCACAAACCCATCCATCTACTCACACACCCACTCACCCATACATCCACTCACACATCCAGTCACACACCCATTCAGCCACTCACACACCCAGCTACTCACTCATATAGCCACTTACATTTCCAGTCACTTGCCCATAGTTCTACTCACACAGCCAGTCACTCACCCATACAGCCACTAACACTCTCAGTCACTCACTCTTACTGCAGCTCTTGTTCCTAGTCGGTCACTCACACAGGCACAAACACTCACTTATACAGACACTTTCACTTACTCACTCATTCAGCAGGCCACAGACCCAGTCACTCACCCATACAGTCACTCTACTTCCAGCCACTCAGTCATACAGCCACTCACCCACCCACTCACTCATACAGCCACTACCACAGCCACTCATTCTTCCATAGAGCTGCTCACACACACTCACTCCTACATCCACTCACACTCACAGTCACTCACTCATGTAGTCAATAATACTGTCAGTTACTCACAAATACAGCAACTCATACACTCAGTCACTTGCTCATACAGCCACTCACACCCCAGTCGGTCAGTGAGACAAAAACTCACACAGCCAGTCACTAATCCATAGAGCCACTCGTAATCCCAGTTGCCCACTCATACAGCCACTTAACACACCCAGTCACTCATTTATAGAGTCACTCTTTCTTATACACTCACAGTTTGACCTTTCTTTAACCTTGAAAGGTGTTTCTAACGAAAACATTTTTTAAAATATTTTTCTGAATTTGTTTTTTTTATTTTTTAAGCCTTTTTATTTTCTTGTTTCTTTTTTCATAAATAAAATGGCAACTGTAAAAAGTAATAACTGCAGAAACTCAAAAACAGGGTAACAAGTGGCATAAATAAAAAAAAAAGATTAAAATTTGTAATTATTTGCTTTCTCCAAAACTACAGCAATTGACTGTTTGCCTTCTTTAAAGCCTTTATAACAATCCAAACAAAATGTCCCTATTCTGCTATGTTCTGTGGACCTCATTGGCAGACGTTGCTCCCCTTTGCTTGGAATTCACTGTTCCACAGTAGTTGGTGTACCAGTAGAAGTGAATGTTCCCCATGCACTTCGCTTCCTCTGTGCTCTTGCCAAATGCTTAATGTGATATGTCTTCAAATGGGACAATATACTTGTAATACATCATTGATATTTTCTAGATGTCCCCCTTGAAAGAGCTTTTTCACATAATGAACACTTTACATGCTTGGCCACTATTTGTTTTCCCCAAAGCGGATAGTGAAAAATTCCCAAGCGATGGATTGTTGCTTTGATGGGCTTTCCTAATCTGATGAGTTTTCTGCTCAGACCTTTGCTCCTCCTTCTCTCTTTTAGCCAATGCCATTTTATTTGTGAAATAGAACAAAAAAACTCAAAATGGAGTAACAGTAGTTCAATATAGAGGACAGCTCCAAAGATGCTTTCAATATCTCCACTAGAAGTGTGAAAAAAAGAAAGCTGGTTAGGAACTTCCCTTCAAGATTAATAAAAAGTGTCTTGTCCAATGAAATCTCTCTTATGTAGTCATGTGATATTTGCGAATGCCGGCATCATTGCAAATACTGGTGTCATTGCGAATACTGGAAATAGAATAAAAAAGTGTTCAACAATAAAATTACTTACAGAAATATCAGTACATGTATCATATAAGTACACTGCTGATCTCAAACATTAATTACAATATGTGTATAGATATGCTTTACAGTTTTTGCAAAACATGCTAAATTCGCGAATATCCACTACACCGGATTATACGTAATGCAACTTTTTGCAACAAATTTGTGAACAATATTTTTTTTAAATACAGTAAGCAAACCACTCCATAAATTCCTTAAAGGAATTCTTTGTATCCATGCACTTTTCAGAACAATATCACATATATTGATTTCTCAACATATTAAAATGACCTAGAAACCCCACTTGATACACATTAGTGGTATGGATCACCTTCCACCATATTTCCCAGGGTGATAAGCATCTTACCAAAACTCAAGCACATTTCCCACTTATTTTAGAGATGCATTATTGATGCACAGAAATAAGATCACATCACCACAAAAAGAAAAAAACACTTACTTGTGTATAAAACTAAGAATGTGAATGTGTACACATTGTGAAAGCAACTATGTCACTATTCTCCACTGCTCTAACTATGATTCAACTCGGTGCATACCTTACACACACCTCTGCAGTGCATTAACTAATAAACAGGTGTTATATTTAGGAAATAGATTATAAAAAATTCACTGAAAAAAACAAAGGTTACTGTGATGTTGTGTTTTGGTAATAGACAAAAAAAATTGGGAAATTCACTAATCAAAAACAAAGGTTATAGACGCATTATATGTAGGCACTGAATTTACTCGTACAAAACCACAAAAATTCAGCAGTTATAGATACCAGACCTAATTATAACTTATGCCTCCGTAAACCACTGCTTCTGACGTCACGTATTACATAACTCATGACATGGTCAAGGACATCCCTGATTACATCAGTCACCAAACACCCACCCCCCATACACTCACACCCCAATACAAACCTCTGATACACCCACTCATACAACTACTCACATATATATTCACACACCCATACAAATACACACAAAACCACTCACTCATTGCACCCATTCACTTTCTCATATAGCCTGTCAGACAACCACTCACTTACCCATACAATTACTCAAACACCAACTTATACATCAATACAGTTATTCAGGAAACTACAAAGCCATCTACACTGCTAATACTATCTGCACTTATTCTTGTATGCAGATACTGTCAAAGTCACTCACACGCCCATATATTCACTCATTCACACACTTACTCAGCAATACAGCCACTCTGACACCACATCATACAGGCATGCAGCCATCCAGACACTGAGTCACTCACCCATCCAACTACTCTGCCCACTCACTCACCTGTACAACAAACAACATAACCGCTCACTGAACCACAAATATACTCACACACCTAGTCACTTAGTCATATATGTACTAACACATGTAACCCGTCACCTACACAGTCACATGTAAAAGTACATACTCACCCATACTTTCAGTGACACACTCATTCCCTCATACAGTCACTGAAATATCCAGTAACTCATCCATTCAGAGGCTCACACAGTCTCTCTTTTAAAGAACCAGTCATTCAGCCATAGAAGCACTCACTTACTTACCACTACAGCTACTCATAGAACAACTAACTCACACATGGAACTACTCACACATTCACTTTTTCACCTATAGAGCCACACATAAATCCACCCAATCATAAAACAGCTACTAACACAGTCAGTCACCCAACTGTACAGCCTCTCACACACCCATTCACATACAAATGCAACGCTCACATACCTACTCAGATGACATACGTTACAAATAGTATCACTGATCAGTAGTAATGGAAGAATAGTAATTTAGCTTATACAGTACCTTAGTATGTATATTTAACTTTCTGAAATGTTTTGTACACACTTTCACAGACTGGATGATGTCATGAGTGATGTCATGAGCGTTGTCAAGAGTGATGACACTGACCATGCAGTGAGTGATGTAATATGTAAGGTCATAAGCAGTACTTGCGGGGTGTAAGTTATAATAAGGTCTTGTAGCTATAACCGCTGAATTTCTGTGGTTAAGTAGTTATAGTCAGGACCACATGTCCATAATAAAAACATTTTTTGACTTGCCTATATTTGTGGCATAGTTTTACAAGTCTTCATTAAATTTCCCCCAAAAAAGTGTGCCAGTGATTCTTGTTGTGCACAAAAAGTTTCGGGTGATCCGTCAAGTGAGAGTCAAGAAAAAGGGGGAGGGTCAAAAAACATGTGTGTCCTATGTTAATGCCCATAGGGGTTTGAACACAACTACAGCCCGAACCTCTGGACAGAATTAAACCAAATTTGGTAGTAAGGTAGCTTTCGGTACACAGATTATGCTTTCAGTTATTTGGTGTAAATCCATTCAGTAGTTATTGAGAAATGTAAGGAAATCCAAATGTGTATATCTCTGCCCACGATGACTTGGCTTGACAAAAGAACTGTGCATGGAGGGGGCGCGATATATAGTTACCATAGGCACAAGTTATAGTTACTTGAGGTAACTCTAATGATAACAGGTGCATTTCTGTGGTTTGGTACATTTAAAATGTGAGCCTAGCTATAACGTCCCTGTAACCTTTGGTTTTTTAAGTGAATTTCTATGTTTTTTAAAATTCTGTTACCTAATTACAATGTCCCCATAATCATGGGCCATGCTTTATTAAGTCAGAGGCCCAGGCCTCTAAGTGACGAATATGAGGTGTGTTGCCTGGTATGAAATCAATGTGCTTCTTGGAAGAGACGGATAGCAATTTCTGACTACTGTTTCCAACTCTATCCCCGTCTATTGCCTTTGGTATGTACAGGGCCCTGCACTTGTAAATGTTATCTAGGTTAATACATATGACCCACACCTTGTTCCTTTGTTCAACCTTTGTTTAAGTTTACCTACAGAGTTGTTGGAGTCGTCAGTTCATAAACTGCTGGCTACATGGTTTCTGTCCGTGTCAAGGACTAGCTCAGGTTAATGCTGCGATTGTCAACAAGTTGAAAACAGCGTCATGGTTTCTCACATAGTTGAAGGCAGACACCAACGAGAGAGGAGACATTCTACAACCTTATTACTGGAGGTGGGCCCAGCCCTGCACCAATCCAGGAGAGCTGAAGGCAGTGCGCATTCTTTGCACCTATCCAGGACAGAGGAAGGCAGTGTGCAGGCCCTACACCGTTGCATGGCAGAGGAGGGCAGTGTGCAGGCCCTACACCTATGCAGAGCAGAGGAGGGCAGTGTGCAGGCCCTACACCGTTGCATGGCAGAGGAGGGCAGTGTGCAGGCCCTACACCGTTGCACGGCAGAGGAGGGCAGTGTGCAGGCCCTACACCGTTGCACGGCAGAGGAGGGCAGTGTGCAGGCCCTACACCTATGCAGAGCAGAGGAGGGCAGTGTGCAGGCCCTACACCGTTGCATGGCAGAGGAGGGCAGTGTGCAGGCCTTGCACCTATCCAGGACAGAGGAAGGCAGTGCGCTGGCCTTGCACCTATCCAGGACAGAGGAAGGCAGTGTGCTGGCCTTGCACCTATCCAGGACAGAGGAAGGCAGTGTGCAGGCCCTACACCGTTGCATGGCAGAGGAGGGCAGTGTGCAGGCCCTGCACCAATCCAGGAGAGCTGAAGGCAGTGCGCATTCTTTGCACCTATCCAGGACAGAGGAAGGCAGTGTGCAGGCCCTACACCGTTGCATGGCAGAGGAGGGCAGTGTGCAGGCCCTACACCTATGCACAGCAGAGGAGGGCAGTGTGCAGGCCCTACACCGTTGCATGGCAGAGGAGGGCAGTGTGCAGGCCTTGCACCTATCCAGGACAGAGGAAGGCAGTGCGCTGGCCTTGCACCTATCCAGGACAGAGGAAGGCAGTGTGCTGGCCTTGCACCTATCCAGGACAGAGGAAGGCAGTGTGCAGGCCCTACACCGTTGCATGGCAGAGGAGGGCAGTGTGCAGGCCCTGCACCAATCCAGGAGAGCTGAAGGCAGTGCGCATTCTTTGCACCTATCCAGGACAGAGGAAGGCAGTGTGCAGGCCCTACACCGTTGCATGGCAGAGGAGGGCAGTGTGCAGGCCCTACACCTATGCACAGCAGAGGAGGGCAGTGTGCAGGCCCTACACCGTTGCATGGCAGAGGAGGGCAGTGTGCAGGCCTTGCACCTATCCAGGACAGAGGAAGGCAGTGCGCTGGCCTTGCACCTATCCAGGACAGAGGAAGGCAGTGTGCTGGCCTTGCACCTATCCAGGACAGAGGAAGGCAGTGTGCAGGCCTTACACCGTTGCATGGCAGAGGAGGGCAGTGTGCAGGCCCTGCACCAATCCAGGAGAGCTGAAGGCAGTGCGCATTCTTTGCACCTATCCAGGACAGAGGAAGGCAGTGTGCAGGCCCTACACCGTTGCATGGCAGAGGAGGGCAGTGTGCAGGCCCTACACCTATGCACAGCAGAGGAGGGCAGTGTGCAGGCCCTACACCGTTGCATGGCAGAGGAGGGCAGTGTGCAGGCCTTGCACCTATCCAGGACAGAGGAAGGCAGTGCGCTGGCCTTGCACCTATCCAGGACAGAGGAAGGCAGTGTGCTGGCCTTGCACCTATCCAGGACAGAGGAAGGCAGGACAGAGGAAGGCAGTGTGCATTCCTTGCACCTATCCAGGACAGAGGAAGACAGTGTGCATTCCTTGCACCTATCCAGGACAGGGGAAGGCAGTGTGCAGGCCCTACACCGTTGCATGGCAGAGGAGGGCAGTGTGCAGGCCCTACACCTATGCACAGCAGAGGAGGGCAGTGTGCAGGCCCTACACCGTTGCATGGCAGAGGAGGGCAGTGTGCAGGCCTTGCACCTATCCAGGACAGAGGAAGGCAGTGCGCTGGCCTTGCACCTATCCAGGACAGAGGAAGGCAGGACAGAGGAAGGCAGTGTGCATTCCTTGCACCTATCCAGGACAGAGGAAGACAGTGTGCATTCCTTGCACCTATCCAGGACAGGGGAAGGCAGTGTGCAGGCCTTGCACCTATCCAGGACAGAGGAAGGCAATGTGCAGGCCTTGCACCTATCCAAGGCAGAGGAAGGCAGTGCAGTGTGCATGCCCTGCACCTATGAATGACGGATAAAGGTAGTGTGCAGTCCTTACACCTGTTCATGACAGAGGACAGTAGTATACAGGCCTTGCACCTGTACAGGACAGAGGAAGACACTGTGCAAGCCCTTCTCCTTTTCAGGACAGAGGGAGGCAGTGCACAGGCTGTGCACCTATGAAGGTCAGCAGAAGGAAGTGTGCAGTCCTTGCACCTATCCAGAACAGAGGAAGGCAGTGAGCAGGCCTTGCACCTATCCAGGACAGAGGAAGGCAGTGTGCAGGCCCTTCTCCTATGCATGACAAAGGAAGGCAGTGAGCAGGCCTTGCACCTAAACAGGACAGAGGAAGGCAGTGTGCAAGCCCTACACCTTTGCACAGCAGAGGAGGGCAGTGCGCAGGCCTTGCACCTATCCAGGACAGAGGAAGGCAATGTGCAGGCCTTGCACCTATCCAGGACAGAGGAAGGCAATGTGCAGGCCTTGCAGCCAAACAACCATGAAAGACTACGTCGGAGGTGCACACTGTAGCATAATGTTGGACATGGTTCCTGAATGTGCTAATTGTTAGATCTTAACCAGAGCTCAAAAAATGTACTCAACCACTCCCTTTCAGGTCGTACTATTGTTAGATCCTACTCGCCCCTTTTTGCAATTTGACAGAACAGGTGTTCTTTTCAGTCAGATACTGACTTAGCAATTAAGATGCCTTTAGATCTTATTCTTGTCACATTTGTTGAAAGTTGCTTTGTCTTCTTGCATGCAATTACTTTTCTGCGTGACTGCAGAGTTCCAGGAGTTTGTAAAGTGAACTGTCTGAGGTGTGTGAAATGAAATGCTGTTGGTATCAGATTTTTCCTAACACACAACATTTATTTAACTAAGTCAACTTTACAAACGTATCAAAACATATTTCAGTAGCTATCAAAGACCAGATTTTGTACTTCTGTGTGATGAAGAAAATATTTTTAGGATGAAAACAAAATTAGAACACTTTACTTGGTGATGTGCAAATGTTAAATATGTTTTCTGAAACTCAATTTTCACAAATTATTGTTGAAACACCATATAGTTTCATCTGTAAAGCTGCAAGTTGGTGGGAAGGTTTTTGGAACTTTCTTTGAAATTTACTGTCTTTACGTGACAGTGCACTACCACTGTAGACGGTTGGCCTAGTTTGTAGTGGGTACCTAAGGTACTTACACCTTATACCAGGTCCAGTTATCCCTCATTAGTGACAAGTAGACAGTGTCGAGAAGCCAGGCTCTCTAGGGGTAGTGTGGATGAGCAGCCAAGGCCTAACTAGCAGACATGCAAAGCTCATGCAACACCACTGTAGTCACACAGTACTCACACACATGAAAGAAAATACTCTGGTGTTATAAAAATAAAGGTACTTTATTTTAGTAACACAAATGCCAAAAATACCATAGAGACTATACTTTCTTAGGAGGTAAGTAATACACAAATTAAATACACTAGTATGTAGAAATAGCTGTAAAAACAATGCAAATAGTGAAAATCACAATGATTAGAAATTGGCCTAGTGGGAACACAAACCATATACTAAGAAAGTGGAATGCGAATATTGGTTTCCCACCTAGGCAAGTGTAGTGTGTGAAGGGGCGCTGGGAGTATTGGAAAACATCAAAGGTAAGTAATAGAACCCACCCCAGAGCCCAGGAAAGCAGGAGTGAATCACAGTAACTTTCCTAGAACACACAAGACCACGAGAAAGAAAATAATGCAAGAACGAGAAGAGACTGCAAGACATCAACAGTGGATTCCTGGACATGAAGACCTGTGGAAGAAGGGGGACAAGTCCAAGAAGCACAGACGAGTCCAGGGAGAACAGGAGCCCCTGCTAACCTGGATGAAGGCGCAAAAGAAGAACCACCGGTGAAGAACAACAGTCAGTACAGTAGCCAGGAAGAAGGATGCAGTTTCCTTGTTGGTGCAGATGATGTCCTACACCGGATGGAAGATTGCAGTCTGGTTTGCATTGCTGGATTCGGCCAACAAGCCTTGGCCCATGCAAAAATCACAGTTTGCGTAAAATGGCACTGCCCGGGACCTGGAAGGACCAGGTGGACTCTAGCCAGGAGGGGAAGCCAGAGGGGGCTCTCAGCAACTCAGAGAGCCCACAGAAAACCAGGCAGCATTCACAAGAGACCAACAACATGGGGACAAAGAAGGAGCAAAAAGATGCCCACACAGCACTACACAAAGGGATCCCACGCTACCGGAGAACCACTCAGGAAGCTGTGCATCGCAGGAGGGAGTGCTGGGGGCTGGAGATGCACAGTACATAGAGAACTTTGTGGAAGGATGCAAACAAGCCTTGGCAACTGCAAAAAACTCAAAGTTGGACAGAAGCGGGTCAGGGCTGTTGGGACCACTTCAGTCCATCACCGGTGATGCTGGATCCACGTACTTTATCAGGAGAGGGGACCCAAGTCATCGGTCGTCACTTGCGAGGGGTGCCTGCTGAAGCAGGGGAGTGACTCTTTCACTCCAAGGGAGAATCTTTCGTTCTTCTGGTTCAGGCTGAAGACAGGCTGTCCTCTGAGGATGCACAACCTGGAAACAGTTGCAGTTGCTGGCAGGAGCTAAAGTTACAATGTTGCAGAAGTCATCTTTGCTTCTTTGTTGCAATTTGTAGAGTTCCTGGAGGGTCCAGATACAGTTTCTTCTATAACAAGGTGAAGTAAAAGATGGAGAGGATTCTTGCTGGTGTCTTGCAATTGGAATCTCAAGAACCACCCAAGAGAGAGACCCCAAATAGCCATGAAAGGGGGATTGGTCAGCCATACAGGTAAGCACCCATCAGGGGAGGGCTTTGACGTCACCTGCTGGCACTGGCCACTCAGATGATCACAGAGTGCCCTGCCAACTTGGTACCCAACATGGTAAAACCCAGGGACCCTCTGGAGGAGCTCCAACACCACCCCTGGGGTAGTGATGGACAGGGGAGTGGTCGGTCCCCTTTCCTTTGTCCAGTTTCATGCCAGAGCAGGGACTGAGGGTCCCTGAACCATTGTAGACTGGATTATGCAAAGAGGGCCTTCAAAGCATTTCCAGTGGCTTGTGAAGGCTACTCCTCCCAAGCCTGTAACACCTAATTCTAAGGGGAGAGGGTGGAACACCCCTTTCCCAAAGGAAATCAGCTGGAGCTGCCTGGAAACCTCAGAAGGCTGTAATGGCAGAACAGGGGGTTCCCCTAAGGTGGTGTGAGTATGTGGGTGTGGTGTGTATGTGTGTCAGGTTTGTGTATTTTGCATTGTCCAATGTGGTGTAGTTTTGTTGGTGTGTGTGTATTTTGAGCGGTGGTTCGTGGATCCTGATACTGTGGGCATATTTCTGTTGGTGTAACGGTGTGGGTTTTGGTACCACCAGTTTATCACTGACCTTTGGGCTGGCAGACTTGTGTGGGTATCTGTATAATGGCAAATTTCTCTATGTGGGTCATAATACCTGTAGCGGTATACCACTGCGGTCACAGTATGTTGGCGGCCGTCAGCACGGCGGTAGGCGGCATTTACTGCCAATGTTGTAATGAGGGCCTATATCTTCCAAACGGGGCATGTTAATTTATAACAAACGCAAAGTTTTTCGGACCACTGTCTCTTACAGGTAAAAACATATATACAAAAAAATAATAGCAAAAAACAAGAACTTTTTTTCCGTTCAAAAATTCATGCAATCGATTACACAATTTATAAAACTCTGATTAATGATTGTTACACAGGTACTCACAGTCCAGAAGTCTGTCTAACTGGTGGTTTTCAGGTGCATGGTGCACTTGCCACTTTACAACGAACAGGCCCTCCCCAAGCACCGGTAAGTCAATGCAATGCTGTGGACGCAAGGGAAACAAGTGTTGGGGCCAGTTACGCTCAATCGATGCTTGACCTCTCTGCTGGAAGACTGAACTATGGTTGTGTCTTTAAGCGCTCCTTGGGAATGGGTGGCGGACTGGGTTTGTCTAAGAGATGGCCGGGTGTCTACAAACTGAGAAAATTATTTTTCTTACTTTCATTTGGTGCACAAGTAGTTAACATCAGATCACTTTAATAACCATTTGCAGTGACCAGGGTGCCTGAAAAAAGACACTCTAAACTATGTACATTTAGAGTTCTCATAAATGGCCTTCCATACATGACAGAAGTGATATCTGAATGAACAAAAGTTGTGAGTGAAGCACTTGAAGCATTGCTTAATTTGTGCTTGTTGTTTCTGGTGGAGAGCACCCGCACTTATTTTTGAGGACCATTGGTTATTCTTCTGCATCAAGTATTTGCTGTGAGCAAAAGACACATATTGGAAAGGCGGAGGAAGAGAAAAATGAAAAAGCGCCACAATGGAAGAAAGCAGAAAGCTGTAAGAGTGAGCTGAAGGGGCAGGGAGTGGATGTAAATGGACTAAAGAGGCCTGAGAAGGCTTCAGGATTACTATGCCTTAGTTTTCTGAGTTTGTTCATATATGTTTTATTGACAGGATCCCCGTATTTACATGGATAGAAATATGGATTTACAATGTTTGATGTCTCATTAGGTGGTTTTATTCCAAGCAGGACCTTAGTATATAATACGTGTTTATTTATCATATGGTCTGGGAATATCAACTGGGTTGAGTTACATTGTTATGTCCTGTTCTATTTCATTTCCCTTTGAGGGTAACATATAGGGATATGAATTTATCTTGTCTAATCGAATAACTAAAAAACAAAAAAACAAATTTTCTATAATAGAAATCAATAGAAACTAATAACTGCTAGGTATTGCCTGGTATTAAGATCTATAGATATATTGAGGCTATTTAGATGGGATTTGTTAGCTTTATTTACTCAGTTTTATTTATTTAGTTCGATTTACTGATTTTCTTATTTACGTATTTATTGTCCTATTTCTATGTTTATGGAGGGAAGTATTTAAGGGGGCTCTCATTGGTGGTAATTATCATGTGATCATATATATATATATATGTATATATATATATATTTATAGCTTTAGCCGAGTCCCAGAAAAATAGTCGGGGAACAAAGAAAAGAGGACAGGGTAAGTACAACCTGACCCCTTAGCACGTGCTTGGGTAAGAAAAATCACTTTTTATAACTCACGCCCTCCCAGTGCACTGCTTATTACCCCAAATATTACAGCACTCATAACAACTTTTATTACACCAGTAAAAGTATCAATGAAAAATTAGAAGTCAAATTATTGAAGAAGAAACTGTGCATGGCAGGGGTGTGAGTTATAGTTACCTTAAGCCGTGAGTTATAGATACTTGAAAGACTTCTTAACTATAACTGCTGAATTTGTCTGTTTTTTTGTGAATACATCCTAAACCTAACTATAACAACCTTGTAACCTTTGTTTTTTAAGTGAATATATATATAAATACCAAGTATTGTTAATGTGGTTTGGCTACTGAGTTGAAAACACTGTGAATGAAGGTGTTGCGTAACTTATAAATTATAGGTTTTGAATACATTTTTGTGTACTTTAAGATTCGCTTGTAGCTGAAGAATAAATAAGGTTATCTGAATGTAATTCTGGTGCATAACTTATAAATGTAATAATGTATAACTATAACTAATGTTGTATTTTAAATGATTTGTATAGAATGAATAAATAGTTTCCCTAACTATAACTAAGATTTAACCTTTGTTTTGTTTTTTTTCATTCAGTTTTAATGGTTTTTATTGTGGAGTTTGCTGTCATTGAGTGGAGTATTATTAAAGGAATGTGGTACAGTACAGTAGAGGAGAGTGCTGTTAAGTGTACTGTCGGACAGTATAGTGTTGCAGAGTGAAGTAGAGAGGAGTGGAGTAGTGTGGAATGTGGTACAGTGGAGTGGCATTAAGTGGAATAGCACACAATGGAGTGGTGTAGAATGGAGGGCCGTAGAGATGACTGTTGTAAAGTGCAGTGGGTAACAGCAGAGTGACGCATAGTGGAATGGCATAGACTGGAGTGTTGTAGAGTGGAGTGGCGTAGAGTGGAATGGCGTACAGTAGACTACAGTACAATGGAGTTGCGGAGAGTGGAATGGCATAGAGTGTAGTTTTGTAGAGTTTAATAGCGTACGGTGAAGTAGCGTAGAGTGCTGTGACATAGAATGGAGAAGGATACAGTAGAGTGAGGTACAGTGTGGTGGCATCCAGTACAATAGTGTATAGTTGACCGTTGTAGAGTGGAGTGGTTGGGGAGTGAAATAGCTTATACTGGACTGTTTTACCGTAGAGTACCATAGACTGTAGTTACATATAATCTAATAGTGTACAGTGGAATGGCATAGAGTGGAATAGCATAGAGGGGACTATTGTAGAGGGCACTAGTGTAGAGTACAGTGGAGTGATGTGGAATAGAGTGTCATACAGTGCAGTGCATACACTGCAGTGGCATACAATGCAGTGGCGTATAGTGGAGTTGCATACAGTGCAATAGCTTAGAGTGTAGTCTAGCACAGTGGAACACCGTACAGTGGAATACTGTAGAGTGGAATGTGTACAGTGTAGTGGTGTATAGTGCAGTGGTGTGCAGTGGTGTGCAGTGGAGTGGTATACAGTATAGTGCTGTACAGTATGGTTGCACACAGTGGTATAGAGTGGAATGAGGTACAGTGTAGTGACATAGAGCAGAATAGTGTAGACTGGAGTGGCATAGAGTGGTGTGTTGTAGAGTGGAATACCATACAGTGGAGCTTTGTAAAGTGAAATGGGGTATAGTGTAGTGGTGTACACTGGAGTGTGGTAGAGCAGAGTGGCATTCAGTAGAATAGCATAGAGTGGCGTACAGAGGAGTAGCATAAAGTGGAGTGGCGTGGAGTATTGTAGTGTGGATGACAGAGTGGAGTGAGGTACAGGATAACGGAGTACAGCGGAATAGCGTAGAGTAGAGTGGTGTAGGGTAGAGTAGTGTTCATAGGAGTGGCATACAGTGGAATAGCATACACTGGAGTGTGGTAAAGTGGAGTGGTGCTCAGTGGAATAGCTTAGAATGAGTAGCACACAGTGGAGTAGCATAGAGCAGAGTGGCTGTTAGACTTGGCATCCTTAGCATGGTTTCCCCAGACTTTTGCTTCCTTCAGACCTCCAGTTTTTACTGCTTTTGTTGACTTTGTTTTGCTGGCTTTATGAATCTGGGCACTTTACCACTGCTAATCAGTGTTAAAGTGCATGTTCTCTATACCTAAAACATGGTAGCATTTGCTTTTCCACAAGTGTCACACTTAATTTACTTAAAAGTCTCTAGTAAAGTACACTACATGTGCCCAGGGCCTGTAAATTAAACAATACTAGTGTGCCTGCCGCACTAATTGTGCCACTCACTTAAGTAGTCCTTTAAACATGCATCAACCCTACCACTGCAAAGCATATGAATGCAATTTTAAACTATCTATCACTATAAAAAACCCAGGCCTGTAACCAGGACAATCTAAGGTAAAGGAAGAAAAGGGAAGAAAAGAGAAAGAACACGCAACGAGGCCTAGCTACAGTGAAAGCATATTTTATAAAGATAAAATTCCCTCACCCATCCGAAGGTGGCATGCTTCATCATAGGGAACTTTCTCGCACTGTGATAACTAATCACAGTACGAGCTACAAGCCCCTCCTCCGAGAGAAGCTCTGCACTTTTTAGAGGTAGAATCAACCTGCAGTGATGGTCAAACTGTGGTGAGAGAGCAGAGTGTAAACCGAAACAACAGAACAAGAAAAAAAGGATATGTGTTAAAACTAACTCCAGAGTATGCTTGTAGATTTATTAGTGCATCTCTGGGTCAGGATTAAAGACAGAACAACAATAATCCATAATCCAGAAATGTCTGTTCACATTTCAAAGAAGGTCAACATGTTTCTGCCTATAGCCCTCAGAGGTGTTGGGGCTTCTTCATGACCTAACGTGAAATTTAATAAGTGCTCAAAATGCAGAGAAACAAAAAGTGAAAAATATACAACACCATCCAATGGTCCTCAACAGCTACCAAATAGTTTGGAGCAGTATGGGTGGTCCACTGGCAGAACCTGTGAAAGACAATACAGGAGGTTTTTATGCATTGATTAAAAAACATCCAACTCTTGGTACGGTGATACCAGCACCTGACCCCAAAGTAAGCCTTTGGTGTATCCACCTCGGATACTCAATTTTACAAAACTATGAAACATTCAAATGATTAATATGATCAATTAAAATAAGCTTGAAGTTGGAGCTCAGGGATAATATTCACCTATACATTCATAGCTAGGAATACGAAAGAAAAACAAACCAAAATAATGAGAAAATATTTTTTTTAAAGGTGCGGAAGACTGAAAAAACTTGATATTACATCACAATTTCTGTATTCAAATGTTCAAAGTAGAACATTCCTATGTATGCGCATGGTTAACATAGTGAAGTTGGTGAATGCCTCCCCTATATGGGTGGGCACAGCACCCTGGCTCTTTGTTTTTGTCATGGACTAGATAAATGTCTCCCATCAGGTTCATGTCAGGGAACATCAATTGTGCACCATTTGCTATTAGTGTTGAGAGTGAGGCACCTCTCTATATATGCCCATATGGACCAAATGAGATGGGTAGGTCTGTGGCCCTAAGTGAGTTAACTTAGTCTGCATAAAGGGGCAGATTTAGGAAAAGTGGCGCTGCACTATGTGCAGCGCCACTTTTTTTGCACCCCGCCCCCTACCGCCACCATGTGTGCACCGTATTTAAAATACAGTGCACCATGGCGCAGGGTAGGGGGCAGCAGCATTAATTTTAATGACGCTATTGATGTACTCTGCAGGAAAAGCGCCAGAGTACATAGGGGCCCATTTAAGATAATGGAATCCCCCTTTTAACGCCTGCTCTGAGCAGTTCTGTTAGATTTCCTTGCGCCATTTTTTTGGCCCCCACAATGGGAGAACGCCCCCTTTCCATACATTATGCCTGGCGCATGCATAATGTAGCGCAAAGGGTTACAAAGTGGCGTAATGCATGCTTTGTGACATTTTGTAAATGTGGCATGAGGATTTTGGCCTCATTGGGCCACATTAGTGTAAAAAGAAATGACACTAACGTGGCCAAGGTGGCAGTAGGGGCTTTTAAATATGCCCCAAAGTGTCTCTATACTTACAGAATAAGCAGGGTGAACAACTGCATGTCATTCTAGTGGAAGGGAACCTCTCTTTCATGCTTAGCTCCTGTGCCCATATCTCTGTGACCTCTACATGCATAGATGGAAGAACTGAGGCACCTGATAGACTGGTGCAGCAGTACTGACTACCAGGTGGTACAGAAATGCTGCTGCATGCTAGGCATGTCGTTTCACTGCTCCAATGATTATAGCGCTCTTAGTATGAAAGCACTAAGGGATGCAATACCATTTGCGACCGCGTACGCGGTCGCAAATGGCATCGCAGTTACCATCCACTTCAAGTGGATGGTAACCCACTCGCAAATTGGAAGGGGTCCCCATGGGACCCCTTCCAGTTTGTGACTGGACCCCAAAATATTTTTTCAGGGCAGGGAGTGGTCCAAGGGACCACTCCCTGCCCTGAAAAAATACCGAAACAAAAGGTTTCGGTTTTTTTGCAGTGCAGCTCGTTTTCCTGTCAGGAAAACGGGCTACACTTCAAAAAAAAAAAACTGCTTTATTTAAAAGCAGTCGCGAACATGGAGGTCTGCTGACGTCAGCAGGCCTCCATGTTAGCGAGTGCCTATACTCGCAATGGGGCCGCAATTTGCGACCCACCTCATGAATATTCATGAGGTGGGTCATTGCGACCCCATTGCGAGTCGCAGTCGGTGTCTGAGACACCGTACTGCATTGCAAATTGCGACTTGCAATTTGCGAGTTGGATGGACTCGCAAATTGCAAGTCGCAATTTTGCATTTTGCTACATCTGGCCCTAAGTTCCTTACCTGTTGCAGTTTGTCCATGTGCTCACTCCATAGGACTTAGACTAGGGGCAAACAACAAACCCTGCTGTCCGGTCTCCAACTGAGAGCAGCTGCGGTCATGAGCCTGCTGGGTCGTGTGACGTACTAGGCCCCTGGGAAATGTAGTCTCTATGTCTAATGTCACTTTCAAACTGAAAGTATCTGCGACCTCCAGGGCAGTCTTTAACCGCACAGGTGATATTTTGGATGGGGGGAAAAGGAAGAAAATCCAATAGATTTAAACACACATCGATAACAAGTTAAAATGCAGAACACCTATGCTGGGAAACATTCTAAACCCTGATAGGTGTGGTGCAAAATACTCAATGATCTGATTTGTCATGGTGTCCTAATTAATTAGTTACAGGATACAGATGGGGCTCCCCTGCTATGGTGGAGGAGCGCAGCCCCCCTGCCACCAGCACCAGCTGCTAAAAGTTTACTACAAAATGATAATAAACTAAGTTTATTATCATTTTATAGTAAAGGGGCAGGCCCACGGGCTATGATGGGTACAAAGGGGAGTTCTCAGCACTCCCCCTCAGTGCGCATGTGTGTTTGGCTGGCCGTCTGGAGCTGCCCAAACACACATATGCACTTGGCTCTCTCCAGCCCAGTAACACAGTTGCCGGGCTGGAGAGAACAGGCACAGGCTCCCAGTCTACCTGGTCAGTCAGCAGCGTTCGGATTGGCTGCAGGGCAGGCTGGAAGCCTGTGCCTGTAGTGTAGGAGAGGAGCAGCGCGTCAGTAGCGGCGGCAAAGCAGGTAAGTGATTTTTTATGTTTTTTATTGATTCCCTGCACCCCCTGACCCGCACGCACCGCCCCACCCCACCAAAGCCCAGCGAGCCGCTCCTGACTGGATACGTTAACTCTCTACGTAGTTGATACTAGCAGATATACATACTATCCTGTTAATGGGAAAACAAGTATATCTAATGCATGCATTAGTTAGCAAAAAGCACAATTGTGGCTATCCTAACCTATATGGAAGCACCTAGATCCCAGGAGCGAAATGATCAAACTAGAGCACCTATCCTCTCTGATGCATGTGTTGTTTGTAAAGCAACAGGTCTGTGGGAGCCTCTGCGACCCAGTGGTTGTAATGTCTATCTGTTAGTTAGCTTAGTTGTCAGAAAGGGGGAGAACAGCCACAAGTATCACAACTTGGCTTCCAGCCATGGCAGTACTCAGAGCTAATTCAGGGAATGGGTAGCCATGGGATGTCATCGTTCAGGCCGTTCTTCTCACTGTGTAAGCTGTACACCATCCATGTTCTTTGATGAACAAAAATTGTGTGATATTTGTAACTGATGTGGTAATGTCTGGCTTGTTAAGAACTGTTGATCGTAAATCCTCTGCTGAATGTCCATTCTCTATAAAGTGGTTCGTTACTTTGGTTGCTTGTCTTCTGCATCTTATTCTGCTCTTGTGCTCAGTAATGCGGGTCTTCACTTTGCATGCTGTCATCCCAACATAGCACAAGCCACATGGGCATGAGATCAAGTATATCCGTTTGTTACTGTTGCAGATGTTGTGGTATCTATGCCCCCATTGTGTTGGTGTGCCAATGTCAATGTGGGTTGAGTGTGTTGTCTGCTCACAGGCCTCACATGTACCACAGGGAAAGTGACCCTTCACTGGAGGGAGACCCCACAAAGTCATTGATCTTTTGGAATTTGTTGGTACGGGTCTTGTATGAGCTAGTTCGTCCTTCAAATTGCTACTGCATTTGAAGGCAAACAGAGGTGAAGGGATCCTTCTGTCACCCTTGTTTAGAATGTGCCAATTCTTACAGATAGATTTTTTCATCAGTCCTGAAAGGCTGCTGAAGGTATTCAAACACACAAATCTCTCAATAGGTGGTTTTGATGGTCCAACTTCCAAGAGTGCTTCTCTGTTATTGTTATGCACGCTTTTGGCTGATTTACATGTGATCAGAACTGGATAGTGTCTTTCTTGTAGTTGAGCACATAGTTTTGGTCCAGAGATCCCCCTTGTTCCCAGCTAGGACTAAAAAGAACTTTTTTCAAACTTCTCAGAGAAATCCGGGAATAGATCCGCAGATTTTACAGAGAATTTATTTTAAAAGCCCAGTTTCCGGTGCTCTTAATTTATTTTGCCCCTGGATGGGTCAGATCCTGGGGGCATTAGGGGATGTAAAAATAGGAGGTGGACACATGGAGTCCCTTTCCTAGGGCTTTTAGAAGCTGTGAGGACCACCAACTCCCTGGGGCAATGTGTAATAACTATATGTGGGACGCTTGCCCCCTCCATGCCCTAGGGACCACCACCTCCCTGGGAATATATTTAAAAAAATATATATGTGGATCCCCAGCCCTGGGGACCACCACTTTCCCAGAGCCAAATAGAGAAGAAAGTGCCATGCATGGATCTGGGAACTGCCACCCCCCAGGACCGGCTCCTCCTACCTCCTGAGGTACCCACCCTCAGGAGATAGCGCTGTGCTTTTGCTTCGTGGGAGCTGTGACAGGGTCTGTGAGTGGGTGCATCAATGTCTGAGTGGGTCGATGAATGGATGTTTCAGTTTCTGTGTGGGTCTGTAAATGGGTGTATGAGGGTCTGAGTGGGTGCAACAGTGTCTGAGTGGGTCTGTGAGTGGGTGCATGAGGGTCTGAGTGGATTTGTGAGTGGGTGCTTGAGGGTCTGAATGGGACTGTGAGTGGGTGCATAAGGGACTGTGTGGGTCTGTGAGTGGGTGTGTGAGGGTCTGAGTGGGTCGGTGAGTGGGTGCGTCAGTGTGTGAGTGTGTCTGTGAGTAGGTGCATGAGGCTCTGAGTGGTCTGTGAGTGGGTGTATGAGTATCTAAGTGGGCCTGTGTGTGGGTGGATCAGTGTCTCACTGGGACTGTGAGTGGGTGCATCAGTGTCTGAGTGGGTCTGTGAGTGGGTATATGAGGGTCTGAGTGGATCTGTGAGTGGGTGCATCAGTGTCTAAGTGTTTATGTGAGTGGGTGCATGAGTCTATGACGAGTGTGTGTGTAAGTGAATGAATTAGTGTATGAATAAGTATGTGGGTTTTCTACCCAATATCTTCATAATTGAGAACATTTTGTGAATAAATCATGAAAATTCATAAATATTTGTAAATTTTCACCAATCTCTTGCATGGCGACACAATTGTTTTCATCATAATTTGCCCCTAAAACACACATATATCACACCCCTGGGGTCAGGGTAACTCCACCCAGTTCCCTTATGCTATTTTCAATTATGATTTTCATCCCTGGGGACCATGTCTCATGAATTAAAATGTTGCCGCAACTTTCTAGTCAGGCTGCAGTCAGCAAATTACATTGCTTATTTTCGCACGGGCATTTGCAAGTATTTGCGAATTATTAGTGAGCCCAGATACACAAATGTGTTTTCCCCTTAATATCTCCTAAACTACTGGACAGAATTTTTTGTAATTCGTCCAGTAGTTAGGGCTGTAGTTGTGTCTAAAGGTACTATTGGAATTAACTTGGGAAATGCAACTTTTTTGCCACCCCCCCTTTTTCTCAGGCCATTCTTGACGAATCACCCCAAAACATTCTGTGCGCTGGCAGGGCACTTTTTTTGGAAAATTTCGTAAAGATTCGTCAAACGGTGCTAAAAATGCAGGCACGTAAAAAAAAAAAAATCTATGGAAACTAGGTCCAAAATGTAACTACTACTGATGACTGCCTGTAGGTAATATATACATCAAATTCACTGACAGCAATACTAAACAGAAGAGTCATCCCCCTTTTCTGGATGTGTTACTCACCATTCATGAACAGAAAATTATAACTGATCTGTACCACAAGCCTAAAGATGCTCATTTGTATCTAAACTGGACTTCCTGTAACCCACGCCACGCTAACCTCAGCATCATCTAACAGCCAAGCACTCAGAATAAGACGCATCTGCAGCAATGAAGACACTTGTAAAGACCATCTACAGGAGCTTGTTACATTATTTAAGAAGCGAGGCTATCCTCTGCAAATCATTCTGCAGCAAATTGACAAGTCTTTGCAGTTACCCACGGAAGCACTTTTTTGGAATACCAACAGAAGAAACAAAAGTGACAGAATCCCATTTGTGGTTGACTATCATCCATCAACTCCCAACTACAGAAATATTATACAACTTTTATCTTACTATCCACTTGTGAAAAATTGCAAAAGCTTTTTCCAAAACCGCCAGTCATTGTTTACCGCAGAGCTCCCAATTTACGTTCACTTATTGTGAGAGCTGAACTTAAGCAAGCTGTAACAAATGTAGGAGTTCATTGCAGTGATTCTAAAAGGTGCATCACATGTGAATACCTTTTACAAACATCATCAGTAACTAGCTCAGTTACAAGAAGGACCTATGGAATAAGACAAAATGTTACATGTCACTCATCATGCATTATTTGTGTGATTCACACCAAAGCTTTAAATGTAAAAAAACAATATGTAGGCCAAAGAGTGAATGACCTCTGTACAATATTCAGGAGCCACAAATCAGCAATAATTAACAAGAAACTTGACCAGACTGTAGCCAATTATTTTAACCGTGTGGACCATTTACTATCAGATTTGAAGATTTTTCCTGTGGGACATGTCTTAAAGGAAGAACTACTGGACATCAGAGAAAAAGTTTAAAAATCACTGCATCCAGATGGACTGAACATCCCTGACAATACCACTTGATTTCTGCATATCTGAAGAGTTCTGAGGACTGCATTGATTCCACATTCCAACTGGAATCTTCACTCATGATGCTTTTTGAAAATCCACCAGCGTCAGATGTGCAGCCACTGAGCAAACCATCTTATACTACCCGAGGAAGGCTGAAGCTGAAAACGTAGTGGAAATATATTTTTGTTCTTCGGTGAGATCATCTGTTTGAGTCACTTCTTTCTTGGATATATATACTGTATATATATTTACATATATATATATATATATATATGTAAAACAGAAGAATACGCTGAAGCTTAGGTTTCCAAATCGTCATGCACTTTATTCAACATTCAAGGTAGCAGCACAACTCTCCATGCTGACATGTTTTGGCTCCTCCTCGAGCCTTAATCATAGGTTCACATCTTACTGGTAACAGGTGACACTCACACTTATTAAAGACAGATTCCACTGTGATTGGCAGTCCTAATGAGCCTACATTGACCAGAATGCACCTTGAATGATATAACTCCTTTTAGACTGCAGTTCATTGATTTTCGATTTCAATTCATTATTGAAAGTGCTGCAGTTTTAGTTTCAGTCACATCCTTTCAAACCGCAGTGCAATACTTTTCAATTTAAATCCATCATATGTAAAAGCCTTAAAGTCTTGTAACTAATCTGCATTGTTTTAAAAATAATGGGGCATATTTATATTCTGTTTGCACCAAATTAGCGTCATTTTTTTTACTCTTATTCGGTGCAAAACTAACTCCATATTTATACTTTGGCGCTAGACCTGTCTAGCACCAAATTTATGGAGGTACAGTCAAACCATGGAAACCTACCTTTCCTTCATGAGATGCAAGGTAGGCGTTCCCGTGCAAAAAATGACTCTATGGCCTTAACGCCATATTTATATTCCTGTGCAAGAATGGTGCACAAGAGGGAGGAGGGGTCAAAAAATGGCCCAAAGCTTACTTTGCCCAATTTCTTAACGCCTGGGTCAGGGCAGTTGTTAGGGGACCTGTGGGCTTATTTCCATGGTGAAACACAATGGAAATGGGCCCATGGGTGCCCTCCCCAGGACCCAGGGTCACCCCTACCCACACCAGAGGGACAGCGGAGGATGGGGGACCCCATCCCAGGTAAGTACAGGTATGTATTTTATTTTTTAAAGTGCCATAGAGGGCCCTAAACAGGGTGCAATGGCCATGCCCAGGAAACCCTGGTCCCCTGTGCTGGCCATTGGGGTGGTGGGCATGACTCCTGTCTTTTCTAAGACCGACGTCATGTAGTATGGATGGTTTTGTGTAGGAAAATGACTCTGGGCAGGTTAGAGTCATTTCTTTTTTTACTCTAACCTGCCTAATGTCATTTTTTGGTGCAAAACCCCCTTCTCCCATACCGCCAGCCCCACCTGACTAACGTCATATTTTTTACAGTAGCCTACCCTTTGCACCGGCTTGCACCATTCCATAAAGATGGTGCCCGGCTGGTGCACAGAAATGGTGCAAGCCTGTGCTAAACTTTTTGGTGCAAAACTGCGTTAGTGCTGTTTTGCACCAAAAAGTATAAATCAGGGCCAATATGAGTTATAACTAGGATAAAACAGAACAGCAGCTGGAACTTATACAAAAGGGGAGTAGCTCCTGGTTTTAATGGCCGGTAGAAGCCCGGAGCTCAAACATTCCAATGTTTTTGTTCGCAGCTGTTGCTGTGAACAAAGGTCTCATGGAGCACAAGGGGGTTATAATCCCCTCGGGCTCCTGTGAAGCCTTTGTTTTATTTATTAGAGCATTCTGCCCTCTAGTGACAGAATGTTGTAATAGCCTTATAGCCCCACTTAGCTGGTTTATACTGGCATTAAAGACCTGCTCACTTGTTAAAGGCCTTGCCTTTGGCTCATGCCTTTAACGTTCCAGCGGACATTTAATGGTCATTAAAGCCTGCTATGGCAGGCTATAAGGCTATATTAAATACATGTGAAGGAGGGGTTATTAAGAGAGGAGGGGCACCGTTGGGGGATGGTAGTGAGGGATGCACCAAGATAGATTGTCAGACTGGGCACCACCAATGCTGAAGCCAGCAATGGCTCAGATTTATTTTGGAGGGATATTGATGTTGCTGTGTGTTGAGGCTGTAGGTTCGGTGGATGCAGCCAGCTGACCAAGAGGACCTCTGACCTCTCACCTCTGAGGTCCCAGGGAATGCTCCAGCAGCAGCTTTCTACTGTAGGCTGCAACAGATGGCATGGGTTGGCGAGGATCACAGAGCTGCTTTAGTGACCTAATGACTGTTTTCCATGACATGCTGTAACCTCAGGTCTATTTACACCTGCACATTGAGGCCCTGAGGTTGGACCTGTGCTCTCCTGGCGCCCTTGGAACTGAATGAATAAACGTTCATTGGAAACATCTTTATAGGTCTTTAACAATTACAAAGTGCCACGAAGCCTAGTTTGAGACATGCTAAGCAAAAGCTTAGGGAAAGCATTTCTTTATTTATGGTTGACAAACAATAAAAATGACAGCTTGGCTGTATCCACATTTACTGAACCATGGAGGGTATAAAGTGATGGGCCAGCTTCAATATATTAGTTTATAAAAGAACAGAAAGCACACATGTATATTCATTTAATCCGACATTATCCGATCACCATCGCTGATATCAGAGTCCGTATTGTTGCCTTTTCTCTAAATCACAGACAGCAGGAAACGTGCGGGCGGACCGGGCGTAGACCTCTCTGTGATCTTGGTCACCTCAGCTAGGAAGAAACAAACAGGAGATCATGTCACGGCGTTTTAAGAGACAGTAAATAAAACAAGCATTTTCAATTCAAGGTCTCGAATTTGCTCGAGTTAGAGCTATTAGTGGTGTAAAGAAAAAAAATGCAGCGCAATTGCACTATGTAAAATGCAGCGCGATGGCGCTGCGTGGAAAATAAACAAATAAAGTAGTCCGGACTCCAGGCTGAAAACATCGAGCCTCGTATGTTTTCAGTAGTTTACCGGTGCTGTGTAGGTGGGCTAAACACTGTAAAAGGCATGACGTATGCATGCCTTTTACAAATGAAAGCAAGCGGGTTTTAAAAGGCAAGCCCACCAACCAATGTGAGTGACTGACGTGACATGGGCGTGGTTTGAAGCCCAAAGAGAGATTACAGAATGGACTGAGCACTTTGCGCTCGCCCATAACAACTACTGACCCCTAAATTGAACCTTTTTATTAGAGGATGAAACAGACAAGGCTTAGCAATAGAGCCTCACTTTAGGACCTGCCCCCTCCCCTCCCCCCACCAGGAAATGCTGCTGAGGGGGTCACACCAGGCAATAGCCTGAACATTTTGCTAGAGGTACCCCACAGGGGCAAAGTATTTTTGTGCCCCGGGGGGTCAGTCTGTTGGGCTGTGTGGGCTCTGACACACACAGTAGTATTTACACTACTGCGCACACAGAATGAGAATCAGTAAGTGTATGGTATAATTTAGGGTCACTCAGAAAACCAGCGTCAGTGCACCTCAGTAGTTGTTATAAAGTTTAGTTCTTGCAGGTCCTTTCCCACAAAGTTCAGCTGAGGTCAGGGTGGATGCCTTGAACCGAAGTAGGGTCCCTTCTTTCTGAGTACCTCTACAGAAGCTAGCAACCCCTCTACGTGGGATGGGGGCACCCCTGCTTCTGGCAAAGATCTGCTGTAGTTATCGGGCTCCGTGTAAGTCATGGTATGTTGTTACTAACTCCAGATGGAGCTTTCCAGGCGTACTCCTGGGAATGTTTGTGAATTCCAAAAAGCCAGAAAATTCATTACAGGCAGAGAAAAAGATCTTTGCAGGTACCTTTCTGCCTGTTTTGCCAATAGTGGCCTTGGCTGGGGTTTCAGTAGAGATTGGAATAATTGTTGGCTGAACCAAAAGCAATTATGTGATTTGCAAATCCCGAGTTATCAGGGTGATGGCTTTTCTCACATCGTTCAGAATTAAGGATCAAAAACACTGGGAGCAGATGATTGGTGCTAGGATTCTGGCAAAATCAATATATGTTCTGTCCCTGTGAGGGAGGACTCGTAGTGTTTGCATCTTCGGGTCGTGCCTCAGTGCACCCTGGAACACAAAGGTGTTTTTCTGGTTGTGCCAAGCTGAAGATGGAGTGAACCAATGAGATCCTGAGCTAGGCACCTCCACTGTGAGTAATTCAACATGCTATGGACTGAGGTTCATTGCTTTAAAAGGCCAGGTACCAGTGCTTTAAATGGGCAGGTACCGCCTGGCACTGAGTACCTGCACTTCTGTCATTTCACCGGGAGAGGGACTGCACTTCTCTGAACTGCTGTAATAATTGAATTGGAGAGTACCAAGAGCAAACAGGTACTCTAATTAGTGAGTACCTGCACTTCTAGGGTTCAGCAGTTGCTATCAGGCACTCAGTATCTGGAAGGAATAGTGCCAGCACTGATCAGCAAAACTTCATTGATTTTTATGGAACAGTACTGGTACTTCTCAGCACCAAATAGGTACTCTGAAGTCTGCGAGGCAAGGAGCAACTGCACTTCTAAATTTCCATTTCAAGCACTGCTGAGGTGTGTATCCCCCTTGGCACCAGAAGGCACAGTATCCTGGCATCAGAGGGACATCCCCCCATCCATCGTGCTGCATGCTGGGATACTCTGCAGTACATCCTGGTGCATGCCGGGATACTCTGCAGTACATCCTGGTGCATCCTGGGATCTCTGCAGTACATCCTGGTGCATGCCGGGATACTCTGCAGCCAGTCCCCGTGAAGGTATGAGGTACAGAAAGGGAAAGAGATGCTTGAGTGTGTGATAGGATGCTGCGGCAGGGGCAGCTAGAGGGGCGGGGCTCCAGACGGCCAGGTGGGTGATTGGGACAGCTGGACCAGGACTTTTTCCCGGCAAGTGTGTTCTTGAATCTGGACGATGCTTGCTTGATTCACACAAAACACATCCAATTGCAATATCGCTACATAGCAGCTGTTCCTTGGCATAATGTGAGCTGTGTGTGCTGTGTAGGGGCCACCCATGGTTGGCATGGCATAAACGGGCCACTAATCCAGCACTGAAAGGTGGGCTTGCTTTTTTCTTTCTTGTTTGAAATCATGGACACGCAGCATGTGTAGCCACACCGTGAGAAAGTTTGACAACTACCAGCATCTTCCAAGGGTTCTTCCATGGGCGGCTTTTATCCAGCCCCACTTCCCTTACCTTACAGAGCACCTTTGACCAGGAGGGCGCTGATGCCCGCTGCCAGGGAGAGAAGGGTGTAGCTCATCCTGGCACTGGAAGCGCCATTGCACAGGTCAGACTTGCAGCAGAAAACACTCCCTGACGACCCTTGCGCAGAGACGGACCCTTCCGTACAGTCTGGAGCACAGCTCTTGGAAACCGCTGACACTGTAAGGAAAGAAAAGGGCTAATATGTAGAAATCCACTGCTTGAAGGTCATCACATTCAAACATGGCATCCTACCCTGATTAAAAATAAAAAGTATTTAGTGTCAATATCTCTACAAATTCTGAGTCCCAGAGACGAGATAAACTAAACATTTCATTATGTGATTCTATTTATCATCAATTATTCATTATTATTTATAACAAGTTAAGTGGTGCCACCTCCTAAATTAAGTTTCAAACCACGGTTATAAAATCTGATGAAAAAATCTAGTTGTGGGGAGGGGTATAATTACAACACCAGAAATACCACAGTGTTGATCAGGTATGTGTTAGATCTGGCACCTTTTTGGCGTGTCTCCCCTGTCTTTTTGCCTTGAGACCTCCTGTTTTTATGGTTTCGTGGAGTCTGTGTTTGGTGATTTATTGTCTCTGCACACTTTACCACTGCTGATCAGTGCTAACGTGCAAGTGCTCCCTAGGTAAATTGTACTGTTGATTGGTTTATTCATGATTGGCATATTTGATTTACTGATAAGTCCTCAGCAAAGTGCACCAGGGGTGCCAAGGGCCTATAAATCCAATTCTACTAGTGGGCCTGCAGCACTGACTGTGCCATCCACAGAAGTAGTCCTGCAAACATGGCTCAGACCTGCCACTGCAGTGTCTGTGCGTGCAGTGTTAAACTGCCAATTCGACATGGCAAGTGCACCCACTAAGGTAGGCTCTAGGTAGCCCTATGGGCAGTGTGCAGTGTAGTTAAAAGGTAGGACATGTACTGGTGTATTTTGCATGTCCTAACAGTGAAACACTGTCAGATTCAGGTTTCACTGTTGCAAGGCCTATCTCTCTCGTAGGTTAACATAGGGGTTGCCTTTAAATCACTTTAAAGCTCAGATTTCCTTTGAGTGCAGATAGAAATATGGAGTTTAGGGTCTCTGAACTCACAATTTAAAAATACATCTTTTAGTGAGGTTGTTTTTTGGATGGCGAGTTTGAAAATGCCACTTTTAGAAAGTAGGCATTTTCTTGCTTAAACCATTCTGTGGCTCTTTGTGGATTCCCCATCTGGGTCAGTATGACAGTTGGTCTGTTTACACCTCTCTTCTACACAGTGACACAAAGGGAGCTATGGTGTAGCCGGCATATCTGGATGAGCCATCTGAGCTAGAGTGGAGGGAGGAGCGGTCGCTTGCACCTGAAAGGACTGAGCCTGCCCTCACACAATGCATTCTCCAACCCCCTAGTGTGGCCTGGATAAGGATGGATCTTGCAAACACTTGAGACTTTGCTTTGAAAATTGCCAACTTCAAAGGCAAAACGGGGTATATGAAGAAGACCCAAAACCCCAGACTTTTATAATCTTTCTAGAAACCAGAGAAACCTCTGCCCAGGAGAAGAGTAGGAGGAGGAGTACTGTCCCTTTGCTGTGTTTCTTTGCTGGACTGGCCTGCAGTTGCTACTTCTGCCTGAAAAGAGTGCAAAGGGTGAACTTTGCTGTGTGTCCTGCTTGAGAAAGTTCTCCAATGGCTTGCAGTAGAATTTGCCTCCTTTTGGAAGTCTCAGGGACACCAAACACTTCAGTTTCCTTGACTTGCTGCACTAGGAACTGTGGCCCATATTTATACTTTTTTAGTGCTGCGTTTGCGCCGCTTTTTGACGCAAAAGTGGCGCAAACTTACAAAATACGATTGTATTTTGTAAGTTTGCGCTGCTTTTGCGTCAAAAAGCGGCACAAACGCGCCGCTAAAAAAGTATAAATATGGGCCTGTGTGTTTTGTGCTGTTCAAGAGCAGAAACCACTGTGACACCGCCAATGAAGCCGCTACCTGCATCGTGACCTGATGACGTGCCACGGAGCTGCACTGCCCCGCTTCGCACTGCGACCCTGGTTCCACCGACGCCGTCATCAGATGACTTCACCTCATGACCTGTGGGCCCACACTCTGGCATCGCCTGCTCACACCGCAGCCTGGACATCCCCGGTGACGATGCTCCTGCTGAACCAGCGCTGCTTCCTGCACCCTGGCCTGTGGACACTACTCATAAGGTACACAAAGCACCGTCCCGCCCGCATCACTGGCCTGGGCTGACTGATGACAGTAGTCCATCATCTATGTTGTGAACGTGGCTGCAGAAGCTAGTCCTCTAGAAGCCTCTGTGGTTTAACCACTGCACTTATTGTTGGTTGCCTAAGGAGAATGTGCACACATTTTAGCACAACAAACCCCTCACTGTAGTGAATGAGCTTCATAGACTAAAATCGGGAGACTTTATATTCATTAATAGAGTCCAAATAGGAGCCAGATATTTCTACTTTGGCATCAAAATAACTGCTACAATAAATCCCACAACCTGACATTGTTAGATTTAATATAACTAATTCAGGGAAAGATAATAAACAGATGAGACCACAGCACACACAGCATATAAAGTAGCGGAGTACAGGTACAAGCTTAGATGCAGCAAATCGGTTGATGAATGGTACAGTACTCCTCTTAATGTTCAAGAGAATTGTTGATTCGGACCAATAGTGGTGTGTCCAGAAATACAGTCAATCAAGTATTTCTGAACATTCCTGGACTCCCTGAAGGTAGCAAAAACCAAGCTACTTCCTGTGCAACCTTCAATGAAAAATGTATCCCCCAAGTACTCAATATAAACTTAGATATGGACTTTGAAATATCCCAAGCGCACAGAGTGCCCACACATGAGCCTGCAAACACCAAAGCCCCAAGAGCCCTCCTTTTCAGACCCCTCCGCTACTCACATACTGAAGCCATCCTAACACAGATGAAGAAAATACAGAGAGTTAAGTGGCAAGGTGCCTCTATTCGAATCTTGCAAGATTACTCCAAAGAGACTGTCAAGAATGTCAAGAAATGAAATGTATTCCTTTCCCAAAAGACAACTTTTAAATATAAGTCAATACAATTTTTGTTTACTGGTCCTGTATGAATAAAAACAGCTTACAATGGCAAGACCCTAAGGAACTGGACTCCTACGTTGCGGAAATCAAAGACCTGAAAATGACATCTTAAAGACTCAGACAGAATGGCTAAAACTTAACAAAAATCGTTCCTACTAACTTTCACTAGCTTTCAACTTCTTTAGTAACATACAATAAAAAAGTCTGCCCACAAACGGCCTAATGAAAACCCAATTCATGTTCTTTCCATAACGTTACAGAACTCTGAATGGCCCATGTGATCGACACATGGGTGTACAAGCTCATTCTTCCATAATAACTATAACAGGCTGAAATATTTGTTTGAGTTGCTTCCACTTCTTTAAGCCGGGACAGAATAAATAAAGTGGTCAGCAGCCTACAAAACCTTAAATAAACTAACTAGCACTTACTAACCTACCAATAGCCTAACAATAAACCTAACCACATAGTGTTAAACCCTAACCAATGGTAAGATTTTTCTTCTCTTCTTTAATGACTGGTACTGTATCTCTTTAACGACATTCAACCTACTCTGGTTAAATTGAATGTTTCATAATTGCCTTCAACCTGATGACAGATTTATTGCAATGTTTCATCACCTCACTTTCAACACAATTTAGATTTATCAAATCTCATATTGACATTTATTAATATTGATACCATTCTCACATTGATAATAATATCATTCAAATCCAGTGCCATCCAATGGGTGCTTATCGGTTGTCCAATTGCTATCGAAACTACAATACAGTAACCTGAGGTCACTTGACTGAATCACTTTCAACATAATAGTGCCAGCATGTTAAGAATATGCTGGCACTACGTGAACATTATGCTGGTACTGGGTTGCTAATATGTTGGATCTAGGTGGACACCTTACTGATAACTCGTTGAAACTCTGTTAGCTCACATTGACACTATGTTGATATAATGTTAGCACTATAATGACAATAGGTTTGCGCACTTACTGCAAACTGCACATTGTTCCCCATAATTATGAAACACATTGAGTTCCATTTTTCCCAACACTTACTGTTGACATAAAATCGTAGCTCGGCAGAAATAATGACACTTGTCACCAACTAACACCCACCCCACAAATAGCCACCTCACTCACTACAAATATTACACTTTCTCTATCTACTACAACTACTATACCTGCAAATGCATTAATATAAAAAGCAGAATACACATTATTATCCACTGCCGCTAAATGGCAACGAACTCACTAGGCACCACTATGGAAAGAATGCCAGGTACTCCAGCCACCATACAATATAGGTACACATACCATACTTAGACACTGCAGTGACTCTTAATACACACCTTATTCTAAACCGGGCTCCGCAAGACTGCACTCCGGACCTAGGCTTGACCACTCGTGGCCTCTATCACCTCTCCTCAGTTAGATTTTGTCAGATACCTCTCCATGGTATCTAGATTACCATCACAAATATTTAATCTATCACTATACTATAATTTTCGTCTTCATTTTATTTTTACCTTTTATATCTTTCCTCCTGTCCTGTGCTACTCTACTATCCCCTTTCCCTCCTCCATACCCCATCTCCCTCGCCTTTCAAAATTTCAATTTCCCCTCAGCCATGCCATCCCTTCAAACCCACTCAAACAGCCCCCTGCCAGCCTAACCTCACTGGCAAACAATAACTGGCATTTAGCTGGTTACATTGATGAGAAGACTCACCTCCCACAAAAATGCAGAACATAAAAATACTCTCCCTTAATGTCCAGGGTCTAATTCACCCAACCAAATGACAGATAATCCTAGATTATACACATAAACTTAAGGGAGACCTCATTCTTCTTCAAGAAACCAAGGTGTCCATGAAAGAGGCAAAGAATGGGTTAGTGACTTGTCATGCACCCCAGCCACAAACAAAAAAAATGGGCTGATCGCCCTTATCTCGAAAACCTCTGGCCTCACTATCCTGTCATGAACATCTATTTCCCAATAACGACAATCCTACCTTTTGGATTAATCTCAATAAAAACACTCTCAACTTTACCACCAAATTGCAGAATGATCCAAGAGGAGATTTCAATTTACCTTGAGGCGCCACCCTTGACAGAATTCTGCATGCCAATTTAAACCCAGTAAACCCCAAAAACTAATGCTAAACATGTGCAATTCTCTAAAACTTAAAGACATATGGAGACTATTCAATCCCACAGGGAAAGATTACTTATTTTTTTCCAGGCCGCACAATACATTCTCTCACATCAATTATATCTTAATTGATGAAACTCACCTCCCAGCCGCCTCTCCCCCAACCATTGAACCAATCCTAGTCAGTGGCGTAGCGTGGGGGGGTGCAGGGGGGGCCAACCGCACCAGGCGCAACAGACTCGAGTGCTAAAATCCACGGGTTAGGGGGCGCAAATTACTTGCCTTGTCCGGGGTTAGGGGGCGCAAATTACTTGCCTTGCCCCGGGTGCTGACAACCCACGCTACGCCACTGATCCTAGTCTCAGACCATGCCTGTATTTTATTACTCTATGATATCGCTTGCAATACTCAGGAAGAAAATCATGGAGAATGAATGACCTCCTCACGGAGGAACCCTCCTTTAAGGAAATAATAAAAAAAGAGATAGATAAATACATAGAAGTCTATAGGTCTTCTGGTCCAAACGCAAATTTGATCTGGGATACCCTTAAAATGCGCTATCCACGGGCACTTGTTGAACTTATGTCAAAGAAAAACAACTTAAACAACAAAACACAAACCAACTAGAACTAAAAATAAAAGCATTAGAGAAAGATCTCAAACACACCAAAAACAAAACTCAGTTAAACAATTCAGTTGAACTCAAGTATGAATACAACAGGATTCCGGGAAACAAAGCCCACCAAAGAGTTCAAAATTGCAAAGGCATCAATTTCTGTGGATGTAATAAAGCTGGCAAAATACTTTTGTCTTATTTAAAACAGAGCAGTCAGAAGACAAGAATAACCTCAATAACCAATGAGCATGGCATCACATCAACAAACGAAAAGGACATCCTAAATACATTTGAAAAATATGACCATACCCTCTACTTCAAAAGTAATAACACATCTTATGACACATGCTTAAACTACCTCAACAAAGTTAATGTAACTAAGATAGATGAGTCAACAAAAATATCACTAGAACAGCCTATTTCTTGCAAAGAAATCATAAATGTGATCAAAACAATGAAAGCTAGGAAGGCTCCGGGCCATGACGGCTTCTCCGCGTCATTCTATCAAACTTGGCGTACCTCCCTGATCACTTACCTAGAAGACTTATTCACCCACTTCTCCTCCACTGGCTCTGTTGAGGGCTCCACCACGGAGACAACCATAGTTGTTATACCCAAAGAAGAGACCAATCAAATCCTAAGAACTACTGACCTATATCCCTCATAACGACAGACTGCCAAATATACACAAAGATCCTAGCCCTCAGAATAGAGCCCATTCTCAAAAACATCATCCATCCATCTCAATCAGGAATTATCTGAGGGAGATTCAGGGTGGATAATATCAGACTTTTTAGCCATGAGATTGAAATAGGCAAACTCCTGCCCCAACTAACCTGCACAATAGCACTAGACGCAGAGAAGGCCTTTAATAAGGTATCATGGACCTTCCTCCAAGCCTTACTTACCTCCTTCAACTTTGGCCCTGCTCTCTCAAAAATAATCCTTGCTCTGTACAAACAACCGAAAGCTAGAATAAACATCAGTGGAAAGTTGTCAAATCCCATTTACCTCCAACAAGGAACCAGACAAGGATACCCTCATCCCCCCTTACTATTTTGACTAATGCTAGAACCCCAGATTACATTGATCATGGAATATCCATTCATCCCTTGTATCCCCTTCTCGTCAGGCCCACAAAAACTAGCCGCCTACACGGATGACATTCTCCTTTTTACCACCTAGGCATACTCAGCCTTACAGCACATCATATCCAACATCAATGAATACTCTAAGATGTCAGGCTACTGCCTCACCAAGGAAAAAGTTATTCCTCTCAATGTGTACTGCAACAGTTAATACATCAGCCCCTATGGACTCAAATGGGCCCAAGATAAGATAAAATACTTGGGTGTATGGTTCACCCATAACTTTAAAGACTCCATCAATCTCAACGAGAACAATACGCTAGATAACATCAAAGATAGCTTAGACAAATGGTCAACCAGCTTCATTACTTGGTGGGGTAGAATAGAATCCATCAAAATGATGATTACCCATTCATTAACTCTTTATTCAGCATGTGCCCCATATACCTCAAAGACACCTTTTTTTCTAAAATAGACAACGTTACTTGCCGAATTCCTATGGAAATCTAAAAAGCCCAGAATTGCCCTAAAGAAACTGAGACTTCAGAAAAAACTTGGAGATCTAATCTTATCCAACCACCGGAGATACCAACATGCCTTCCTAGCGAAACGGGGGAGCCGCTGGTTCCTAACCACCACCAACCCCTCGCCACCATGGCTTGCTATTGAAATTACCCTCACTAACACTTAACCTGCATTTCACTTTTGTCAAAAAAATTAAAACACACCACTCTATAAACATTATAAAAACAGTCTATCCAGCACAGTACAGGCATTTTGAAAAATTAACAACAAACTACTGGTCAAAATTAAATACTCATATCTAGCCTCGCTATGGCACAGTGACAACTTAAAACTAGAAGAGAGAAAAATGTATATAAGTATATAGGGAAATGGGCAGAAAAAGATATTCTCCTGGTGGGAGATATCGGCACCCTCTCACCTATACCATTCTCTCAAATTAAAGACAAATTTGACTTAAAGTACCTAGACTCTTACTATTTCCTTCAAAAATCACTTATAGCCAAACATAAAATTCCAACCCACCTGACCTATTCGACACATTAGAAAATTACCAAAGCAGGTCACTTAACTTCTAAACTTTACTCCCTCCAATCCCCCACAAAAACCTCACTAAATAAGCCAACACAAGACAAGTGGGAAATTCTACTATCAGATTCCAACAACACTCCAAAGGTCTCAGAGAACTGGCCAATTACCTAGAGTAACCTCACTTCCAACATAATAACTCCATGGTAACTCAAGCTGGATTACCAATATGGCCCCCTGAACTCCAGCCAAACTTTATAAAGTAGTCCTCCAATCCTTCGACATCTGCTAAAGCTGCGGGAAACAGGAGACTTAAAACACATGCTAATGGAGTGCACCTCCACCAAAACATTCTGGCAGGACATCAGTAATGCAATATCTCAAATACCTCATACAAAAAGGATTCCTACTGTAGACTCTACTACACTGGGCATCCTCCTCACTGACATTAAACAGGCATTAAAAAAGAAATGATCATCTCCTATGGGACACTCCAGTCATAAATGGCCTTAAAGCTATCCTCAATGAATGGAAAGACATCCAAACTATCCCCCCACACATGGTGCGAAAGGGTCCAGTTCACCAGAACCACCTGTAATTCACTAAACTTATACTTGATAACAACACAAATGAAGAATGGTAAACTCTGGTGCAAACTAGACAACTTTGGGGGTGATTCTAACTTTGGCGGCCGGCGGAGGCCGCCCGCCAAAGTTCCCCCAACAGAATACCGCTACGCGGTCAGAAGACCGCCGCAGTTATTCTGTGTTTCCCGCTGGGCTGGCGGGCGACCGCCAGAAGGCCGCCAGCCCAGCGGGAAACCCCTTCCCACGAGGAAGCCGGCTCCGAATGGAGCCGGCGGAGTGGGAAGGGTGCGACGGGTGCAGTGGCACCCGTCGCGATTTTCAGTGTCTGCATGGCAGACACTGAAAATCTTTTTGGGGCCCTCTTACGGGGGCCCCTACAGTGCCCATGCCATTGGCATGGGCACTGCAGGGGCCCCCAGGGGCCCCAAGACACCCCTCACGCCATCCGGTCAAAACCGCCAGGAACAGGATGGCGGTGAGGGGGTCGGAATCCCCATGGCGGCGCAGCAAGCTGCGCCGCCATGGAGGATTCCTCAGGGCAGCGGAAAACCGGCGGGAGACCGCCGGTTTTCCGTTTCTGACCGCGCCCATACCGCCGCGGTCAGAATGCCCTTGGGAGCACCGCCAGCCTGTTGGCGGTGCTCCCGCGGTCGTTGACCGCCAGGGTCAGAATGACCCCCTTTATGTCCCACTCGTCTGTGTAACCTGCATCATTAGATCACTTGATCATTCATGCATTCACTCACTCATTCTCCTCCTCTCCCCCTCTCCCTACCCACCCCCTTCCCAATGTACTCCCTACGCTTCACCTCCTATCACCTTCTTCTTCTCTTCTCTTGTCTCCGCTCTTTTACTTTCACTCTTTCATCTACAACTGTGGTATCTTAATCATTCAACACAACATCAAAAAACCACTCTGTCATATTATATACAATGATCAAACTCACCTCACCTCACCATTTCAAACAAATACACTTATATATCCTCTCTACTTTTAAATATGTGTACCGACTGCTCATGCTGTACCCTAATCTACTGTTCCTACTTGATGTTACCCTACAATTGTAGGAACGTACCCTCTTTTGGTATGGTTACCCCATTTTTCTGCCTGAGGTCAGTGTGTTTTTCTGTGTTCTCTGGGATTCTGCTTACTAGGACCCGAGTGATTATGCTCTCTCCCAAAAACTCTGTATATCATCCCACAATTGGCACAATAGTGCCACACTATAAGTTCCCAGTATATGGTACCTAGGTATCCAGGGCATTGGGGTTCCAGGGGATCCCTATTGGCTGCAGCATATATTTTGCCACACATTACTAGCCTACATGAAAAGGTGCAAGCACCCTTTCACTGCCACTTTTCACTACACTAGATCACTTATAAGTCACCCTTGTGGCAGGCCTTTTAGCACAGAGAGCAGGGTGCAAAGTACATGTTTGTGAGGGCACCCCTGCACTAGTAGAGGTGGCCCCATGAACTCCAGGCCCATTTCCCCAGACTTCGTGAGTATGGGGACACCATTTTAGCCGTGTACTTGACACAGGTCAATACCTGTGTCCAGCTACATAATGGTAACTCAGAACATAGGCATGTTTGATATCAAACATGTTGGAATAATACCCCAATGCTCTTGCAAGCATTGGTTGTATGATCCCATGGACTCGGGGGGCTCCTTGGAGGACCCCCAGTCTTGCCACTTCTGCCTTCTGAGGTTTTCCAGACAGCCCAAGCTGCTGCCACCTCACAGACAGGTTTATGCCACCTGCTGCTTGAGCAGCTCAAGCCCACGAAAGCAGAACAAAGGATTTCCTTTGGGAGAGAGGTGTCACGCTCTTTCCCTTTGGAAATAGGTGTTACAGCACTCCCCAAGCCCCTGGCAATACTTTGAAGGACACATTTGGTGCCCTCCTGGCATAAACCAGTCTAGTCTAGTCTAGGGCTATTTCTTTCCATTGTTATTTTCACTAATTGCACTGTTTTCTAACTGTTTTTATGCCTATCTATGCAAACTAGTGTATATAATTTGTGTATTACTTACCTCCTAAGGAAGTATAGCCTCTATGGTATTTTTGGTATTTGTGTCACCAAAATAAAGTACCTTTATTTTAGTAACACTTGGTGTTTTCTTTCATGTTTGTAAGTGCTGTGTGACTACAGTGGTATTGCATGAGCTTTGCATGCCTCCTAGACAAGCCTTGACTGCTCATCCACAGCTACCTCTAGACAGCCTGGCTTCTTGACACTGACTTCACTACACTAATAATGGATAGCTGGACCTGGTATAAGGTATAAGTGCCATATGTACCCACCACACACCAGGCCAGCCTCCTACAGCAACATATAGGCCCTCATTCTGACCCTGGCGGTTTGAAACCGCCAGGGCAGAGGGCCGCGGAAGCACCGCCAACAGGCTGGAGGTGCTTCATGGGCAATTCTGACCGCGGCGGTAAAGCCGCGGTCAGAAAAGGGGAACCGGCGGTTTCCCGCCGGTTTACCCCTGGCTCAGTGAATCCTCCATGGCGGCGCTGCTTGCACCGCCGCCATGGGGATTCCGACCCCCTTCCTGCCAGCCTGTTTCTGGCGGTTTTCGCCGCCAGAACCAGGCTGGCGGGAACGGGTGTCGTGGGGCCCCTGGGGACCCCTGCACTGCCCATGCCACTGACATGGGCACTGCAGGGGCCCCCTAACAGGGCCCCACAAAGATTTTCAGTGTCTGCTTTGCAGACACTGAAAATCGCGACGGGTGCCACTGCACCCGTCGCACCCCTGCAAATCCGCTGGCTCCATTCGGAGCCGGCTTCCTCTTTGCAGGGGCTTTCCCGCTGGGCTGGCGGGCGATCTTTTGAAGATCGCCCGCCGGCCCAGCGGGAAAGTTGTTATGACCCCCGCGGTCATTTGACCGCGGTGCGGTCTTTTGGAGGCTTCCGCCCGGCGGGCGGCGCCCGCCGCCCACCGGGGTCGGAATGACCCCTATAGTTTCTTTTCATGTATGCTATTTAATATAAAATTCCAATAAAACAATCTTGACATAAAAAAGAAGCATCTAATAGTGTTAGACTCCTTTTAGAGGTAGTATTGTGTTGAGGTTAAATACCATCATCTGTGTCTGTAGGTCTCTAGGGTAGTCATTCTCAACCTGTTGTCCACAGCGCCCTCAGCGTCCCCAGTGGCGTTTCACGGGGTCACAGGGTCTGCAACTATTATAGTCTATTTAATTCTTCAGGACCTATAAAGCACATTGGTACCCGGAGGCTTCCCAGTGCCAGACCCAACACAGCACTAACCACTCTGCAACAGAAGGAGAGGAGGCTAACTCATGAACAACCAAGTTTTCAGGGCCTTTCTACAACGAAGTTCTCGGTCCAGTTGGAATAATTCAATTGTTAAAGAGTTCAACTATTTAGAAAAAAAAGAATATTATCTGATTAATAAGGTATATATCCTTAAATTTTTTTAATTTAAACATTTACAAATCTCTGTCAATGTGAAGGGCTTTAAAATTGAAGACTAAAAATTAAGGGCCTGATTCAGGTCTTGGCGGCGTTACTGCCAACCTGCAATAGTGCTGGGCCCGAAAAGATCGTCAAGTTGACGTTGTTCCACCAGCCCTATTTAGATGTATCGGGACTGAGACGCAGACTGCCATGACAGAGTTCTCTTCCTAGCCGCCAGGTAGGCAGGATCTCGACGGACGTATTTAGATTTGTAGGTGTCCTGCCAACAGTTTGCTGATTGAGGGAGGACATTGCTGGACCCAATGGACATCGGACAACGGCCGTGGCTACGGAGTACAGGTAAGTCTCACACAGACACACACTCTACAGTCTTGACATATGCCCACTCCTGCATCACACATGGCACCACACACCACATACACACCATTATCCATTGCCATCCCAACACAAGACTTACATGCCACAAAGACACATTGACACAACATACTCACACTAGTGACACTGCACTCGCACATGATAAAAACAAAACAACTACACACACATCTACACAAACAACGTGCACACAAGCACAACTACACACATCACAACAATGACCACCACAAAACAACACTCACCTGAATGTTCCACACAGCACCACAACACACAACACAACCCACAACAACATCCATGCCATATGCAAGTGGTATACATATTAACATAAATAAATCACCCACTACGTCTACCTCCACCGCACCCAGCTAATTGTGTCGCACACACATATACACATACAGAGTCACACAAACAACTCAATGCACAACATGACAGGTACAGGTCCCCTTGCAATGTTTATAGTTGACAAGTGTGAATGTACCATTATTGTGCTGCCAGCATTCATGTGGCAATGAATACAGTCACGATAATGAAAGTTGTCTATGTGTTCGATATGTGTTGTGTACTAGTGCAGTGGTTCCCAACCTGTGGTCCGGGGACCCCTGTGGGTCCGCAAAGCCTCCTCAGGGGGTCCGCGACTGCTTGGAAAATAACATAATATTAACACATTAGGTCCATAGCTTTCAATAATGACTCAGTTGGGGGGTCCCTGGAATCCAATACAAATTCACTGGGGGTCCACGGGCTCAGGTAATGATAAAGTGGGGATCCACAGAAGTCAAAAGGTTGGGAACCACTGTACTAGTGTGTCCCCATCTGTGTCTGACCCACTAATGTCCCAGACATATGCAAAATACTGTGACATGTATATGTCTGCACTGGTCCCGTGCTCATGTTCAGTGACCCCCTAACATACACAGCCAATGCAGGTTACCTATCTTTGTGTGCAGTGACTGGGGGTCGTGTTTTCTCCATTGTACCATGGTGTCAGGAACGGAGGGTCCTGTCCATTCCTGTCCAGCCAGAAATGGAGGAAGAATCGGGAGAAAAGGTGAGTTTTCACCCCTTCCCCACTAATTTGCCAAGTCAGAAGTGGAGATCGGATCGCCACATTTTGCTTTGTGGTATAACACTTCCAAACCTGCTCGGTGGGAAATGTGGCTGGAGTTCCTGCCATGAGCCACACTTTCCTATGGTGTTGTCATGGTAGATGGGAATCCCTGGCAGAGTGAGCAGTACTCAGGTGGGTTAAAGTCTATGGGACTGCCAAAATCTAAATCTGGCAGGCAGATTGTCATGGCCACGGGTGGGTTCTCAGACAGGAAACTGACAGTCAGACCATTACTGCCAAGATCTAAATAAGGCCCTACATTGGTATCTTTCTTTTTGTTGGCATATAACAGTGCTTTACTGGAGGCCAACAATCAGCTATACTAGATTTTTACTGTACACTTGCATCTCTCCCATAATTCAAGATAAAGAGACATTTAGATCAAAGCAGACAAAATGATATGCAAGCATCCAGCGAATTGCTTCATCTTTTAGACATAAAACAAAAGTTTCAACCTTCCCATTGAAATTAAAAAAAATGATTTGTAAATGTTTTAGTCTATTAATTAAATACAGTATGTAAATGTTCGTATTGGTTTGATGTAAGTTTGTATCTGTATTTTTGTGTATTGAGATTCAATTCATGGAAACTGCTTGGGTGAGGGTCCCCATCCCCAAGTACTGATGCATTGGGGTACACAGATAGCAAATGTTAAGAACCTCTGTTCTAGGGTGAAAGACGCCTAGAGTTCTATTTTTAGTCAGTGTTGTGTTTGTTTTCTTAAGTGATAAGAGTCACATCCTCTTTTCTCTGGCAAAAGAGTTGTGTATATATGTATGTCTTTGCATTTGCATGTTGCAAACCTAGCCATAGAGCAACAGGTTGGAGTGTGTGAAATGAGAATTTGCATCTAGTTTTCTTGTGTTCCATTTCTGGGTGAAAATGGTATGTACTTGCCTGAGAGGTGATGAGGTATAGCAGGTGCTGTCCCTTCTTGGGTTTTTGTATTTGGAATTCTGTGAATGTTTTTGTGCAGTATCTTACATGTGCTGTATTATAATCCCTTGGTGTTCTATACTGCTTCACAAATATTCCGTATTGTGATATGTGAGCACTCTACATGACTGCACAGAGGTGCAGCCTTGTGATACCTGAGAGTTCTATATTGCTCTAAAACATACAGTGTAGTGATGCCTGCATGCTCTAAATCACAGTGCAGATATAAAATGTCATGATGCTCTAGTACTCCCACCCTTGTTCAGATGTACAGCGTTGCAATGCCTCAATGTGCAATATCCCTGTGTGGCTTTGCGGTGCTATGTCGCCTGAGGTCTGTATATCACTGTACAAATGTGAAATGCTTGTATGATCCATATCACTGTACAGATGAACAGTTTGTGATGCCTGAGTGCGCTGTAACAATGTACAGATGTACAATTTATGATGCTTGAGTGCTTTGTAACCATGTAAAGATATATAGTTTGTAATGCTTGAGTTGTCTGTAACCATGTACAGATGTATAGTTTGTGATGTCTAGTGCTCTGTACCTGTGTACAGATGTACAGTTTGTGATGCCTGAGTGCCCCTGTAACCATGTACAGATGTATAGTCTGTGATTCCTAGGTACTCTGTACCTATTGTACAGTTATACAGTGTTGTGATAACTGAGTGCTCTCTAATGATGTATAGATGTACAGTTTGTGATGCCTGTGTGCTCTGCAGCCTTGTACAGATGTATAGTTTGTGATTCCTGTGTGCTCTGCAGCCATGTACAGATGTACAGTTTGTGATGCCTGTGTGCTCTGCAGCCTTGTACAGATGTATAGTTTGTGACACCTGAGTGCTCTGTAGCCGTGTACAGATGTACAGTTTGTGATGCCTGTGTGCTCTGCAACCATGTACAGATGTACAGTTTGTGATGTCTGGTGCTCTGTACCTGTGTACAGATGTACAGTTTGTGATGCCTGAGTGCCCCTTTAACCATGTACAGATGTACAGTTTGTGATGCCTGAGTGCTCTGTACCCATGTATAGATGTACAGTTTGTGATTCCTCAGTGCTCTGTACCCATGTATACATGTACTGTGTTATGCTCCCTGTGTGCTCTTTATCGCTTTACAAATGTGCGCCATTCTATATCACTGCAGAGAATCCTGAGTGCTCTATGTTGCTGTACAGATATGCTGTGATGTGAACTGTGTCATATCAATATACAGATGTGAAATATTCTGGTGTTTGAGTCCTCTACCCCCATGTAAAGTGCCCAGTGTTGGGGTGCCTCAGTGGTGTATATCCATATGCAGATGTACCGTGTTGTGATGCCTCGATGGTCTATATTGCCACACAGATGTGCTGCATTGTGATGCATGAGTGTTCTATTTTTCTTTAGAGGTGAGCAGTGCTATAATGAGTGAATGCTGTATACCCCTATACAGATGTTCACTACTCTGATGCTTGAGTAATTTCCAATGTACAGATGTTGCGCTGCAATGCCTGAGTGGTCTATATTGCTCTATATGTTCTGAGCGGTGATGCCTGAGTGTTGTATATCCCTGCACAGATCTGTAGAGATATCAGAGCTGTGATGCTTGAGTAGTCTCTATGGCTGTACAGATGTTCAGTGCTGTGAAGCCCAGGGTGTTGTATATCACTGTACAGAGGTGTGGTGTTGTGATGCCTGGGTGATCCATATCACTGTATAGATGTCCTGAGCTGTGATGTTTGTTTGTTCTGCATCAATGTAGAGGTATGATGTGGCATGGAGCCTGAGTCTTGTACTTGGCTCTACAGAAGTACTGTGTTCTGGTGCCTGACTGTTCTATGTTTGTACAAATGTTCAGTGTTGTGATGCCTCAGGACATTATACTGCTTTAAAGGTGGATATTTTTGTATGCCTCTCTATTCTAGATCACTGTACAGATGGTGTGTTGGGATGCCTGACTGTTCTATATTGCCTTACAGATATTCAGTATTGTGAAGCTGAAGTGTTCAATGTCACTGTAGAGATGTAAATTGTTATGATGCCTGATTGTTTCAAATGACTGTGAGGGGTACAGTGTTGTGATACCTCTGTGTTCAATACCTCTGTGCAGGTGTGCAGCATTGTGACATCTGGGTGTTTTAAACTGACCTACATATTTGCTGTGTTGTGATGCATGCATGCTTTATGGTGCCTGAGCGCGATATATCCCTGTACAGACGTATAGTGATGTTGGTTTGTTCTATATCAGTGTAGAGATATTCAGTGTTGTGATGCTTGAGTGTTCTACATCACTGTACAGACCTGCAGCGTTGTGATGCTTGAGTGTTCTACATCACTGTACAGACGTGCAGCGTTGTGATGCTTGAGTGTTCTACATCACTGTACAGATGTACAGTGTTGTGATGCTTCAGTGTTCTACATCACTGTACAGACGTGCAGCGTTGTGATGCTTGAGTGTTCTACATCACTGTACAGATGTGCAGTGTTGTGATGCTTCAGTGTTCTACATCACTGTACAGACGTGCAGCGTTGTGATGCTTGAGTGTTCTACATCACTGTACAGACGTGCAGCGTTGTGATGCTTGAGTGTTCTACATCACTGTACAGATGTACAGTGTTGTGATGCTTCAATGTTCTACATCACTGTACAGACGTGCAGCGTTGTGATGCTTGAGTGTTCTACATCACTGTACAGACGTGCAGCGTTGTGATGCTTGAGTGTTCTACATCACTGTACAGATGTACAGTGTTGTGATGCTTGAGTGTTCTACATCACTGTACAGACGTGCAGCGTTGTGATGCTTGAGTGTTCTACATCACTGTACAGACGTGCAGCGTTGTGATGCTTGAGTGTTCTACATCACTGTACAGATGTGCAGTGTTGTGATGCTTCAATGTTCTACATCACTGTACAGACGTGCAGCGTTGTGATGCTTGAGTGTTCTACATCACTGTACAGACGTGCAGCGTTGTGATGCTTGAGTGTTCTACATCACTGTACAGACGTGCAGCGTTGTGATGCTTGAGTGTTCTACATCACTGTACAGACGTGCAGCGTTGTGATGCTTGAGTGTTCTACATCACTGTACAGACGTGCAGCGTTGTGATGCTTGAGTGTTCTACATCACTGTACAGACGTGCAGCGTTGTGATGCTTGAGTGTTCTACATCACTGTACAGACGTGCAGCGTTGTGATGCTTGAGTGTTCTACATCACTGTACAGATGTGCAGCGTTGTGATGCTTGAGTGTTCTACATCACGGTACAGAGATGCTGTGGTCGGATGCTTAAGAGCTTAATATGAATGTAAAGGTGGACAGTGGATTGATGCCTGAGTACTCTATGTGGGTCCATAGATGTTCTGTATCATAATGCCTGAGCCTTCTATATGGCTGCAAAGATATACTGTTTTCTGATGCCTGAATGTGCAGTATGTCTGTACAGACGTGCAGTTCAGAAAGGCCTCTGTGTTTTACTGTATAAGTGTACAATACTGTGATCCTCTGTGTTCTGTATCACTGTATAAATGTTGTGTTGTAATGCTCGAGGGTGCTGTATTGCTCTATAGATGTTTAGTGCCATGGTGCCTGATTGCTGTATATCCCTGTACAGATGTGTACAGATGGAGGCCTATGAGTTCTATATCACTGTACAGATGTGCAGTGCTGTGATGCCTGAGTTCCCTATATCACTGTGCAGATGTACAATGCTGTTATGCCTGAGCTAGCCACCTCACTGCCCACATGTGCTGTGTTGTAAGTCTCAGTTCTTCACATCACTGCACAGATAGGTTGTGTTGTGAAGCCTGGTATTGTGACATATGGGTGTTCTGTTTCAATCTACAAATGCACAGTATTGTGATAAATGAGTTCTCTATATCACTGTACAGATGTGCAGTGCTGTTATGCTTGAGCTCTTCATATTGCTGTACAGATGTGTAGTGCTGTGATGTCTGAGTTCTCTATATCACTGTACAGATGTGCAATGATGTGATGACTGAGTTCTCTACATCACTATACAGATGTGCAAAGCTGTGATGCCTAAATTCTCTATATCCCTATACAAATGTGCAGTGCTTTGAAACCTGAGTTCTTCAGATTACTGTACAGATGTGCTGTGCTGTGATGTCTGAGTTCTCTAAATCACTGCACAGATGTGCAGTGTTTTGGTAACTGAGTTCTCAATATCACTGTACAGATGTGCTGTGTTGTGATGGCTGGGTTCTCTATGTCACTGTACAGATGCACAGTGTTTTGATGTCTGAGTTCTCTATATCACTGTACAGCTGTGCAGTGTTGTGATGCCTTAGTTCTCCACATTATTGCACAGATGTGCAGTGTTGTGATTTTTGAGTTCTCTATGTCACTGTCCCGACGTGCAGTGCTGTGATGTCTGAGTTCTCAACGTTACCATACGAATGTGCAGTACAGTAATGCAGAGTTCTCCAGATTACTGTACAGATGTGCTGTGCTGTGATGTCTGAGTTCTCTAAATCACTGCACAGATGTGCAGTGTTTTGGTAACTGAGTTCTCAATATCACTGTACAGATGTGCTGTGTTGTGACGGCTGTGTTCTCTATGTCACTGTACAGATGCACAGTGTTTTGATGTCTGAGTTCTTAACGTTACCATACGAATATGCAGTACAGTAATGCAGAGTTCTCCAGATTACTGTACAAATGTGCTGTGTTGTGATATCGGACTTCTCTAAATCACTGCGCAGAGGTGCAGTGTTGTGATGCCTTAATTCTCCACATCATTTCACAGATGTGCAGTGCTGTGATGTCTGAGTTCTTTACATCATTGTACAGATATGCACTGTTGTGATGCCTGAGTTCTCTGCATCACTGTACAGGTCTCCAGTGTTGTAATGTGTGAGTTTTGAAATTATTGTATAGATGTGCAATGTTGTGGAGTCTGAATTATCTATATCACTGTACAGTTGTGCAGTGTTGTGATGCCTGAGTTCTCTATATCACTGTACAGATGTGCAGTGTTGTGATGCCTGAGTTCTCTATATCACTGTACAGATGTGCAGTGTTGTGATGCCTGTGTTATCTAAATGACTCTACAGATGTGCACTGTTGTGATGTCTGTGTTATCTATATCACTCTGCAGATGTCCTCTGTTACGATACCCGAGGTTCTCTATATCACTGTACAGATGTGCAGTGTTGTGATGCCTGTGTTATCTAAATGACTCTACAGATGTGCACTGTTGCGGTGCCTAAGTTCTCTATATCACTCCACAGATGTCCTCTGTTACGATACCTGAGTTCTCTGTATCACTGTACAGATTTGCAGTGTTGGGAAGCCTGAGTTCTCTATATCACTGTATAGATTTGCAGTGTTGAGAAGCCTGAGTTCTCTATATCACTGTATAGATTTGCAGTGTTGAGAATCCTGAGTTCTCTGTATTACTGTATAGATGTGTAGTGTTGGGACCTGTCTCCTGAAGGACATTACATACGTACCTACGGACCCACAGTTGGCTCAAGCATAGCTTCCTCTCCATCATCATGCTGGCTTCCACTGAGGACAGACAGGCCTTCGATAGTTGCGCCCCCCTCGCCCCCCCCAGCCCCTCTGGGCTCTGTAGCAGACATCACATCCCAGGCTTTCTGAGGTCACGGGGTGGGAAGGATACACCAAGGTACAAGCTCTGGGACAAGAGTAGTTATCAGTAGTGCAGCAGGTGCAGCAGCGCCAAGCCCAGTGGTCTGTAGAGCTCACTGCACCACAGCTGTTTATAAACTTTCCAAGCAGGTGATGGTAGGGCCACCTTGAGCCACGGCTGTTACTTTTATGTTACAAGTGCTTAGATAGACCCTGCATGCTTGAACAGGCGCTGTGCTTGAGATCGGTGTAGTATGCATCTCTTCCTATACATAACATGATGACACAGACGCAGGAGCTCGAGTTGGCACTTACCTCCAGTGACAGAGGCCACCACTTTCATGCAGTATTGAGACCCAGCGGGGCAGGTGGTGGGAGTGTTGCAGGCCGCAGTGGTAAGTTCTGCATCGCAGGTGTAACACTTCAAGGAATGTGCTGTAAACCAAACAAAAAGACAGTTTACCAATTTGCTCCCAGCGCCTCTCCTGACTCTGGCTTTATATTGTGCTGTATGAGCACAGGTGTGATATGTTCAGGTACAGGTGACACTGCCCAAGGCACTTTATCAATCTGCCCTGACATTGCATGTATGAGTAGAGCACTGTAAATTGAGGGCTGTTGAAAGTAGATGCTCACTTCTTTCCCCATCACTTTGCGACTGGTGTGATCTGGTTTTAACCAGATCCTGCACTTATTGTTGAAACAAACAAACATTGACAAACCAAATACTTCTGGCTGTGTGTGTGTGTGTGTGTGTGAGTCATTCGTTCAGTGGGTAAATATTAGAATAAGTCAATGGTTGGAAGACAAATGGATGAGCGAGTGATCCAGACTGCATGTGTGGATGGATGGATGAATCCACAATTTGCGAATGCAGACATTATCTCGGTTCTGTGACGGAAACCTCAGAAACATTTGGAAAGTCATCCTGGACTAACAAATGCACAACAGTGGGCGAGTGCCCCTGGTGTAGGTGTCAGTAACTCTGAATGCATGGATGGATGATTTCACAAATGAATGTGTGCTGGGATGAATGGGTGAGAGTGCATGGATTAATGGGTGGGTGTTTGTGTGGATGTAAGGGGCTTGATAGAACAAGTAATACAGCCTTAGATGTGGCAGATAAATATGCAAGGTGCCTCTGTGCCTCCGTCCATACAACATTTGCAAACAGCCACCTACATTTGTGCTCATGAGTGGTCACATGATTTCTAGGGGCAGGTTTAAGTTAGTTGTGCCGGGGTCCAGCATTGCGTCAGGCATAAGCCCCATCATGACATGGGTGCGGACAGGGTGCCATTATTGCTTCTATTATGCAAAGATCAGCACTGGGCACGGGCACGGCCTGTGTGCTAAAAGGCAAAATGTCCTCTGTGCTAAAGGGCACAATGACCTGTGTGCTAGGAACATGATGGCCTGTGTGCTAAAGGGATATGCCTGTGTGCTAATGGCACGGTTACCTGTCTGCTAGGGGCACAATGACCTGTGTGCGAGGGGCACATTGACCTGTCTGCTAATGGGTACAATGACCTGTCTGCTAAAAGCACAATGACCTATGTCCCAAGGGCACGATGACCAGTCTGCTAAGAGCACAATGGACTGTGTGCTAAAGGGTGCAATTACCTGTGTGCTAAGGGCACATGGACCTGTGTACTAGGGGCACAATTACCTGTTTGCTAAAGGCACTACAACCTGTGTCCCAAGGGCACGATGACCAGTGTGCTAAGAGCACAATGGACTGTGTGCTAAAGGATACAATTACCTGTGTGCTAAGGGCACACGGACCTGTGTACTAAAGGCATAAATATTGTGTGCTAAGGGCACAAGGAAATGTGTGCTAAGAGCACAATGGCCTGTGTGTTAAAAGGCAAAATGTCCTCTGTGCAAAAGGGCACAATGACCTGTGTGCTAGGAACATGATGACCTGTGTGCTAAAGGGATATGACTGTGTGCTAGGGGCACGGTTACCTGTGTACTAGGGGCACAATGACCTTGTGCTAGGGGCCAAATGACCTGAGTACTATGGGCACGATGACCTGTGTGCTAAAAGCACAATAATATGTGTGCTAAGGGCATGATGATCTGTGTGTTATCGACATGATGAGCTGTGTACTAGGGGCACAATGAGCTGTGTACGAAGGATACAATGGCTTGTGTGCTCAGGGCGAAATGATCTGTGCGCTAGGGGCACAATGTTCACTGTGCTAGGGATACAATCACCTGTGCGCTAGGGACATGATGACCTGTGTGCTAAGGGCACAATGAACTGTCTACTAAGGGCACGATGACATGTGTACTAGAAACACAAAGACCTGTGTTCTAAGGGCAAAACTGGCCTATGTGCTAAAGGCACAATTACCTGTTTACTAGGAGCACAATGACCTGTGTGCTAAAGGCACAATTACCTGTTTACTAAGAGCACAATGACCTGTGTGCTAGGGGCACAATGACCTGTGTGCTAAGGGATATGACTGTGTGCTCAGGGCACAATGACTGTGTGCTAGGGGCACAATGACCTGTGTGCTAGGGGCACAATGACCTGTGTGCTAAGGGATATGACTGTGTGCTCAGGGCACAATGACTGTGTGCTAGGGGCACAATGACCTGTGTGCTAGGGGCACAATGACCTGTGTGCTAGGGGCACAATGATCTGTGTTCTAAGGGATATGACTGTGTGCTCAGGGCACAATGATTGTGTGCTAGGGGCAAAGTGACCTCTGTATTACGGGCATAATGACCTGTTTGCTAAAGAAAAGATGACCTGTGCACTAAGGGCACGATGACCTGTGTGCTAAATGCACAATGATGTGTGTGCTAAAGGCATGATGATCTGAGCGCTAGGGGCACAATGACCTCCTGGAAGGGTAGATTCTGGATCACGCCATGAGTCCTCATGCTTTAGTCCTAATTACTAACAGTTCTGTTCGGACGGCTGCTCGTGAGAATTAAGTTGCAAACCGGTAGGTAGAGACTATCAAGCAATGGGAATTCAGAAGAATATCATAACTACTGTGACTCCACTTCAACAAGGATTCACAGACTAAATCTAAAATTAGGTCTGATAACCCCAAGCATCCCACATCCCAGCATGGAGAAGGGCTGCACAGGGGAATGTGCCATTGCTCACTGTACCTAATTTTATCTTCTCGCATCACTTTACACCTGGAATCAACCCCTGGACACACCACGGCTAAATGTTTCAGCTGGAGTTCAACAGATCTAAACGGCCTTCTGCAGGGCAGATTGCTAATGCCTACAAAGCACCCTTGGAAGGGCAAAGTGGGGCTATTGGAGATCTAGATTTGAGTTATTGATCCATTGTGAGGAGAGGGTGTCCGGTCAGACTCTTGTGTAGTTCCACTAACATTGAAACCTCTGGTCTTCCGATGTCCAGGTCACGTGGCACAACTTTTACTAACTCCCAGAGATGGGAACTTTGCGCAAAATTTAGTGTAATAAGCACTAAAGAGGATTAGTTCTGTTTTGTGTATTTATTTCTTGTATTAGAAATGGTTATTCGTGAAAAAGATGAATAGTAGTTGTAGTGAAACAAAGAAGTGTGCATGGGTTGCTTCCTGGATGTTGTAAGGTGTTTGATGATATAAAGTGATACCGGGATACATTTAAAACATGACGTGGAAATAGATGGCTCCGGCATGCACCGACGTAGCTCAGTTCATATTAAAGCTCCTTAAGGACCCCCACCCCAAGAATAAGGAGCTGTTCGAGGGAGTAGAGACCCTCACAGCTTGTGAGCCTGCTTCACCCAGGTCGCCTTGGAATCTCCCCTCGTGGCCTTCCCTGGGGGGCCCTGGGGGTGCGCATCACAGGCACAATGTATGTCCCAGAGGGGGGAGAGTCTTACCTGCCCCGACCAGGAGCGCCAGCGCCAGGAGTCCGCCGAGCAGGCCCTTCATGTCTTCAGGTGATGGAGGGCGCAGGCAGGCCACGGGTGTGTGAGGGTGGGGTGTGTGGGGTGAGGTGCCTGTGGAGTTTATATACAGGCAGCTCCGCTCACCACGGGAGGCGGGAGGGGGGGCTGGAGCTGAGCCACATTTCTGGTTCCTCCGGCGTCCCTCCCTCGCATTACTGTAAGTTTACAGATGATTACAGGTTGACGTTTGATGCACTGAGAGGCATTAGGCTGCCTGGGCTGGGGTTGTTGCCTGCCAACCTGGACTTCAAGGCTGTCATTGCAAAGCCAAAGGATGCCGAATGTGTCCATGGGGGAGGCGTGAATGAAGGGTGCTGTTATCTGACCCTGACCCTGCCCCAGCCCCAGACACACAACACTCTTTCAATACAGTCTGCGTGATAAGCGCCCAACACAGGGAACTTACTCAGAGACAGTGTCCAAGAAAATCTGCAGGACATTGGAACTGTGCATGACATTGCAACCTACATATCAGCAGTGTTTTGTTTTATTTACTTAGTGTTGTGAGATGAACCATGAAGTACAGTAGGACATAAGTTAAAAATATATACCACCGTGGCGAAAGGCATCTGGAGTGCCATTTAAATGCATTGACAAAAAAAATGACAAAAATGCTTGAACCTTCAATTTTAATCAGCACTACTTTTAGAAAGACCTAAACCCTACCAGACATGGATTTGAATTTGAACTCTAACACTGGCATCTTACAAGGGCCTCAGAACATTTACAATCCTGCAAGACTATAAAATATTGTTTAGCCTGTTTAACACAGAACGCAAACATACTGATGATGTCGTGCGATGTGGAGTAATGGCATTCATTTAGAATTAGTTACAGCTTCAAAAAAACCATCATTTGTACCATACTTAAAACTTAAAGTAATGTGAACTTAAGAAGTTAGGCCCAGTTAATTAAAAAAAGTATGGTAACTCACTCTACAGCACATACTGGAGTCACAAGCCCCACAACCACATTTTTCCCAGGTACATTTTAGCAGGATTACGTTCCCAACATTTACCTGGGAAAATGTTTTCTGGGGTGTTGGAAATGGCCCTTTCTGCAGGGTTATTGCCAAACTTTTTGTCCTTCTCCTCTTATTTTTCTGACCTTTTTGTTGACTTTGGGACTATGTGCACTTTACCACCGCTAAACAGTGCTAAAGTGCATGTGCTGTCTACTCTCAAACTTGGTATGAAAGGCTTACACCTGTTTGTCATATTTAATTTACGGCTCGTCCCTTGAAAAGTGGTATACCATATACCCAGGGCCTGTAAATTAAGTGCTACTAGAGGCCCTGCAGCGCTGCTTGTGCCACCCACTGAAGTAGCCGTGCAAACCTGTCTCAGGCTTCCCACCGCACTGTCTGCATGCAGAATTTACCGCCACATTGCCTCACCATTTCAAGCTACTCGATGAAGTCCAAACTCCCCTTTTACTGCACCTAAATCATGCATACGGTAGGCCCTAGGCATCCCTGTGGGCAGGGTGCTGTGTATTTAAAAGATAGGAAATTTACTTTTACGTTTTACATGTCTTTGTAGCGACAAACAGCCTATTTCGATTTTTTCCTACTGTGAGGGCTGCTCCCCTTATAGGTTAGCATTGGGAATTCCCTTATGTATTTTTAGGTGGTAGTTTCTGATCTGGAGTAGGAGTAGTGTTAGAAATGGGTTTGCTGTTTGGCTAGAGTATGCACTTAAGTCAGGCAGAACCCACCCACTCTAGTCTGGGCGAGGGAGTTACACACCCAAAATAGCTCCTGCTCACCCCCTTGGTAGCTTGGCACTAGCAGTCATGCCTATCTCAGAGGCAATGTGTAAAGTGTTTGCGCAACACACACATGTGATGCACTATCCCCACCACAAAGGAAATACAACACCAAGTTATATAAAAAATAAACCGTATTGTACACAACATATTTAGACCAAACACAACATGTCAGTAATACCCTGCCACCCAAGCAGTTGTCAGAATGTTACACAGTACTATTACTCTGCAGAAATCAGCAGTAGTCACACATAACACACAGGTTACTTATTATTCTGGAACATAAGCAGCAGTCAGGAATCCCATTACCAAAGAAATGCACTTGTCATGAAAATATAAAATGCCCACACCAGGAACATTAGAAAACATATGGCAAGTCATAAAACATATCAGCATGTCATGCCCGTAAAAGGAACATCAGCAAGTATATGGCACATTATCAAAGAACCAGGTTAACATAATAGTCCACAACATTAGAAATTGTATGTCCTTTAACACAAACTACCTGTTTCTATGATGAAGACGGCACCTCTAGTTCCACGAAGCACAACAAGGGTGCCCCCGGCTCTCGTTACGCACAGCGGGGGCCTCTTGGTGATGTTAGGGGGAGGGGTGCGACATGCACCCCCTCCGGTTCGTATATCGGGCCCCTCCTGCGGCCTGCGATCTCTGGCCCCCCCCGGACCACAACTGGCCCTCCAGACGGGGGGGGCAAAACCACAAGAACAATTGGGGGCCATTAAGGAGACCTTGCGGTGCAGGGGGCCTCCATCACGGCTTATGCCCCGCCGCACCCGTGACTCCAGAATGCAAAGCAGGGGCTCTGGTGGGGCAGGGAGCCTCCGAACAGCCTTTCTTCCCCACCCAATCTAAAAAAAAACCAAGGGGTCCGGTGGGGCGGGAAGCCTCCAATGAGGCTTCCTTCATCACCCATCCCCCACAAAGGAAAAGGCTCACCCGGGCCACAGCGGTGATCGGCCCCAAGTTAGGGCCTTCTGGTGCCCCAGGGGCGCTCCTCGGAGCACGCTTTATCTGGAGGGCACCGCTAGGAGTGCACTCGCTCCAGATATCCCATCTCCGTGCCCAGGGGGCACTGAGCAGTGCAAATCACTCATGCTTAAGGAAAACTGCCCACCCTGGGCTGCGGTGGTGATTTTTAGGATCGTCCAAGTGCTTCCAAGCATAAATCCTCCTGATAATTATAGCAAAGTGCTTTCCAGGGGCTATGGGTTTAGGATTGCACACTCCTCATGTACCTCAGCCCAGGGAGAGCGCTCACGAGGCACTAGGCAGATTGTTGCAAGGGTCCAGGGCCACGGCACCCATCCCCTGGGGGACACAACAGAAGGAGCCCAGGGTGGCAGGACCCAGCAGCAGGCCAGCACAAAGGGTTGCAAGCAGTTGGCAGTTCCTCCAAGTGACCAAGCAGGTCACAGGTCAGAACAGCAGCAGCGGTCCAATGTGGTTCCTGGTGAGTCCCTCCAGCAGCATTCTGTGCCCAGTTACAGGTAAGTTCAGACTGTCTCCAAATTGTGGGGAAAACTCCCATGTACTTATACTCAGTTTTGCAGTGTGGTTGCAAAGAAGGGGAAAGGATGTTCCAGCCAGTTATAACTGGTTCTGGGAGTGCCCCCTCTCTCCTGTAGCACAGGCTCCATACATAAATTTGAGGTAAACTACCTTTTTTGTGTGAGGCCAGGCCACAGCCTTTACAGATGCAAGTGTGCCACGCCTCCCCATGGTCTTAGTCCAGGAAGACTATTCAAAATGCAGACGCACCTCTGTGACACCTCCACCCTCCCTGTGTACAGGCTGTCTGAAAAGTATGCACAATGCTCAACTGTCACTCTGCCCAGACGTGGATTGGAGTCAAGCTGCAAAACACCGGAGTCAGAAGCACAGAGAAATGCTCACTTTTTAGATGTGGCATTTTTGTAACAGTAATAAAAATTCCATGTACAACACTAAGCAGCATTTCTCACTACCATTACAACCATAAAAACACACCTTCTCTACCCCTCATAAATCAGACAACCCTCCTAGGCATAAGGCAGAGCATTTCCACTGCAATCCTATGAGAAGGCAGCACTCACAGCAGTGGGAAACCAAATAGGCTGTTTGTCACTACCAGGACAGGCCACGCAACCAGGCACATAGCACCCTGCCCACGGGGCTAGCTATGGCCTAGCTTAGGGGCGACCTACATGTAGTAAAAGGGGAGTTCTGGGCCTGGCAAGCAGGCCTGGGACAGGTTTGAAAGGCTACTTCAGTGGGTGGCGCAAGCAGCGCTGCAGGTCCACTAGTAGCATTTAATTTACAGGCCCTGAGTATAAAGGATACCCCTGTACAAGAGACTTACAGGTAAATTCAATATGCCAATTAGGTATAAACCAATCATACCAACTTTTGGAGGGAGAGCACCTGCACCATAGCACTGATCAGCACTGATAAAGTGGTCAAAGTCTTAGAGCCAACAGCGAGAGGTCAGAAAAAATAGGAGGAAGGAAGTCTGGGGATGAATCCGCAAAAAAGGCCAGGTTCAAAAAGGAGCATGGGTATGCTTGCTTTGTTTAGAATGGTAGTGAAAACTCCTGCTGACGTTTATATTACTATTTTAGAAAAGCCAGTTTTAGAAAGTGACTGCATTGCGGGGTTGGGCCTGCTTACTCAGCAAGGTTCAGCCACTTGTAGATCAAACAACAATAAATACTTATGCTGATTATTATTTTGTAGACTCAGTTTTTGAGAGTGATCACATTTTTAAATTTTCTAGACATCATAGATATTTAGTTAAACCTTTTGTTAGAAATGGGGTCTTTGGTTGACAGTCAGGTTACACCCTTTTCAAGCAAGGACCTTCACTTTAGTCAGGGTAAAAGAGAATCACCCTCTGCTAACCCCTGCTTACCCCCTTGGTAGCTTGGCAGAGCAGTAGGCTTAACTTCAGAGTGCTAGGTGTAAAGTATTTGTACCAACACACACAGTAACTTAATGAAAACACTACAAATTGACCCAACACAGGTTTAGTAAAATAGGAAATATTTATCTAAACAAAACAAGAAGTCAAGTTATCAATAAAAATGGAAAAAGAGTCTTTATGTAGTTTCAAACACACACTAACGCTGTTAGCATGAAAAAGTACCTTGGGTGCATCAAAAATAACCCCACAACACAACCCCCTACCAGCCTAAAGCCAGGGGAGAACAATCAATACCTTGATGTACTTCCCTGACTGGGGCGATAGAACAGGGACCCAGGCCCACAGCAACAGGGGCATGTTTCAGTTCTACGCCTTCCTGACTCCAGTTGGATCCCTCTGTCCATGCTCTCAGGGCCCATTAGGCTAACCCATGGGGAACACTTCTCCACATCTGCAGACACCATCTGTGCAGCACTTAACTTTACTTTGCTCACAGGTGTATCCCAATGGGCAGATAGTACCACCAGGGCCAACACAGTGGTGTTGCTCACTCCACCCCGGGGTGTGACTCTCGCCCCCCCCAGGGGCAACTATGTCCTCCAGGACAGCAAGCCACAGTGACCCCTGACAACTGTCAGAGATGAGAACCCGTCCTCAGGCCTCTCCAACCACTCTGACTGTGGAGAGTGGGGGGCGGTAGCCCTAGGTGCCTTGCACCTTTTGACCACTCTCTCTTCCACCAGGTCAGGGATGATAACCTGACCCTGGTCCTCCCCTCTGGGGCTCTGTACCCTCCGTCCAGGAGCGGCACCCCCAGAGTCAAAAATTGTCAGGGTGCTTGTAGAAGCAGTTTTGCACAATTCTCCCACCAGTACAGGGATGTTAACCTGCAACTGGTCCTCCAACCTGGGGTCTGTACCTTCAGGTTGGAACAGGGCCAGGGGTGAGGCTTCCCTCTCCCTGCCCTCCCTACTGGGGTCCTGCACCCCCAACTAGAAGTGCCCCCCTCAGAAGACAACATAGAAGGGGCACTGTTAGCAGTAGCCCCTTCTTACAGGTCAGGGGGGACACCCTGAACCTGGCCTTCCAATCCAGGCTCTGTACCCTTAGATTGCACTGGGGTCAGGGGTGAGTGTCTCTCTACCCTTCCCCTACTCTCAGGGTTCTGAACTCCCCCCTCAGGGAGAGTGCCCCTTGAAATCACACCAGGGAGGATGATTGGGCAAACCCCCCTCCCCTTTAGGTCAGGGTTTACCCCCTGCACCTGATCCTCCAGTCCAGGTCTGTACCCACAGACTGGACCACCGCCTGGCAACCCAGGACTTCCTGGGGGGCATACATACCCCCCACCAGGTCAGAGTTTATCCTCTGCACCTGGTCATCGAACCCAGAGTCACCACCCTGCGGTTGAACCACTGCCTGGCGCGCCAGGACTTCCTTGGGGCACACCTACCCCCCATCAGGTCAGAGTTTACCCCCTGGACCTCATCATTCAACCCAGAGTCTCCACCCTGGGGTTGAACCATTGTCTGGCACACCAGGACTTCCAGGGGGGCACACTTACCCCCCTCAAGGGACACTCCGTCCCCAAGGGCCACCCAAGAGTCTGGCTGGTGCAGGTCTACTGACCTCTGCCCATCTGGCAGAGTCTGGATTTCTCCAACCCAGAAATGGTCTCACCAAGATCATTCCTGGGAGACC